>NC_135880.1:145863655-146561099 GCF_964194155.1 Cetorhinus maximus | reverse complement strand
TAGCCGTTCATCAAAGATCCGATTTTGAAAATCTACTTCTTGCACTTAATTCTACACATTATGAAGAAAGAAAAATTATTTTCATTTATTTGGTGCTTATCAAAGCTTTAGATCATCGGAAAATGCTTCACATTCAATGTATTAGCAAATCTAGTCACCGCTATGTAAGCAGTGAGGTAGCCAATGATGTGCACAGCAAAATCCCACAAACAGTAAATTAGATGAACGAACAGTTAATGTATTTTTCTGTTTTCAATGTTGTTGGGTAAGGGAACAATTTTGGCCAGGACATCGGGAAAATGTTCTGATCTTCTTCAAGGACTGCCCAAAGGATTTGTTACATCCACCTGAAAAGGCAGGTGAGCCTCAGTTTAATGTCTCATCTGACAGATAGTACTTTGGCTATGCAGCTCCCCATCTGCACTGCACTCAAGTGTCACTCCAGATTATGATGTGAAGGTGTTAGTTACTATAAGGCTCTGAATTATTTTTCATCAGCAGGACAACAAATATTAGAAGCCCATTGATGTACCCATGATATTCTCCTGGTTAGGATAAAAAATTAGGAATAATGGGTTCTCTTCCTAAAGATATTTATTAAAGTTGGATGTCCAAATTAAAGTTGGATGTCCAAATGATGACCAGTGTGGTGGAAGCAACCCCTGAACTCTGGTAATCTGAGCTGGGTCCTGGCATAAGACCCACCATCAAATGGTTTCCCTTGAGGGACAAGCATAACAAATGGTGACAGGACATCAGAACTGAATGATCCCACCTTATTACCATTAGAATGCTGGGTTTATGCCTTTTGCAGATACAAATCTTGCTCCACTCTTGAGGAAGGTTCTGGAATTCCTGAAGCGACCTACAGGAGGTGGACCCAGGAGTAATAGGACTCTGTCTTTTTGATTAGGGAATCAGGAAATTGTGCTTATTCCTTTTCTGAGGTAATCAAGTGGAGAAACAAGCTTTACAGTTTTAAAATCTAAGTAAAATGTATATTTGCAACCACGTACCATTTTTAATCTCTATAGGAAATTTGTTTTTGCTTTTCCTTTTGCTGTGAAGCAGTGCCAAATGATATAATTACCATCTGCAGTTGATACAGTTTCAGTGAGAATTGCTCATCGGGGAAGGAGTCAATATGAATTGGGTTTGCATTTGCACTTCTTCCACTGCAGTAATGATGTTCCACAATCTCTCTATTAATAAGTCCACTAACTTCAGGTCTAACCAGGTCAAACTTTTCACTTTGACTCTGCAGCTGAGGGAAGTTGCATTGGTTCCTCATGGATTTAGAGGAAAAAACGTTTGGCTCATTTGTTTCACCTATTACTTTGCTGGTAGGAATCCTTTAATCAGCAAAAAAGCATGGATAAATAATCAATTAACACTTTCAGCTGACATATTACACCCTGTTTACCTAAGATGAGAAACATGGTATAATTATTGAACAGAGGAGTGTATAGTCCAGTGTTGTTCCCCTGTTTTCTCCATTGCTGTGCTGCAATCTGCTGTGAAAAAGGCAGAGACTGACTCAGATGCCTCCATATCTGTTTATTTTGTCCATGTCATATACGACAGTCTTGTGTTGAACATCTGGTGACAATTATCATTTGAGCAATTAGTTTACTGATAAAATATTGAATGCACATGAGAATTATATCTACCATTAAGATGGACCAACTATACAAGGTTTTACAGAGAGGGAGAAAAAAAATCTTTATTTATACTTTGTGATCTTTCGTCTCACGAGAGGAATTAGCTGCTGCATTTGTTTTGTGAACATTTCCTCCCCGATAACCCACTGGAATTTTGGATCGCCAGCATGAAAGCTGGCCAAAAGTCCATTTAAATCAGCACTATTTATTCAGCACTGCCAAATGGATTAACTCAAAAAAAGTGCCTGAAGCAAGACAATGTGAAACACAGTGCACTGGGACCCCTGTTGAATTCATCCCTTAAACCAGGATATTGTACATGTAGGGCTCTGCAGCAGAGGTTATAGAGCAACAGAAATATAACCAGGGTACATGGATTATGCTTATCAGCTTCCTGAGCTCCTCCTTACATAAATTCCATTTCATCCATGATTCTGCCACATATTGGATTACATTCTTGTGAATTGCTTTGGAACTACATTAAAGGTGCTATACGAATACAAGTCATTGCTGTTATGTATACTGTCTTAAAATAAGCTCTGCAAACCTAGCACTTCTAACTTTGCCATTTTCTGTTGGCTACCCAGAATGACCAGACATTGTTTTTCCAAACCTTGACCTTGTTTTCAAATCACTCAGTTGTCTTGCTCCATCTGCAATCTTCAGGTTCTCATTAAACATAACTCAGTGCAGTAATCTAACTTAATTGGCTTTATTGTACACTATCAGTCATACAACAAAATATGTTAACAAAGCAATCTTCCTCTCTCTGACAAGTTACTAATACATTGAAACATATATATGAAAATAAAACCATTATTAAACAGAGGCAAATGTTAGGGGTATATTTTAAGGGTTTCAGGATGGTGGGGGGAGGTGAAGGTCCTTAAAATGGAAGAGGGTGGGATGGGGCTGGTTTTCTCAGTGCCCCTGAACTCCTCCAGCTTAACTCACCCTAAAATAAACACGGGGAGCCACCCCTCCAAGACAAATCCTATTTTAGGTTCAAAGGTTCTGGCCCTATAGTGTCATTTTAACTTAAAGAATTGAGAGGCCTGCATGGGCAAACTTGGCAGCAGTCAGCTGAATGTTCAGAGGAGGCTAGGATAAGTCTTTTTATTGAACTTTTCTAAGGGTCCCTTATGTGCCAGGAGTAGAAAGTATGTGCTTCTGAACATCATGCTCTAATATTGATGGCAAAAATGGGAGTCAGTGACATTGAGGAACTAATTGATGGTGAATATGATGTCTAAAATCAACAAAGTGGCGGGGGGAGGGAGGTGTTAAAACAGACACTAGCAACTGCAAAACCTATTAATATCCATATAAAATAATACAATAATGGTTCACAGTGGAAAGTCTGTAATGTGTGATCAACACTGTTCCTGTTGATGCTGATAATTTGGAGGTCCTAATGCATGAGGTGCAATCTGAAAAGTATTTGTACAATAATAAGGAAATAAACAGTACCCAACATGGATTCAGAAGGGGAAGATCATTCCAGACCAACCATCTCAACATCGCGCAGGAAGTAGCCTTTGGAATAAACTAAAAAGCCCTACTGTATCTAAATATCCATTAAGCATTCAGCAAATTCCCACATGAAAACTGTCAGTCAAATTCAAGCTTTGATTCAAGAGTATGCCCTGGGGATGGATAAGAAACTGAAGTAAGAGTAGAAGGGTTATGCCAGCATGGGGATGGGGAAGCACTGAGTGGAGTGTGCCAGGCATCAGTGTGGGGTCCACTTCTCATTTACTTAAACAATTGGACTCAGAATCAAAGTGACAAAGCCTTATTTCCAACTGGGAGCAGATTTGAAAGGGGCACCTCAGAAATTGCAGTGAGTTCAGCAAAATAAATACTTAGCCAGATCAATGGCAGATGAAATCTAATATGTCAAGTGCAAGATACTGTACATAGGGAAAAAAAAATCAACACTTATTTCACCAATTTTACTGACATAGCTAAGGATCAACCTGAGAGAACCAGCAGTCTCTTCAGCCCAGGTAAGTCCAGCCTCCGTTGTTGCACCTCTTGCAACAGGACCTCTCAAGTTCTCAGTATGGAGAGAAGCAATGCTGCTCACATTTCACAGGCTTTCCGTTGCAAACCAAATTACTGATCTCTTATTACAGGACACATGAAGTATCAGTTTCCAAGTTCCTGTCCTTGTCTTGCCTCCTGTGCTATATCAACAAAACGAGCATCATATAGTGCCTTTCACAGAATCACAGAATTGTTACGATGCAGGAAGAGGCTATTTGGCCCGTTGTGTCTGCACCGGCTCTCTGAATGAGCATTATGACTTAGTGCCATTCTCCTACCTTTTCCCAGTAACCCTGCACATTGTTTCTATTCAAATAATGATCTAATACCTTCTTGAATGCCTCCATTGAATCTGTCTCTACCACACTTCCAGACAGTGCATTCCAGACCCAAACCACTCACTGTGTGAAAAGGTTTTTTCTCACATTGCATTTGCATCTTTTGTAAATCACTTTATATCTGTGCCCTCTCGTTATCTATTCTTTCACAAGCAGGAACACTTTTCCCTATCTACTTTGTGCAGGCCCTCATGATTTTGAACACCTCTATCAAATCTCCTCTTAGTTTTCTCCTATACAGGAAGAACGGTCTCAACTTCTCCAATCTATCTTCATAACTGAAGTTCCTCAACTCTGGAACCATTCTTGTAAATCTCTTCTGCACTCTCTCTAATCCATTCAGATCCTTCCTAAAGTGTGGTGCCCAGAACCGTATACAATACTCCAGCTGAGGTCTAACTAGTGTCCTATACAAGTTCAGCATAACCTCCATGCTCTCGTACTCTATGTTCCTATTAATAAAGCCTAGGATATGCTTCATTAACTGCTCTCCACCTGTCCTGCCACCTTTAATGATTTGCGCACATGTACACCCAGGTCCCTCTGCTCCTGCATACCCTTTAGAGTTGTACCCCTTATTTTATATTGTCTCTACATGCTCTTCCTACCAAAATGCATCACCTCAAACTTCCCTGCATTGACCTTCATCTGACACCTACCTGCCCACTCCACCAACTTGTCTCAATCCTTTTGAAGTTCTACACTGTCCTCCTCACAGTTCACAATGCTTCTAAGTTTTGTATCATCTGCAGAATTTCTGTTACCTCTTTCCCTTAAGAAATCCATGCTGTCTCTTCCTAAACAACCCACATTTTTCAATATGGCTATTAATTCTGTCCAGAATAATTGTTCCTAGAAGCTTCCCCACCATCGAAGTTAAACTGACTGGTCTGTAATTGCTGGGCTTATCTTTACAAACTTTTTTGAACAAAGGTGTAATGTTTGGAATTTTCCAGTCCTCTTGCGCCTCTCCTGAGTCTAGGGAAGACTGAAAACTTATGGCCAGTGCCCCTGCAATATCCACTCTCGCTTCCTTCAATATCCTTGGATGTATCTCGTCCAGTCCTAGTGCCTTGTCAATTTTAAGTACTGACAGTTTATCCAATACCTCCTCCTTATCAATTTTGAACCCTTCTAGTGACAGAGTTTCCTTCTCTATCACCATGACCTTGGTAACATCTGCTTCCTTGGTAAAGACAGGTGCAAAGTATTAATTTAACACCTCAGTCATGCCCCCTGCCTCCATGTGTAAATCCCAAATTTTTGATCCATAATCAGCCCCACTCCTCCTTTTACCATACTTTTGCTATTTATGTGCTTATAGGAGACTTTGGGATTCCCCTTTATGTTGGCTACCAGTCTTTTCTCATAATTTCTCTTTGCTTCTCTTATTTGCTTCTTCAACTCTCCTCTGAACCTTCTGTATTCTGCTTGGTTCTCAGTTGTATTTTCCACCTGATACCTTTCATAAACACACTTTTTCTTCTTTATCTTAATTTCTATCTCCTTTTTCAGCCAGGGAGCTTTGTATTTGTTTTCCCTACCTTTCCCTTTTGAGGGAATATACCTTGACTGTGCACGAACCATTTCTTTTTTGAAGGTAGCCCATTGTTCAGCCCAGTCTTTTCCATCAATCTTTTGTTCCAGTCTATCCGGCCCATTGAAGTCGGCTCCCCCCAGTTAATTATTCTTACTCTGGATTGCAGATTGTCCTTTTCTACTGTCATCCTAAACCTTATGATACAATGATCACTATCTCCTAAATGTTCCCCCACTGACTCTTGATTACTTGGCCCACATCAATTTCAAGAAGCAGGACTACCAGTACCTCCTTTCTTATTGGGCTGGACACATACTGCTGTAGAAAATTCTCCTGAACACACTCTAGGAAATCTTACCTCTCTCTGCCCTTTACACTACCACTGTCCCAGTCCATATTCAAGTAATTAAAGCCCACTATTATAACTACTCTATAATGTTTGTACCTTTCTATAATTTCCCTGCATATTTGTTCCTCGACATCCTTCCCACTAGTTGGTAGCCTATAGTCTACACCGAGCAATGTAATTGCACCCTTTTTGTTCATTAGCTCTAACCAAATTGATTCCGTCCTTGAACCCTCTGGAACATCCTCTTTCTCCAGCACTGCAATGTTTTACTTAACCAATATTGCCACCACACCTCCTTTTCTTTCTGCCTTATCTTTCCTGAACACGTTGTACCCAGGAATATTTAACGTGAAGATTGCTGAAAAAGATATTTTGTTGAAGCTTTTTGCCTTGCACTCACCAGGACAATCACAAGAATATCAATGTCAGGGGAAGCAATGACTTTATACTGTAAGAGAAGACAGTGCTGATTGGTTGGCAAGTGGATTCTGATTGGTACAGGCATTGCCAAGGAGAATGCACCGGTTAATGGTGACTTACAGTTAACTGCCAAGCATTGTTTGAAATTTTAAACCAGACAGCTTGACTCTGGTTGGTCAAAGCATTGCCCTGAGGAATGAACCAGCAAATGGCTATCACTAATTTTCTTTAGCTGAAACAGGTGCAATATGTGTACATCTTCTTTCTGTCTGCAAAGAACAGGGCCATGCGTAATAATATATGTAACTTCCAGTACACGCAAATGCGCCACACTGATGATCCGACTCATGATCTTAAATTGGTTGTCAGCGTAATTTTCAGCACACCGAGGGTCATTTAGCAAATGTTCTCCAATCGCCTGTCTGTTCCCCATACTGATGAATCGCCTATTACTATTGCTCTTCCTTTCTTTTTCCTCCCCACTGTACAGTTGAGCCACTTGTGGTGCCACAAACTTGGCTCTAACTGCACTCCTCTGAGGAACCAATGCCCTTACCAGTATCCAAAATGGAAAACCGCTTACTGAGTGGGGCCGCAGGGGACTCCTGCACCACCTGCCTGGTTCTCTTGGACTGCCTGGTGGTCACCCATTCCCTTTCTGCCTCCATGCTCCTAACCTGCGGTGGGACCACCTCTCTGAACGTGCTTTCCATGTAGCTCTTAGCCTCACAGATGGGCCACAATGACTTCAACCACCGCTGGAGCTCTGAAGCTTGAAGCTCAAGTTTCTGCAGCTGGCAGAATTTCCTGCGCATGCAGTTATCTAGGTCACCAGTAGTGTCCCTGACTTCCCACATATTACAGGACATGCATTCCACACTACCGAACGGCCCTGCCGTGCCTTAATTTTATTTCCCTTACTTTAATTTTTTTTTTTTACTTTGGTTTACTTATATTACTTTATGTTACTCACCCGTACTTCCCCTATTCCTAATGTTTTTTACTCAAATCCAAGGAGCTACTTTTTAAAAAATGATACGCCTTTCTAACTTACAGCTCTTTAAAGACACTCCCTAACAGAAGTTTTTTTACCAACCAATGAACTTACAGTTTTCCTGTGATGTCAATGTTTAATTTTATTTTTCAAACTCAGCTCTGAAGGTGAGGTTTACAACCTGGTCTGTTTCTGCTCAACTGCTCCTGTTCCTGACTTAGAATAATTCCTATGTATACCACACTTGTATCCCCCATGCACCAAATTCCCACCTGAGTCTAACTCGCTACTCACTCGGTCTCCATCTCACTGCAGCGTAGTCGCCTGTCTCCTCGTGTGCCCCTTAATAACATAGTAAGCCACCCTAAGATTCTTCACAGCAGCATTATCAAACAAAATTTGACACCAAGGCAGATAAGATGAAATTAGAATGGATGACCAAAAACTTGGGCAAAGAGGTTGGTTATTTGGAGCAATTTAAAGACAGAGAGAAAGGTTTTACTTAAGAATTCCAGTGTTTAGGGCCTACGCAGCTGAAAGTATGGTCATCAATGGTGGAGTGATTAAAATCCTATGTGTGCAAGAGGCTAGAATGGGAGGAATGTACAAATCTCGAAGGGTTGCTGAGCTGCAGGAGATTACAGAGATAGGAAGGAACAAGGTCATGGAGGGAACTGAAAACAAGGATGATAATTTTAAAATCAAGGTGTTGCCAGACCATTGTCAGTTACCAAGCACAGTGGGTGGGCGAACAGGACTTGGCATGAGTAAGTTATGGGCAGAAGAGTTTGGGATGAGTTCAAATTTATGTAGTGTGGAAGATGGGAGTGTCGCCAGGAGAGCATTGGAACAGTCAAGTCTAGAGATAACAAAGGGATGGATGCAAATGAGCTGAGGCAGGGGTGGAGAGGGGGGACGTTATGCAGATGGAAGTAGGCAGCCTTGGTAATGGAGAGGAAATGTCCTGAAAGCTCATCTCAGGGTCAAATAGGATGCCAAGGTTGCAAATGATCTGGTTCAGCCTCAGACATTAAACTAAAGAGATGGATAGAATTGGTGGCTAGGGAATTTAGTTTGTGACAGCAACTGAAGAATATCAATGGTCTTCTAATCAGTGAGCAGAGGCTCCACTCCAACAAAACTATCCAGGAAATGAGCAAACAGCCATAATTCTGTGTGGGTGCCAGCCTAGATTCCATCTGTTCTGCTGATTTTCAGTCATGTTTAGTCTCCTTTTCTACCCTCAGCATTACGGCCCCTTGCACAGCAGATCTGTAATGCTGCTGCTTCACCCAATTCTAAGATCCTTGGTTAACAGTGCTTTGTGCCATATGCGAACAAATTAGGAAGGATTTCTTTTGGAAAATTTGGCAAGGCTGAGCTGCTGGCACTGGTGACTTGTCACCATGAGCCAGATTAACTCCATTTTTGGAAATCAGTGATTAAGCTTTGGAACAGTGGGAATCATTTTCTGACTTCATGCTGGTGACAATAGTCACGATATACAGATAAAACGCTTCATTATAAATAAGTCTGAGTCAATGTGATCGATTTTCATTGACTTCCCCTGGAGGGCCATTTGGAAAGGGGCTGAATGTTGGGTGTCCAAAAATCCGTTTGTTCAAGGCCTTGATTGCTGGAACAGGTCACAGCCTGTGCCATGCTCATTTTGACTAGTTCTACAGGTGATGGAACTGAAGAGGCCCAAAAATTTATGTATCAAAATTATTTCTGTGGACCCAACAAAACTTCCACCTTCCGCCCACCGTCCAACCCACCCAAAATTTTGTTCACTGGCAGCTTTCCCTGTTTGATCTTGAGATTTCAATCCAACATGCTGCACTGAGATATCTGCTTGGTGCCTTGCAACTCCCCCGCCAAATTTAGTTAAGGCCTCACCCTTAAAATCACTGGGCCCTCTTCACCATTGGAAAGGAAGACTGGCCAGCATGCTGCATCAGCCAGTCACCCAAATGTCAAATCAACTCCAGTGTTTCACTTGACGTGAAAAGTCATGAATTTATTATTGGATTGAGTTTGACAAGATATTCTAAATTGAAGAAGAAAAGTTTTAACATTAAATCTGACAATGATCTAATGCAGACAAAAAAAAATTCCTTTGGGATGACATTGCGCTAACAATGGGCTTTTATGCAATTGTGTCAATTTTCAACACATTGTGATTGCTAATTTCTTTTGTGTCTTCAATGTAAACGTAAACTTTTCTTTAATATCAAACTACTTATTTTTCCTCAAGACATTGCTTTGGATTAAGATTTCAGCAACAGGTAGTTATTTACACTAGTTGTTAGTTTGCTTTACTGATCTTTCAGTGTCATATGGTCTAGAAAAATCACTGACTTGCATCCTTCACTGAAATCTAAAGATAAGCCTGCAGACCCTTTGAACCAAAAAGAATGAATCCAGGAATGAGAAAAGGTCTTTCAATCCTTTCAGTTTACTCTGTTAAAATGAAGATCACTCAATCAGGCACAGCATGAACCAGTCTACTTTGTGATATTGACTCACTTTCTTACCTTTACACTTTCTTACCTTTATTCAAGAAGGGAGGAAAAGATAAACCAGTCAGTCTAACCTCAGTGGTGGGGCAACTATTGGAAGCAATTCTGAGGGACAGAATTAATCTACACTTGGAGAGGTGGGGATTAATCAAGGACAGTCAGCATGGCTTTGTTGAGGGGAGGTCATGTCTGACCAACTTGATTGAATTTTTCGAAGAGGTGACCAGGTGTGTAGATGAGGGCAATGCATTTGACATAGTCTACTTGGACTTCAGCAAGGCTTTTGATAAAGTCCCGCATGGGAGACTGATGACGAAGATAAGAGCCAATGGGATCCAAGGAATTTGGCAAATTGGGTCCAGAATTGGCTGATTGGCAGGAAGCAGAGGGTGATGGTCGAGGGGTGTTTTTGTGACTGGATGCCTGTGTCCAGTGGGGTTCCACAGGGATCGGTGTTGGGTCCCTTTCTGTTTGTGGTATATATAAACGATTTAGGCTTGAATGTAGGAGGGTTGATAAGTAAGTTCACGGATGACACAAAAATTGGTGGGGTGGTAAATAGTGAGGAGGATAGCCTTAGATTACAGGAGGATATAGACGGGCTGGTCAGATGGGCTGATCAGTGGCAAATGGAATTTAATCCAGATAAGTGTGAGGTGATGCACTTGGGAAGGACAAACAAGGCATGGGAAAAGATCGAAATAGGCTAAAAGGTGAGGATAAAACAATGAATGAAAATGGAAATAAATTTTAAAAAATAATAATAAAAATAGGTGGGAAAATATATATATAAAAATTGAAAAATAAATATTTTTAAAAAGGGAATCAAAAAGGCGTGAAGAGCACAGCTTTGGGCCTTACTTTGTTGACAAGGCCAGCGGTGCAAGCTTTCGGGGCACAGCCTTTAGGATAAAAATGTGATTTGTGCATCAACTGATGACATATTAGGCTGTCTACCAGGGAGCTACCACAACATATTGGAAAGTATGCACGAGTCCATTACCAACTTGCGTGGCATTCACACTCTACCATCAACCTGCGAGTATGCAACCACCTCAACAGACACTAAAGCTGGAATACTTGTGAGTATCTGTGGCACCAGTTGTTGCATATCTAAAGGATGTTCATATTGGGGTCATGCAGACTTTTGACTCTATTAGCTCAGAATGGCTCACAGCTTTAATTGGATCACAAATGGCCTACAGCCTGCTCTCCTGTTGATCCTGAGCATTGACCCTCAGACTGATAGTAATTGTGCAATGAATAGAATGCATTGCTATCTCTCAAGATAAAAAGCCCTTGCAAACCGAGTAACCAATGCTTAACTTGGTGCCAAAGAAAGCTAGTGGAGCTAATCTCCCAACAGCCATCAAGTTACTGTAGCTGGGTTCTTCCAGGCCCAATCTTCTTAAGACTGTTGACCACAAACATCTCAGGAGCCCCTGAAAGTGTCACATGAGCCTTCCACCTCTCTTACTGAAGCCACTGTTAGCTGCAAGGAAATAGCCAGAAATGTTCCCATGTTGAATAAGGTGTACTGCCAGGCATCCCTTGAGGTTACAACAACTACAGGCACTTTAATCATCTCAGAAGCCAAAAAAATGCAGTAAACTATCAGCAAAATGTCTCCCATTTCTTCCCTGATAATGTTGATTGACCCCATATTTACATACATTTACAAAGCCCTTTTATTTAGCATTGCACTATTCGGTTTTTGTACAGCTGGCATTTTAATTCCAATAAATTGGTTTAGGGGTGTTCTTTTTAATAAAGATCCTTGAGGACAAGTAAATCCCTGGTTAACTGAGAAAATGAATGAGAGATATTGTAGCATCCACTTGTGATGTTTGTATAGAAGCAACAAAGCTTTAAAGGATGCAGAAACTTTGAAGTTTTGAGATAGCGTAGAATGTTGGCATATACAGCAGCGCAGTGTAGTCCCAGGCTGGATGTATGCAGAATGGAAATGTTACTTGGTCACATTCACATATGAACAAATATCAGCTCATGCGGAATTACGCTTCTACAGGAGAGGGGGATAGAAATAAAATCCAGAACAAATTCTATCTGAGCCTGCAAAGGTTTAATTGTGGCTTGGTTTGATTGAACAGCCGAAGTGCATTGTTATTGTGATAATGTCAGCTCGCCTCTGTAGAGAAGAAACTGAAGGGCTGGATCAAACATGTATACATATTTATACCCTGTCAATTCTGGCGAGTTCTACAATTAGTTGATTTGTTGCCACAGCCTTTAAGTTAATTTCTTGAAGGACCCGGATGCTAATCTATAAATAATTTCTCATGGGAAAATTAGATATGTGCTTTTATGTTCCTGCTACCTTACATGCTCATCCAAAACTCAGCTGTTTATATCCTCACTCACACCAAATCCTGCTCATCCATTACACTTGTGCTCAGGCTCCTGGCCAGCCCAACAACATTTCAGTTTAAAATGATCATCCTTAGGTTCAAATGCTATCATGGCTTTGCCCCTCCCTATCTCTTTAAATTCCACAAACTCTACAATCCTCCAAGATCTCTACAGTTCTCCAAGTCTGGCCTCTTGTGGGTTCCCCACTTTAACCGCTCTGCCACTGCTTGCGAAGTCTTCAACTGCCTAGGCCCAATACGCTGGAATTTCCTCCCTAAATCTCTCTGCTCTCTAGCTGGCCCCTTCTCCATTAAGTCATTTCTTAAAATCTATTCCTTTAACCAAGCTTTTGGTCACCTGGCCTAATATCTGTTTATGTGGCTCAATGTCAAATTTTTGTTCAATAATTTTATGTGAAGTGCCTTAAAAAAATTACTACAGACCACAATATAAATGCAAGTTGTTGTCTTTGCATATGTGAAATTTTAATTTTCTCCAATTCTCAACCAGCATTATATTGTAAAACATGGGAAGTTTTAGTTGCGTAAACTATTGACCACCAAAGACTAACCATAACTTTATCATTCCATTATTGTCACTAGGCCAAAATCTTGGAACTCCTTCCCTTACAGCACTGTGGGAGTATCTTTACCACATGGACTGCAGTGTTTCAAGAAGATGGTCCACCACCAATTTTTCAAGAGCAATTATGAGTTAAATGCTGGTCTTGCTAATGATGCCCATGTTCAGGGAATGAATAAAGGAAACTCTTTCGAGTTACCAACAGTCACAGATTGCAACTCTTTTTCGAGTACAATCACAGTTCTTGGTTTTCCAGGAGTGGGACATGAACCCACAACCCTCTGATTCAAAGGCGAGGGTGCTATGGACTGAGCCACAGCTGACACCTCATATGAATAAAGGAAAACTGAAGCTAGTAACCTTGTGTTCATATTAGGAATAAATAAGTTGCTGCAGGTGCACCTTAATCCAAAAAATATCAACAAGGAGTACAAGCAGCAAAGCTTTAAACATTTTCTTTCCTGCCCAAACCGCCAGAAAGTGTTAATGTCCGGAATTCATTTTTTTGTGTGGGAAAGCTATGATTTGCCTGTTGATATACCACTCAAATTTTCCAAAAACTTTTATGATGTAAGTCACACCTAAGGTCTGAAACATCTACCCTTTATACTGTTGCAATCTGTGTTGTATTCCTTATTATTCAAACTACAAACAAAGACAACACAGACCAAATATAGTTTCACATACCCTTGTCGTATAAGCAGCTTCTGGGTCATCTTCAAGTACCCGGGAAAGGCCAAAATCAGAAACCTTACTGACCAGGTTACTGTTGACTAAGATGTTTCGAGCAGCCAGATCTCGGTGGACATAACCCATGTCTGAAAGATACCTCATTCCAGAGGCAATTCCTCTCAGCATTCCCACTAGCTGGATTACTGTAAATTGGCCATCATTTTTCTAAAGGAGAGTTAAAGAATTGATCATTTGGTATCTTTATTATTAAATAGTATTTTCAAAAAAGAATGAGTATTTTGGTTCTAAAAACATTGAGATGTGACTTCAAAGAAAGAGGTCCACTTTAAATTAGGTAATGTCTCTGTTAAAATATTAAACAAAGCACCACTTTACAGACATGTTACACTTTCATTTGTTAACATCACCTAAATTATTAAGACTAGAGGTGCGCCCGCAGAACCTGGTTGTCTGCATGTCCTTTTGGTCATGGGACATTGTGAACTGTGGGGAGTAGGAACAGCTTCCTGGAAGAAACTAAATAGAGCTGAGGCAAAATTAGGTAACATTTTAAAGAACAGAATGAAATAGGTCTGGTCAATTTACAAATCAGTGCTGTGCTTTTCCAGTCTGGTTAGAAAGTACAAACACACATCAAAAGACATTTGCCTTTAAAGTACAAAAATCCTTATGTCAAAATAAACAAGTCTTCATAAATTTTTGAGGCATTAAATTCAAAGCCAGATAACCACTAAAGAACATTTTACAGGCTCATTCACGTATCTGCAGGTCCTGCTTGATTTTGCACTGATAGAGATTAAATGGGATGAGAGACAACTTAAAGTCGCCAATAATATCACTTCAACCAATTAAAGTTACAGTTTATATATATATATATATATATATACACACACACAAATAGTCCCATAGTCAGTTCCAGTTTCCTCACTTTTGGGGACAGGATTTCAGCTATGTGTATTCCCAACAAGTCTGGATGCCTCCACTTCCTGCCAGCAGGAAACAGGACACTGAGTGTAAAATTCCCACCAACAATGAATTTAGCTGTTTAAATATACATGCATACAAACCTGGAAAACTAGCAAAAGCGCACAAAGTGCTGCAAGAGAGTTAGCACAGTTCCCAATAAACAGATACCAGAAGAACAGTCCTGATTTAATAACCACATGAAAACATGTAATTTATCCAGACTTTGTAATTACAGTGCGGGCATGCACAACATAACTTCACCTTGGAGAGAAAAAGCACAATGATATGAAAGCCTGAAAGAGAAAATCCAAATGTTGGAGCATTTCTTGGGAGTTGGGGGTTGGCTGGGGGGGGGGGGGGGGGGGGGTGGCTGGTGTGGTGGAGGGGGCTCTGGGGATAGGATCCTCTGGAGAAATTAGAATTTTAAGTATTTTTCTCCATCACAATTAATAGATTTTCAATCTAAAGAAAGGAAAAACAAAGCGACATTTGGATTTTCAACAGATCAATCAGACTGAAAAATTGCCTCAATACTAGTTCTCCCATTTCTAACCTCCCCTCTGCCTCAGCTCAGAGACACTTGCCGGGATTTTCCATGCCCGCCAATGGCGGACGTATTCGATGGTGTCAGCGGACAATATGGTGCGATTGGTTTCACGATGGTGTGAAATCAATTTGTAGTCGTTCGCTCAGCACGCCAATGACAGGCTGTGTTTCCCACCATCAGACGTCGGGAACCTCATTGTAATACATCTGCATATCATTATTAGGCCTGCCTACTGGAATTGTTTCCCCCCCACCCCGACACCCGTCGCCCAACTGGATCGTCCACTCACGTCGACGGGAAAACACACTGACATGCTTCACAGCAGCATATAAAAGGCGTGCACTTGGTGGGCTGCATTTTGAGGGGAACTCGGAGGTGAGTACCTAAGTAACATTGCACAGCACTCACCTGGGTCGCCTGTTGGACTTCAAGCTTGAGGCGTGTTGTGGGGGTGGAGGCACGGGCAGCCCTGCAGTTGAATGTAGCGCACAAGCATTCGGGATGGGTGTAGAGGGGGTGTTGGAAGCAGCCATGCATTAGGGACACCTTATATAAAGTGAGCATTCCTCTACAACTGAGACAGTTCAGGCACAGCCACATTGATATGATTGGAGGCAAGCTTCTAGCTTAACTGCCCATTCAAGCAACACAGAGGCATCAAAGTGCCACCAAATGCTCCAGAGCTTTTCACCCCTCAAGCAAAGATTGCAAACTAATGAGCATTTTAGTGGACTTCAGAACAGTTGGACGACTGCACACATTGTACAATCTCGTTGCTAAAGTTGGCCATGCAGCAGTCACTGCTGGAGGTACTCACAGCCCCCTGCAATGTCAGCATCCTGGTTTGGACCAGTTTCCCCAAAGCCAACAGTGTAGCCTTGCAGTGTGGGTTAGGAGAATGCCTGTGCCTGAGCTGAGAGCACAGCATGCAGTCCAATGGGCAAAGCTGCTAGCAATCTGTCGGTTGGAGTGGGGCAGAGGTGGGTGGGGTTTTGGGTAGCCATGCAGTGCGCTAAACTCTGGCTGTCCAAGTGGTGGCCAGCGCTCTCCACGGTGCATTAAGGGGCCTTCACACTTAACCAGGACAGGTTCTTAGTATACCCATGCTAACCCATGTGTCTCTCTCTTTCATCCTGCAGAGCAGTACATCAGGATCATGGAGCCTGGTGAACTAGCTGTATGCCTCGTGGCGTACAGAGAGCAAAGATGACAGAGGAGAGAGTGACTAGGCACCTGGCTACACAGAGGGAGGAGCAGTACCCTCAGGAAGAAGGAGCAGCTGGGGCTCCTGCACATGCTGCTGAAGAGCCACAGCGTGCGATTGCTGGTCGGCGCTTAGCGACATCCAGTGTCTATGGATTCCGCCTTTCATTCCTGCAGATGACCGAGAACCAGTGTCGTCGAAGACTGCGCATGTCTAGGGAACTGATCGGTTACATCTGTCAGCTACAGCAGGATTTAGAGCCACAGGAACATAGAGGGCATCCACTGTCAGTGACCGTGAAAGTGATCACAGTGCTCAATTTCTACACCAGTAGTTCCTTTCAGGGCTCCACAGGTGACCTCTGTGGGATCTCACATACCTCCACCCACAAATGCATCTATGAAGTCACAGATGCCACCTTTGCGAGGGCACACAACTTTGTGCATTTCACCCAGGACCAGGACAGCCAGGGTGTAGGAGTGACTGGATTTGCCCAGATCTTGGATTTCCTACGGGTGCAGGGTGCCATCGACTGCATTCGCTCAGATCTATGTCGCAACACATGGTCAACTACATCAACCGCAAGGGATTCCATTCACTAAACGTGCAGCTGGTGTGCGATCACTAGAAACACATCCTGCTGGTGTGCGCACAGTTTCCAGGAAGTGTGCCTGACTCCTAAATCCTCAATTCGTCACAGATCCCTGACATATTCCAGGGTCTGCAGAAGCTGCAGGGTTGGCTCCTCGGGGACAAGGGCTACCCACAGAGAACGTGGCTGATGATACACGTGCAGCAGCCTCAGACTGCAGCAGAGCGAAGGTATAACGAGGCTCATGCTGCAACTCGCAACTTGGTGCAGCAGACCATTGGGTTGCTGAAGATGAGACTCTGATGCCTGGACCGATCTGGTGGAGCCCTACAATACAGTCTGCAGAGGGTGTCACGCATCATCGTCGTCTGCTGTACCTTTTACATCCTGGTGCTGCAACGGGGACAGGAGCTGGCTGAGGAGGATGTGGTGGAGCTGGAGGTCTCCTCGGATGAGAAGGACGCCAATGGATGAGGAGGTCCTTGAAGGCAGCGATGATGGGAATGAGGCCCGTGCACTGGCTGGACGAGACAGGCGTGCACGGGAGGCCCTCATAGCTGCTAGATTTGTGGAGAATGATGATGATATGCAGCGAGGTGACCCCATAGATCCTCATATTGCATCTGTGAACGTTTGACTCCAGTCTGGCTTATGGCAGTGCGAGTACCCTCTGTGATAATGCTCCTGTCATGGAGATGCAGCCCTAATAGTCACTCGATTGCAGGAGGATGATGATGACATGAAGTGAGGACACTTCATAGATCTTCACATAGCCTCTGCGAATGTCTGAATCTTGTCTGGCCAAGGGCAGCTCGCTTACGCTCTGTGATCAGGGTCATATCATGGAATCGCAGCCATGAAACTTTAGAAGCACATGACCCTTTGTCCCCCTTGAGCACCTGACCCCATCAGGAGCACAGCGTCACTGGTCACAGATGCTGGTGTGATGGGGGCCAGCCCCACATTAAAGGTGCTGAGAGCACATCGAGAGAATGAGAGAACTCTGTGGCGCCTGCCCACTACATTCTGACAGCAATGACAAGCACTGCCAATGTACAGACATCAGTAATGTGTCCAGGAGCGTGAGGCCAGACAATCGCTTTGGTCTGAAGGCTGCACAGAGCACAGGTAAGAGGCCCTGGACTGAGACACCTGCCTTTATCTTGTGCAGAAAGGTTTCACATCTGAGTGACCAGAACACTGCTCATCAGAACAAGGAGCCATAGGCAGGGAGGCATCATTGGGAGTTTATTGACAATAGTGAACAGTATGTACAAGTGATTAACACCTGTGCCCAGTCTGTGCAACTACATCTTAACCTACCTAACACTGCCACTACGTCTTGGTGCTCCCCCGACATCCACAGCGGAGGTGGAGGCAGCCTGCTGACTGTTATGCCCTGTCAGTGATGACCTTGGCGGCTGTCCTCTGGGGGGGCCGAGGCCTGGAGGACCCTGGCCTGCTTTTGGGGTCCTGCTGTTTGGCAGTGGCACCCTCCTCAGCGTGTGGAGCTGGAGCTGCTCAGGTCACATGAACAGGGGATTCGGATGGTCCAGACACTCCCAGAGTCACTTGAATGGGTGGCCCCGTGGGGTACACCTGCTGATCCTCCTCCCAGTTGGTGCCCAAGGGCCCCAGGCTGACTCCTTGAGGGGAAAGGGGAGCTGGAGTGAGATTGGGCTGCCCCGCACCCCTCTCAAGTACACACTGTTGGAGGCCAACTATGGCATCAGCGATGGATTTGAGCCCAGGCAGCAGTGCAGGAGCGACGTCCTGTACCAAGGTCTCCGTGGCAGCCATCATCCTACCAGTGTTGATCTCAATGTGTTGGCATGCCGGCGCTATCACCTCAGCCTGAAGGCAGACGGACTCCTCCATCGTGCCTTGCAATCTGAGAAGTGCAGCGGCCATCCCTTCCTGTTGTTCCCGAGCTTGCCTTTGCAGCTCCAGCAACTGTGACATGATTGAGTCCAGAGGCTCGTCATCTGACTCAGATTCAGCAAATATCTGTGCTCACCAGATTGTGATGCCGAGGCTATTCTACAGTTAGGTCCCACCGAGGTGTGTGGCTCTGCGTTGGTGGAGGGTGTGGGTGAGGCGCTTTGACGGGGCTTCAGGGAGGGTACCTTCAGATTCCTCTTCAGAGGTTTCTTCGGGGCTTGATTGGAGGCCCTGGGTCCCGACATCACCGCGCGTCATTTAGATTTTCGGTTCAGTGGGCACACAGCCGACTGGGCTGTGTGCCCGCCAAACTGTCAAAGGTCTGTTAAGGCCATTTAAAAAGCCAATAAAGCAATTAGCTGAGCCGCCCGTCCAACCTTAAGGCTGGCGGGCAGGCGAAAAGCCCAGGGGGCCTTCGCGTTTTTCATGGAACCTCATCCACTGGTTCACGAACGTTTTTAAAGTGTTTGAAAAATGTTTAATAAAATTAATGGACATGTCCCAGCTCATGTGGCAGTTTCACATGAGGGGACAGGCGCTTAAATTTTTAAAAAAATCTTTGTTCAATGTTTCATAAGTGAGAGTAATCTCCCTGAGGCACCTCTGTGCGTCAGGGAGATTTCTGCGCTCTTTCATGTGCATGCGCAAAAGACCGCACTCCCCGACTCAGGTAACCCCCCACCCACACGCGGTGCTCAGTGCTTCTGGGCGCACGTCACGTTGGGTGGGCTTTAATCGGCCCACCCACGTAAATGGCGGCGCCCAGCAGATCGGGGGCGCCGATTGGCGGGGGCGCCGATTGGCTGCGGGCCCACCAGCCCCTGCCCCCGCACAACCCCCCTGACGGGGAGAAAGTTCTCCCCATTATCTATCTTTTCCATTGAAGCTGGCACTCTCCTTTCATTTTTATTCACACTGCAGTTAAAGGTCAACCATTGTCATGTAGGCCAGACAAGGTAGACGGAGGATGTTCCCTTTGCCCCTTTTTGTGACATCTTTACCAAAGAGGGGTCTGCCTTACTTTCCAGCAGAATTTCCAAAAATCATAAAAAGTGTAGTGATCTGCTTTGAATTCCTCTTAATTGCCACATTTCATCTCTGACTGTTAATGTGATGCACTATCCCGCCCTGCCCTTCTCAACCTTGCTGACACAGTCGACCACACTATCCATCCTCAACACCTCCCCTTCATTATCCATTTTAGTGGGACTACCCTCACATGGTTCCAGTCTTACCTATCCAATCACAGCCAGAGCATCTCCAAACAATACCTTTGGGCTGGTGTTGCAGAATCTTGCTCATTGTTAAGGCATTGATTTGGAATGGATGGAAATTTATGGGATGCTTGTGATTTTCCAATATGCATTAGTGAGCATTCCTCTTCCAGTGCACACTTGACATCACCAACTAGTCTTGCTTTTAAGATTTGATTCAAAATAATTAGTGTTTTCAATTAGTGGCTCCGTTTCATTCAACATCATGAATTATCTTAACAAAAATAGGAGCCGTTATCATATACCTTGCATCAATGATCCAATTTTTTTCCCCCACTCTGTAGTCTGTTGGTGCAATTTAAATATACATGTTAATACTGGGATACATGTAACGAAACGGCATACGCTATGAGGAGGTTCACAATAGGAGGGCAGAATGGACAACTGGGCACAGAGATTAATGCGGTGAGCCCAATGTTCAGGACCAGAAAAGTAGGAAAGCTGTGAATTGGGTGTGCTGACCACAAGGCTGCACATTAGGAACACTAACTCATAAAATGAAAACCACTGCATAGATTTTTAAAATTTAGAACTATTTATATGTTATGAAAATATATCATTTTCTCTCCATTAATAATTCATAAGGAAACAATTAAACCATTAAATTGCCAATTGATTGATTACTTAATTTCTGAAATGTGAAAAAACTCACCTTTAAAAATGTATCAAGAGAGCCATTCTCCATATATTCAGTCACTATCATTACTGGTTTACCTTAAAATATATATAAAAAATTAGAATTACTACAGAAACATTCGGTACATAGAAAATGTGGTTGTAGGAGCAAATGCTGAGAAAGTTTCAGCAGGTAGCCAATGATTTTCCATCTGTGAATTTTAACTGATGGAAAACTACAGTTTCGCAAGATTCGCTCCCTCTGAGTGGTGCTTCCCACTGGGAATGTCAGATCACAAATCAGCCCTATAATTTCATACAAAATAATGGCATCATAATATGAGTAATGCAGCCAAGTTCATCAATAAAAAAAGCATATTATTTCTTGTTTTTTTTAAAGTCCATCAGCTTATTCCGATTATCCCATTGGTTTGTTACTAGTTTGCATCAAATCAGCAAATGTTTGTGAACTTAAGGACTGTATTGTTTTCTTTAATTTAGTGATATAATTGACAGCATTCGCCCTTTCTGCTCTCATTTACTTTATTTGCTAAAGTTAGCGAAAGGGGGCAAATAAGCGCTTTAGGAAGTGAACGTTCCTTTCCCCAGGTTATCTGACAATTGATTTATATAATTGGTTTACAGACTCTAACTTCATTACAGAATTAACATTCAGGTCAATGAGCATGCAGTAGCCCAGTGATTATGGCACTGGACTAGCAACTCTGATATCATGATTTCTTAATGCCACAATGACAAGTGTAATTTAATGCATAAATTGGGGAATGGCACTAGAAAATGACCATGCAGTTTGTTGGAAAAACCCAAATGGCTTATTAATCTTCTTCAGGGAAGGGAATCTGCTCCACTTACACAGTTTACCTGCATGTGACTGAAATTCCACACTATGTGATTCACTTTAATGCTCTCAACCCCCAAAAATATGAGCAATATGAACATCCCAGGAATAAAAAATAATGGCAGATTTACATTTGAATTAGTGCTTTTGGTGAGTGGCCTTTGTACTTAGGTCACTGATTCAGTATATCTACCTGTATATTTCACTATTAAAACAATACCATTCATGTTCCCAGTAAATGAAAAATTAATTTGTCCAAGCCAATTATTTTCCCAAATTAATTAGGCAAATATAAAGTACATACTACTCAATTCCCTTATGGCATTTCACATTGTCTAAATGTAGCCTTCAGGTGAAGCAGAATTATAGGATTGGGGATAATTGGACTTGGGACAGTAATTTAGTTGGCATTTTGAAGTCATATGGTCTGTCATTATTTTTACGTTTTTGATAATTAAATAGCAAAATGTATGACGAGTTGGGAGACTGAGAAAAATAGATGGTTGGAACATAAGAGCTTCTCTGTGGTACCGGGTCAGGAGCTAG
Organism: Cetorhinus maximus; assembly: GCF_964194155.1. NCBI lineage: Eukaryota > Metazoa > Chordata > Chondrichthyes > Lamniformes > Cetorhinidae > Cetorhinus > Cetorhinus maximus. Next base: position 146,539,037 of record NC_135880.1, on the reverse strand, counting down.
GAGATGTAAAACTGAGACACTGCATTGCTATTACTGGTGGGAGAGTATAATTACAGTGTGACATGTTTACATAGGTAGCTCTTATTATAAATATTGATGTAACAATTTCTAATGATAAAGTTCCACAGGAAGTGTGCACAAATATATGAACATATAATGGATTAGTTTGTAGACAATTATTTTAGTAAAACAATTTAGCTAGCTAGATCTACTTAATAAATATATATCTATTGCATGCCTCTGTTCCTCTCCTCTTTTTATACTTCTGTGACCACAGCTATCTCAAGTTTGTAGTAGAAAATCTATTCACAGCACAGTGGTGACAAGTTTATTGTACGAAGAGAAGATGGGTTATTTCAACCTATCAGCATTATGACACAATATCAGTAGTGTCAAAGACTTAAGAAACTTGATTGGGAATGAGGTGCTGTCCCAGGAAGCAAGACAGATGTCACTATAACTGTACATTAATAGATAATCAATTGGTTGGAATTATATTTCTGTCCTGCAGAGCATTGTAGCTCAGTTTGTTTGATTAGGCTTCAAAATGAATATAATAGTTCATTACAAAAAAAAATTGAGAGTGTGATATATGATAAAACAACATTGAATGCCATTAGAATAGAATATTCTGCTTTTATATTTTTTAAAAATGCAGCTTAGCTTACATGTATGTTGCATTAAAACAAGTTATTTAAGGTAATTAATTTTCCAAAAAATATGTACATGAAAACTCACGTCAACTGTACTTTTGTGTTTATTAAACCACAGATAACAGAGTATGATTGAAGTGATGAACAGAGAGCTGTTATCCTGAACATTCAATTATGGATAAGCAACTTATAGCATAGCCATTTATTTATGAACTATACATCTAAAATTTTGTATTTTTTCTATGCTAATATGCTTCATGACATGTCAATAATTTAGACTCCATTCTCTTTGGATCAAGCTATTAATAAATCTACCTTTTTGAATAAGTATATTAAGTAATACATATTTCACTGTAACATTATTTTATATGTATACAAAACTGGGAATATAAGAAGGAAAGCTGAGCATTGTCTTTCTGAGATCATTTAAACTATCAGTATTTGATAGCAGGACTGTGTCAGGTTCAGTGTAGCGGTGTTGGTTGAAAAAAGCGACACTGTGGTCTGAATTTTTGTAAAGTCGGAAGGGCTCCACGCCTTAAGCAAAATGGTGCTGGGACACAGAACCTGGATGTCCCGACCCCAACCATTTTCACTAGGGTGGTGGGGGGAGTCATAGAAATGAGGACGGGACATATTTTGGCCATCTGCAGTTCATGTAGGCAACGGCACATCTAAAAACGTAGCTGCCTTTAAACAGAAGCAATTTTGGTCATCAAAGTTTCAGAAGCATAACTTGTGGGCTTTAGACATTTGAGGAAAAAGTCTGAACCTTTCAGAGTCCTTTGGAGACATAAGGCGCCCTTTTGGAGAGGTCAGGTACCCTTTTGAAAAGGTCAGATGCCCCTTTGGGTTTATTAAGAGTAGACATGAATATGCACATAAAGTGGATAAGCTGTGTGGAACTAGCAAGATGCCAAGTCATTTGAAGCTTCTGCCCTTTAAATTTTGAGAAAAAAAAATAGCCATCCTGTAGTTGAAAATATTCTGTGCATACAATTTCACTAGATGTTTTCCTCTGAGTGCTATCATAATAGTATTATTATTTCTTGATTGCTTCCACAACCTATCATTATCGCAGTGGGGGCCTGCAAGTTCATACCTTGATTGACAGCTCCAAGTGGCTACAAAGAGAGATAACAGTCTTTGATGTGGAACTATGAATACAAATGTTTGTTTTTCTCAAGGATTGAGTATTTGATGAAAATGTTTGTTTTTATAAGGGATTAAGTACTTGAAGGGGTTTAAATGTATTAAACAAGGTTTTATCAATGAGGGTGTTTTTAATTTAAGTTTTGTGACATCTATGATAGATTCTTAGAACCTTACTTCATCTCACCATGGCTACTGAGGCCTACCTATGGTTGATACTGGATGAGTTGACATGGAGTATGTAAGGGCAAAAGGTGTTGGTTGGGTGGCATAGGTTGGCACTAAGTTGGCATAGGGCTATAAAGGGCCATCAGGGTGCGTGGGGTTGGTGGGTTGGTATGAAGTTGGTACAGAGGGTTTGAGGGCCATGGAGGGTGGGTAGAGGGGCATTTGTTGACATGGAGGAATACAGGGCCATGGGACATGTGTAGAGGGGCATAGGTTGGCACAGAGGGTATGAGAGGCATTGGGGAGTGCTTGGGTGCTGAGAGAGCCTGAGGGGTGAGGGCTATTTTTGGTTATACTGCTTTTTTTACAACTGGAGTTCCAGGGCACCGGGGTAGGCCTTTTAACCAGACGGCTTTGGCAGCTGACAGCCCCTCTGTGGCTGCCTCTGAAATCTTTCCAGGGGTGGCGGGCCAAGCTCCAGTTGGCAACCACACCCCCATCCCCGGAATGAAAATCCAACAATTTGGAGCACTTTCTCCTGAGTCAGGTTTGTGCAGATGGTAAATTTCTCAACTCTACACTCCCAACTCAGGACCAAAAATCAGCCCAAACTCTTTCTTTTTCAATCATGCACAATGGTAATGTCTGAAGACTGTGAGTCAACGTTCAGATACAAACAAATAATGAGCCTGTTAAAAAAAATGAGTAATCAGTCACTGAGATGTCTTCATCAGTTAATAAAATGCATGTTGCTGTAGCTATTAACACAGGAAGTCAACCAGATTTTATTTTTACAACTGCAACAATTTGTACATTATTCATAAACACCTTAAAATTCAAAAAGTATTTCTTCAAAACTTAATGTAATTTTCCACATTCCTGTGTTGTTGTTTTACTGCATCTGTTTTAAGGAAACATTCTCCAATGGTTTCATTTTTCCAAAATCCTTTACAAGCAATTAATGATTAGTAACATTGACTTGAGAAAACATAGAATGTATTAATGTAGAATTACAAATTAGCTGATTAATGTTTGACAAAGTTAGTAGCATAAATATTGCTTTAGTAATGCATATAATTAATACCTCAGCATATTATTGTGAATAATGTATGTATGTAGTGTGGGTGTTCAGTAATGCTTGTTAGCACAGGTTACTGGTGAAGAACAGTATGAGGACAACAATTTTAATATTGCAAATGCAATTGAAAACATATGCTGGAAAATGGTGTTGCACTGAATTACAAAACTGTTTATGTCGCTGGACTAAGAAGCAATGCAATAGAGTGACCACTTAACTATTTAGTACCATTGGAAGTTTAATAACATTATTCAGTATGAAATCTATAAGCAAATATTCTGTTGTCAGCCTTGACATGCTATGGGCAGCTGTGCTTGTTTCATGTGGAGAATGTTCTGACACTGGGCTATCTGAAAGGAAATTCATTCTTACTAACTGACTAAAAGAAAGCTACATACATTAATAGCTGAGACCCACAAAATATACCAATACATTTGAAAGATTGTCTGAACTTGAGGTTTATTCCTAATAAAGTAACTACAGTTATGAATATTATTCTGGCAATTAGAACATTACTATACTTTTATAGTAATGCCATTCTACAATTGGTAGGGATCTAGTCTTAAACTTCTTTGCTTTAACAGAAAATTGCATGGCCCATGTGCACAAATTTAATATAGTAGCTGATTTCTTGATTTTATGAAGTTAATGTGAAATTCAGACCCAATGTTGAACAAACTAACAAAGTACTTTGTGGAAAAACATTCATCATTCACACATCCAACAGCTTTTTCAGAACCAAGTTTAATATACACAATCATACAGGTTAGTTAGATGCATATTTTAATATATATATATACTTATATGCAGAATGCATGATTCTGCTTTGGAAATAAATTAAAGTTTTGAAACCAAATAGGCTTTAAAAATAATGATTTATGATTTACATTTCTAGATATGGTAATTGCTTCACAATCTGCAATTTCATAGTACTGTGTCTGATTTATTCATTTGGTAGACAAGGTATGGAAGGTTACGTACTTTTCGTGACCACCCCTTCAAGGTGGATGATGTTGGGATGGTCAAATTGCCCCATTATACTTGCTTCACCAAGGAAATCCCTGCGCTGCTTCTCTGTATAACCAGCTTTTAGGGTTTTGATGGCTACTGGGAATTCTCTCTTTCCAGGTAACTTCAAACGGCCACTACACACCTCGCCAAACTCACCTTGAAAGAGAAATAAGATGTTACGATGTTATGTAACTTGATTTACTATAGTAGCACAGGACCTAACAAAATAACAAGGATTCTTATCATCTAACCCACCTGCACCAATGACTCTTTCAATAGTGATGCATGATGCATCTATTTCCTTGGCAAACTCATGAACAGCTTGACTTGGGTCTTCATAGGTATGAGGGTCAATGTATGTTCTTATACCTGGCAATTTAACTGTTTAATGAGAATAAATTATGAAGACATTAGTTCAATATTGTGTCATTTCTCAGTAAAATGGTTATACAATTTATTTTTTATTTTAATTATTATATTACAAGGTTTTTTGCTTTTTCTGCTTCTAGTTTTTCTAATACAGCTCAGTTCCGTTTGGATGATTTCTCTTGATCTAACATTCACAATCACATTTTCTACAGTTTAAGGGTTACTAGTCTCTTTGGGGCTTCACACCCACCATCACGGGCACACGTGCATTCTTGTCTGACCAGGCCCAAACCTGCCTACATTTTCAGTTTCAGATATTGCTATAACCACACGAAATGAGTGAAGAAAATCAACTGCTGGAACGGGCCTGTAATACCTGCAGCAGCTATATCAGCCATTGCCTTCAGGGTCTCCTGGCTACTGTGTCAAAACAGAAGCTAGAAAGCCTTCAGTTCATTTGTCCAACCTGCTTGTCCTACCACCTGGCATGTTCCAAAGGTTTGCTTCTAAGCCCATCTCAGAGTTGAGCAGGCTGAGTACTATCAAGGATCTCCAACAAGCAGACACGCAGGGAACTGAGATGAGGGAGATGTTGCAATATTACCACTGTCTCGTTAGCATGGGATTTCTATGCTTAAGTCGCAAGTGGTCCACTTACACCAGAAGAAGTCCTAGAAATATCTGGGCAACTTAAAGGGTGCAGAGGCCCAGCATCACAAGTTTTGGATCTTTTATCTTTGCTTTGCATCTAGAGAATAAGAGTTACTTTTGCACAAAATCCTCATATTTTAAAGCCATCAAGACCTTTTTGGAAATTCAAGTTCCTTCTAATTCTCTCAACTCTAACCTCTTATTCCGGAACCTTTTGAACTCTTTTTACTTCACAATTTCTATGAACTTTGTTCCTCCTAAACTTCAAACGTACCATCCAAGCATGCATTTTCACCACTTCCCACCCAACCACCTACATCACCTTGTTGAAATCAAGGCTCATTATATCATCTCCTATGCTCATTCTTTACCACAATCTTAAAACTGTGTAACTCCCTCCCTTTTTCAGGTTTATTTCCCAGCTGCAATCTGCATGTTTTTATCTATTGTTATCTATTAGTTATTACTTGTAACAACAGCTGCATTCATATTTAATGCAGAAAAACATCCAAAGGCATCTCAAAGAAGCATAAACAGATTAAAATGGGCCACAATCAAAGAAAGAGAGATTAAATGGGGTGATAAAAAGTTTATCAAAAATGGTTTTAAGTAATATAGAATAGAATCATGAAATGGTTACAGCACTATGATATTTAAGTGTCTCAAAGGAGACTTGGAGAGATTTAAGGGAGGAAACTAAATGGTACCTAAATGGCTGATGGTGGGGCCACACAAGAGACTGGAGTTAAGGGAATGCAGAGCTCTCAGAGGCTTACTGGATGAGATCACAGGACTACGATGGGACAAAGCCGCATTTCAACACAACAATGAGAATTTTAAATTTAAGTACTGGGGCCATTAGGAGCCAATGTAGGTCAGCAGGCATGGGGGTGATGGATGATTGGGGTAGGACGGGGCAGCAGTTTTAGATGGACTAAATGTGATGGTGGGCTGAAGGTGGATGGTGGATATGCTGGCTCTCTGTGGAGCAAATGTGTGATGTTAATAAATACATTATTTCTATTTAGGTCTCAAATGTATTTGACATGTCCTACTGATAAAATATCATATCATGTTTTACATATTCAAGAAGCTGCTTTTCTTCTTAATTCTGCATAACATTTAAGAATCCTTTCCAGATCACTGGAGCCAGGCTAATCTGTTGTGGCTGATGTCACTTAAGCTAATTACATTTCTAAATAGATGCACCAGAGGTGTTAGCTGTGGCTCAGTTCATAGCACCCTCGCCTTTGAATCAGAGGGTTGTGGGTTCATGTCCCACTCCTGGAAACCAAGAACTGTGATTGTATTCAAAAGAGTTGCAATCTGTGACTGTTGATAACTCGAAAGAGTATCAGGGAACAAATGAGGAAAAGACCCTTAAATTCCATAATAGTTCACCTGTCTCCCACTGAGACTAGTCCTACCAAATCTCTACTGCTTAGGGTTGAGATTGAGAGAACCCCAGGAGAAATTTAGGGCCGATTTCTTTAACAGTTCAGATAAACTGACTGTTACAAATTAAGAACATCATTACAGTATTTAAAGAATTTCTGTAAGTCAACTGTGAGTCAACCCAATAGAAAGCTCAGTGCTTCCTATCGGCAAGGCAGTTAACCAAACCTTTATCAATATGTTTTCAACTGCAATTCTCTAGCGCAATGTTACTGCTAACAAACAACTTTGCAAGCCAAACACCTTCCAATGTTATTTATGTATTTTTAAACAAGTGACTATACCTACCCCCACCCCCACCCCACCACCATATCTTTATTTCACAGAATAGACCTACCCAAGATTAGTCCACTGACATTCTCAGGGAAGCAACTTCTTCAGTTTCGAAGTAGTATAATATTTGACTTAAAACATTAACTCTGTTTCACTCTCTGCAGATGTTGCCAGGCCAGCTGACTATTTCTAGCACTTTCTGTTTTTATCCCAAAGCACTGTGTTGTGGAGTTGTAGAAAATATGATTATGGCCTTGATTTTCCAAACACCAGGCCATACAATTTAAAGATTACAAAGTTAGGAATAAGGAGAGTAAAGAGAGTTTCTTCATTCAAAAAGATTTGTGGAGTATGTAATCAGGGATCTTTGAAGCAAACCCTTTAAATGGTTCCTTAGTTAATGATATGACTCTGGAATGAGATTGATGTTAGAAGCCGACTAGGTGGTATCAGTTCAAGCAAAGATGAGCCAGCTTATTAAATCTTGTAACTTGATGCACAAAGTTCTTATAGCTAAGTTTTCAGGACCCAGGAAATTCATTTCCCAGACACAACGGACAGGAAACAGGACAGAGAGTAGGGATATTGGGTCTCTATTTTTTTCACTCTGTGAGGAAAACTGCAGAGAAAGTCTATTCCTGCACACCTCCTGGTAACTGGCTACAGGGGGGTTTTGGCAGGGACCTGAGGTGAAATGGATACTCTACTGTCTGGAAACAGAGGAGAAGAAAAAGATAAAATGATGAAGTTGCATAGAATTTTGCTCTTATCACTCATTTAAGGATAGGAACATAGGAATTGTTTGGCAAAATAAAGGAAAGGGTTCACCTAGTTTATCTTCTACCATCCTGGTAGTCACATGATACAACATTAATGGAGTTGTTGACTAATCATAGCAATCAATTTTTATCAATTGGTCTACACCCAGACCCAGAAATTATATGCGAAAACTTTCAGTTGTTGACAGCTTTGGGAACCACAAGCCCAAAGTCCCTTGTTGGTCACAAGCATGTTACACTTTCCATAAGTCATGTCTCAAATTTCTTATATATTGTATTCCAAAGGTTTATTGAATCTGTTCTACTTTACCACATTTGTTCAAATTAACTATTTTTTATGACACTACTCAAAGAATATGGGAGGGGGGGATTTATCTTATGATGAACGGTTGAACAGATTGGGTGCTCGGCCCACTCAGAAGCAAAAAACAGTAAAAACTGGGAAATAAGAATACTGGTCCGAACTGTTTTTTCCCTTCTGACCATTGGAGTTTAGAAGAATGAGGTGTGATCTTATTGAAACATATAAGATCCTGAGGGGATTTGATAGATACCAGGAGGATGTTCCACTTGTGGGTGTGACTAGAACTAGGGGACACAGTTTAAGAATAAAACGTGTACCAATTTAAGATGGAGATGAGGAGAAATGTTTTCTCTCAAAGGGTCAACAGTATGTGGAAGTATCTTCCCCAGAAAGCAGTGGATGCTGGGTCATTGAATTTACTCAAGGCATAGTTAGTCAGGTTTTTGATAGAAAAGGGAGTCAAGAGTAATGGGGGCAGACAGCAAAGTGGAGTTGAGGTCAAAGCCAGGTCAGCCATGGTCTTTTTGAATGGTGGAGTTGACTCGAAGGGCTGAGTGGCCTACTCCTGCTCCTAAGTTCTATGTTCTTATCTTCCTAACAGTAAACTATTTAAAATGTAACTTCCACAACATGTCTAGTGCATCAGAAAACAACATTTTGTGAATAAAATTTGAGAGTGTTATGAAATTGTGCTCAACCAAAGAGATAGTAGTATTGCAGAACTAAACAGATTCCTCATTTATAGCCACTTGTAAATTAAAATTAACATGGGTCAATTGGGATGCAGAGCTCCCTTACATTGTCCTGATATGAAGTGTTGGTCAATCCCGCTGTAATGATTTAGAATGAAAGGTGACCTCATCGAGGCGCAAAATTCTTAAAGTGATCAAAAGGGTAGATGTCAGAAGGATGTTTCCCCTGGCTGGGGGGTCTAGAATCAGGGGACACAGTCTCAGGATCAAGAGGTTTAGGACCGAGATGAGGAGGAATTTATTCACTTAAAGGGTGGTGAATCTTTGGAATTCTCTGCCCCAGAGGGCTGTGGAGACTCAGTCATTAAGTATGGTCAAGACAGAGATAGAGAGATTTCTAGTTATTAAAGATATTGAAGAATACGGGGATAGTGCAGGAAAAATGGTATTGAGTTGGAAGATTAGTCATGATCTCATTGAATGGCAGAGCAGGCTCAAGGGTTTGAATGGTCTATTCCTGCTCCCATTTCCTATGTTGAGGTCGAACCAGTGTTTTACACAAGTTTAACATAGCCTCCTTCCACTTGTACTCTATGCCCCTATTAATAAAGCATAGGGTACTGTATGTTTTAATAACCACTCTCTTAACCTATCCTTCCAGCTTCAAAGACTTATGCACAAATATACCCAAATCCCTCAGCTCCTGCCCTCCCTTTAGAGTTGTACTCTTTGCTTTATATTGTCTCTCCATGTTCTTCTATCAAAACAAAACACTTCAAGCTTCTCTGCATTTAACTTCATCTGCCACTCCTCTGCCCATTCACCAACTTGTCTATGTCCTTCTGACATTCTACCTTATCCTCCTTACAGTTCACATATGCATATGCCTTCATCTAACCTATCTTTATTCTGCTGCATTCCTCAGTTTGCTGAGCCCAAATGTGGTATCTCCCAGAGTTTTTGATGTTGTTCCTTATTTGCCTATGCTTAAATATTTATATAAATAGTTCCTTCAAAAATCCCAAGGACACCTCGTCACCCATACCCTGCTAATCAAAAAATCATACATTTACCCCACACCTTACTTCCTGTCACCTAGTCATCTCGTAATCCTAAATTGTCTTTAATACCATGTGCCTTAGTGTTCATTACAAGCATCCTATGTGGGATCTTATCAAATGCCTTATGAAAATCCAACATACATCTGCCAATGCAGTTCCCTTAATTATATAGAAAGTAAATTGTTCAAAAAAATCAGTGAATTCTGTCAAGCACAAATCCATGCTGACTATTCTTGATAAGCCCAGATTTTTCCAAGAGTTGATGGATTTCATCCTAATCTATGGCGATTTGTGGTCAATAATGTGCCTTTGTGCTGTAGTAAACATTATTGTGTTAAAGGCATTGGTTTGTTACATTGGGCAACATTTTCCCAATGTAACATGTGTGGGAGCGGGCGGGCGGATTCCCGATCAGTGCCCCCTGTCGGGGGTGCGCCACCATTTTACGTGGACCGGCCAATTAAGGCCCGCCTAGCATGATGTCCGCTTGGAAGCGCTGTGTGCTCCCTGTGCGGGTTGCGGGGGGAATTCCCTGAGCCGGGAGTGCCCTCTTTCATGCATGCCGCCTCAGGGAGATCAGTGGAAGTTGCAGAAATTTTTGGAAGCATGCAAAAAAAAAAAACCCTGACATGTTCCCCTCATGCGACAATTTTACGGACTAGGAGCCATTTCCATGTTGAAAAGGATGGGCTCCAAGCTCTGCCTGATATCCTTTGCCAAGTTGGAGCTGGACTACTCAATGCTCTTTGACAATGAGTCTGTCTGTCTGGCACCCCTGCCAATGCACTCAGCATCTTGGTGTGCATGCTGATCAATGCTTGCTTGTATGCTGCTCCATCTAAGTACTCAACTGAGTCCGTGTCACAGAACTCATCTGCAACCTTGTTCTCCAGTGACCTGGTACACATGCTATCATTTTTCCCTGGTCTGACTGTTGCTCATTCATGCTCAATAACTCACCATGTGCATATTCTGACTCTATACTACCCTTTAAAGTATGCACAGTGCCAGTATCTGAGCTGGTGGCTGCAAATGTCAGACCAAATGACAGGGCCCCCTCATCAGTGCTGTGCTGTTGCTCTCTCTCTCTCACTTCCTGCTGAGGATACTGTGGCTGGGCAGTTCTTGGTTGCCTGAAAGCAGAAAATGAAAAATGGGAAGGTTGGGTTGAAGGAAAGTGTTGGGGGTAGGTTGGAGAGCAAGTGGCCCACGGTCACACCAACTGCCAATTGCACTTCATGCCAGAAAGCAGGATAATGGTGAGCTAGAAGTTGAGAAGGGGCATACCATTATCTTCAATGTTCTCAGTGATGCCAGATACCACCCATGATGTGGAGAATCATCTCCTTCATTAGGCTCAGGAGCTGCAGTTGTCCTTGAGCCCACTGGCTCTGCTCTGTTCCTGGCAGCTAGAACTCACCTGTCCTTGAAGAGAGAGTGAAGAATTTCATCGATTGGGTTCCATGTTTTTTGGATGATGTGCCAACCACAGCTGAATAGCTGGGAGATATGTGGAAACAGCAGGAGCTGGGTATGAGGTCGGTGTCATTGGATTGTGTGTGATGGTGAGATGGGGTATCTGGCTGCTAAGACTGAGTACTGAGTATCAGACACTGCTGATGGGTGATTGAGGGGGCATGGTGCATTGATGGCATGAGGTTGGTAGTGCAGTAGGTATGACATTGTTTGAAAATACATTCCCAGAACTTGATAACCTGTGTGAGGCCATTAAACTTCTTATCGCAATGCTGCCAGGTCCTTGGGGCTAGACTCCGGGCACTGACCTCCCCAACCACCTGCTCCCACCTCCTTTTGAGGTGTGTCCTGAGGGTCTTCCAACCCTCTGTGGAAACATGTCCACTCTGCTCCTATACATGTCCAGCAATGCATCTGTGACCTTAGGAGCCCTCTTTCTTGCTTGATGGTCCATTTGTGCCGCTCCTACATGCAGCCAGAAGCAGCTCCCTTATGTGAAGCTCACCTTTAAGAGGTGAAGACTAGCTTTAAGAGAAGCAGGTTGGTTATACCACATGCTACCAGCACATACTCCTGCTGAATGCCCAGGTTGCCAGCATTGCAGATCTCACTTGGACCAACGCTACATCGAGGCAACAGCAAGTTTGCACACGATCTGCCTCAACAGTAACAGGTGCAGGAAGATTGGAATTGTGACTCTTGCAACAGGCCTTAATGAATTTTTAGCTTATAGTAGCAGAATGCGGTATTTGTGCTTGCTTTGTCCCTTTTTCCTTCAGTGGAATGAGAACAAAGAAATCTCATTGGCACAGGAGTGGCAAAGATCTTATACTTTTTCAAGTTTTACAGTGCACTGACACTCAAAATTTGTAAGGCTATGTGGGGCTTTGTTAAGAGAAAGAGCTGAATTTTCCAGTTGGAGGTGGGAATCGGGAGAGAGGTTCAATTCCAGGGTGCGAACTCACTCCTGATGTGAGAAAGGAAGCAGCTGCTATCTGACCGCATCGGGAAGTTAATTGTCCAAGGGATAGGTCTGACATTCAAAAAACATGGGGACGGAGGGGGGTCAGTCAAAAAGCGGGGCCATGTTGTGCCTCACTTTGGCAGCCATTGCTGTGGCTGCCATTTGCAGATTTTAGGACAAAAGGTGACAAAACTGAAATTTCCCACATTTGGTAGAACAGCGGGAAGCTTGAAGGCTGTGACAGGGTAGACTGGTGACACATTCTTTAATGCCAGCGAATTTTTATATAATGGGGTAGGGCCCCTTTGCCATGCTCAGCTTCTTTGGTGCCACTTCAAGCTGCATCCTCTCACATAAGCTAACAGCTGACCCTGTCCTTGACTCCATTCAGCTGGTCTGATTCCTGACAGCTGCTGAAGTCCGGCAGCCACACTAACAATTAAAAAAAAAACTTACTGGGGACAGGCTCTTAATGAGCCACAATGATTTTAAGCACCTCATCAATAGGAATAGGGCCTCCAGAAAATGGCAGAGAGAGGAAGTGGAGTGGGAGTCCCAGCCATGCTCCTCAGTGGTCATTTTTCTTCTACAGTCGCCCCTCCATTTCTGTCACATCAGGGGTGGCAAAACCTGACCCAAAGTGTACATGTGGGACAGGTTGAAAGACAACATTTTTATGGTGTAATCTTGTACACACTGGTATAAAGTAGTGTTGTGTAATTCATACTTTGCCAGCTTCTTTATACTTTTTCTGGGTTCTGTAGTTTTTAAGACAGCATACAGTCTGACTTCCATTTTCTTTCAGGCATTGTGCTCTGTTGCTATATGGAACAGGAGCTCTTCAGTCCCTTCATGCTCTCACCACTTGCAGCAACAATAACTCCTTTGTCAGCCATCAACCAGCAGCTTGTGATTTATGCCAATCCATCACCCACCAATAAACTTAATTTTTGTGCCTTGACATCAATATGATCGATTTTTGTGCTTGCTGCCACTGTTTTCTTCTTCCCCACTCCAATGCAGCCCATTCAAAGGCTGACAAATATGAGAACAAAGTTAGCACGTTTGATGGCTGCTGAAGTGGAAGTGGTGTGCAGCATGAGGAAGCTAGTTCTTTGTACCACCCCACAGTACCATCCTCATAGATCAGCACTGTAGTATGCAGGCAAGAAGCTGGAGCCAAGGTTCAGGCCACAGCTGATCCTAGGCCACAGGTGAATGTGGGTACAAAGCATTTTTTTTATAATCAAATATACTTCTATAGATCATCTTCTTCTAGGCTTGGGGATCCTCAATGAGAAACTTGCTGGTACTGGAAAATAAAATAAAGACTGGCACAATGGCTCATGAAAACCTAGATGCCAACTGAAAAAAAACACTAAGGCCTGAATGTTTCAGTCGTTGGACACACACGATTGGTGGGCCCGGGAGAGGCTGGGAAACAGAACCCTGACCGCGATTTCACGCTGGCTGGCCAATTAATGGCCAGCTAACGTGAAACATGTGCTGAAACGCTCAGTGCTGCCGGGGTGGGGGCGGGAGGAGGTCGGGCGACAACCTCACCGCGGGTGCAGGTAAGCGCTGCGAGAGAGCTCCCTAAAGGCAGACAGCTGTCTTATGGAGCTGCAGACCTGCAAATAATGAAATAAAGCTACAAAAAAATGACCACACATCACAATCAAGCACACCATAAAAATGCTGACCACAGATATTTATTTTTGTTTATCTAACGGAAATTAGATCCCGCCCTTGGATAAGGTTTGATAAAAAATGTAAACGCCGTCTGGCTGATTCACCCATCCGCCAACTGTAAGGTTGGATGGGCCATGAAAAACCGCAGACAACCGCGCCATTAATGGGCTTAACTGCCTGCTTAATTGTTGACGGGCACGCTTCTGACTTTAGCGCGCGCTCGCCGAGCAAAATATAGAGCAAGTGCGCGATGACGTCGGTACGCTCACTCAACGTCATCTTGCGCGATTTTACGCCTGGTCAGGTCGGCCGTGCGCCCGCCTGCGGGTCGCAAAATTCTGCCCTCAGAGTAATCAAAACCATTCACAAAATAAGGATAATTGTAGATTCAATTTACTTGCTCTTACTCTTAAATCAGCTAATACCCATAGCTGCTTTCCCAACAATTTGGGTGCCCACTTAACATGGGTGTCCTTTGGAAATAAATTACTTCATTCCCAAACAGGAGGTGTGCTGGGCATGCCCTGTGCCATCTGTGTAAGCAGCCCAGTATACCAGGCATGACACAGCTGAAGGCCTACGAGGCTTTTAGCAGCAGTTGACTTTTGTGCTCCTCAGCTAGGGGGCAAGCCTGCACAAAGGTTGTCCTTAACCTATAGCAATGGCCCAGGTTAGAAAATCCTGGCACAGCAGGAGTGGTGCAGAATACTGTGTATGGGCAGCTCCTGTCCAAAGCTGGGGGTGGTGGAGGTGGGGAAGGGATGGTGGGGAAGAGACAAGAACATCTGTCTTCACATGTTCATGTGAAGCCCTAAAGAAATGGTGGTAGTCTTCCATGTAAATAAGCTTAGCTGAGTTAACACTTCTGCTTGTGAGTCAGGAAGATGTGGGCTTTTGTATTGACTCGACGGAGCAGACAGGTTTCAACAAATAACAGCTAAACTTTATTACATAGAGCTATTCAGGTGCTACACGCTCGATCAGGAGCGTTAGAAAGCCCTATCCCCCAGATTGCCTGCGCTTGGGGCTCACTGGTCAGAGCCTTAACATAACATCACGTGACCCCTGATAGACAGCAGGAGGGGCTATACTCTCAGTTATCACCTTTGATCTGGGTTTGACACTTAATCTAGTTTGACACTTAAGTGTATCATTGATTAGATGTCGCATTGTTGGAGCTGCGGTCCTTTAGATGAGACTGTAAACCAACGCCATAGCCACCTGTTCAGATGGGTATGAAACATCTCCGCTTGTGAAAGAAGAGCATGGAGTTCTGGTCTGCACACCCCTTTCAACCAACACCACCAAAACAAAAACACAGGCTAAATGATTACACACATCAATCCTGTTTGTGACGTGTTATTGCTGTGTTTGACTAAATAATAGCAGTTTTGAACTCAAAAGAATAATTCATTTCGTAAAGTACTTTCAAATATATCAATTTTGTGATAGGGTACAATATACTTATTTTGCTTTCTCTGCCTGGTCAGAGTGCTTTCTTTTGTTGGCACAAAGCCTAAATGTGACAATTCAACAAAGGAACAGTTTGAAAGCCAAGTGATGATAATACAGACTAAACAGTATTCTTTTACTGGACACACATATTCACTGTGTATTGCATTTTAATTGATTTTTAAAATCTAATTACTGTGCTGGTGGACTGATACTAGTGACTGGGAGAAAAGTACACTCCACACAGAATGAAAGTCCTCCTTGGTGCCAAAGGGCTATGAGTGGGCAACATTCTCTTCATAGCCAAGGGCACAGTTAACTGACCTTATGAAGTTTAGCTTGTCCACAGAAGTGGGCTTTATGCAGGGGATATCAGACCTCAATGACATATACTCAGTTAGACATGAAAATGGTACATCAACTTAGGAAGTATGAATAGCTGACAAAATACACCATGGGAAAATGGAGGGGGTGGGGGGAAAATGGAAGGGTGGGGGAGGAAGGAAATGGAAAACACAGAAAAGGGGTTAGAATAAATGTATAAAAATATCAAGGAAGGGAAACAATGCAAAGATAAACTTTACAAAATATAATTCAACAAGAGTCATAGAAACGTAATTAATGCATATACAACTTAGGAGATCATGGGTCTTATTTTTAATTGTGCTGTATAGTTTTAGGGTGATCGTCCAGTTCACTTAATGACTGAAAACTGGGCCAAAGAGGAAAGTCCTAATTTAAATGCTAGATGTTAGAAAAGTAAAGAATGCTGAACATATATCTGTGGTGCATCAAGGTGTAAGAAGTGTTAACTGTTCAAAACTTACACATCCCATCAGTTTTAGTTTGTTAATTTTAAGCTTGGACCAAGCAAAAAAATGCTTGGCATTGCCAGTTCAGAATTTCATCTTGTGCATTTATTTGGAAAATATTTATTTCATAAAACACTGAACAATTTTTAATTTATAGATACTAAAGATTTTTTAAAAATTATTTTGTGCTTTGCAGAAGATGAAACTTTGATCGTAGCGATCTATAATTATGGAAGGAAGCGCCTGCTGCATATAGTGCCTTTCATGACTTCATGACACTCACCCCCCCCTCACCCCCTGAAGTACTTCACAATGAAATGTAGAAATGTGGGGAAATGCTCACAGCCAATTTACACACAGAAAAGTCTCAAAAGTAATACTGAGATAAATGACTAGATAAAGTATTCTAGAGGCATAAGGTTGAGGGACAAATGCTGGACAAGCGAAGCAGGGGTATTCCAGGCTATTCCTTTGAAAAGTGCCATGGGATATTTTATGTCCACCTGAGAAGACTGACAGGGCCTTAATTTAATATTTTATTCAAAAGAGTGCAACTATTTAGCACTCCCTCTCTACTCCACAGAATTGTCAACCTAGCTTCTGTGCTTAAGTTTCTGGAGTAAGGCTTAGCTTTCAGAGTTTTAACGCTTGCCTGCACCTGCACCTGACTCTCTTTGGCAGTTAAAATTCTGGCTCAGGCCTCAACTCCAACCTGGACCCAAGAGCGGGACCCGAGTACCACCAGTATTCAGGTCTAGTCTGGATGAGGTTATCTTCACTGACCATACACTGAGCCTCAATGAAGCAACTGTGCTGCAACACTAGACCTGACTTATTTGGGTCCTTTGATATTTTCAATCTGGAATACTCTTGCCAAAGTGATGACAGGAGTGCCCTGGAACAGCTGCAGACATTTGAGGCCTTTCAATTGGACTGCCTAGGAACTTTATAACATCAGCCCTGCACTAGACTAGAGTTGTCCTGCAATGGATCTTTTGAGTTGGAAAGAGTAGTCTTTGGTAACATGAGTATAGCACGAATAAAATATGTTTTATTTCCATCACTGCTCTTGTTTGCTAGCTATAAAGATTTCTGCACAATGCCAGAGTAGGATTATTCCATAAAAATGGATTATTCTATGACATTCCATCTGCAAACTGTAACATAACCTTGTAAAAGTCAACGGATACACAGGAAGAATAGAACATCCCTATTTTTGTTTATCTGAAGCCAAATGCTTGGTGGTGAACTTTAATTGAACTTTTCCAGAAGTTGTTTTTTTCCCCCAAACTCCCCAAAATCCACAGTTTAGCTTGTTGATATCTGACTTACTGTGACCATTGTGAAAATGCATCTTCTCCTCGTCTGGATCTTGTTTAGCTTTACTGTATCCACACCGCCTAGGTTAAAGCGAACAAGACATCCATTAATCATACATTTCCCAATTCAAGTCGTAAGTTAGACAGAAACCAGTTATGGATGGCATTTGTCATCGAAGCCTCTTCTGTTAGTCTGGCTTTCAGCAGCAAAGTCATGCTTGGCAGAGAGAAGTCTCTGGAGATCCTTCTGTACAAAAAGCTACAGCTGTGTAAGAGATTAGACTGTATTTGAAAAATATCCCCAGCAGTAAAATTAATGTCACTAAGCACAAACAACAAGATCTTTACAATAATGCGCAATATAAAACCACAGCAGAGATGGAATGCCACAGGGTCTCTGTTTAGTCTTCATTCACAGAACATGGCAAGAACATTTCATTTGTAGGTCAAGTGCTGAGGTTTTCTCCTGTTTCACATTAATCTTTTCAGGATCTTTTCTTTTGAGGTTTCAAAGAATAGTCATGGTTTTATTACCCAATGAATTTAACACAGGACATAAAAAAAAGAACAAGAACAACACATGGAGAACAGCCCCCAGTTTGCATGAGAGGCTCTAAACAAAAATGCAACCCTTGCATTGTTTTTAGAAAGGTGTAAGTAAGGTCTAACTGCATGAACCACATACCTAAACTAGACTGATGTCACAAGTTTGTTTGTAGTAAACTGCCACCTCTAAACTATATGTCCAAGTTATACCCATCATGGTAAATGAAATCAACAAGTGGATACAGTTGTCACACAACAAAGAAGTAAACCCATTGGAAATAAACCTTTATTGGAAAAGCTGTATGATGAATCTGTACCTTCCATTTTCACACCAACAAGATAAATGACTGTTCTGAATTATTCCATTTCATATGCAACATTAAGTGATAATTGCATATTACCTGGTGTATTAGGCATGACATTTGAAGGCAGCAGATTAATAAGGTTAAATTAGTTCACTGAACATCATTAGTAGCTGTTCTATTAACTCGACTAGTAATCATAGGGGGAAGAGGTAGAGAGAGGGGATCTTGTCACCACCACTCAATCAGCAAACAAAGGTCAGCTGTCCTTTATAAACCGAGTTACTCTGAAGGAAAAGGACATTTGACCATTTGTTAAGTGAGCAAATTGCAGTTGCTTCAGTCAAATTTTCTGCATAAGTTCAGTAGAATTTACTGCTGTTGAAACCCTCACTCAAGCCTTTGCTACCTCCAAGCTTGACTACTTGAACGTATTCCTGGCTGGCCTCCCACATTTTACCCTTTGTAAACTTGGGGTCATCTAAAACTTTACTCTTGTGTTCTATTTCATGCCAAAAGCTGTTCACTAATCATTGCTGTGCTTGCTGACCTTCACTGGTCCACAGTTAAGCAACGCCTTAATTTTAAAATTCTCATCTGTGTTTTCAAATCCCTCCATGCTTGGCCCCTTCCTACCTCTGTAATCTCCTTCAGCCCTACAATCCTTTAAAATATCTGCCGTCCTCCAATTCTGGCCTCTTGAGCTTCCTGATTTTAATTGTTCCATCGTGATGGCCATACATTCCTTCAACAGTGTAAGCCCTAAGCTCTGGAATTCCCCCCTAAACCTTTTTGACTCTCTACATCATTTTCCTTCTTTTAGGCATTCCGTGAAACTACCTCTTTTACCAGGTTTTTGGTTACCTTCCCTTATGTCTCCTTATGTGATTGTGTTATATTTTGTTTAATAATGCCTCTATGAAGTGCCTTGGAGTGTTTTATTACCTTAAAGGTGCTATATAAATACAAGCTGGCTTTGTTGTTGTTATGTACCAATTAAAGTCAACATCCTGATCCTGCAAAAGTAATACCGTCCATGTTAATTAGTAGCTCTCACAACATTGACTATGTTTCTGGGCACTGTCCATAATAAAGATTTGAAATCTGCAAGTATAAAACTACCTAAACTCAAACCACCTGCCACTCAACCATCTTAATGCTTCAGGTCAGTACAAATTAAATTCTATGAAGAACAGAAACTAACTGCACCATTTTATTTGTAAGCTATATTTTTGGAATTGTTCCAATTGTTTTGTTCTATTTCCCTAGAATCAACACAAACAACAGATATTAATCACTTTCACGGCTCCATGTTATTGGATGAAAACATCCACACCCAGAAATAAAAAAGAAACTAGGTACTCGAGAGATGATAAATGAATGCACCATTATGAATTAAAATTTCCATTTCTACAGTTTTATGTCCTCTATGCTTCAACTGATCAGCCTATAACAAACCAGTTTGATAGGCATTCAAGATGCCTATAGAGCTTTATATGCCTAGAATAATCCTAAAATGGACTAGTTCAACTAATGAGGAAGTAATACTATGACAAAATTGCCACTGAGAATAATGGGTATTTAAAATGGAATTTTTTTGCTAATTAAAACGTGCTACATTTTGGTAATAAATTATTGAGCAAGTAATCTTCTATCACATGCAAGGCAGGGATAAAATGACATAGCCCAAATTTTTTGATAGCTGAATATGAGAAGCTGGTTAATTTATTGTCAAATGATCTACTCTGTAACCTGGTAACAAATGGTTATTCATTACCACAAAGATTAAGTCAATCACTTTCACCAAGGTGAATAGATCAATAGGAATGTGAGGTGTTGGAAATCATCAGATAAACACTGATATCCTGAGTTGTTCTGGATTAAGAATTGGAGAAGTGTAGCCTTCAAATACAACATCAAAAATATAAACAATACAGGATTGGCAAGAGTGATATGACCTGGAATTTAAATCTAATTTATTAATGTAATTAGTACTTGCTGTGCATAGAGCCAAAACGAATGTCCTCAAAACACATGGCTATGAGGTTGACAAGCTAGATCAGGTTCCAATGGATGAGATCTTGTTCAAATATAGACATCTTATAATGTCTAGTACAGGCAAAAAAGAGAAAGACTTGCAATTATATAGCACCTTTCACATCCTTATTACACCCTAAAGTGATTTATAGCCAATTAAGTACTTGAGAAAAGTATTCACTGTTGTAGCTTGGGAAACACAGCAGCCAATTTGTATCCTACTAGGTCCCACAAACAGTGATAAATGTCCAGAGAATTTGTTTTAGTGATCTTAGTTGAAGGATAAATATTGACTCAGACACCCTTTATTCTTCACCGAAAATGCCATGGGATCTCTAACATGCACCTAATTTGGCTCGTTTTCCTAGGGAGAGAGGCAGACTTGGAGTTGGGAAAAGAGAAGAAAATGAAGGACTGAGGGTCAGGAGATTGGGGCCCATGTGGGGGGAAGTCAGGCAGACAGGGAAGTGGAGAAGGGAAAATGGGGCTTCAGCAAATGAGAATAAGAGGGTCTGAGGGTCATGAGTTTGGGGCTTGAGAAGGGGGAGTGGGAGAATAGGTAATGGGCTGAGGGTGGGGACCACTAGCAATTCCAACAGACCTGGAAAGCTGGTAATTGGGAGCAGCACCAAGACTGGCAGAGCCAGTAAGAGGGTGAGTAAACCTGGGAATTTTACTTTAGGTAAATAGTGCAAGATGGTTTCCATTGGGGATGGAGACTGAAGATCCTTGCATTCCAGCCAACATCCTCTCTTAAGCTCGTACAGCTGAGCACAAGTTCAATGCCAGAAAGGACACCCCCATCCCCATCTGCCACACCCCTCATCAGAATTATTTCAAAGGATCATCACACTCCTGACAGGTTAGTTAATAGTTGATTTTTTTTCTGGCTGTTGCGGCAATTTTAGACTTTTTTGGGGTTTCAGGAGTTGTTACAAATTGCAAAGTTCTAAAAGGTTGGTGAGGTAGGTGAAGTACTTTTTGTTGATTTCTAGGCTTCTGCCCATACTAGTTACTCCCAGACATGGGTGCACATATATCTTCCACTTGGAATCCAGCATGACATGGAAAATGAGTAGAGACCACATAGAACAAAGCAAGCTGCAAAAGAGGGAGGAGGGGAGGAAGAGGAACCCAGACTGCAAACTAGGCAGCCCCTTTCTGTGCGGGCTATACTTGAAGAACTAAGCTGAGTGTGATACCAGTAACCTCAAAACCAATTCCCAATTCACCAACACTCCTTACCTATCTTAGTCACTGACAATCACATTGCCCACTTGGCCACAAAGTAAAAGACAACAAAAAGCATTCATTCCAAATCAAATTCATAAATTAAACCATGGGCAGAATATTGAGCTTGGCAGGCGGACGTGCACCCTACCTGGATGAGCATAAAATGACACGCAATGACGTCAGGCGAGTGTCCCGACGTCATCACGTAGTCCCATGATACTTCGCTCAGTGGGCGCATGCCGTGATTGGCAGCGTATGCGGAGACAATTAAAAGGCCTATTAAGGCCATTAAAAAGGTAATTAATTTAAAATTTACACTGCCCGACCAGCCTAACAGTTGGCGGGCAGGCGAAAATGCCAAGCAGCCTTTGCACTTTTTAGGAAACCTCATCCACAGGCAGGATGAGGTTTCCTAAAGCAAATAACAATAAAATAAAAATTTCACACTTGAATTAAAAACATGTCCCTGCTCATGTGACAGAGTCGCATCAGGGGATATGTTTTATGACATTTTTATTTTGCTCATTAAGTATTTTCAAAGAGCGCTTCATCTCCCTGAGGCAGCACCTTCCATTTAGGCCCACTCGCCCTCCTCCCCCCGCTTGCACAGGCAGCACTAAGTTTTGCCGCTTGTGTTCCACACTAGGCGGGCCTTAATTGGCCAGCCTGCATAAAATTGTGGTGCGGTACTGATCAAGGGCAGTCAGCTTCCCCCGCCAAGGGCAAAATCTTGCCCATGACATATTACATATAAATTGAAACCACTTACCCTTGTGCATTCCATATCCTTTGTGTGACTTTGCCTGTCATAGTGTTCCTGCCCAGTGCTGCCACAGTGGCTTCAGCATGGCTGGTGGAAGACTAATGACTTTCAATGCAGGAAGATGCAGATGGCCTCTGAGGATGAGCCTGGGCTGGCTGACGGGTAACAGAAAGAGCACTGGTGGAGTGGCTGAGTGGAATCACAAATGCAGTCTTCCTGAGAAAGGACAGCAAGTTCATGCTTCTATGGAGCCATGGCCACTTCCCTGCGGCACTGTCTCAGTAATCCTAGTAATCTGTTGGAAGATATACTGTTGGACTGCAATGACATTCTGCAAGCTCTTTGAACACTGATATCCACAGTTAAGATGGCAGTAAGCTGACCTTGCATAGCAGACGTCTGAACTTCCACTTCAGCACTCAGACATTTGGTAGAAGCTGCGTGTGCTACAATGGAACCTGACACATCAGCCATCAGGTGTTGCATTATGGTTAGTTCCATGACTACATGGATGGAATTGGCCACCAGTTCCATGCTGGAAGGGATGAGCTTCAAGTTCTTACACAGAACCATGTGCCAAGCTGGGTGCCAGGTTTCTTGACATTGAACAGGCAGGTTTCCCAATGCATCAAGTACTTCAGTGTGTATACATTAGCTTCCTTCTGTATCCTGGCCGGTCAAGGTCCTCATCAGAGTCCTCTGCAGTGGAACCCATGTGCGATCTTGACAACCGGCCAACTGTCCAACCTTAACCTCTGACCAGCTGTGCGACCTCGATCTCTGGCCAGCTGGCACCTGCACTATTCCCTTTCCCCAGCTGGTGTGCACTTGTGTCCACTTTCTCACCATATTCAAATCCTGCCTCCAAGCTATCCTCTAAGATATGCATAGTGTCAGTACCTGAGCTGGTGGCTATGAGTGTGAAGTCAAGTGATGGTGTGCTTTCATCATCACTGTCTTCTTGCTATACCTTCACCACCTAGCCAGATTGAAGTTTTTGAGTATCTAAATCAAAAAGGGGTTAAGGGACAAAGTTGAGGTGAGAAGTGAGGGGAAAGTAAGTAGTGTGTTCTTATATCATCTGTGACTTGCAAGTCAGAAAAGATTGTGGGTTGAGGGGGAAGTGGGATGTGAGAGGGAGGATTAGGTATGAGTATACCATAATTTTCAATAGATTCAGCCACAATGCCTCAGCAATGGCCATTCTACTAACACCCAGCACCATCTCCTCCATGTAGATTAGAACATGCAGGCGTACTTATACTCCTTAGGTTAGTTGCTGCAGCCTCATGCTGTGTACGAACTTCTCCTGCAAAAATGGAAGGGAAGTGTATCAGTGAGTGGGATGCAATCTGTGCCAAGTGTGGCTAAATGCCAAGAGTAAGGTAAAGCATACGAATTTTAGGTATGAATCTTGATTGATCCAGATTGAGAGAGGTTGCCTGTAGGTGAGTGATGCGGATATGGCGAATCCAGCTGTGGCTGATGCTAACAGTGCAGTTGGTAGGATAAAGCATTAGAACATGCATTCATTGACGTTGATCACTCATCTGCGGCCATTGTATATTTGTGGCACTACATCTAAGTCCTCATGGTTAAATTCCTTACATTTACTTCCAACGCTATTGCTCCCACTGCCTTCTCACCGTGCATCTGGTGGGTCTCCTGTCCCCCTGAAGATATAGGACATCTATTCTCCTTTCCGCCTCCTCAACCAAAGCCTCCAATGCAGCGATGGAAAACCTCGGTGTCTGTTCTCTGCCTTTTTCCTAGGTCACAGATTCAGCTCACAAAGGACTCCAGCACCAGCTCCAACAACAATGCACCTCCCCTTCACAAACTGCAGACTTGCTTTAAGCAGTGCAAGCTAGCTATAAGTAGTGTCAGCAAGTAACAACTTTGGGCTCCCTATTGATGCATGCAGCCAATCAACAGCATGGTTAGTGGTGGCTGCACATAGAAATTATGATATTGAGCAAACAGCATGAAGAAGCAATGCTGCCACCATTCCTTCGAATGGGTGTGAGGTAATTGCTCATCTCAATCTCTGTGCTTTTTTGGGGACAATCAAATTTAATTTAGCCCCTCAGAATGTTATTTTTTTTAAAAAATCACTGACCAATTTGACTGCTGTAATCACAAGTTAAAGGGCAATTTTCTATGTATTCCAAAGAATCTCCTTTTGAACATTACTATTCTTGGCTCATAACATGCACAACCTGATTGTCTTTTTGCTGAGGGTAAGAACTTTACAGCCAATGAAGTCCTCATCAAGTATAGTCACTGTTGTAATGTAGAAAGCACAGTAACTAATTTGTCTACATTAAGCTCCCACAAACTAATAAATAACCAGATCATCTGTTTTGAGGGAAAATATTGGTCGTGACTTCCCTGCTCTTCTTCAAAGAGTGCCATGAGATCTTTTATGCTCAGCGGAGAGAGTAATTGGGCCTGGGATTTACATTTCATTCGAAGACAGTACCTCCGAGCATTCTCAGCACAGTATTGCACTGAAACATCCGCCTAAATTGTATGTTCAAGTCTCTGACATTGTGTTTAACACACAACCTTCAGACTCAGAGGCAAGAGTACCAAGCAAGGCTGGCACTTAAAATGAGGCCCTTACTCATTTTAGGTTGAAGCACTTGAGTCCAGCTGTGAAATGGTGGACTGTGGGCAACAGGATAAAGTCTAACAAAAACCTTTCTCCTTGATGTCCTAACCCCAAGTTGCATTAACACTGACCATGGCATCTGGAAGATGAGCCCTCTCTTACTCCAGTACGAATCTTAGGCAGTGTTGCAACTAAATCAACAACTTCACCAGCAAAAGTTGCCTGAAGCAAAGATAAAGGGAAATTAATTTGCATCGAAGTGAATGGGATTTGAGATTTAAAGCTATATCCTGCTTGGGCAGGTTCGCTGAGGCAGTGGGACCATTGATTCAACCTGAATAAGCAGCGAGAAAGGTTGATGGAGTCAGAGCCACAGGCACATAGCACTATTTCCTCAGATGTACGTGAGCTTGAGGAAGAATCACTGACATTAACATTTGCATTAGTATCCTTGTTCTTTGAATTTGACAAAATAGTTTCACATTTCGATATTAAAAATCAGTTTTCAGTTTAATTATTAACATTCATTTTATTCTATTGAGTGTTATTCAGTTTATTGTGTTCTTTTACAGACTTTTACAAGTCATTATACATAGATGTGCCTAACCAGGGCTGTTTGTCAGATTTATTGAGAAATATGCTTTGATTTCTATGAATTATGACAAAGCATGGTGGGTGGTTGTGTGTGATTTAATGGAGTCTAAATTCCATGAACATTTTGGCTGACCCTGTGTAAAAATCAGTAACCATATAAGTATATTCTGTGTGCCTGTAGATCACAGAACGGCAATCACTCTGGAGTGCACAGCCCCATTATTCCCATCCACCCAGAACTGGAACTACTCCAGCATGCCTGGTCCATCTAATGCCAAGTACATCACATCCAAAGTGTGAGATTAGCATAGTCCTGACATGTCCCCAGTGCAACCATAAAGGGGCTGGAAACAGCCTCATAAGTC
This sequence comes from Cetorhinus maximus, assembly GCF_964194155.1. Classification (NCBI taxonomy): domain Eukaryota; kingdom Metazoa; phylum Chordata; class Chondrichthyes; order Lamniformes; family Cetorhinidae; genus Cetorhinus; species Cetorhinus maximus. Next base: position 146,513,222 of record NC_135880.1, on the reverse strand, counting down.
TCCAACTCTTGTTCTTTCCCTTTGCTTCTGGGAAGTCAATGGCTGGAAGCGGTAGCTATTTTTCCTTAATTCTGATGAAGAGTCATATGGACTCGAAACGTTAACTGTGTTCCTCTCCGCAGATGCTGCCAGACCTGCTGAGTTTTTCCAGGTATTTTTGTTTTTGTTTTGGATTTCCAGCATCCGCAGTTTTTTTGCTTTTATCTTAAGAGTTAAATCCAGTGCCCTGGCAAATATTTATGCCTCAATCAACATCACTCAAATGAGAGTATCTGGTCATTGTCATATTGCTGTTTGAAAATTGGTTGCCACGTTTCCTATATTGTAATAGTGACGACGTTTCAAAGTAATCCATTGGCTGTAAAGAACATTGGGATCTCCGGTGGTCATGAAAGGTGATATGTAAATGCAAGTTTTCTTTTATATCAGTTGCTTTTATTTCAGGATTTTGGCCAAGAGTCGCTGTGATGTTACATTTAAGATGAAGTGAAAGGTGTGGAATTTTAAAGCAATTGTGATATTGGGTGACATCTTAGGGGAATTGTAGTCTGAGTATCTGCTCACAGTGACCTGTCTGGAGCAAAGAGTTTGTAATTACCCCCTCCCTGCTACCCCTTCTTCATCCCCTTCCACAGAATCACAGAATCAGATAATCTCAGAATTGTTATGGTGCAGAAGAAGGCCGATTGGCCCATCGTGTCTGCACCAGCTCTCCGAATAAGCATTATGAATTAGTGCCATCTCCTGCCTTTTCCCCATACCCTTGTACATTATTTGAATAGAAACAATCATCTAATGCCCTCTTGAATGCCTTGGTTGAAGCTACCTCCACCACACTTCCAGACAGTGCATTCCAGACTCGAACCTCTCGTTGTGTGAAAAAGTTTTTTCTCACAACATATTTACTTCTTTTTCAAATCACTAAATCTATGCACTCTCTTTGTCAATCCTTTTACAAGCAGCAACAGTTTCTCCCTATTTACTCTATCCAGCTCCTTCATGATTTTGAACACCTCTATCAAATCTCCTCTTAGCCTTCTCCTTTCAAAGGAGCATAGTCCCAAACTCCCTAATCTACCTTTATAACTGAAGTTTCTCATCCCTGGAACCATTCTTGTAAACCTCTTCTGCACTCTCTCCAATGTGCTCACATCCTTCTTTTAGTGTGGCACCTAGAACTGTACACAATACTCCAGCTGAGGTCTGACTAGTGTCTTATATAAGCTCAGCATTCCCTCCCTGCTCTTGTACTCTATGCCCCTATTAATAAAGCCCAGGACACCAAAAGCCTTATTAACTGCTCTCTCCACCTGTCCTGTTACCTTCAATGATCTATGCACATATACACCCAGGTCCCTCTGCTCCTGTACCCCCCTTAAGAATTGTACCCTTTATTTTATATTGCCTCTCCATGTTCTTCCTACCAAAATGCATCACCTCACACTTCTCCACATTGAACTTCATCTGCCATCTATCTGCCCATTCCACCAACTTGTCTATATCCTTTTTAAGCTCTATACTGTCCTCCTCAAAGTTTGCAATGCTTCCAAGTTCCATATCATCTGCAAACTTTGAAGTTGTCCCCTGCACACCATGGTCTAGATCATTAATATATATAAGGGAAAGCAAGAGTCCCAATACCGATCCCCTGGGGAACTCCACTATAACCCTTCCTCCAGCCCAAAAAATATCCATTGACCATTACCCTCTATTTCCTATCACTCAGCCAATTTTGTAACCACATTGTTACTGTCCCTTTTATTCCATGAGCAATAACTTTCCTCACAAGTCTATTGTGTGGCATTGTATCGAATTCCTTTTGAAAGTCCATGTACACCACATCAACAGCAATACCCTAATCAACCCTCTCTGTTACCTCTTCAAAAAATTCCACCAAGTTAGTTAAACATGATTTCCCCTTTAGAAATCCATGCTGGCTCTTCTTAATCAACCCACATTTTTCCATGTGACTACTAATTCTATCCCAAATAATTGTTTTTAGAAGCTTCCCCACCACTGAAATTAAACTGACTTGTCTGTAATTGCTGGGCTTATCCTTACAGCCTTTTTTGAATAAGGGTGTAATGTTTGCAATTCTCCAGTCCTCTGGCACCTCCCCTGAGTCTAGGGGAGATGGGAAGATTATAGCCAGTGCCCCTGCAATTTCCACTCTTATTTCCTTCAATACCCTTGGATGCCTCTCATCTGGTCCCGGTGCCTTATCAACCTTAAGTACCGACAGTTTGTCCAGCACTTCCTCTTTATCAATTTTGAACCCTTCTATTAACAGAGTTGCCTCCTCTGTCACTGTGGCCTCGGTAGTATCTGTTTCCTTGGTAAAGACAGATGCAAAGTATTCATTTAACACCTCCACCATGCCCCCTGGCCTCCATGTGTAAATTCCCTTTTTGGTCTCTAATCTGCCCTGCTCCTCCTTCTCTTGCTGCCCCTCCTCCTGAGATGGTCTCCAAATGCTTATTTACAATGGCTGCACCCTCATGATAGTTAGGTTGTGGAGGATGCAGCAGGCACAAACTTGGATGTATGCTCTGTTGAGTACTGAAAGACTCCACCCGAGCAAGCCAACTGTGAAAATGTTGCTTTCAGGACCCTGATGGTTTGTTCATGCCATTCTCTATTGCTGCATGAGTCTCATTACAGACAAGCAGCCCTCGCGCAGTCAGGTGGCACAGGGGGTCATTAGCCAGGTGCATAGCATGTATTCATTGTCACCCAGCAGCCAGCCTCTGATTCTTCATAGTAACTTGTTTGTCCTGAATATAAGTGTCAAGAAAATCTTGGTCATGGAATAACATCAAGCTGACTCTTAGGTCCAAGCTGATGGTGTTTAAGGCCTGTGTTCTTAGCATCGTGTGGTATGGCTGGGAAACACAGATGACTTACAGCTATCATGATAGGAAGTTTAACAAATTTCATCTCTGATTTTTGTGGAACATTCTGGGCATCTCATAGAATGATGAAATCATGGCCTGATTCTTCTGGTCAGCGTGCGGGGACAGGCCCCACTTGCTGACAGGTAAAATGATGCGTGGTGATGTAGGACATGTGTCCCGACGTCAGCGCACGTCATTCCCATCTTCAGTTTGGCGGGCAGGCACCGGAGTCGGCTGCGCGCCCGCTGAACTGTTAAAGGCCTATTAAGGCCATTTAAACATCAATTGTAATAATTAACAGGGCTGCCCATCCAACCTTAAGGTTGGTGGGCAGGCGAAGAGCCCAGGCGGCCTTCGCATTTTTCATGGAACCTCATCCACGGATGGGATGAGGCTTCATGAAGGGTTTATAAATGTATTAAAAATTTTTAGTGAAATTCATTGACATGTCCCAGCTCATGTGACACTTACATGAGGGAACATGTCTCAATAATTTTTTTAATTCTTTTTTGTAAAATTTTATTATGAAATTAATCTCCCTGAGGGAGCCCCATGCCTCAGGGAGATTTCTGCGCTGTGCACGTAAAGAGCGCAGGCCCCGACTCTCTCTCCTCCCCCTGCCTGCACAGGGAGCGCTCAGCGCTTCCGGGTGCGCGTCACGCTGGGCGGGCCTTAATTGGCCAGCCCACGCAAAATGGCGGTGCACAGCCGATCGCGGGTGGCTATCAGCTACGCGCCCACCTGAGTCCGCTCCCGAACCGCCCGCCTGACAGGGAGAAAATTCTCCCCATGAATGTAGCAGTCCTACCATTATGTGGTCACTCATCAAATATAGGTGACTTCACCGGCTTGGACACGTTCACAAGATGAAAGATAGTTACCTAGCTAAGTATTTCCTGTATGGCGTGGTAGCTGGAGCCCAAAGTAGGATGCCCAAAGCTCCGCATCAAGGGTGTTTGCAAACGTTTCAAGAAGGCCCTAAACACTGATTTTCACATATGGAAGGCACTAGCTGATGACAGGAAAATAGCGACATCACCTGTAGGCCAGAATGTGCCGCCGTGATAATCGGTGGCTACAGTGGCTTGGCAATAAGCGTCAACACTGAAAACAACAACCCATAACAACACCTGCTAACCACTTCACATGTGGTACTTGTGGCAGAATCTGCCTGTCATGGATTAGTCTCTTCAGCTATCAGCAAAAGTGCCCCATATGAAGTTCTCCATCCCTAACGGAATTGATTTGCTGCATGTCCATCAACTTATAGGGATGGAAGGATGCCGAGTGAGCAGATATCCACTGTCATCCAGCAACCAGTCTCTGATTCTTCACTGTGGCATAAAGCTGGTGAGTATGGCTAGCTGCCACAGGAGGAAGGCTTCAGGACTATGATCAAGATAGCGGGCATTCACCAAGGGGGTTTTCTGATCATGGCCGCCCACCAACTGGATATCGATGGAACGGTAACCCTTGCAGTTACGGAACAACACCTGAAGTAATGTGTTGTGGGGCCCACAGACATGCCTGCCTGTATTAAATGGCCCCCTGAACTATTGGAAATTATGACAGCCTAGAAACTCCACATACTGTCTCCTCCTGCTTCTTCATCTTCTGAGTGACCAGAGAGAAGTCTCTTCTCCTCTAAAGGACCCCTGTCACTTCCCTGATGGGCGGCGAATGTTGGACAACAAACTGTGAGATGTAGCTGCTGTTGGCTGTTCACATCTGGAAAGATCCACTGGCATAGAAGTTGTGGGTGACGGGGACATTGACAGCCACTGATATCACCATTCTCTCCCTGCTGTGTGGCTTCAGGTTGGGTTGTAGGAGGAGGCATAATGCAGAGACCACCCCTTTGTTGAAATGCAGGTGCCTCAGGCACTGTTCCTGGTTGAGGTACAGTAGGAGAGGTGCTCCATAAAGACCCTCAGTCCCTAGAGCCCTCTTCCTTCTCCTTCTGTGCACTGCTTCCCCTACATGTGCTCCACTTCCAAGTCATGCTACACCTCAAGAGGGATTGCAACTATTGCCCCCATTACTGAAGCAGGTTTTCTCCTGGTAGGTCAGAAAACTCCTCTGACCATCTTATCAGGATCCCGAACCACTTCCTTGAACAACTAAGATTTAGCAAAACTCCCCCAATAACACAACACATTACTTCTAATAACTCTGTACCAGTAACAATTAGACAAAAGCATGACACCTGGAACTTAGATAGTTAGCCCTTTAAGTAAAGCTAGTGTCCCTCCCCCAGTGATAGAGGGTATTTGGCATCACAATATATTCACTGTGTATCCTTCTAGTGCGCACATGACAAGTGTGTGCGAGCATCCCGTCAATCAGGCTGCACCAGAAGTGCCCGGAAGCATGCCAACCAACATTTTTACAACTTGGGCTTCTATAACATCGGTACTAGTGGGGTTACAGAGCTCAAGTTTACGGCCTTTGACTTAAAGGTGAGATTTCTACCACTAAGGTGCAGCTGAGATCAAAGCATTTCATGAGATGCAAGTAAGCAATGAACTGCAGCAATCTAAGGAGATCTTCCACTTTGCATCATCTCGACAGCTTTGAGCTCAGAGTGGCAAGTATCTGACAGTGACAAGTATCTGACAGTGACGGGCTCAGTGGGAAAGTGCACACTAGCGATGGGCTCAGTGGACAAACCCTCAACTATAATGTTCATTTATTTTGGTTTTAGGGATAAGGATTATGAGCAGGATTTTGCCATCTGGACAAGGGGTAAACCTGCATCAGGCAGCTATAAATGGAGGCTGGAGACTGTAAATTCAAATTTGTGAGCTGATTCCAGTCTGCCGCCATTTTGATTGGCACAGGAAACATGGCGAGTCGTGATCCAATGCATAACCAAACTGACGTTGAGTCTTCCATATTAATGCCTACCTTAATTTTGAATTTAACTGAGTTTTGAGATTTTCAGAAAAATGGGTGGGTTTCTGAAGCTTGTCGAACCATGTCAGGTCAGTGAGTTTGTGAACCATGGTGGAATGCAAGGACTCCATTCCATTCTCTTAGTTTCTCCATCGTATCTGTTCTGGTAATGCTGCCTTTCACAATGGCGCTTCTGAAATGTCTTTCCTTATCCTCAACCGAGAATACACCCGCACTGTTGTTGACAGGGCCCTCAACCCTGTCTGACCCAGTTCCCACACCTCTGCTTTCACCCCTTCCCCTCCCTCCCAGAACCATGATAGGGTTCCCCTTGTCCTCACTTACTATCCCAACAGCCTCCACATTCAAAGGATCATCCTCCACCATTTCTGCCACCTCCATTTGATGCCACCATCAAACATCTTCCCATCCCCTCTCTAGTCAGCATTCCAAAGAGACTGCTCTCTCCACAACACCCCAGTCCATTCATCTATCATCCCTAACACTTTGTCCCCTCCCACAGCACCTTCCCATGCAATCGCAGGAGGTGTAACACCTGCCCTTTCACCTCTCCTCTCCTCACTGTCCAAGGTGTAACACCTGCCTCTTTACCTCCTCTTTCCTCACTGCCCCAGTTGTAACACCTATCCTTTCACCTCCTCTCTCCTGACTGTCCAAACTCTCCTTGCAGATGAAACAGTGATTTACTTGTACTTCTTTCAATTTAGTATACTGTATTCGCTGCTTACAATGCAGTCTCCTCTGCCTTGCAGGGACCTAATACAGGCTGGGTGACTGCCTTGCGGAACACCTCTGCTCAATCTGCAAGCATAACCCCAACCTTCCTGTTGTTTGCCATTTTAATTCACCACCTTGCTCTCACACTGACATATCTATCCTCGGCCTGCTGCAATGTTCCAGTGAAGCTCAATGCAAGCTGGAGGAACAGTACCTTATCTTCCGGTTAGACACATCGCAGCCTTCTAGGCTCAACATTGAGTTTAACAACTTCAGACCATGAACCCTGTGGTCCATTTTGATTTGTTGTTTTTTTGTCAAGATTCAGCCTGTATCTTGTTTTCATGCTTTTACTTTCGGACAGATCTGTCCATTATTCTACCATGAACACTTACCCTGGGCCAATGCTTTGTTTCCTTACTACAACATTACCACTCCTTTTGCCCTTAGTTCTATGACATCTTTGTTATTTAATCTCTCTTGCCCTCTAAGACTCCAGCCTTAAGCAAGGTTTTAATCTCTCCTGCCCTCTCGGACTGGATGCTGGTGGATGGTGAATAAGGAGTCTTTTTTAAAAATCTTCTTGTAAAGATCTAATTTTGTTTATAGTTAGCATTTAACTAGAATCTATAGTTTAAATTCTAAAATTCTCAGCTTTAAGCAGGATTTTAACAAGGTCTCCACTGGATGAGCAGTTGGGCTTAGTTAATTAAAGAAGCAGCTGAAACTGGTACCTCTGTGTCTGGGTCAGCTAGCCTTTGTCTTAGGAGCATATGAAGCCAGCCCTTTGCTTTTATTTTGGCATCTGATAACACAAAAGGAGCGGTGGCCTGAAAGAGCGAGGGGAACCAGGCCAGAGACCAGAGCGGGATCAGGAGCCAGTCCAATAGGAGCGGTGGCCTTGGTAAGTAGGACCTGGCGAGTATTTCTCCTGTCCACTCTTTAAAGTAGTTTAGGTTAAGTAGTGTTTAATGTATAAGAAATATGGTCCCTAGTATGCATTTAGGGGAAGTAAGGGAGTAATTTAAGGGAAAGTTATGGCAGGACAGCTCGGCCACATGGAATGCTCATCCTGTGCGATGTGGGAAGTCAGGGGCACTTCCAGTGTCCAGGGCAACCACACATGCAGGAAGTGTCTCCAGCTGCAGCTGCCCGAAATCTGCATTTCAGAGCTGGAGCTGCGGCTGGAGTCACTGTGGAGCATCCACAAGGCTGAGATCTTTATGGATAGCACGTACAGTGGGGTGGTCACACCGCAGGTAAAAAGTGCAGAGGCAGAAAGGGAATGAGTGACCACCAGACAGAGTAAATGCACTAGGCAGATAGTGCAGGAGTCCCCTGGGTCCATCTCCCTCACTAACAGATTTTCTGTTTTGGATACTGCTGGGGGAGATGGTTTCTCAGGAGAATGCAGCAAGAGCCAAATCCCTGACACCACAAGTGGCTCAGCTGCACAGCGAGGAAGAAAAAAAGGGTGGGAGAGCAATAGTGATGGGGGATTCTATCATACGGGGATAGACGTTTCTGTAACTTCAGACATGACACCAGGATGGTATGTTGTCTCCCTGGTGCCAGAGTTAAGAATGTCACTGAGCAGCTGCAGGACATTCCGAAGGGGGAGGGTGGACAGCCAGAGGTTTTGGTCCATATCAGTACCAACAACATAGGTAAAAAGAGGGATGAGGTTCTGAAAGCAGAATATAGGGAACTAGGAAGTGAATTAAAAAGCAGGACTTCAAAGTGAGTAACCTCAGTGCCACGTGCTAGCGAGATCAAGAGTAGATGAATAGACCAGATGAATGCATGGCTGGAGAGATGTTGTAGGAGGGAGGGATTTAGAGTCCTGAGGCTGATTCTGGGGAAGATGGGACTTGTACAAGCTGGAAAGGTTGCACCCCAGCAGGACCGCGACCAATATCCTTGTAGGGGTATTCATCAGTACTGTGGGGGAGGGTTTAAACTAGGGCGGCAGGGGGATGGGAGCAGTGTGAGTAGATACAAGAGAGGGAAACAAAGATAGAAATGAAAGATAGAGTAGAAAGCAAAAGTGGAAGGCAGAGGAAACAAGGGCTAATAGCATATAGGGCCATAGTAGTAAAAAATATGTAAAAAGCCAAGTCTAAAGGCACTCTATCTGAATGCATGGAGCATTCGCAATAAGGTAGACAAATTAACAGCATAAATAGGTGTTAACGGGTACAATATGATTGTGATTACAGACACACAGTTGTAGGGCAACCAAGACTGGGAACTGAATATACAATGGCATTCAATATTTAGGAAGGACAGGCAAAAAGGAAAAGGAAGTGGAGTGGCGTTGTTAGTTAACGATGAAATTAGTGCAATAGTGAGAAAGGGTATTGGCTCAGAAAACCCATTAAACGGGAGATTAGAGATGCATGTAACAAGGATGTTACAGTAATCATGGGTGTCTTTAATCTACATATAGACTGGGCAAATCAAATTATCAACAATACTGTGGCAGATGAATTCCTGGAGTGCGTACGAGATGGTTTTTTCAGACCAATACATCAAGGAACCAACTAGGGAACAGACTTTCTTAGATTTGGTATTGTGCAATGAGAAGGGGTTAATTAATAATCTTGTTGTGTGGGGTCCTTTAGGGAACAGTGACTATAACACGATAGAATTCTTCATTACGATGGAATGTGAAGTAGTCCAATCCAAAACTAGGGTCCTAAAACCAAACAAAAGAAACTACGAAGGTATAAGGAGTGAGTTGGCTACGATAGATTGGGGAACTTCATTAAAAAGCATGACCGTGGTTAGGCAATGGCTAATATTTAAGGAATTAATGCATGCGTTGCAACAGTTACACATTCCTTTCTGGCACAAGAACACAACAGGAAAATTGGCCCAATCATGGCTAACAGAAGAAATTAAGGAGAGTATTAGTTCCAAAAAGGAGTCATATAAAGTTGTTAGAAAAAGTAGCAAGCCTGAGGATTGGGAGCAGTATGGAGTTCAGCAAAGGAGGGCTAAGAGATTGATTAAGAGGGGGAAGATAGAGTATGAGAGTAAACTTGCAAGGAACATAAAAGCAGACTGTAAAAGCTTCTATAAGTATGTTAGAAGAAAAAGATTAGTGAAGACAAATATAGGTCCCTTACAATCCAAAATGGGAGAATTTATACCAGAGAACAAGGAAATGGCAGAGCAATTAAACAACTACTTTAGTTCTTCATGGAGAAAGACACAAATAACTTCCCAGAAATGCTAGGGAACCAAGGGTCTAGTGAGAAGGAGGAATTGAAGGAAATTAGTATTATTTAAAAAAAATGCTGGAGAAATTAATGGGACTGAAAGCTAATAAATCATCAGAGCCTGATTATCTACACCTCAGGGTACTAAAGGAGGTGGCCATGGAAATAGTTGATGCATTGCTTGTCATCTTCCAAAATTCTATAGATTCTGGAACAGTCCCTGCAGACTGGAGAGTGGCAAATGTAACCCCACAATTTAAAACAGGAGGGAGGGAGGAACAGGGAATTACACATCAATTGGCCTAACATCAGAAGTAGGTAAAATGCTAGAGCCTATTATAAAGGATGTGATAGCAGGACAATTAGAAAATATCAACGGGATTAGACAAAGTCAATATGGATTTATGAAAGGGAAACCATGTTTCACGAACCAACTGGAGTGTTTTGAGTACATAACTAGCAGAATAGATAAGGGAGAACCAGTGGATGTGGTGTATTTGGATTTTCAGAAGTCCCACATAAGAGGTCGGAGTGCAAAATTAAAGCATGTGGAATTGGGGTTAATATATTGGCAAGGATCGAGAATTAGTTAGCAGACGGAAAACAGAGTCAGAATAAACTGGTATTTTTCGGAGTGGCAGGTGGTGACTAGTGGGGTACCGCAGGGATCATTGCTTGGGCCCCAGCTACTCACAATATATATCAATGATTTGGATGAGGGAACCAAATGTAATATTTTCAAGATTGTTGACGACACAAAAATAGATGGGAATGTGAATGGTGAGGAGGATGTCAAGAGGCTTCAAGCGATTTAGACAAGTTGAGTACGTGGACAAATACATGGCAGATGGAGTATAATGTGGATAAGTGTGAATATATCCAATTTGGTAGGAAAAATAGAATGGTAGAGTATTATTTAAATGGTGATAAATTGGGAAATGTTGATGTACAAAGGGACCTGGGTGTCCTTGTGCACCAATCACTGAAAGCAAGCATGCAGGCGCAGCAAGCAGTTAAGTAGGCAAATGGTATGTTGGCCCTCATTTCAAGAGGATTTGAGTACAGGAGCAAGGATGTCTTAGTGCAGCTGTATAGGGCCTTGGTGAGACCACACCTGGAGTATTGTGTGCAGTTTTGGTCTCCTTACCTAAGAAAGAATATACTTGCCATAGAGGGAGTGCAACTAAGATTCACCAGACTGATTCCTGGAATGGTAGGATTGTCGTATGAGGAGAGATTGGGTCGACTAGGCAGGTGTTCGCTGGAGTTTAGAAGAATGGGAGGGGCTCTCATTGAAATGTAAGTCGTTCTGCCAGACGTGGGACAGACTGGATGTAGGGATGATATTTCCTCTGGCTGGGGGAATCTAGAATAAGGGATCACAGCCTCAGGATACTGGGTAGTCAGTTAGGACTGAGATGAGGAGAAATTTATTCACTCAGAGGGTGGTGAATCAATGGAATTCTCTACCACAGAAGGCTGTGGAGGCCAAGAAACTGAATATATTTAAAAAGGAAATAGATAGATTTCTGGACTCTAATGTGCCAAGGGATATGGGGAGAGAGCGGGAGTGTGGCGTTAAGATAGAGGATCAGCCGTGATCATACTGAATGGCAGAGCAGGCTCAAAAGGTCAAATGACCTACTCCTGCTCCTATTTTCTATGTTTCTACATTTAACCTATCCCAGACTTTCCCTTTTTCTCCAACACCACAGCCCCACAACCGAACCCACCTTCAATAGCATAAAATATTTATAGCTCTCTTCGGTCCCAAAGAGTGAGATTGGACTTGAAATGTTAATTCTGTTTTTCTCTCTGCAGATGCTGCTGGAGCTGCTGAGTTTTTCCAGCACTTTCTGTTTTTATTTAATATATTCAGCGCTGGAGGTTTTGTTGACACATACGTGCAATGGAATCTCATTCTGAATGCTTGTCTAACTTTCAAAGCCACTATTAAATTCAGCTCAGCAGGAGTTGTTGACAAAGCTTTCAAAGGAACTGTGAGCTATATTTGATTGACAGCTTTATGAGCACTTAATTGGGTTATGTTTTTTGAAGTACTTTTTGAATGGCTGTTCATTATTTTTTTAAAAACAGATTTATGAACACTTAAGAGGACTAAAATCTTTTTCAAATGGTGTTTGAATGGCTGTGTGTTTGACTGGCAGCTTTATGAGGTCCTAGGGGGAGCAAGTTTTTTTCAAGTGGAGCATGAATGGATGTTTGTTTATTTTGAGATTTCATGACAACCTCAAAGACTTCCCAGTGTTCTAATTGGGTTCATGAGCTCTGTACATAGTGGATACCAGATGAGTGGGTATAGAGGAGCTATGGGGGTATGGAGGAGGCATGAAGGCTTTGTATAGGGTCATGGAGGTAAGAAGGGGTATGTGGGGTGGGGAGCTTAGGTTTGATGGCTAGGGGGCTTAACAGTCATGAGCAGAACTGGGCTGAAGTCCCAGGGAATGGAGGTGGGCCTTCTAACCTGCCTGCCTTGGCATCCGCCTGCCTCCATTCCTGCCTCAGACCTGCTTCAGGGAGTGGGGGTCCTGATTCCAGCCCGACCCTGACTCCAAGCGGGGAAACTATGACCGTGTAGGAACATGACATCAGGAAATCGCTTGACTCCCAATTCCTGGCTTAGCAGGCAAAATCTGGCCCTGTGGGCCTGATACAGCTCTAAGAGCACACCAGCAGGCAAGTGTTGCACTGTATGGTGGAAGTATGCTGGTGTCAGGAATACCCACCAATTTCTGAATTTCATCTGCAGCATCAGCTAAATAGGATGGGCGAGCTTACAACATGAGCTGCATCACTGATTGAGCACATGCCCATATCACGAGAAGAAATCTTGTGCATTTAAGGCTATGTTTTTGTTAATGAAATGACAGAAGTTTATGTTAACAACAGACGAGTCACGAAAACTGGGAGAACATATTTCTCTAGTAATACCTAGTTTAATGTACAGGCTCCTGTACTGTTTCATTTAATATTCATTAGTTGAGCTCTGATGGCCTTTGCAGATGACACTTCCTGATACTCCACTCCATGCTGTTTTGCCTTCAAAGTAGCTTGGTCACCTCCCCAGGAATCTGTGAACAGGTATTTTTGGATGGCAAAATTGTCCAGGGGAGGAGTAATGTGTTGTAGGACAATGTCTCCTCAGATGCTGCCTTACTAACCTTTCCTCTATCTTGCAGTGTTCTTCACCTTCCATTCAAATCGGACACAAGCAAATACCCATATAAAATTGCATAGCTAATGCTCAGGCTGAGCATTGGGACAAAATTTTCCCAGTGGCCTCTAAAGCATTCACGCAACCAGAAGCCATTCCTGTTCAATCCACATGCAAAGCAAAACTTGGTAACTCCTGCATTTTCTCTTGAAAGTTACTTGAGGTTGCAGACAGCAAAGTAAAGCACTCCAGCTGTATCAGCTGATATGAGCAACAGGCGATACTGGCAACAAATGTACATCCTGCTTTAGTTCCAAGGTAGCCTCGGTGTATTAGAAACACATCATTGGATTTGAGGACCAAAACACCATTATTCTTCATTTTAATATATAGCAATGAACTCTCAGTAGCATGAAAAAGCACACACAAATTGAAGATATGCAGTCATGTCAAAAATAGCAATGCTGTCATTAAGGGATGGAAATGGATCCTTACCCGGAATTCACACATAAAGTTGCCAATAAGCTGATTTTATGACTACAGTTTGCACAAGCCAAGTGAATTTGAGACCAATGCATTTTTCTCCTTTTAAGTCTTTTATCAGCAAAGGAAACATTGGCCAGGATTTTCCTTTCCAGCCTGCAGGGGGAATCAGTGCGGGCGGGACTGAAAATTTGGAGAGCAACCAAAATTCTGTTGACTTTGGGCGGGAATTTCCGGTCTCACCCATTATCTGTGAAATAAACTTAAGCAACAGAGATATTTGGCAATTTAATGTATTACTTGCAACAACGGTGTTCATTTTCACCAGACATTAGCAGGATAATCATATTTCCCATACCTTCCACTAAGTAACAGGCCAGACACCACTGCCAGTAGGATCATACCCACTGCCACGGAGACCGCGATGATTGGCACCTGACTCTCAGCACTGGCAGGTAAGGCTAGAAACAGAAAATGAAGAAGCAAATATTACAAATGCATGAGGAAACTGTCCTGACATGCCTAGAGCTATTAAAAACACTTTGAAGAAAAATTTTTTTATAGCTTGACAGCCAAAATTATATTCTATTTGACAATCCTGAATGATGAAACATTTGCTCTGTGGACATGAGATATGACTACACAACCAAAGTATTGTTTCACATATATGAAAAAGTAATTTACATGTGTAAAACATTTTTTTCTGTAACGCTAAATTGTCTGTCAGCATCTTATAAAATGTTAAACACTTATGAATAAAAAAATAGCATTTCAACATTATTGTTTCCCCAGGAAGCTTCATTCAACATTCTGGGACATTCCATCACTTTTGAAACTTATGATGGCTATGTCAGCATTTTCCAAAGTAGAAAACGTGACTAGTGCTTTGGGCTGGATTTTGCCATCCCGACACAGGAAAAAGAGGCGGATGGGCCCCGCCCCATTCCTGTCATGTGGTATTTTTAAGGGCACAAGATAAGGGTACAAGTCGCAAGCCTGCACACAGCAATCCCAACACTGGCAGCTACATTGCAGGGTGGTGATTGCAGATCCCCCTGCAATTTTCATGGAGTCGGGCTGGCTTCTGAAGGAGATGTGATTTACACCAGCTCAGAGGTTTGGTAAACCATGGGGAACACCTGGTCTAGAGTCAAGAACTGTTTGATAGGTAAGTTTAAAAGGTGTTTCTAACTTCACATGTCACAATGAAATACGATAAATATATTTATAATGCAATGATTAATGATAGAGATTTATTTAGAAATGGTAAGTGACCATTAAATTTGCTGGCACTATGAATGTGGAAAAGTCTTCAGGTTAATTTCTCCACTGGATAAAATGCTCTTCTGCATTAAACAGTTCTGTAATTCAGATTTTACTGTGTCAATTGCACATGCGCTTTGATATTTTCATTGATTGACAAGTCAGCCATCTGTTCAGCCTTCGAAGCAGTGGAACAGATGGCCAAGTTCTTTGATTGACAAATCAACCTTCTTTTCAGCTTTTGAAGCAGTGCAACAGATGGCCATTTGTTCTTTTATTGCAAAGTTTTTAATGTATTCAGTCCTGGAGGATTTGTGGATGCTGTTGTGCAATGGAAACTCATTAGGAATGCTTGGATGAGCTCTAAACCCCACTAATGGATTCAGCTCACTGGGAGTTATTGATAGAGCTGCCAAGGGGATGGTGATATTTGTTTAGATTGACAGTTACATGAGATTCAAAGAGGATTATTTTAAATGGTTTTTGAATAGCTATTTGTTTATTTTGACAGTTTATCACCATGTAATAGGATTAAGGTTTTTTCCAAGTGGGGTTTGACTGGCTGTGTAGGACTGACAGTTTTATGATCTCTTAAGAGGGTTAACTCTTTTCCAAGTGGAATTTGAAAGGCTGTTTATTTATTTTGACAGTTTCATGAGCATTCAAAGACTTCCCAATGTTATTATAGGGCTCATGAGTTCTGTCCATTATGGATACTGGATTATTGTGCATGAGGGGATATGGGAATTTCGAGGTGGCAGGGGATCTGGGTAAAATGGGGGGATATTGGGAATATGGTGCATATGGAGGGGAATGGGGTTATGGAGACAGGGATTACGGAGAGGGCAGGGGATGGGGTCATGGGAGATATCTGGGCAGAGGATATGGAAAGGGTAGAGGAAATATGGGATCAGGGGTAATGGAGAAAGCATCGGGTTTTGGAAGGGCTGGTGTATGGGGTGGGCGGGGGGGGGGGGGGGGTTTGGTCTTGGATGAAGGCCTGAGTGCATAATGCTCATATACAAAACTCCCTGCAAAGAGGAGGGCCTTCTTACCTGCCCACCTTGACATCTGTCCACCTCTGTTCCAGCCTCAGGAGGCAGAAAGCCTGACTCCATCACCACCTCCCAACCATGAAAATAGTGTGGGCAGGCACTGACGGGCAGGGAGCAGGATTGAGGCATCAGGAAATTGCCTGACTTGCAATTTCCACCTCAAATAGGAAAATCCAGCCCTTTTTGAGTCTCACTATGTCCTATACTAATGGGCTGGGTTTTCCTCTGCATGGAAACTTAATACTGAGTTCAAACACACCTCATTTTTGCTGTAGAGAGGGCCTTATTCCACAGAGTGAGAGTTAAGAATTTTTAGAGTGGACATAAATGCTCGTAAAGGTTGGCTAAGGACAGCGGAACTGTCAAGCTGCCAAGTTATTTTTTTCCCTGCCCTTTAAAAATTGAAAAAACAGCTTCCCTGTGTCTGAGCTGAAGAAAATCAGTCCTTTCACTTTCAATAGATGTTTGTTGACATAACTCTAAGTGCTATCATTATTGCATTATTACTGCTTGACTGCTTCCATTACCTATCATTATCACAGCGGGGGACTCTAAGTTCACAGTTTGATAGGCAGCTCCATGAGGTTATTAAATGATTAGCTGTCTTTGTTGATGGCTGTGAATACATATATTAGTTTCTATAAAGGATTAAGTTCTTGAGGGAATTTAAATGTATTGAATGGGTTTTCACAAATGAGAGTATTTTATTTTATATAGCAACGGTTATAATGGGTAAATAGAACTATCTTATCTAATCTCAGCATGGCTCCTGAGGGTTGCCCATTATGGATCCTGGGTGTGTTGGTGTGGAGGGTGTAAGGGCAAAGGGTGGTGGTAGGAGACATAGATTGGCATGAGTTGGCATCAAGTTGGCATAGGGGTTATAAAGGTCTTGTGGTGGGTGAGGGTCATGATTTGGCCTCCTCACAACTTGCTTGGTACTAAGTTGGCATAGAGACTATAATGGGCCATGGGGGTGTGTGGGGGGCATGAATTGGCAACAACTTGGCATAGGGCCATGGGGGTTTGTGGGGTCATGGGTTGGCATGAGTTGATATGTATAGGCATGGATAGTGGGTGGGGTGAGATCCAGAGAGCCCTATATTCAATAAAACAACTGGGACTGAGAGCCACCCAATCACTCAGCTGCGCCTGTGGTCACTTCAAATCTGTGGCCAGGGATGGCAGGCCTGACTGTACTCACATACCCACCCCCACCCCTTCTCAGAGAACAAAATCCCACCATTCGGGACACTTTTGTCCAAGGCAGGTCTGGCAAGCTGGGGAATTTCCGATCTCTGCACACCTGCTTCATGGGTGAAAATCCAGGCCTGATAGATTTTTGGGCACAAATGGAAACAAGGGATATAGGTATAGTGAGTGAAGGTGTAACTGAGGTAGAAGGTCAACCATGATATTAGTGAATGGTGGACAAGGCTCGAGATGCTAAATGACCTACTCCTGTTTCTATTTATGCTCTTATGGATTCAAGGGGAACTTACATGTGGTGGTGATTCCATAAACCTACTGCCTTTGTCTTTTTAGGTGGTAAAGGGTATAGGTTGGGAAGCTGCTATCAAAGAAGCCTTGATGAATTGTTGCAGTGCACCTTGTAGATGCAACTATGTGTGGCAGTTGTGGTGGGAGTGAGTATTTAAAGTGTTGGATGGGTGTCAATCATGTGGGCTGCTTTAACCTGGATGATAAGAGTTTCTTGAATGTTGTTAAAACCGCACTTATCCAAGCAAGAGAAGAGTATTTCATCAGGTTAGCACATAAAAACATAAGTAATAGGAGCAGGTGATTTGGTCCCTTGAGCCTGCTCCACCTTTCAATAAGATCATGGCAGATCTAATTTATGGTGTTAACTCCACTTTCCTGCCTGCTAATATTTTGAGATTCATATATTGCAGCATTCTTCAGTCTCTCACTATTTAAATAATATTCTGTGTTTCTATTCTTCTCGCTCAAGTGGGCAACCTCACATTTTCTCACATTGTACTCCATCTGCCAATTTTTTGCCCATTCACTTAATCTATCTATATCCCTTTACAGACTCTGTGTGTCCTCCTCAACTTGCTTTCCTACCTATCTTTGTATCATCAGCAAATTTGGATAAAATACACTCTGCTCCTCCATCCAAATCATTTATGTAGATTGTAAATAGTTGAGGCCTCAGCACTGATCCCAGTAGGGATTCTACTATTTACAGTTTGCCAGTCTGAAAATGACCCAATTGTCCTGACTCTCTGTTTCCAGTTAGTCACCAAATCCTCTATCCTTGCTGAGTACTCACAATACCATTAGCTCTTACCTTGTGCAGTAACCTTTTTAGTATACCTTATCAAATGCCTTTTGGAAATCCAAATATACTATGGGTGGAATTTTCCATTCTAGAGACCAAATCCAGTGGTGGGCAATAAAGTCGGCATGATTCCCGCTGGGTGGCAGGATGGCTGAACACATGCGATCTTCTGCTTTTCAGCTCATTAATTATGCATCAATGAGGAGCTTGGCAAATCTCATGGCAGGGTGGCAGGAAGTTGTTCGCCCACCATTACCTCATGGTATTGAGGTCCTGGCACCATATTTAAATGGCACCGGGACAGAAATTCACTCATTGCAGGCCAGGTGTTGTGGTGAAGAGGAAAACTATGGCCCCAAAGTGAAGCAAATGCCCTACACCACAATTCAGCGAAGGGGAATTCTCCTCCAGACCATCTGGGAAAGGCAGGGGGTCCTCTTTCCAAGGGATGGGAGCAGGAGGTCCTCCCACCACACTGGCCTGTCAGGAGGTCGCCAGGGATGTCAGCGCCCGTGAAACCCAGAGAGACCATCCTGGAGTGCAGGAAATGAATGATCAGCTCTGCTCCACCAGGGTAAGTGCACCCATCTACTCACTGCAAACTCTCGCTCTCAAGGGCATCAGGAAATCTAAGGGTTAAAGCCCAAAGGGATATCACACATGACCAGCTGGGACATCAGCACTGAATGTCTGCCAGCCACTTTAAGCTCACCACCTCCGTCCAGGTGCCCCTTCTCCTCAAGGAGTCAGGTAGGGGCACCATCAGGCACCCGATGGAAGGACAAGCATCAGCCAAGCACTCCAGGAACATCCACCCCCAGGACACTCTATCTACCCTGCTGCTCCATCTATCCTCTGCCTCCAGCAGGTCAGGCTGAGAAGGATGCACCTGCACTGGAGCAGGAGACCCTTAGTAGGCTGGGGTTCTCAAGGCCTCAGGCCACCAGATGGCATCTGCCTAAGTCATCTCAGACAACAGGGCACAGCAATCAACAGGCTGCCTCCATCTCTGCTGATGATATCGGGCTGCACCTAGACGTAGCGGTAGGGTAAGAAAAATTAAACTTTGAATGCACAATGGTGGCATGAGTGTTCCCTCATTGTACACTCTTTTCACTTCTGTAAATATAGGTTGCATTAATCCTTCCCCAAGTCTCATGGATCCAACTGATATTCAGTTTGATTCAATGTCCTGCAGTTATTTAAGGGTCCAAAATGTACCCCCCACCCAAAGAAGTCCCATCTGGATTTTCAGTTGCATTAATTCTCATACAATCTCACCAGTGAGAAGCCTTTATCCCCACATCAAAAACATCAGGAAATGCACATCAGCTGTGACACTGATGGCTGGCCAATATACCTGTCAGCTTTAAATCTCAGGCAGACACACTTTCAGCTTTGGAGAAGTGCTCATCAAAGTTAGTAATAATCCTGCTGCTGTCGCACTGATGTCCATTTGTTTGTGGATGTCATAAGTAGTCATCACTAACGTTATGATCATTTCTCCAACGTGTAGTTTGCAATGGCATTTACTTTATGACAGTGAGTTCATGAAAAGGGTAGTATCAAACATTGAATCCCCAAGGCTTCTCTGCAGGTAGATCCCTTCTCCGTGCTTAAGGCTGAACATCATTCCATGCTGAGTTCCCACTCTCCCCATGCATGATGTTGAACTTGGGAAGTAAGGGTCAATCAGTAAACGTACAAGTGTCTGCAATGAGTGTGTGATGTCAGAGGTGTGTGCTCATCCTGATGAAGCCGTCTTCTTACCTATGAGGATCTTACACTGGAACTTCACAGCTGCTTAATGGGGCTTTATGTGCTCCTTGTGTAAAGGCTCAGCACACAACTCAATTTGGAATTCATTGCATGACAGTGCTCTCACTGACTTAGGGTATAAAGAAGGGATTGGCCTTTGTGAGCTGTACCATGTCGAGGACTGTCATGCTCTGAATGCGATGTATCTGTAAATCTTCAAAATCCTCAGCAGGGTTTATGAGGGGACGATGTTGTCATTGACTGCCATGTCAATACTAACTAGGCCACATTTCTCCCTAATGCAAAGCTCACCCAGGACAGAAACTTGTCAGGTTTCCGATGTTTGCAGGTCCTGAGTGTTTGTAATGAATCAAACCATTGTCCAGGTGAGGTACTCTTTGAGGGCAACACAAACAAACCTAGCAGCTTTGGCTGCATGATGTAGAGTTACAAGTCATTGCACCCTAGTGTGCGAAGGTCGAATGGGGGTCACGAGCAAGATGGTGCCCCAGCATCTGCATTGATGAGAGCTGGAGATGGGAGAAATGGAGTTCTCTGGATGTTGCTCCCTCTCAAGATGTCCAAGCACGAAGTATTAAAGAATACTATGTGGATTCGGGCCACCTTACTGAGCTGGTGTCATACTGACATGAGTGCATCCCTGAGAGATTTGGAATTTCAGCTGCTTAAAAGCTGCCATGTCCACTGACTTGGTAAGGCCATGGGTGAAGGGACTGTACTATGTGGAGTTGCTTAACGAAGTGCGCTAAGGGCTGCTAATCACATTCCACAGTGACCACATGTTGGCATGACTAATCTCCCTTCCAAGGATGACCCCGTCATTAGGGAATGCTGTGACTGATGCTATTTCTGTGGTCATTGTGAGATATTTGACCTTTCCCACGATGGTTCAAGCTGGGAATGGAGGTGTTGGTGCATCTCATGCATCAAAAGCTGAAGGAAAACGATTGTGAGAATTTGTCATCACCTTATTCCTCCTGGAATCCGATAGCTATAAGGTTGTCACAGGTACATCTGCTTAGTCGTGCTCATGCAATGACATCCTCATTCGGCTCGACTGAATCCTCGACCTCAGGACCATCCCCTTCCAGGTCCTCCTCTTCAGAGGAGATATCTAGATCCTCAATGTCTGCCTCAGGTGACAAATCTCACCCCCCCAACCTTTGCAACACAAGGTTGTGCAGGGTGCAGCAAACAACAATGATGCGGGATACTGTCTGTGGCGAGTATTGGAGAGCCCTGCCTGACCGATCCAAACATCAGAAATGCATCTTCAGGAGGTCAATAGTTTGCTCTATTAAGGACCTTGTGGCAGAATGCGCAGCATTGTATCTTTCCTCGGCTGCACTATGTGAACAATGAACGGGCGTTATTAGCTAGGTCTTCTTAGGGTATTCTTTGTCCCCGAGGAGCCAACCCTCTAAGCATCGAAGTCCCTCAAGGATCTGTGGCACCTGTGAGTGAGTCAATGTGTAAGAGTTATGAGCTCTCAAGGTGCCTAGCACAACAAACAGGATCTGCTTTCTGTGATCACAAATTAGCTGGATGTTCAGAGTGTGAAATCCTTTTTGATTTATGAATCCCACTGGCTGTTGCCAGGGAGCACTCAAGACCACATGTTTGCAGTTGATGGCACCCTACATTTGCAGGAAACCTGAGATCACTGTGAATCCCACAGCCCTGGCAGCCTGGCTTGCATCATTAAGCCCAAGTGAACATAATGGTGAGCTTTATTGAAAAGGGCACCTGTCACCTCCATTATGCATTTGTGTGTCGCCAATTGTGATATTCCGCAAAGGTCGCCAGTGGAGTTCTAGAAGGACCCACTGGCAAAAGTGTTCAGCACAGCAGTCAGTTTCAAAGCAGTCGGTGTGCGATGACCTCCAAGTCCTTGTGTAATGAACTCTGATACTTACCTTAGGTTTAAATTAAAGTCACAGTTCAGGAACTACAGTTCCAGGTGGGCCTCGGGACTTCTATGCATGCACCGGCTGGGAAATGGCCGCACGTGTGCAGTTCGTCCATTTTCACGTCTTTAGGCCGGGAACCAGCCCTGAGCACGTGTGCAAAAGAAAAGGAAGTAAAGAAGTGAAACTGCAGGTCAGGTGACCTGAACCGGAGTGCCATTCGAGAGAAGGTCTCGCAGGGAAACGGACATGAGGAGAGGTTGGGAAAAGGTCCCAAACTAAGAAGAAGGTCCCAAATCAGGGACAGAATGAGGTCCCAGAAGAAAGTCCCAGGCAGAGGCAAAGGCAGAGGGATCAGAGGTCCCAGAAGACAGTTACAGATAAGGGACAAGGGTGGAGGTCAGAAACAGATCCTGTTAAGTAAAGTTGAGAGAAAGGGGCAGAGAAACAGGCTCTGAGTTAAAGAAAGCTGCAGGGAGCAGGCTTTAAGTGAAGCAGGCTTAAAAAAAACCCTGAAGATCCAAGGAGGCAGCCGAAGTTTGGTGACTCCTTACTGTGGGCCTTTTGGAGTAGTGGTGTTCTGCTTGGCACAGCCAAAGATCTGAAAATGTGCTGAAAGGCGAAACTTGAGTGTACTTGGAGATCCAAGAGAAAGGGCTCTCAGAAAACGAGATTAAAACAATGAAGGTGGATCCTTGTTGAAGCCATCTGAGTGGGAACGACATTGGAAAGAATTCCAAGGTGAGTTCTTCGAATGCGGAGATTGAAAACCCTCATGAGAAAGAGAGAGTTTCAGTGGGACCAGTTGGCTCACAGTGTGACAAGCCTCTGGACGGGTTGTTGAGAAATCCATGGAATCTGCTTTGTTTGCTTCTGTCATTTACTTTGGAGTGTGGTGTGTCTGATCATGGTTTGCCTGTTAATTCACATGTAACTCATACTTACCCTGAATATTAGAGTATAAGATAGATATTGTAAATTGTTATCTTTCTGAATTTCTATGTGTCAGTAAAAATATTGTTGGGGTAAAAGGAATAGTGTGATTTGAAAAACATTCTTGTGTTTGTTTTGAGATCATTCCAACCATTATGTCTGATGTAATATAGTTCATTTTTCTTGTCTTAATAAATATTTTATTCTTCGTGTTAAAAGTTCACGGTGTTGCCCTTTTAGGACAGTGATTAGGAGACATTTTTTCTCTGAGGTTTGTGCAACTTTGGGACTCTGCCTCAGAAGGCGGTGGAGGTGGGGTCATTGAATATTTTTATGGCAAAGGTAGATAGATTCTTGTTAGGCAAGGGAATCAAAGGTTATTGGGGATAGATGGGAATGTGGAATTCGAAACACAAGAAGATCAGCCTTATTGAATGGCAGAGCAGGCTTGAGGGGCCGAATGGTCTACTCCTGTTCCTATTTCTTATGTTCTTATGAGTGCAGTCAGCTTCCAACCTCCCCTGCTCACCTACCAAGTTTCTCCCATCTTCCTCCATAGTCACCGCCTCCTAATTTCCATCCCTCCTGTAACTATCCAGCCTCCTCCTGTTACCCTTGACCCCATCATTGTCCATGTTGATATTCCTGTTCTCTCTCATCCCCTTAGTGTTGAGTTCCCCATGTCTTTTGTCAATCTGACCCCTCCCCTGCTCAGGGCCACATGCACCTTTACTTTTCAAGACCCACCACCATCATGAGACCACCTAATAGCGATAGAACCACAGAAAGGTTACGGCACAGGAAGAGGCCATTCAACCCACCGTGTCTGCGCTGGCGGAAAAATAAAAAACTAGCTGCCCATTCTAATCCCACCTTCCAGCACCTGGTCCATAGCCTTGCAGGTTACAGCACTTCAGGAGCAGATCCAGGTACCTTTTAAATGAGCTGAGGGTTTCTGCCTCCACCACCAAACCAGGCAGTGAATTCCAGACACCCACCACCCTCTGGGCGAAGAAGTTTATCCCCTCTAATCCTTCTACCAATCACCTTAAATCTATGCCCCATGGTAATTGACCTCTCTGCTGGGGGAAACAGGGCATCCCTGTCTTCTCTATCTAAGCCCTTCATAATCATGTACATCTCAATCAGGTCACCCAAGTTCCAAGGGAAAAAACCCCAGCCTATCCAATCTTTCCTCATAGCTGCAATTTTCAAGCACTAGCAACATTCTTGTAAACCTCCTCTGTGCACTCTCTCCAGAGCAATTATGTCCTTCCTGTAATGTGGTGACCAAACTACACACAAAATTCCAGCTGTGGCCTAACCAGCGTTTTATACAGTTCCAGCATTACATCCCTGCTTTTGTATTCTACGCCTCATCCGATCAAGGAAAGCATTCCATATGCTTTCTTTACCACCATCTCCAACTGTCCTGCCACCTCCAAGACCTTTGCTCCAAGGTTTCTCACTTCCTCTACCCCTTCCAATATCCTCCCACTTATTCTGTATTCCCTAGCTGTGTTTGCCCTCCCCAAATGCATTATCTCACACTTATCTGGATTGAATTCTATCTGCCATTTTTTTGCCCACTTAACCAAGCCATTGATATCATTCTGGAGACAAAAGCTATCCTTTTTACTATCACCTTACAAGGCCAATTTTTGTGTCATCTGCAAATTTCCCAATCATGCCACCAACATGTAAGTCCAAATCATTAATATATACAACAAACAGCAAGGGACCCAATACTGAGCCCTGTGGGGCGCCACTGGAAACCGCTTTCCATTCACAAAAACATCCATCAGCCATTACCATTTCCTATTGCTGAGCCAATTTTGGATCCAACTCGCCACATTCCCCTGTATCCCATGGGCTTTTACTTTTCTGACAAGTCTGCCATGTGGGACCTTGCCAAATGCCTTACTAAAATCCATGCAGACAACATCCATTGCACTACCCTCATCAATCCTCCTTGCTACTTCCTCAAAAAATTTGATTAAATTAGTAAGACACAACCTTCCCCTAACAAAACCATGCTGATTATCCCTGATTAATCTGTTCCTTTCTAAGTGACAGTTTATCCTGTCTCTCAGAATTGATACTAATAATTTGCCCAGCACCCAATTCAGACTGACTGACCTATAATTATTTGGCCTATCCTTTGTACCCCTTTTAAGTAATGGTACAATGTTCGCAGACCTCAAATCCTCCGGTACCTCACCTGTATCTAGTGAGAATTGGAAAATGTTCCTCAGGGCATCCGCTATTTCCTCCCTGGCTTTCTTTAACAGCCTCGGATACAATCCACCAGGCCCTGGTGAGTTATGCACTTTCAAGGTTGTCAGTCCCTCCAGTACAACCTCTCTCATCAAACTTACTGTATCTAATATTTCACACTCCTCCTCTTTAACTAGAATATCTGCATCATCCCTCTCCTTAGTGAAGGCAGAGACAAAGTGCTCATTGAGAACCCTACCCACATCTTCAGCATCTGTGCACAAGTTACCATGTACATCTCTGATAGGCCCCACTCTTTCCTTAGTCACTCTCTTGCTCTTAGTGTACTGGTAAAACATCTTTGGGTTTTCTTTGATTTAACTTGCCAATATTTTTTCATATCCTCACTTTGCTTTCCTAATTAACTTTTTTTTATTTTGCCCCTGTACTCTCTATACTCCTCTGGGGGTTCTACAATATTGAGTTTTTTGTTACTGTCATAAGCTTTCTTTTTCTGCTTTATCTTACCTTGTATGCATCTAGATAATCAGGGGAATCTAGATTTGGCAGTACCACCTTTATTCTTTGTGGGGAATGTCTACACTGTGCCCATAGAGTCTTGTTTTTGAATGCCTCCCACAGATCTGTCGCTGATTTCCTTTCAAGTAGCTATAACCAGTCCACTTTCGCCAGATCACCCATCAGCTTCGTAAAATCTGCTTTTCCCCAATTTAGAACTTTTACTCCTGTTCTATCTTTATCCTTTTCCATAATTATGCTAAATCCAACTGTATTATGGTCACTATCTCCAAAATGTCCATCACCTCCAAAATGTCCATCACCTCCAAAATGGTCACCCACTGCTACTTGATCCACTTGCCCAGCTTCATTTCCTAATACTAAATCTAGAATTGCGCTCCCTCTATTTGGGCTTGTAATGTGCTGTCTAAAAATGTTCCCTCGAATGCAGTTCAAGAATTTTCTGCCCTCTATGCCTATTACACTGTTCGTATCCGTTTATATTAGGGAAATCCCCAATGACTATTGCCCGATTGATTTTGCACTCAGAAATTTGCCTACATATTTGCTCTTCTATATCCCTCTCACTATTTGGGGATCTATAGTACGCTCCTAGTAGTGTGGCTGCCCCTTTTTTATTTCTGAGCTCAACCCCTATAGCCTCATTTGATGATTCATTTAGTATATCATCCCACCTCACAGCTGTAATTGATTCTTTAACCAATAATGCTACACCCCCACTTTCTTTAGCCCCCTCTCTGTCATGCCTGAACTGCCATTTTCCCCCTTTTTAAGCCCAGCTTCGGTTATAGCAATGATATCATGCTGCCACGTGTTTATCTGTGCCCTCAGCTCAACGGCTTTGTTTACTTTACTCCTTGCATTTAAATAAATACCTATTAACATTGTCAAACTCCTGTGCTGTAAACCTTTTAACCTTTGCTTCTTATGTCTTTCAGAGTCACTTGCCAATTTTCTGTGTCCCATCCCTGCTCTGAATTTGTCCCATCTGAATCAGCCCTCAGGTTCCCATACCCCTGTCAATCTAGTTTAATCCCTCCCCAACAATACTAGCAAATCTCCCTGCAAGAACATTTGTCCCAGTCCTATTTAGCTGTGAGCTGTCCCGCTTTCTCAGAAGCGGTCCCAATGCCCCAGAAATCTGAAGCCCTCCCTCATGCACCATCTCTCCAGTGATGCATTCATCTGGCATATTCTACTATTTCTATACTCACTAGCACGTGGCCTTGAAAGTAATCCAGAGATTACTACCTTTGAGCTCCTGCATGCTAAACTCTTTCCTAACTCTCTGAACTCAGCCTGTAGGACCCTTTTTCTACCTATATCATTGGTACCAATCTGAACCACGACCTCTGGCTGTGCACTCTCACCCTCCAGAATGTTCTGAAGCCATTCGGTGATACCCATGATCCTTGCACCAGGGAGGCAACATACCATTCTGGAATCACATCTACGACCACAGAAGCATCTATCTGTTCCCCTAACTATAGAATCCCCTATCACTATTGCTCTTCTGACTTTTCTCTTCCCTCCCTGTACAGCCAAGCCACCCACGGTGCTCTGGTCATGACTGTCACTGCTCTCTCCAGAGGAACCCTCTCCCTCATTGTTAGAGAACTGAGTACCTGTTAGAAAGTGGGGTGTCCTCAGGGGTCCGCTGCACTACCTGCCTTGTCTTTCTGACGGCCATCCAGTCCCTCTCTGTCTGCCCTTTCTTAAGCTGCGGGGTGACCACCTCCTGAAACGTGCTATCCACATAGCTCTCAACCTCGTGAATGCTCCTCAGTGACACCAGCTGCTCCTCGAGTTCCAAGGTACAGGATGTGCACTCGACGGGTATGAGCAGCCTGCTGCCATGCCTCAAATTATTTATCCCCTGCACCAAAATTGGAATTTAAGTAAACACAATAAATGTTAATTAACTCTCGTTCTGTCCTCGTGCCAGCTATTTTTTAAATCCCTGGCTCTTGCTGGAACTCTCACTCTGTCCTATACCCCCCCACCATGACTTTTCAGCAGCAAACCTACAGAAAGCAGATGCCTCCCCTGAATGTTACTGTGCCCTCTGTTTCCCAATACTACGACTCCAACCCCCAGGACCAAATGCCTCAGTTGGCTGACTACGCCCTACACACTATTCTGCCCATGACCATCAGTCCCCAGAGAGGACTCCCTATCCAAGACTGGGACCAAGACAATCATTCCATGCAGAGACCTCTATCATAGCCCAATACAGCCCCCGTACAGTCTCCTAAATATGCCCCCGATAGCACGGCCTCAGCCCCAGGACAGACTCTGAGCATTCCCCAGACAGTCTTTTAACTTCTACCACAGGACAGTCTCTCAAAGTTCCCCGGACAGTCTTTCACTCTTCCCCTCTGTTCTTTGCTCCCCCCCACCCACCCCAGTCCTGCCTCTGTGTCACCCTTTCCCTCTGTTCCTGCCACCCCCAATCCTGCCTCTGTCTCACCCTTCCCCTCTAGTCATGCATCCCATGCCCAGCCTTGGCACAGCTTGTGCTACAGGCACCCAATACTTAGCAGTGTCAAGTGTTAAAAGAAGGTAGAAGCAGCATCTACTGACCTCTAAATCGTGGATAAAGTGAAGCTCATCAAGTGCGCACCACTTATAAAGAGTCGTAAAACAGACCATTCTAATTATCTGCTGGCCAGGCATTTAATTTGGAGGGGGAATGTAATCCTGGTGTGTTGGCCTTTTAATAAGCATTCATGAGATGATAATGAATTCAAATGAGGTTCCAGACATAGCTAGGTCTTTTATCCGCCTTGAAAGTCCGGGGAACAAAATTCCAGACTATTTTTCTAATACGGCAGGAAACTGATCTTTTCATTCACATCAAATTTTGCGTCCCCCCCCCAACATGATTCCCGCTGCTGGAAGGAGCGGAAACTTCCACCCTGCATCCACTGGTTCCCCTTATCCACCCTGCTTGTTACTTCCTCAAGGAACTTTAGTAAATATGTAAAACACTATTTCCCTTTCACAAAACCATGTTGACTCTGCCTGATTGTATCATAATTTTCTAAATGTCCTTCTACTACTTCCTTAATAATGGAATTTAGAATTTTCCCAGTGATAGATGTTAAGACTAACTGGCCTATCGTTCCCTGCTTTCTGTCTCCCTCCTTTCCTGAATAGTGGTGTTACATTTGCGGTTTTCTATCCCTTTCCAGAATCTGGGGAATTTTGAAAAGATTACAACCAATGCATCCACTACACAAGAGAGGGAAACAAAGATAGGAATGAAAAACAGAAATGTAGAAAGCAAAAGTGGAAGGCAGAGGAAACAAGGGCTAGCAACAAATAGGGCCATTGGATTAAAAAAATGTTAAAAAGGCATTGGACCTGAATGCACAGAGCATTCACAACAAGGTAGGTGAATTAACTGCGCAAATAGATGTAAACGGGTACGATATGATTACGAATACGGAGACATTGTTGCAGGGTGACCAAGGCTGGGAACTGAATATCCAAGGATACTTGATATTTAGGACAGACAGGCAAAAAGCAAAAGGAGGTGGAGTGGCGTTGCTAGTTAAGGATGAAATCAGTGAGAGAGGATATTTGCTCAGAAAATCTAGATGTAGAATTAGTCTGGGTGGAGCTAAGAAGCAGCAAGGGGCGGAAAACATTATTGGAAGCTGTCTATAGGCCTCCAAACAGTAGTGATAAGGTAGGGGATGGCATTAAACAGGAAATTAGAGGGTGCTACAGTAATCATGGGTGACTTTAATCAACATATAGACCAAATTAGGAATAATACTGTGGCGGATGAATTCCTGGAGTGAGTACAAGATGGTTTTTTAGACCAGTATGTTGAGGAACCGACTAGGGAACAGGCTATCCTAGATTTGGTATTGTGCAATGGGAAGGGCTTAATTAATTATCTTGTTGTGCGGGTCCTTTAAGAAAAATAGTCTGGAATTTTGTTCCCCTGACTTTTGAGGCAGATAAAAGGCTGAGCTATGTCGGGAACCACATTTGAATTCATTATCATCTCATGAATGCTTATTAAAAGGCCAACACACCAGGATTAAATTCCCCCTCAAAATAAGTGCCCGGCCAGCAGATAATTAGAATGATAAAAGCAAAATATTGCGGATGCTGGAAATCTGAAACAAAAACAAAAATAGCTGGAAAAACTCAGCAGGCCTGACAGCATCTGCAGAGAGGAACACGGTTAATGTTGCGAGTCCGTATGACTTTCCTTAACTAATATCACGACCGTCAACACCCCTTTCTCCTTTTGTCTATGACATCTTTGGCAAACTCTTCTTTGCCTCCACCTATCACTGGCCCTCTATCCAGCTCTACCTGTCCCACCCCCCTCTACCAGCTTATATTTCACCTCATTTCTCTATTTCCTTAGTTCTGATGAAGAGTCATACGGACTCGAAACATCAACTGTGTTGTTCTCCGCAGATGTTGTCAGACCTGCTGAGTTTTTCCAGCTATTTTTGTTTTTGACAATTAGAATGATCTGTTTTACGACTGTTTATAAGTGGCATGCCCTCAATGAGCTTCACTTCATCCACGACTTGTGGTCAGTAGATGCAGTGTGACCATAACATGATAGAATTCTTCATGAAACCCGAGATCTGGGCAAATCCAATCGGGCTGTCCCGGTCCCGAGTGAAATGCACAAAGTTGTGTGCCCTCATGAAGTTGGCATCCGTGACCTCCTGGGTGCATTTGTGGTTAGAGGTTTGTGATATCCCAAAGAGGTCACCTGTGGAACCCTGAAAGGAGCCACTGGCATAAAAATTGAGTGCCGCGGTCACTTTCACCATCACTGGCAGTGGATACCCTCTCTGTCCATGTGGTGCCAAATCTTGTAGTAGCTGGCAGATGAGACCGACCAGTTCCCTAGACAAGTGCAGTCTTCCATGACACTGGTTCTCGGTCATCTGCAGGAATGAAAGGCAGCGTCTATACACCCTGGGTCTAGCTAGGCGCTGACCAGTGATGGTTTGCTGTGGCTCTTCAGTGGCATGTGCAGGAGCCTAAGCCACCCCTCCTTTTAGAGGGTGTTGTCCCTCCCTCTGCGCAGCCAGGTGCCTTAGCCTCTCTCTTTTCAGCTGTCTTCGCTTTCTGTAGGCCACGAGGCATACAGCTAGTTCACCAGCCTCCATGATCCTGATGTACTCCTCTTGCAGGATGAAAGAGAGATATTTGTGGATTGGCATGGGTGTACTAAGAACCTGTTTTGGTTAAGTCTGAAAGCCCCTTAACGCATCGTGGAGAGTGCTGGCCACCACTTGGATGGCCAGAGATTAGTGCGTGGAATAGCTGACCGAAACCCCACCCACCTCCGCCCCACTCCACCTGACCGATTGGCAGCAGCTTTGCTCATTGGACTGCATGCTGTACTCTCAACTCAGGCACAGGCATTCTCCAAACTCATGTTGCAAGGCTACACTTGAACCTTAGGGTAGATTGTTCCAAACCGTGATGATGACATTGCAAGGGGCTGTGAGCACCTCCACCAGTGACCACTCCACAGCCAGCTTTAGCAAGGAGATTGTACAACGTGTGCAATCGTCCAACTGTTCTGCTGTCCTCTAAAATGCTAATTATTTTGCAGTCTGTGCCCAACCATGAAAAGCTCTGGAGCACTTGGTGGCACTTTCATGCCTTGGCGTTCCTTGAGCGAGCAGAGAAGTTAGAGAACCGAGTCCAAATCATATCAATGTGGCTACGCCTGAACTGTCTCAGCTGCAGAGGAATGGTCACTTCATACAAGGTGTCCCTCATGCATGGCCGCTTCCCTTGTCCACCCTGCCCCCAGCATGTGCTTGTGCGGTACCTCCAACTGTAGGGCAGCCCTTGCACACCAACCACCACACCACCCCCTTCCCCCCGACCACCAAGTGCACCTCAATTGCAGGGCAGACCTTGCCCCCGCCCCCACAAGCGCCTCAACTGCTGGGCAGCTTTTGCCCCCTCAACGCGCATCAACCTTGAAGCCCAACAGGCGACATGAGTGAGCACTCCGCAACATTAGTGGGTACTCACCTCTGAGTTCCCCTCAAAGTGCAGCCTGCCAAGTGCATGCCTTTTATACGGTGTTGTGAAACACGTTGGCATGATTGCATGCTGACATGGGCGGACGATCCAGCAACGGGGGACGATTCCGGCAGGCAGGCCTGATAAAATGTTGATATATTACAATGAGGTCCCCGATGTCCGATGGCAGGAAACGCGGCCCGCTATTGGAGGGCGGAGCAGATGATCGCAAGCTGGTTTCACGACGTTGTGAAACCGATTTTTGGCCTTCTCGTCATATTGTCCGTTCATGCCCCAGAACATGCCCAATGCCAGCGAGCATGGAAAATCCCGACCAATGTGTTTAATTGCACTACATGATTTGGCCTCGATTCATCTCAGCCTGGATGAGTGCACCTCCAACAACACCCAAGAAGCTTAACACCATCCAGGACAAAGCAAGCCCACTTGATTGGCACCCTATCCACACACATTCACTAACCCCCCCCCACACCACCGACGCACAGTGGCAGCAGTGAGTACCATCTACAAGATGCACTGCAGGAACTCACCAAGGCAGCACCTTCCAAACCCACGACAACTACCATCTAGAAGGACAAGATCAGCAGACACATAGGAACACCACCACCCGAAAGTTCTCCTCCAAGCCACTCACCATCCTGACTTGGAAATATATCGCTGTTCCTTCAATGTCACAGGGCCAAAATCCTGGAACTCCCTCCCTAGCAGCACTGTGGGTGTACCTACACCACATGGACTACAGCGGTTCAAGAAGGCAGCTCACCACCACTTTCTCAAGGGCAATTAGGGATGGGGAATAAATGCTGGCCCAGCCAGCGACGCTCACATCCCATGAATGAATTTTTAAAATCCGTGCAAACACACAAGTTGACATGGGGCCTTTTACAAATAGCTTCATTTCTCACTCCTTGATGGAAATGCCTTTTATTTTTAGTTGCTATGCATATTTATCACCACCATAATTTCTCTTGTATCAGATTCCTAATGTAATATTTAAAGTAATGATTTGCTCAGATTGCATTTTTAATCTTTGCACCTGGCTCTGTCAAGCTGCACATAAAATGACTGACACTTTAATTTATAGATTCTCTGAAAGACTGTGTAACTGCAAAGGCAAGGCTGGCAAAAACTCTCTTTCTTTATTGATTTGCAGAAACTTTCTTTGCAACTGTCATGAACGACAGTAAATAAAATGACTTACAGACTGGGCTGGTTTCAAATTCAAATTTACGGCTGTAGCCCCCATATCCTGCTGCTGTGCGAGCTCGTATCTGAAAGATGTACGCCGTGGTGGGTTTCAGGCCATCGACAATAATCTCAGTCTCTTTGGATTTAATGATGGTGTAGCTGGTCTCCTGAGCCTTGGAGATAATGGAATACAAAAGTGAGCATATTATGGGATGAACAGTGAGCCAGCATCTTGCCTGTCATTTCACAATGGTATTACAAGTTGTCGATTATTAGCTAAACACTACTCTAATTAGTACACCTGTAAAGGATCCCAGCTTTTATGTTCACTGGTCACCATTTCTTCAGCATCGTCTGAAAATAAAATTTCGATTGCAACTGAGTAGGCATGGTTTTCATTGTAATAATGATCCCTTAAGACATTTTTTTTTTACATTTAAAGCAATTTTTGGTTCCTACAAAAGGCTTCCTTTATTTTTACTGTTGACCACACAAACCCTTCTTGAAGCAGGTTTCTTAAATACAAAACTTATGTCCTGGTGATCACTCCATTAACTGCAGAATTTTTAATAGCGCTTGAGCAGCCCATTTGCTACAAGATATGCAACAGTAAATCTAATATATTGCCTAAATGAATAGTGTAGTCTTCATATGCTACACACAAATAAATACTATATTTAAAAAGGCGTGTAGAAAAAACTATTCAATATCAACATAGATGGAACTTTTGAACACAGAGAGGGTGAAATTCGTGGAACACCAGCGCTAAACAAGTGATAGCAAATCAGTAGCATGCTTTGTATCATTCCAATTTTCTTTTCCAATCCATGATTTTTATAAAGTGATTTATAATCTTTCCTCTGAAAAACAAACTGAAAAAGTAGCCGATGAGGTAAAATGACAGGCAATAGTGGAAATATTTTTTTCACGTAACTAGTTGTGGATTCTTATTACCAGTGTCTCATAGAATGCTCTACCACTGAAGGAGACCGTTCGGTCCGTTGTCCCTGTGCTGTCTCTTTGGTAGAGCTCTCCAATTCATCCCACTCCCCTGCATGCTCTCCATAACCCCAACTGTTTTCTTCAATTATTTATCTAATACCTATTTGAAGATTATTCCTGAATCTGCTTTCACCACCCTTCCAGACAGTGCACTCAGATCATAATTCGCTGTGTCAAAAAAAATGTTTGCTCATGTTGCTTCTGATTCTTTTAGCCAATCACCTTAATTCTGTGTCCTCTAGATAAATCAAAAATGTTAATTCTTTCTTTGCTTATCAAAGTGAGAAACCTCATTCCTTCCATTTGCGCTAACCAGTGTACACATCATTCTAAGGTCAGTACAAGATAAGCGTGTGCAGAGCAAAACTCCCTCAATGGGGTAGGCACCTATGCCTTTGCTGATGGTCGTAAACTAATAGACCTAGGTCACAAAACCAGGATTGTGACAGCTTGCACAGAAAGAAGATCCCATTGGAGTGAATAGATTTTCCCTATGTCCTGTGGGAGGATGGGATTTTAACTCATTGCACCATCTATTTTAATGAGTAATTATTGTTCACTGATTAATGACATAATTGACACAGAATATGCATGTTGTTAATCAGGAAGCAGATGTTAGCAAGATCAATACAAGTGCAAGGCTGGAGAATCAATTTTTTTTATCCACAGGAGCAGTCATAAGGCAGGCTTGCATTTTACCAAAAACAAAGTCACCAGCCTCAACATTAAACCGCTGCACCAACCCACAGCATCACACCCCACCAACTCTTGCTTCCATGTTCATGGCAGTGAGTTTCATGGCGGTGGTGTGGAGAGGCAGGTCACTTCAGTTACATATTAAAATCAGTGCAATTAGGAACCTGACCTAAACTTAACAGCTGTCACATGGGTTTCCCAAATCCCAAAAATAAAAGTGAGACGAGACCTGCTAGCTCAAGAAGGCATGTGATATTTTGCAGCATTCCTTGTGGACAACCAGCAGCAAGAGTGCTCCCTCTGGCACTTTAAGGAAGCCTTTAGTTTAATTTCTGCCAGTGCCACTCTCCCTCTTGCCACAATCACAAGCCCCATACTACAAGCAGTGCTCCATACTACGATTACAGCTAACAACCTCTCCATGCCCCAATCTCCGGCCTTCTCTCCTCCCAATAGCTTCTATTTCTCCATAGCAATCCCCTGTCCCCTGTCTGATTGCCTCTCTCCTCTCACCCCAGCAAGTCCCAATCTCTGGTCTTCCCCCCCCACTCCCAATTGCGTCTCCTTGCTAGCCCTGATCTCTAGCTTTAATCCCTCCTGACTGCCGGAGATCAGCCCCAAGAAACGCCGGCTGACGTCTCCAGGTGTTGGTTTTCCTGGCTGGCAGCTGGCCACACTGTCAATTTGACAGGCTACCACCGTGGAAATAGAAGAATAAATTGTAACGAGGTCCTGCCAGTCCATGTCTCTGGTTTCCATACGTTCCCCAGCCATTTTCGCTGCATGCTTCCCACTTCTCAATAAATATCAGCGCCATTTACTTCAGGATCCATTTGGCATTTAAAAATGAAAAGGAACAAGGATCATCCCAGTAACAATGGAAGATTCCAAATTAATCAGCTAACCAGTCAAATATCATTCAGATCTTTGATTTCTGCTCATTTTCAACATCCGAGGTTTGTTTTTACAGTAGAAACCTGTTGCTGACATTATTCTGTTTATGTGTTTGCCAATAGTTTTTGCACCCTCTTCATACATAAACCAAGCCAGAAATGGCAGAAGTAATTTTAGGGGTTATTATAATTCCTTTGGCTGGACACTCTGAGATGCTAAGAAATGAAAAACCTTGTGATCATCTTGCACATGTGCCATTAGGATCAGAATCTGTGTCAATGCTGAGAAACCAATTAATTTATAACTATGCCTGTGAAGCAATAGTTCAGTGACAGTGATTATCAATCATTGATCCAATACCAATGATTATCAATTAGTGAACCAACACCAGCGTTTATTAAAAAATCTATACTGGTATTTAGCACTGAAAAAGAAAATACACAGGCATACAATGGAAATGAAGAACAGGATTTTTTTTTTTACAGTTAGTTTATACCTTTTCAAAATACTTGATCTCATACTCCAGTATGATGCCATTAGGCCGGTTTGGCTCCTGCCAGGACAAGGAGATGCTATTTTTCGTGACCTTCTTCTTTTTCACAACACTAATGGGTGAAGGTGCTATAAAAACATAAGTATGAGAAAGCTTATTATTGACCCGCTGTTAAGAACAAAATAACACTAAGTTTACTTTTAGATTGGTTTTTAATTCAACATCTTCCCTCTTCAGCTGAACAGTATATTAATCAAAGGATCATTGGGTATTCTGCTCTGTGTTTTGACAGCAAAAATAATAATTTGTCGCAGCATCTATAGCCTTTATTACATGGATAAGATCGTAATTATCCTCAAAATATAATTAAAACGGTCTTGTAACAATTCTTTCTGGTACAATAGGGTATGGTAGTTTGGGAGCAGTGAGAAGTAGCCTTCTCACATATTGCACAACATTGGCCAATATTTAAAACTCAAAATATTTAGGCTTGCAACCTTTACCCTGATGAATGCAAAGGTCATCCCAACGTAAACAATGCGTCTTCACGTTAAAAGACACGCATGTTTCATAAGATATATGGGCCATAACCTCCGAGCTCCAGGGTGTTATATTTGGGGGTACCCCAAAGGTGTGCTGGGGAACCCCTCCACCCTCCCCGAAATTCCCAGGTATACATAGGTTTACCCAGCAATTGCCTGGGAAGTGCAAACTTCCCATGGGCAATTGCTCCACACTGGGGGCCATTCGAAAATGTGATTTAAATCACAAACTTCAGATGGTTCCGACTGTGTTATATCAATAGTTTCCCAGAAAAAGTTAGAAGAATTAAAACCACTCATAGCTTCTGGGTAACTATAACACAGACCCACACCGGCCCTACAGGACTGACCCCACCCCCCAGAAGACTCCCCCCACCACCACTCCCCCGTCTACCGTCCCCATGGGACGCCCACCCCCACAGGATTCAACCCAACCCAAACGGACTACATCCCACACGACTGGGACTCCCCAACCCATGGGATTTCCCTCCCCCGAGGGGGACTCTTCCACCCATTCTCCCCATGCCAGCACGGGGAACCCCCCTATCAAGGTCAACTTCTCCCCAAAGTCCCCACTACAAGAACCAACTGCCGACTTCCCCCAACCCCTGTCCTACCCACTTACTTTATACACTACCTTCTCCCTGTCTTGTCAAGGACCTTTAAACCTGGCTGGACCTTTAACCTTACCTGGTTTAAGGCAGCTAGTGCTTACTTACCTACAATTCTACAGCCCTCGACACTAGGTCCGGGGATGCGCTGCACTGCCCAGAACTCGCCCGGCCTGAGTTGGAAGGTCAGGCGAGATTGGATTGCCTGGATTTCAAGGTAAGAAACTTCAAGCGGAGTGGCAATCCAACTCAATTTTCACTCCATCGGAAGTTAAGGCCCCAGACATTTGAAGTGTTTGGTCTCACATAAAGTTAAAGTTAAAATTTATTTGTATAATTTACAAACCCTTTCGAATATTTGTTTTCTTAATGTAGGCTATTTCATGAAGGAATAAATTTGATCTGAAAATACTTTTTCATCATTCCTTTCAATTAGACTGAATTCCTGGTATGAAACTATGGCTAGAATTTTCCGCTCCAGTTGACGATGGGCGTCATAGCAGGCGTGAGCAGGCAATATGGTGAGAAGGCCAAAAATCGGTTTTACTTCATCGTGAAACCAGTTTGTGATCATCCCCGCTCTGCCTGTCAATGGAGGGCCACGTTTCTCACCGCCGCACATTGAGAACCTAATTTTAATACTTTAGCATCGCATTATAAGCCCCGCTCACTGGAATCATCCCCCAACACTGAGTCATGCAGGCACGTTTGGTGTGATTGCGTGCCAATGTGTTTCACAACCGTGAACATTTTGATCTGTGCAAGTGGTCTCAAGGTGGTGAGGGCTGAGGAGGCAGTCTCCAGAGGAGGTGAGGCCAGATGGCGATCTGAGGGTATGTGTGAGAGAGTGGGTGGTGATGTCCCTTGAGCTGGCAGTGACTAAGATGCCAGTGAATGTGTGATGGCCTTGTGAGTGTGTGGGTTTAGAGTGATGAGATGGTTGCCTTACCCTGACAACATGGATGAGATCATTCATCCTGTTTCTTCACTGGATGGCCAACCTCTTCTGTGCACTGACCACCACTGCCATCACCTACAAAGCCAGAGTGGTGAGATTGCTGGACCTCTTGTGGCCAGATCAGGGGTGGAGGACCACAGTGGGCCTCCAAAAGGCATTCCAGTGATGGGTCACTGAACTCTACTTGGCTTTCAGGGCCATGTCTTCACTGGAGCAGTCCTGGGCTGCAAGCATTGAGAACAGTGTGCGCGGCTGCAGTTTAGATATGGCACCAGGAGTGAGGTAACTGCGTGGTGGGTGACTCAGACACCACCCGCCAGCGAGATAGCGTGTTTCCTGTGGCTGGATTATTAATGCAGCGGGAAGCAGATGATGTGGTGCGAAATCCGCCATCGCGGCCGGCGGGTAAAATATCTTTTTTTCACACCCACTATTGCACTTAGTGCAAACCTGGAACAATTCCGCCCAATAATTTTCTTATTACACACATTTTTCACCCTTTCAACTTCAACAACAGAAAGCAAACTGGGTCAATCTTTAACAAACCAATGGTGCATGTATAAACATCATGATCTTTTACTAATCTGTGCAAACTAGGAAAGTTGCAGGAGTGTTTATTGATCTGTGCTGAGTTAGCTGAGCTCATCCACAGAGATTGACTGGGTCCTGGGAACAGACTCAACACCTATGTAAGGCCAAAAAATTAGCTGGAGACCCACTCCTGCTCACTGCAACATCTGCTGGAAATGGAAAGGACTTGGCTGTGCTCTCCATCCCCAATCCCAAGATTGAATATCCATCTAATCTGGGTTAGTGCAAACAATGGTCAGTTGGACAAGATATCAGAGGATAGTTAATGTCCAGGGAATTGTATCCCAGTATGGCCTGTAGGTAGATAACAGAAAAATATCTGCACTTCTAAGTAATTTGTGATCTGTCTAGTTACAATGTACCAATGAATATCTGCAAAAAACAATTTCAAAAGAAAGTAATTTAATTTTCTGTGAACGTTAGCTTGCTTTTTATCCCATAACAATTCTACCCCCCCTCTCCATAATGTAGTGGCTCTTATCCGGATATGGTTTAATCAGCAGTAACTTACCTTGAGTGACTATTATTCCTCAGTGTGCCTGAGATGCTAACCTACCAGGGGGAAATTCCAGCTGAATCTGACTCGGCCTTCAAAACACTCTTACTAGCAGGTGCTCCAATCCAAAGTGGAACATAACTTGACTTATTTCTGCCACCCTCCTCCTGAGTAGTGAGTAGTTGAGATCAGCTAACTCAGCACTCACCAACACTGGAGCAGCAGGGTTGCTGCTCTTCTGCTCATCTTCACACCAAGCAATGCATTTGCCAACAGAACTTCAGTTCAGCTCAGAGCTTGTTCCTAACAGGAATGGATTAAACAATAACAACTCTAACATGTAGTAAGCATAATACTGTCAGTGATTGAAGTTTAAAAGGAATCAGATGTTATCATCTGTGCTCTAGTTTTCATCATTTTATGACTGTTTATATTGGCCCAGGTCTTCCGACATGGTGGCAACGATCGTCCGCTTGTTGCTGTGATCACAAATTGTCTCCACTCACACTGCTGCACATTTCTATGGGACCTTCCAAGCCCAGATTCCAGAGATATGCACAGCGCAGCGTCCACTGGGGAGCTCTGTAAAGATGGAGTAGAGCTGGGGGAAGACAGGCGGGGGAATATTGACGTCCCCTTTTTACAGCTCTGGCTGCCATATGGTGAGTTTAAAGGTTCAGTTAGTGCATGAATGTTAGCGAATGGGTGAGTGGATGGGTGAATAAGTAAATGGGTAGCTGGGTGAGGTAGATAAGTGGGTAAGTGGATAGCTGGGTGAGGTGGTAGATGGGTGAGGTTGTGGGTGGTGAGATGGTGGGTGGCTGAGGTGGCATGTCGTTGTGGGGAAGATGGGTGAGCGGGTAGTCAGTTCGGGTTGGGGTAGTCGGGTGGTCGGGAGCAGTCAGGTAAGGTCAGGGGGAAGTCGGATCAGGAGGATAGTCGGGTGGTCGGGAGGGGTACCAAGGTCAGATTGGGATGTAGTTGGGTCAGGGGTTGGTCAGGTCAGGTTGGGGGATTTAGTGGGTGGGGTCAGGAGGGTAGTCTAGTCGAGTCAGCGGGTATAGTCGGGTCAGGGATAGTTGGGTGGTCGGGGGTTGTCGAATGGTTGGGGATAGTTGGGTCAGGGGCATAGTCATGTCTGGTCAGGGGAGTAGTCAGGGGGGTTGGGGTAGTTGGGTGTTCGGTAGGGGGCAAGAGCGTTTAGTTGTTGTAGTAATTATAGTTTTGGGAAATGCTGGACTGTAGCTTTAAGAATAATCCTGTGTAGCCCAATGTGTTAGCAGCACGGGGAACCTCTACAGGAGAGTACTTCGTAGTTATGGAGTTTGCAGGATGTGTGTAGTTGCTACTTCTGTCTTGTAAATAAAACCAAATATGTTTCCATTAAGAAAAGTTATTGGAAGATCAATTCTATAACAAACTGGCGATGAGGATAAGTCAGATTCAGTGCTGTACCTCGCCCAATGATTGTGAGTATCTAAGTTCTTTAAAAATAACAGAAGATATGATCATTCAAAATGCCACAGCTTGATAGAATCGATCCCTTTGAGCCAGCCACAAACAATTGGTCTCAGTATATAGAATGTCTTGCGTTCTTCTTTCAAGTGAACAAAATCACAGGGGAAGAGGAGAGTGATCCTCCTGAGTACTTGTGGGAGCAAAACCTACAGTTTAATTTGAAGCTTGATGGCTCCTAGTGCCCCAGATTCAAAGACTTGCAGTGAATCAGTAGACCTCATTAAGGGACATTTTCAACCCAAGCCCTCAGTCACAATGCAGAGGTTCAGGTTCAATTCAAGAAGTAGAGCCCTGGGTAAGACAATTGCTACCTATGTGGCGAAATTAAAACAACTAACGGAATACTGTGATTTTGGTGAAACCCTGAATGACATGCTCAGGGATTGTTTAGTATGTGGAATGCAGGAAGACACTATACAGCGGAGATCGCTGGCTGAAGTGAATCTTGATTTGAAGAAAGCATTAGAATTAGTGCTGGTGATGGAAAGAACTGTAAAGGGTTCACAAGCAATTCAAGGGGTGCAAAATGACACCGTGCACCAAATTGGGTGGGAACAGTCAACCGAAAGTGGTGCAAAAAGCCGGAACTCCGCTGTGAAGGGGGAAACCGCCCCTGCTAACCGAAAAATGGAAGGAAGCAGCTTAGCAACTAAACCAAAAAATAACTTTCAGCAACGTGGAAACAGTAATTTTTCTAGCGATTGACAATACAAAAAAGAATGCTTTTTTTGTCACAGAGGTGGACACATAATGAGACAGTGCAAAGCAAGATTTAAACAGGCGTCCAAACAACAAAGTCCAATGAAGTCTATCGTGTAGAAGAGCCCGAAATAACCAATTCAGATATTTATTCATTATTCAACATGGAAGTTGGGAAGACAGGGCTAATATTTGTTACAGTGCAAGTGAATGGTAAACCATTAAAAATGGAAGTAGACATGGGTGCTTCCACCACTGTAATAGCAGAACACACTTAAGGTTTTTAAATAAGGGTTATCAAGAATTAAATTTGGAACAAACATCCTCCAAGTTGAGAATGTACACAGGCGAAGAAATCCAAGTAAAAGGTATTCACCAGAGCAACTCTTCTTTATAAAAGCCAATCGGCACAGCTACCAGTGATGGTGGTAGAGGGTGAAGGGCCAAGCCTTCTAGGGCGAGATTGGTGAAAGGAGGTTAAATTAAGCTGGTCTGAAATCTTCCATTTGAGAGCAGATGGACTACCGGAGCTGCTAAATAAACGACACTGTCTTCAAGGATGAACTGGGAAATATCCAAGGCCTACAGGCCAAGATTTACGTGGATCCAGAATCAACCCCTTGCTTCTCGAAAGCGAGACAGGTGTCATACATCCTGATAGAGAAGGTTGACGCTGAGTTGAACTGGCTAGAGAGGCTGGCTGTCATAAAAGCAGTTCAGTTCTGAGTGGGCAACACCCATAGTCCCTGCCGTTAAACTAGGCCAGGCCGTCCGGATCTGTGGGGAATATAAACTCACGGCCAACAGAGTAGCCAAACTGGACAGGTATCCTATACCCAAAATTGAAGATCTATATGCCAAAATAGCAGGAGGACAACGTATACAAAGCTTGACATGAGTCACTCACATCAGCAATTAGAGCTGGATAATGCCTCCTGGGAATTCATCGCCATCAATACCCACAAAGGGTTATACCATTGTACATGCCTGCCCCTGGGTGTTTCCTCAGCCTGTGCCAGCTTTCAGAGGACAATGGAGAGTTTACTACAAGGACTACCTCGGGTTGTGGTCTACTTGGACAATGTACTGATAACTGGATTCACAGAAAAAGAACATCTGTCCAACCTGCAGGAAGCCCTGAAATGATTTTTACAAGCAGGAGTGCAGCTGAAGAAGGAAAAATGCACTTTTCAAGCGAATGAAGTCATCTATTTGGGCCACCGGGTAGATGCTCAAGGGTTACACCCGGTTGAAGAGAATGTTAAAGCAATAAGAGAGGCACCTGCACCCAAGAACACCTCTGAACTTAAATCATGTTTAGGGATGATAAATTATTATGGACGATTTTTACCAAATTTATCCACAGTCCTGGCCCCTCTGTATTCACTGCTATGGGAAGCACCACAAAAAAAAGCCTTCATGAAAGTAAAACAGCTCTTACACTCTTCCAATTTGTTAGTGCATTATGACCAGAGGAAGGAATTGGTACTAACCTGCGATGTGTAGCCCTATGGAGTGGGAGCAGTACTATCTCATAAAATGGATGATGGCATAGTGAGGCCAATAGGTTATATATCCAGGACGCTTACCACAGCTGAAAAAGAATATTCTCAGATTGAAAAGGAAGGTCTGACGATTATTTTTGGTATAAAAAAATTCCACCAATACGTGCACGTGACATTTCACAATAGTATCAGACCACAAACCACTTCTGGGTCTGTTTAGTGAGGAAAAGGCCTTACCTCCCATAGCCTCCGCATGAATGCAAAGATGGGCCCTCATTTTGGCAGCACATGAATACACCTTTGTTCACAGACCAGGGATCCATATAGCAAATACCAATGCCCTGAGTCATCTGCCTTTGCAAGAGAATGTCGAACATGTCTCAGTTCCACAGGAACTGGTATTACTGATGAATTCTTTTGATTCCTCGCCAGTCTGTGCCAGATAGGAAACTGGGAGAGCCATGATCCAGTCCTGTCTCGAGTGAGAGACCTAGTGTTACATGGTTGGTCCCAGGCGCCAGTCTCCAATGTATTGAAACTTCTTCAACCAAAAACACGAGATGAGCAGTCAAGATGGTATTCTATTGTGGGGTGCATGGGTCATAGTTCCTCCACAGGGAAGGGAACTACTTTTAATCGAACTACACTGTGCCCATCCAGGGATCTCCCGAATGAAGATCATGGTGCACAGTTATCTTTGGTGGCCAGGGATGGATAGAAACATTGAAAATATGGTAAAACACTGTGTGCAATGTCAGCAGCTACAACGGTTGCTGGTGGCAGCCCTGTTACACCCGTGGGAGTGGCCTGGTAGACCGTGGATGCGATTATACATTGACTATGACAGTCCTTTCCTTGGAACCATGTTTCCACTGA
Source organism: Cetorhinus maximus (assembly GCF_964194155.1). NCBI lineage: Eukaryota > Metazoa > Chordata > Chondrichthyes > Lamniformes > Cetorhinidae > Cetorhinus > Cetorhinus maximus. The sequence goes on along the minus strand of NC_135880.1, from coordinate 146,469,697 downwards.
CTATAGATGCTCATTCCAAGTAGTTAGACATTTATGAGGTAAAGTCACAAACGCCGGGCACTGCTACTGAAAAACTATGCCAGAGCTTCACCATCCATGGCTTGCCAGAGGTATTCATCTCATAGACTCACAGAAGGAGGCCATTTGGCCCATTGTGTCCCTGCCAGTCAACAAAGATCTGACAACACTAATCCCATTTTCCAGCGCTTGGCCCATAGCCCTGGAGGCAATGGCAATGCAAGTGAACATCTAAGTACTTCTTAAATGTTACGAGAGTTTTTGACTCAACCACCCTTTCAGGCAGTGAGTTCCAGACTTCCATCACCCTCTGGGTGAAAACATTTCTCCTCAACTCCCCTCTTACTTTAAATCTAAGCCCTCTGGTTATTGATCCCTCTATAATAATGAATAATGGCATAATGGATAATGGCACTGCATTATATGGTATCAACCATGTGAAGACTGTACCGTACCATCCGTCGTCAAATAGACAGGCGGAAAGAGCAGTACAAATTTTTAAGATGGGAATGAAAAAGTTGACAGGTGACTCGCTGGAGGCCAAACTTGCTCGTTTTGTATTCCTCTACAGAACAACCCCCCACACTACGACAGGAGCAACGCCTGCAGAATTGATGAGGCACCGTCTTCGGACAAGACTTAAGCGTAACATTTCCCAATTTGGAGGGGAAGGTGGAGAAAAGTCAAGGGAACCAGAAAGCGACGCATGACTTGCATAGTTGTGAGAGACAATTTACTGTTGGAGAAACAGTATAAGTGAAGAATTTCAGTGGAGGACAGAAGCGGTTACCAAGCATAGTAAGTTCAGTGACCGGACCATTGTCATACCACGTGGAAATGGAGAGCCAGATCATCCGTAAGCATGTGGATCATTTAAGAAAAAGAGAGATACTACAACAAGATATTGTTCCATCTGTAACTATGACTGAACCACTGGTTCCCATTGAAGATACTCAACTCAGGACAGGTATGCCTGATGTCTCTATGAAGACACTGAACTGCAAGTGCCTAAAGAGGTACCTGATGTTAATGCGGTTCCAGAGAATGTATTTCCGACAAAAGAATCTGAAGTCGTGGATCTACGATGTTCCACACAGATCAGGAAACCACCTGAAAGATTGAACTTGTAATTTCATGACCTGTGTAAATATTGTAATGTCATGAGATAAATATCCTTGTAAATACAAAATGTACAGAGAAGTTAAAGGGGGAGGAATGTAGTAATTATAGTTTTGGGAAATGTTGGACTGCAGCTTTAAGAATAATCCTGTGTTGTAAAATCACATGATCTGTGTAAACCAATGTGTTAACAGCACGAGGAACCTCTACTGAAGGGTACTTTGTAGTTTGCTGAACGTGTGTAGTTGCTACTGCTGTCTTGTAAATAAAACCAAATGTTTCCATTAAGGAAAGTTGTCTGAAGATCAACTGTATAACAGTTGTGTAGTTGCACAGGTGTTAGACTAGGTTTTAATCTAATATTTCCTGGGTAACTATCACGTAAGTACAGGGGAACTGTCCGAAGTGTCTGACTCCAGCTCACAGTTGGATACGTTTGCGGAGGGTCCTGGGGAGTGGGGGAATTGCCCATCGGAAGCTGAAACATCTCCACTGATCAAGAGACTGGAAGATTTGGGCCATTATCTGAGATTATTTCCATTAGAGACTTAATATCCCTTCTTTGTTCCCTCTACAATTTTTCAGGTAACATCACTTTTTTTGAGAAGGTTAATAAAATGTCACCATAGAACTCATGAGACTAATGATGAACATAATCAGAAACCTACTGTATTCAGAGAAGGAAGCTGGACGCCACAGGTTAATGGAGGGATTCTGAAATACTACCAATTTGAGATACTTCTTGATTTTAGTGAAAATCCTACTCTGATATAAAGACCAATTAAACAATTTTATTTGATCTCACTGGTATTGTGCGAGATATTTTTGTGCTTCTGCTGTGCTTGTATTATTTTGTGTTCCATGAGCAAGTTAGTTTCAGCAGCGAGGATTTTTCTTAATCTAACAAGATGAAATTTGATCATAGGAGTTGGAAGAAAGTGCAACCTTCCCATGTTAAGGTTCACAGCTGAATGTCTTGCAATGGCATCTCTGTGACACAACTCAATATAGTATAAAGCTGCATGTAGAGGTCACTAATATTTACTGTTCAAGGGCAATGCTGCTGTTTAATGCCACTTTAAAAACATTAAAGGGAAGAAGGTTAGACCATTTCTTGCAGTTATTACAAGCACATTCTTTGTTGCATTGTATAAGATGAAAAAGAGATAAGATCATAAGCCAAACACAGATGAGGAAAGTAATTTAAACTGAGTTCATTTAATAAAAAATACAAACAATAGTCCCACCCTCTTTCAAGTGCAAAGTTAATTACAGTTTCAACTACATCTGCATTTCCTAATCCAAAACTATCATTGACTAATTACAAATAGCAGCCAGCAATCTCCAACAGAATTGTGTGGTCCTCAAAACTTTTTTAATTCTGATATCCTGTGCCTAGTAAATAAATTCATTCACATAAGGGGCTGTGTTGTGGTGTTGCTTACACTGTTTTACGTTGGTAGTGTTCAATCATTTAACATACATTTTAATTATTTATTTTGTGCATTGGTTGTGGTGAAAAATAAAAACATTATAACCAGGTGTAGGACAAATTTAGATTGTTTGCCTGATTTGCAACCATCCAATTCCATGCTCCTTTGAAGTCAGTTGGGCAGGTGTAGATCAGATCAGACAAACTTAATAAACATTTTTAAAACCCTCAAGAAACCTCATCCCGCCTGTGGATGAGGTTTCATGTTTCTTCAGAAGCCCACCTGGGCTCCCGGCTTGCCCACCAACCGTAAGGTTGGACAGGCAGCCCTGACAACGACCTCAATTAGGTAATTAACAGGCCTTAATAGGCCTTTGACAATTCGGCTGCATGCCCGCCGAACTGAAAATCTAAATGCTGCAGGGTGATGTTGGGACACACGCCTGGTGTCACCCCGCTACATTTTACATGTGGGCCTGTGGGTCCCGCCCCCTTACGCCGGCCAGGAAATTCTGCCCAATGTTTTTGCACCTGTTTATCAGCCTTTTGTTTGTCTGTAAATAATACATCTCAAAAATTACTGGACCGATCTCAACAAAACTTAGTACACAAATAGGGTATGACCCAAGGATGAATTGATTAGTTTTTGGTAAAGAGTCAGATCCGGATATGAATCCTGGAATTTTTTTCAAATGATCTGGTAACATTAAGAGATAAAACAAACTGTCATTATCTTTTTAGGATGTTGTGGATTATTACTAAAAAAAAATTACTTTTTTGTCAAAGCTTTTCATCCTGCACTCATCAGGACAATTGACAAGGATACCAAAACACAAGGGACCAACAATTTATACTGTATGAGAAGAGAGTGCTGATTGGTTGGCAAGTGGATTCTGATCGGTAGAGGCATTGCCATGGAGAATGAACCAGATGATGGGGACTGACAGTTGACTGCCAAGCATTGTTTGAAATTTAAACCAGACAGCTTGACTCTGATTGGTCAAGGCATTGCCCTGAGGAATGAATGAGTGAATGGCCCTGAGAAATGAATGCTGACAGTTCACTGCCAAATCACCCACTTACTTTGTTCAGCTGAAACAGGCACAATGTGTGCACACGTTCTTTCTGTCCGTAGAATCCACTTGCCAACCAATCAGCACTCTCTTCTCATACAGTATAAATTGTTGTTCCCTTTACGTTTGGTATCCTTGTGAATTGTCCTGATCAATGCATTATGAAAATCTTCAACAAAAATGTCGCTTTTCTCAACAATACTCAAGTTCTGTACTACCAAATGACTGGATTGTTTCATTTAGAATGTTGTTGATTGATTTTTAATGCTGTAGATTGTCTCAGTTGCAATGGTAGAATTTGCCACAGCTGTCAAAACGTGAGCAGGGTTTTCAGAGCAGGTTGATGGTGGATTGGCCTGAAACCTTCTCAGTGAGCAATCTCTGAATAAGATGATCTATTTTTTTTCACTTCTGCAGTTACAGAGCATCAACCTGGCAGGGAAAATCCTCAAGGAAGAGCTTTATCATTGTAATAATGTTGAGTTAACACACCATGGATAAGTTATGTGCTCTACTGAGTGTTCTTTTCGCTTGTTATACGATATCTTCAGTTTTGTAAAAATCTCCACTTTCCCTCAGACTTGTTTTGTTACTTCTGTAAAAATCTGTTTTGTTGGCAGTACGTTGCATTGGTATTCTGTGTTTTATTTTAAGTGTCAATTTTGTAGGTAAGTGTCTTTGGAGTAGTGAAAAGAGACAATATCGGCATCTGTTAATAAGAAATTTGAAATAAAATGTGCCAGGAATGCACGTACAAGGCTCTCCTCCTGCAGCAAGGGATGTAGTCTGTTGGCATTTAAAAGCGAAAGGAAGATCAAGATTTCAGATGTGAAGGTTTACACCTGAAACATCAATCTCTTCACCTCTTTAGAGAAACTGATTATTTTTAAAAATGTATTTGATCTGCTATGGCACTGTCCACGGGTAGCATGGGGTCTAGAGTACTGATTAGCTGTAATATTTAGTTATTGCTCTTTTAAGGTCACAACTTGGGTATGACCTATGGAGAAGTGATCTAAATAGGCACATCCCATGGTCAACTGGAAGCTAACTGCTGAAGAAAACTTTTGTATGTTAGCAAAAGCTTAAAAACCCCTGGCATCTAGCCTTGGCCAGGCTATGATAATAATAAAAGCAAAAAACTGCAGATGCTGGAAATCCAAAACAAAAACAAAAATACCTGGAAAAACTCAGTAGGTCTGGCAGCATCTGTGGAGAGGAGCACAGTTAACGTTTCGAGTCCGCATGACTCTTCAACAGAACTCGGAGTCGGAGACAGTCACTGAGGAAGGAATTATGGCTGTGAAAGCGGGTTTTAGTAAACACCTTGTCAAACACCAGGAGAGAAATGGAAAGCAATGAAGGTGAACAAGACAAAAGAGAGATACAGAAATCCTGACGGAGAGAAGAACAAAACTTCTTCAAGGTAGGCATTCCTTGAAGAGAAGTGGCAGTCAATTAAATACTAAGATAAAAGCAAAAAACTGCGGATGCTGGAAATCCAAAACAAAAACAAAAATACCTGGAAAAACTAGCAGGTCTGGCAGCATCTGTGGAGAGGAGCTTTGAGTCCGCATGACTCTTCAACAGAACAGATAATAATAAAGCCAGCAGGAAATGATTGGCTTTCTTTGATTTTTCTAACGGTTGTCCTACTGAAGCAAGTACACTAGATGCAAGGCAGACAGAGACACAGACAAACAGATGTACTGTCCTTACTGGTCTAGCTAAGAATGAATTGAATGCCTCATAAAGGAGGCTTGTAGTTTACATGTGATTATGATGATGTATAACCGTGTGTTTTGGTTTGAGATGTGAGCATCTTTGCCATAAACTGAACAAACCATCTTTTTTTTCAGGAAAAACATTTTGTTTTACAGTTTGCCTTTCCTTGCTGTCTTTTCGTCCAGATGAAGAGCTCATTAATTATCCCACTTTTAACTACATTTAATACTAATTGCAAACATGCAAATTTATCAGATCAATTAATTGAATGTTTGTGCTTTTATATAGAGTAGATTAGCTCTGAATAACATTTCTTCATACTAATTAGTGAGTTTCTATCTTTAGTTACATTTTAACAGGCGTTTCCTTTGGATATAATTTATCTCTTATTTAAAACGACAGCTTGTGTTTTTGTCCACTGTTTTCTGAATGGAATGGAGGAAACTATGCTTTTCCCCCTCAAAATTCTTAATACTATTCAGCCCTTTCCTTCAACAGGAATTACTGAGACTTTCCCGACCAGCTGTTTTCAAATACAAACACAAATAAATACACCGGGCCCATGAGTCCTTTAGCTGGTGTGGGAAATTTTCTGTTGTGCCAAAGTTGCCTGCCGTCATGTTAAAACAATGATGCATATCACACTGCTCAATGTGGCCTAGTTTTAGGCAGGGATGCATATAATAAAGTAAAATATGACAAACTATTGCTTACTGGAGTCTCTCAAATAACCATTTCTCCATAGAGAAAGTTGAATCAATAGTTATTTCAATGAGAAAGTGCAAGGCAAACTAAGCTTCCTAATTAGGTTTTAGCCAGGTAATGTTACTGATATTCAAAATAACAACTATATTTCACTGTGAATGGACTTATAGGAAACAATGCACAGATTGCTGTTCCTTCACTCCTTGAAGTTCATGGAAACTCCAGTACCAACACATTATCGTTGCATATTTAATTGGGCCTAGGCTTTCTCAGTCGGAAGCCTCTTTATTTGCATCTCAGGGAAGATCCTTCCCAGGCAGGGCTGCAGTTAGGGTGCTACAATCATTAATTGCAGGCATCTGGAATTCTGCAGCTTTGGGGCAGTTGGAGCTTTCAAGGCAGGTCACTAGATTTATGTTGTGTAAGGGTATTAAGGGATATGGAGTTGAGGTACAGTTCGGCCATGATCTAACTGAATGGCAAAGCAGGTTCAGCAGGCTAAAAGATCTAATACTGTTCCTAATTCCAATGCAGTGCAAAAGCATCTTTGGGACCACTTTAAATTTAAAAAAAAATGATGTAGCCCTTCAGTTGCTTTAATCCGTAACAATTAACATTTTAATAAATAATAAACATGGAGCATGTACTAGTTGATCAGTTCATAGCACCCTCGCCTTTGAATCAGAGGGTTGTGGGTTCATGTCCCACTCCCGGAAAACTAAGAACTGTGATTGTACTCGAAAGAGTTGCAATCTGTGACTGTTGATAACTCAAAAGAGTTTGATATTTATGCCAATATTGATTGACCTGTGTTCAACTTTAAAAACCTTTTTACAAGTTTAGTTGATTTTTTTGCAGTTAAGATACAGAACATGAAAGAGAAGCCTCTCTCTTTGTGAATTATCTCTAATTTTATTTCCACAATTCTATATTTTAAGCATATGCAGACTCTCTCTGACAGCCAGAAAGTTATTCACAGGCAATTCTGGCCTCAGTTGGGACTTTTCTCAGAGCTGCTCCTACTCCACCAAAGAAGTGTGGCAGAAACTCTATGTACAAATAGAAAGACTTCCATCAAAATTACACCCTCGTGAGAGAGACGGGGGTTTTGTGAGATTGATTGACTCACAGTGAGACTAATATGTGGGTGGGCTGTTGAGAAATCCCTCGAATCTGTTTTGGAGGCATCTGTCATTTATTGTGTAGTGTGGTGTGTCCGACCACAGTTTGCCTATTAATTCACATGTATCACATATTTACTTTGAATATTGGAGTATAAGACAGATATTGTAAATTGTTTCATCTTTCTGACCTTGTATAGTAAAGTTTATTTTCATTTGATCAAAACCTGTGGGATCTTAAGGTTTTATTCTATTAGCAAGTTTCTTGAATCTCAAACTTTGTCTACTTTAAACAAAACATTATTGGTCCCTAATCAGATCTCACCAACAACTTGGGGGTCTGGCCAAGAATCATAACAGCTCAAAGAGCATTAAAGATGGCTGCAATAGCCATATAAATACAGTGGCTACAGGAGCAGGTCAGAGGCTAGGAATCCTATAGCGAGTAACTCACCTCCTGATTCCCCAAAGCCTGTCCACCATCTACAAGGCACAAGTCAGGAGTGTGATGGAATACTCCCCATTTGCCTGGATGAGTGCAGTTCCAACAACACTCAAGAAGATTGACACCATCCAGGACAAAGCAGCCCGCTTGATTGGCACCCCATCCACAACCATTCACTCCCTCCGCCATCAACGCAGAGTGGCAGCAGTGTGTACTATCTACAAGATGCACTATTCGAACTCACCAAAACTCCTTAGACAGTACCTTCCAAACCCACAACCACTACCATCTAAAAGGACAAGGGCAGCAAACACATGGGGAAGTTCACCTCCAAGCCACGCACCATCCTAACTTGGAAATATATCGCTGTTCCTTCACTGTTGCTGGGTCAAAATCTTGAAACTCTCTCCCTAACAGTACTGTGGGTGTATCTACACCATATGGACTGCAGCCGTTCAAGGCAGCTCACCACCACCGTCTCAAGGGCAATTTGGGATGGGCAATAAATGCTGGCCTAGCCAGCGATGCCCACATCCCAGGAATGAATTTTTAAAAATTCGCTATCCTGCACTGCCTACAAGTACAGCTCCCCACTGACACATTGGCATCTACAAATTTATCTTTCTAACTTGCATGAATGAAAGAAGGAAAAAGTCTAAGTCGTTTCCAATAACTATAACTAAAGCAGAGTTATGATATTTAGCACAAATTTAAGTACAAGGTGTATCTATGGTTAACTGGTTGGCACATTACAAAAATGTACACAACGCTACAATCACAGGCTCTAGTTTTTTGCTATAGATTTCTGAATGGTAGTGTGCACCTAAGGATGGGTACATTCATCTGTCCCTTGCAATTACATTTTTAACATTCGCAAAGCAAATTGCACAATAAGAATACTGAGTAATCTCGTTACCATGACGTTGTGTCTGATTTGAGTTAACAGCACAGAAGAAGGCTATTTCATATGCAAGGCAACATTCAAATTAGATTCTGCACCAGACTAGCTATGGTTTCAGTGCCCAATTTTACTGACCTCAAGAATTATATATTCATAAGTTGTAATGTCAGACAAAGAACTGCTGAAAGAATCTGACTGTAGAATGACAGGAGACTTCCAGTCTTGTCATGATTATGTCCACAAAGATAGGGTTCAACAAATATAAAAATCATGGTGAGACGGTTGCCAGAAGCTTAGCGATGATAGTGGAGAAAAGAGGAGTGAACACGAGCCTAAGGAGATAAAACCAAGATATACTTTGCTACGCACTTAGAGTAAGGATAGGTATTTTGTTGTGTTTACATAAAATGGCATTTACCTTTACACATCTAGTATGAAGCTGATTTCTCCAAGGCAGATTCCACCATTAATCCCTTATTTCATGATAATCATTAAGTTGATAATCCTACAAGCCAAGAAAATAAGAATGCCAAATTTCCTTGGCAGTGGCAGGTGGAGGTTCTTTCATATTCCCACTGCAATTTTAGTGCAAATCTGACAGAGTTTACTGTGAAATGGCAGGGAACCTGCTAGTCCCATTTGCCACTCAATCTTAGAAGACAGCAAATATATCTTTGTTGTTCCTGACAGTGATGTTGGTTATTACTTGAGACCTGGTCATGTCAAAGGGTTTTTCATGGGGGTATGCTCAATTGGTCTTGTCTTTTCTCAATCAGCTTTCAAAATACAGCATTTAAATCAATTAAGGACTGAACTGATAATAAATTACTAGCATGTATACAGGAGCCCAAGCAGCATTTTAAACATTAAATCAAGACTTCAAGATCAGCAACAGTGGGGAGGGAGGGTGTTGTGGAAAAAATACTCTTTTCCACCATTCCTGTCTCTCTTCACACCCTGGTCATTTTTTTCAATGGGGTTTAGGAAGTAACCATAGTTTCTAGGCCCCAGTTTTGATCTCTGTGTGCTTGTGACTAATTCACCAAGTATACAGGCACTATTTAGCTTACTGGACATGTTGACCAAATGGAAGAAGCAGGAGCTGCAGACCTGCATTATGTCTAGCCTAGCAGGGTATGATGTGAGGGGAGGTCTGCCTTAGTGTGGGGAATGAAGTCTGATTATCAACAAGCAATATCAGATCGTGTGTTTTTGTTGCAGTTTTTGAATGAAAGACCTGCACTTATACAGTGCCTTTCATGACCTCCTCTCAAAGCACATTACAGCCAATAAACTATTTCTGAAGTAGGAAACACAACAGCCAATTTGTATAAAGAGTTCTGCTATGGAAAGAGTTTATCCTTATTTACTCCATCAATTTTGAACACCTCTATTAAATCTCTTCTTAAACTTCTATGGAAAACAATCCTGACTTCTCCAATCTCGGCACATAATTGAAGTCCTTTATCCCTAGTATCATTCTCGAAAATCTCTTCTGCATTCTCCCAAAGGCCTTGACGCCCTTCCAAATGTGTGGTGCCCAGAACTCTATGCAAATACTCCAGCTGGGGCCTAGCCAATCTTTTATAAACATTTAATATAACCTCCTTGCTTTTCAACTTCCTGCCTCTATTAACAAAGCCAAGGATCCTAAATGCCTTTTCAGCTTTCCCGACACTTTTTTATGTGCAGGTCTCTGTTCCTGCACCTGCTTAAAAATTATATTGCCACATGTTTACTGCCCATTTCAGCAGTCTGTCTATGTCCTCTGAAGTCTGTTACTATCCTCATTGTTTACTACATTTCTGAGCTTTGTGTCAACTGTAAATTTTGAAATTATACCCAAGTCCAGGTACTCAATTTAAATCAAAAAGTCTTAATACCAAACTCTGGGACACACCACTGTATACTTTCTCCCAGTCTAAAGAACAGATCACCACGCCTCTTCGCTATCATCCCTTAATTAATTTCATATCCATGCTGCCAATGTCCCTTTAATCCCATGGGCTTTAAGTTTATTAACGTATATACTTTTACCATCTTTCAGGCAGTGCATTTCAGATCATAACATCTCACTGAATAAAAATAAGCTCGCATCATCTCCTCCCTAATTCTCTTGTTAATTAGCTTACATCTATATGTCCTTTGGTTATCAGTTCTCTTGCCAGTGGAAACAGTTTCTCCATGTAACAATAGAAACTAACTTATGAATCTTTAAGTTAACTAGTAAGTTAAATATTAATTTTAGCAACTGACTAATGCAAATGCACTGGCTGATTGTGTGTGCAGTTATGGGAGTCATAAAACAATATACCACAAAAAGGATTCAATCATCCCATTGTTTTTTCCACTAGATGCGCGATGTATAACCAGCTTGTTTAGGACAGGTCAGTGTAATTCTATTTTAGGTGATATAGCCATTTAATGTAAAATACAGGGCTGCGAGTAAAGATCAGCTACAGTAACTAGGTAACAGTTTGTTCAGGTCTAGCTTTAAGGTGTTATTTTAGTGAACGATTTGTTTTTTTTGACGGCTGTATTATCAGTTGGAATATTGAAACTTATGGTGCTGGATTTCTGCCAGGAAAGCTAAAATGGTGCAGTCTGAGCCAGGCTTGCAGCACTGCATTATGGAACTATGCCATGTAAATCCAAGATACCAGACAAGAATGCTTATCTTGACAAATAGAGTAAAAGCTATCAGCATGGAATATCAAACGTCTATGAAAGCAACTGACAGTTCCCTTAGAGGGACCTGGTACATACCACGAGCACAACTCTTTCTCTCCTTTTCTCTCTTTCTCTAACATCTTAGATCTTAAGCATTTTTTCTGAAAAACTCTCAAAAGATTCTTTGATTCTCCAATTTTATCAAGTTTAATAAACTGTAGCACATCTGTCAATACTGCCCTTTACAAGATGAATAGTCTTCTACTATTTGTTTAACTTGATTTCTAAGGCACAGGATGTACATTCTGCAGCTAAGAAGAATCCATATATACTCTAAAGGTTTGCAGTTTTAACTCAGCAACTGACAAGATAAAGGATGGTGCAGTAAAAATCTATCTATATCTATCATATATTAGAACTGATATGCAGTGTGTACATTTTACTGAATATATTCATGTGAACTTTACCCCTATTGAAAAGTCAATATTGTACATGTAATACTTGTTATGTCTCTAGATGACACTATCACAGGCGCTTTCAATTTCAATGGTGTCACACCTTACCTGTCACAGATTCATTCATGTGAAATGTCACATACAATAGTGATCAGGTACTTAGACTGCTTTGTCTCTCATCTGCATTTTCCTAAACTTCAATTATTTATTTTAATCAAATGCTACCCGAGGCTGCAGATTACTGAAATTTCATGAAGCCAAATGATGAGTTTCCTGAACAAATTCAGTTCAGGCCAGGGCTGTATAACTATGAGTTGAGCTATTTTATATTTAACCAGAGATCCATACAGACATAGGCTGAACTGGGGGAAGCTGCTCTTGCATTACATAACGGGCATTCGTGCCACTCATGGACTAGCTGTATCTTTATCCCTGGGATGCTATTAAAAGTGATTACTGTGATCCTTGCTGTCGATTTGGGTTTGTCTCTCCTGGAACCCTACTGTTCCTGGCCATAATGGCCTCTCCAGCCAATATCTTGTCTACTCTTCCCTTCACCACACTCCAACTCATTTGATCATGTGTGAAAATAGCAAAGGCACTACAAACAAAAGCAGACTAAGGAATAAGTAGTGAGCATTAGGGAGATACAATGGGCCAGTGTACTGCATCCCCATGGTGCTTAACAGGAACACAAATAAAAACAGCCAAAGATGCTTGGGGTGGACAGAGTTTGTAACAGTTGGGAGGTTTTCCATTTGCTATGTGAAGCAGAAAGATCAATCCTTCATGGAGGTCCATGTGTTGCTTGTTATTTTTCTTGTCTTTGTTAAATTATGCTTTTTTACCCTGCTCTGTAGGAGATGAGGCCATAACTCTCTTTTAGCATATTTTCCTACCCGCTATTAATCCATCAAATAGAGCCTTAGAAACCTTCCCCACTGCGACTCACACATCCTCTCTTTTTTATAGGGCTGAATTCTTCCCCGTTTGGGGCGGGCGGGAGCGAGCGTGAACCCGATCAGCACCCCATATTGGGTGTGCATTGCCAATTTACCAGGGGGGGCCAATTGAGGCCTGCCTAGCGTGACGCTCGCCCGGAAGTGCTCCCTGTGCAAGCTGAGGGGGTGGGGCGGTGGGGGAGGGGGTGGAATTCCCTGAGTCTGGGCCTGCGCTCTCTGCGCGCAAAAAAGCACAGAAAACTCCCTGGGGCACAGAGGTGCCTCAGGGAGATTTGTTTAAGGTTTAAACGTTTAAATAAAGAATTGAAAATATTTTAAGACATGTCCCCTCATGTGACAGTGTCACATGAGCTGGGACATGTCAAGGAACATTAATTTTAAAATTTATTTAATTTATAAACACTTCATGAAACCTCACCCCGCCCGTGGATGAGGTTCCATGAAAAATGCGAAGGCCGCTTGGGCTCTTCGTCTGCCCGCCACCTTTAAGGTTGGATGAGCAGCTCATTTAACTGATTTAATTAGTTTTAAACAGGCCTTAATAGGCCTTTGACAGTTTGGCAGGCACGCAGCCGACTCAGCTGTGTGCCCGCTGAACTGAAAATCTAAATGACGCACGGTGACATCAGGACGCACGCCTGACGCCACCCCGCGTCATTTTACATGTTGGTGAGCGGGTCCTGCCCCTGCTCGCCCAACTGAAAATTCTGCCCTAAGCTTTCTCACACGTTTTATCACTTACAAAGATTATTCCATGTCCGATATCGAGACTCACATCCATCCACATTCCCCAACACTACACTGATATGCCAGACTGAGGATCATCCTCAGACTTTGATATAAATGTAAAACACAATCTTTAAAGAGAGAGGAACAAAACATCAGAAAGCTGGCTGCTTAGGAGTTGAATCTGTAACTGACCAGAACTTTCCAATTCACAAAATTCCCTGACCAAACAATTAAACTCCGGTTCACTTCATCTTCCCTTTACCTAACAATGAGATTTAGAAACTCAGTTGTGCAATGCACATTTTTTGTATATTAATTAGCCTCCAAAATGTTTGGCAGGAAGCATTATATATGAGTTTTAATGCTCGGTAAAAGCTGGAAATTTGCCACCCACGATATTGGTAAAGATTAAAAAGTGATGTGCAGTGCCCACACCTTGAACATGTGTTATATCCTTCGTGTATATAAATAAAGAGCCTAAAGTCTAATCAGGCACTCACTATAACGTTGGTTTGCCAGGTGTATGATAACCAGCTCTATGTGCAGCCTAACAGATGGTCCTACAAGGGCACACTTGCTATGCCACAACCAACAAGGTAAATCTTTAAGATATATTTACCTGAATATGGGGCCAAAAGAAGCAGATGTACTGCTCCTGATTGTTGCTGCTATACCCCACCATTCATCACTGCTACTCTCCTGCAGCCACTGTTATCTCCCCCTTCCTCACAATTATGCCGGGGGGGTTCCTGATCTTGGAGTGGAGTCCCCAATGTATGGAGGAGGTCCAATTGTGGGGGGCAGGGCCCAATGGTAGTCCTGGGTAGGGTCCAGCGGTGGTCAAGGAATAAATTACAAAAGAAAATTATGCTAAACTTATATATAAAACATGAGTTAGGCCTCAGTTACAGTATTGTCTTCAATTCTGTGCAATGCATTTTAGGAAGGATATCAAGACCTTCAAGGTAGTGCAGAAGAGATGTATAAGAATGTACTAGTAATGAGTGAATGCATTTCTTGGAGAGACGAGAGAAGCTATGATTGTTTTCCTTAGAGCAGAGGAGGTTCATAGAAGGAGATGTTTAAAAGGACGAATGGACTTGATCACGTCAATAAGGAGAAACTGTTTTCAGTGGCAAATGGATCAGGAACCACAGGATAGAGATTTTAAGATGATTGACAAAACAACCAGTGGTGACATGAGGAAATATTTTTAAACACAGCAAATTGTTGTGATCGAGCATGCACTGCCTGAAACGGTGGTGGAAGCAAATTCAATCGTAGATTTCAAAAGTTGGATAAATACTTGAAGGAAAAAAGCCTACAAAGCTGTGGGGAAAGAACAGGATATTTGGACTAATTGAATTGCTCTACCAGAGAGCTGCACAGGCACAATGGGCAAATAGCCTTGTTCAGTGCTATATCATTGTGATTCTGTGGTCTGGATTTTCACTCTCGGGCCGGCTGCTCAGGGTCGGGACAATTCACGGTTCTGCAAGCCAGGCCAGGGAGAAAGTGCACCAGAAGTTGGAATTTTTGTTCCAGGGTGGCCGTGTCTTCTGAGAGTCAGTCCGAATGTCCCCATAATGAGTGCGGAAGCTGTCGGGTGGCGAGGCGGGCTGGGTAAATGGTCTGCCTTGCGCGCTCTAGTACTATGTTGAACTTTAATAAAACAACAATAGAACATAAATTAGCCCTCCAGCCATCACATCCCCTCACTCCCTACACACTCCCCATGCTCCATCCATGTCAATCCATACTACCTTATGCTCCCAACCATCTCCATTATCCTTCATACCCTCCTTGCCAACCTATGTCCCCTGCCCACCCACCATAACCTTGCATAACCTCCATTCAAACCTATGCCCTCTACCCGCCTCCCCATGGCCCTTTATTGCCCCCATGTCAACCTATGCCCTCTGCCCATTCTCATGGCTCTTTCTAGCTGCTATGCCAACCTAAATCCACCACCGACCCCCACGGACCCTTATAACCCCTATGCCAACTTAGTGCTAACTCATGTCAACCCATGCCACCCATCCATATTGGTAAAGATTTGATGTGCAGTGTCCACGCCTACCATGCTAACTTACCCAGTATCCATCACAGGCAGACCTCAGGGCCCAAACTGAGATTAAGTAAAATAAAGTTCTACGTGTCTATTGCAGACTTGGGCCTGAATTTCACCAGCGGTTTTGCAGGTAGAGGGGAGGGAGCATGAAATTGAAGGAACAGGATTCCTTCTGGGTTCCCACCAGCCTTACCTTGCAGCTATTTTACACTTTGCCCCAATTGCGGCCATTAAGTGGCCACTTAAGGACCATTTCCCACCCAATTTTTAGGCTGATGGGAGGATTTACCGGGTAAAGCCCAAACATGAACAGCCTTAGATCCCAGGCTTGTGGGGGACTTGTTCATCCATCAGAAGCCCCCTTGAACCATAGAAAAGTTACAGCGCAGAAATAGTCCATTCAGCCCATCGCGACTGCGCCAGCCAAAGAAAAGGAAAGAAACTAGCCACTCGTTTTTAATCCCACTTTCCAGCACCTGGTCCATAGCCTTGCAGGTTACAGCATTTCAGGTGCAGATCCAAGTACATTTTAAATGAGTTGAGCAGTTCAGCCTCAACCACCCAATTTAGGTAATGAATTTCAGATGCCGAACTCCCTCTGAGTGAAAAGGTTTTTCCTCATGTCCCCTCTAATCCTATTCTAATCCTTAAATCTACGCCCCCTGGTAATTGACCCTCAGCTAGGGGAAACATTTCTTTCCCGTCTGCCCTATCTAGGTCCCTCATAATTTTGTCAATTAATTCACCCCTCATCCTCCTCTGATGTACGGAAAACAACCCCAGCCTATCCAATCTTTCCTCATAGCTGCAATTTTCCAGCCCTGGCAACATTCTTGTAAATCTCCTCTGTACTCTCTCCAGAGCAATTATGTGGTGACCAGGACTGTATGCATAAATCCAGCTGTGGCCTAACCAGCATTTTATACAATTCCATTATTACATCTCTGTTTTTGTATTCAATACTCATTCAATAAAGGAAAGCATTCCATATGCTTTCTTTACCATCTTATCCACCTGTCCTGCCACCTTCAGTGACCTGTGGACATGCACTCCAGGGTCTCTCAGAATCTCAGTGCAGAAGAGGCCCTTCAGCCCATCGAGTCTGCACCAACACTTCCTCAACCCGTCTCAATATCCTCCCGTTTTTTGAGTATTCCCTTGCTTTGTTTGCCCTCCCCCAATGCGTTACCACACACTTATCCAGATTAAATTCCATTTGCCACTTTTCCACCCACTCAACCAAACCATTGATATAATTCTGGAGTCAACGGCTATCCTCTCCGCTATCAACTACATGGCCAATTTTTGTGTCATCTGTAAATTTCCCAATCATGCCTTCCACATTTAAGTCCAACTGATTAATATAAATGAGAAACAGCAAGGGCTGCCCTTTGGAATGCTACTGGAATCTGCTTTCCATCTGCAAAAATATTCATCCACCATTACCCTTTGTTTCCTGTCGCTGATCCAATGCTGGATTAGCCTTCCCTACCCTCCCTGCCCTGGGATCCCCAAAATTTACCTTGCCATCTGGTCCTGGGACTTAGGCTCTGGCATATTGAAGCACTTCCTCTTCTGTCCACTGTAGTTCCTGTTGCTGCAGGGACTAGAGAGCTGCCGGCCAATCAGATTGGCTGGCAGCTCACCAAGGCAGGACTTCCTCCCGAGTGAGAGGTGGAAGTCCTGCCCGCAGCCAATAAATGCTCATTCAAGCATGAAATGGCTGAGAGTAAGTGGAGATGTGTTCCCAGCCAACTCTTCAGATGGCGGGAACGGAAACCCCACCATCCGAATTATTCAGGCATAGAAATCCATTCACTACATTAATATTCCTTCAACTATATAATCCCTTTTTACAACAAACATTTAATTTAGGTGCATAATCCTTATAAAATCAAGCATTAGAATTCATAGTCCTACTCCAAAGAGCCTATAACCACTCTGAGCTTCACAGCGTACATCCAAGCATTTCGAAGATGAAGATGCTTGCGTGCGAAGTTATATCTGGTGGCCAGGTATAGACATTGATACAGAAAAAATGGTTAAGCATTGTCTCCAGTGTCAACAACAACAGATGTTGCACATTTCAGCTCCACTGCATCCGTGGGAGTCAACCCTTGGTTAGACTACATATAGACTAAGTAGGTCCATTTTTAGGTACCATATTTTTAGTAATCATCGACGCGCTAGGTGGATGGATGTGTATGAAGTTAGATCACCAATATTGTGTGCAACTATTGAAAAGCTGTGCCAATGTTTTAGTGCACATGGCCTACCAGAAGTCAGTGTTTCGGATAATGGAACTGATTTCACGAGTATGGAATTCCAGAGATTCATGAACTTAAATGGGATGAAACATATCAAAAAAGCACCATATTATCCCTCATCCAATGGGTTAGCAGAAAGAGCAAAGGAACCTTAGAAACATGAATTTTTGCGGATTCTTCTCAACTATCGCACCAGTCCTTGTGCAACTATGGGTTCAACACTGTCTGAATTATTAATGAAATGCCACCTTCGTACAAAGTTGAATCTGGTGTTTCCTAACTTAGAGGGGAAGGTAAAGAATCAGGGCAGTCAGAAAGTAAATCATGATATTCACAATAAAGAGTGAAAATTTACTGTGGGAGAGGCAGTTTTCATGTGAAATTTTGGAAATGGACCTAGATGGGTTCCTGGTATAATTGTGTCTGAAACAGGACCTTTGTCATACCAAGTGGAAGTAGAAAACTGGATTGTTCCAAAACGTGTGGATCTTCTAAGAAGTAGAGAGACACTCCAACCACCAGTTACTCCACCAGAAATCAAAGGCAAACCTTTGATGGCTGATGTGCTATGCCTGATGTCTCTGTTGAAGTAAATAATTCTGAAATGCCATTGTCTAAGAAAGTCCCTGATGCCACAGTTCCTAATCAAGATGATCCAGTGGAAGAATCTCAAGTCGTAGAGCTGCGTTGCTCTAACTGAACTAGAAAACCACCTCAGAGACTTAACATATAATTGCATGAACTCTGTATATTTGTGTATGTTATGGGTTAAGATATTCTTGTAAATAAGAGATGTAAAACAAAATTAAAGGGGGAGGAACGTAGTGATTGTAACTAAAACCTTTCATACTGTTTTGGGGATCATGTGGCTGCACAGACAAATCAACCCAAAGCACGGTAATCTTAGGCGTGGAGCTTTCTAGCCGTGGACCTTGTTCAAGCATGTAATTTCATCAGGAGCTCTGTAAATAAAGTTTACTGTTTCTAACAATAAACCTGTCTAGTACACCAAGGGTGGAATTTTACAATGGTGGGATTTTACGGTCCCACCAAAGTCAATGGACTTTTGAACGGCATGTTGCATTTTACGCTCCCTCCCCCTCCCACGATGAATGTGCTGTAAAACTCCGCCCCAAGTTTGTTTCAGGTAGCCCTCAGGCTTATGTCAACAGACAGAGTGAAATAGCAAGCAATGATTTTTTGAACACCTCAGGCAATATTTTTCAAATATTTAAAGGGCAGGAGTTTAAAATGCCATGGCAGCTTGACAGCTCCCTTTGATCGTTTCTTTCCCCAGTTTCTCTTGTCAGTTCCACCTAACGTTTTGACGGTTCCAATTAACTTCACAATTTCAATGAGTTTATGCACGTTTGATGCACATTCAACAATCTCAAAGGGCACCTGAGCTCTCCCAAAGGGCACAATACCTCTTCCAAAGGGCACCTGACCTCTCCCAAAGGGCACTTGACTGCCCCCCCACCCCTCCCCTGAAGGGGTCCCAGTATTGTATCCAAAGGGGTACCTTAACTCTCTAAAAGGTACGCTGGCTTTCCAAATGAATCCACAAAATTCTGACCTGCTCTTACCAGGTTTAATCTGCGCGTGTTATGTTTCACATACCTGGGTCACCAAAATCAGACCTGAGTGAAGGTAGCTGATGAGTTACATGGGCAGCTGTGTCTGCGAAGTGTACGTGCGTGAAACACAAGCTGCCGCCCCCACAAAAATGGTAGGTGCCTTATTCGAAGCAGGGCTTCCAATTTTCGGCCTCCTCCACCATATTCGCAACGACAGAGAGACTCTCAGTTGTTGCCAAAATCCAGGCCTATGATTCTAAGCATGTATATGATGGAAGACATTGAAAAACTGGTCCAGCTTTGTCCTCATATTTTACGATATTCTTTGAAACCATTTGGTGTGTTACTGCCTTGCAACACATTTTTGTATTTATTACTGAAGGATCTCATATATATTTTGTAAACTAAAAATTTGGTAAAAGCTGAGTTTATTGCTATTCAATGAAACTCCATCTGCTTGTCAAACTGCTGTGATAAAAGGTCAGACTAAGGACACAAATGCTGTCAAGCTGTTTCTTCCCCCTAGTCACATGTTTACATAAAAGCTGTGCTGTCTTCATTCGCATCACTCCAATCTCAGTGATGGGCAGTTTGATACAGCTTTCAAGTTGTCAGGTGCAAATACAAATCTGGTTTGAAATTTAAACTTTGCCCATGTAGAGCTAGTGGTGAGAATTAACAGATGAAAAGTGGTGGATAGTGCATATCTGGATTTCCTTTTCCTTTTCTCATTCATGGTATGTGGGCATCATTGGCAAGGCCAGCATTTGTTGCCCATCTCTAATTGCCCTTGAGAAGGCGATGGTGAGCTGCCCTCTTGAGCCACTGACATCTGTGTAGGAACTCCTTACCTAGCAGTGGGAGTACAACATTTTGACTCAGTGACAATGAAGGGACAGTGAAATTTCCAAATCTGGGTGGTTTTTGATTTGGAGGGAAACTTCCAGATGGTACTTTTCCCTTGTCCTTCTAGGTAGCCGAGGTCACAGGTTTGAGAGGTGTTGTTGAAGAAGCCTCAGCAAGATGCTGCAGTACATGTGGCAGATGGTGCACATTGCAGCCACTGTGTGCCAGCAAGGAGGGAGCAAATATTTAAAGTAGTGAATAAGGTGCCAACTCTGATGAAAGGTCATCAAGCTGAAATGTTAACTTTGTTTCTCTCACCACAGATGCTGCCTGAGCTGCGGATTACTTCCAGCATGATCTACTTTTATTCCACGTTTCCAGCATTTGCAGTATTTCATATTTGTGTCATGAAAATATTTTCTGGTTTTTTGCACATTTGTGTGTGTGGGACCTTGCTGTGCATAAATCAGCTTCATTTTTCTACATTATAATAACGACTAAACTTTAAAAGTACTTCATTAGCTATAAAGTGCTTTGGAACATTAACTTTGGGGAAGGTGTGGCATTTCTTACAAGTTTGATTTTTCTTTTGCTCTTTAGGATGTCATTGGAATCTCTTGACCGTCTAATACCTCTTAAGCCTGTTATTGTTCATTTAGCATGGAAGGTGATTTATTGGCTGTTAATATATTTGCCATTCTGTATTTTGACAGAAGTGCATATAAAATTAGGATTAAATAATTATTGTTATATAATATAAGTTAAAACCACATTCATCTTTTATTGATCCTAGGACATGATTATTCTCCTTCGTGCAGTCTCCTTCAGCTGGGGGAGCAGGTAAAATGAGTCACAGTCTCCCTCAGGACTGAAGATGGCAATGGCACTAGGTTCATAGCTGATAGCTGATGTGCTTGAGGCAGCACTACCGGTTGGCCCTGCAAGACAGTTTTCAAAATCTAACACCTTTTGGTAAAATAATTTAGAACTGGTTCATTATATTAAAATTGAATATTAATTGCAGTACCTGACCTCCCAAACTCCCCTCCCTAATTAAATTCAGAAACATTCACAACTACTGTGTAAGATCTCAATGGTAGAGTTCAGGCAGCCCTGTTTGGGGGATTAGACTGGAATCTGTGCTGAGGTACCACTGTATCGACTGGCATGTACTTTAGCGGATATTATGCATCCTGCGCTACAAACATATTGTGTTAATCACAGCTTTTCTTCAAAGAATCTTTGGGGAAAAGGTGGCAGCAGGCATTGTTGTTGATGCTGTTTCACCAATCCTAATAGTGTAAAGACACCTGGAGACATACCATGGAGGTTAATTTCCTTGGAGTTTTCCCCACTCTGCCAATGTAACTTTGAGGAAAAAAACAGCAGAAAACCTGTTTACACGCGCAAATAGAGTTTCTACTTAAGCTACAGTGAAAGAGCAGGAGGAAGCTCTGAGGAAATTCATTCCCTGTGCCGTAGAGGTAATACCTGCCTAACAACAAATTAAATGGGCCTGTGCTATCTGGTTAAACACATTCATGAATTAATCCGCTTAGCATGCTTTTTTCAAATCCTTAAAAAGTCAGCCCCAAACACATCCACTCCTTAAATTCAATGGCATTTTCAAACAAAACCAAGCTATAAAGCCTCAGGGCAGAATTGTCCATTCCTGTTTATGGTGGGCATCACAGTGGGCGGGAGTGGAAAACATTGGGACATCACAAAAAATTGCTTTGGCGCAGTCGTAAAACCAGTTTGCAATTGTCTGCTCCATTCGTCAACGGCAGGCCACGTTTCCCACTGCCACATGTCGGGAACCTAGTTTCAATACTTTAGCATCTCAATATAAGCCCTGCTCACCGGAATCATACCCCCACACTGGATCATCCAAGCACACTGACGTGCTTCACAACAGTAACATAAGCGACATGCGAACTGCATTTCGCTCGGGACTTTGAGGTTTGTTTGCCTACTTTGCTTCAGGCAGCACTCACAGTCATCAGCGCCAGGCTTCGCAGACAGTACCACATCCCTTTCAGGGGGAGCTCATGGGCATGTGATAACCTACCAGACCAGCCATAAGGTGGGGGTGGCTTTTCAATGGCTGCAGGGCTAAAGCTTGTTTGGGGAAGGGGGAGAAGTGGCCTCAGGCAAGGGAAGAGGCTGCAGGGCGAGGGCTGTACTGGAGAAGAGGGGTATCCCAGGGTGTTTGTGGGGGCATATGTTGATCTGCACAAGTGGCCTCAAGATGCTGAGTGCTGAGGAGGCAGTCTCCAGAAGAGATGAGGCCTGATGGAGATGTGAGGGTGCGTGTGAGAGAGTGAGCAGTGGTGTCCCTTGAGCTAGCAGTGAGTGAAGTGCCAGTGAATGTGTGATGGGCTTGAAAGTGTGTGTTTAGAGTGATAAGATGGTTGCCTTATCCTGGATGAGATCATTCATCCTCTTTCTGCATTGGATGGCCAACCTCTTCTGTGCAACATTGGCACTGACCACCGCTGCCACTGCCTCCCAAACCAGAGTGGTGAGATTGCTGGACCTCATGCGGCCAGAGCAGGGGTGGAGGACATCACATTGGGCCTTCAAAAGGCATTCCAGTGACGGGTCACTGAACTCTTCTTGGCTTTCAGGGTCATGTTTTCACTGGAGCAGTCCTGGGCTGCAAGCATTGAGAACTTTGTGCAGGGCTGCAGTTTAGATATGGCCTCCGGAGTGAGGTAATGGTGTAATGGGTGATTCAGAGGCTGCCTGCCAGTGAGGCGGCGTGTTTCCTGGGGTTGCATAATTAATGAGGCGTGAAGCAGACAATAAGGCAAAAACACCCGCCCATAGTGGCCACTGGGTAAAACGTTTTTCTTGTCTGCTACAGCACTTTGTGGAATTCTGGGATGATTCCACCCTAAGGCACATCACAGCCCTATAAGGTTTATTCACTATTACTGTCTTTTTATGTACTTCAACCTGAACACGTCAATTGAATGGGTGTCAAGTCTCTAAATGTTGCCTACGTACTTGTATCCATTGTGAGTTTTTGCATTGTGATGGCACTGTTATGGTTACCTCAGGTCTCCAAGCTAAAAGTATCTCTATTACAAGAGCTTCACACTTGACAGACATCTGTAAAGTCTACCATGGTTCTAACTAAATGAGATATTTTTCTCGTCTTTTATTCACTGGTCTATCAGTAGAGTTTCACACAGCCGTTGTGCTATAAAGACTTACTGATGTACTGCCATTTCTGTTTGACAATGTCATGCAGAAATGTTGTTCCAAAGGATTTTCCGATGCCTCTATTATTCTTCTGTTTGACAGTATTTTTGCAGTTTTCTATGGAATACAAAAACGTAGACGAATGTTATATCCTTCGATATTTACTCTGCAGAAACAGTTGTGCAAAAGGCCTGGAATAGATTTTCTTTTAAATTACATTTACATCCTACTGAACAGGATATAAAACAAATATGTAAAAACGTAGCAACCTTTTTTTTTTCGGGTTCGAAGTAAGTAAAAGCATCTACTTGCATCCTATACTCAGTCCAGTTTAAAAATATTTAAAGACACAATTGCAGAGAGTTCTTTTCCCCTCTCAAGTTGAACATCGGAAGTCTTTTCTTTTGCCATCTGTGTTATTTTTAGAATTGCACCTCCATACTTATTGGTGACATTGGGCGGAATCGTCTCAGATTTGCACCAAATGCGGTAGCGGGCAGGTAAAAGGGCATTTTACCCCCTGGCCACAATGGCGGCTTCTCACACCGTATCGTCCCAAATCCGCCACATTAATTATGCATTCCCATGAAACACACCGTTTCTATGACAAGTGGGCTCTGATTTGCCCGCCACATCATCACCTCGCCACTTCATCACTCCGAGTGCAACATTTAAAGTACTGCAGACCCCAGGTTTAGCGAAGCATTCCTGAAGCGCCTTTTGGATGCTGTGGAGGCCCACCATGATGTCATCTACCCCTGCTCTAGCCTCAGGAGGGGCAGCAACTTACTCCGGCTTGGTAGGCAATGGCAGTGGTGATCAGTGCCAACGCTGCACAGAAGAGATTGGCCATCCAATGTAGAAAGAGGATGAATGATCTCATCCGTGCTGCCAGGGTAAGGCAACCATCTCATCACTTTAAACTCACACACTCACAGGCCCATCACACATTCACTGGCATCTCACTCATTGCCAGCTCAAGGAACATTACCGCTCATTCTCTCACACACACCCTCACATCTCCATCTGGCCTCATCTGCTCTGGAGACGACCTCCTCAACCCTCACCATCTTGAGTCCACTTGCACAGATCAACTTGTGCCCCCACACATACCCTGGGATACACACCCCTTCCCCAGTACAGCCCTCACCAAGCAGCCTCTTCCCTTGCCTGAGGCTACTTCTCCCCCTTCCCCAAGCAAGCCCTAGTCCTGCAGCCATACAAAGCCACTCCAGCCTTATGGCTGGTCTGGTAGGTAGAGACCTGCTCAAGAGCCCCCCTAAAAGTGATGTGGTGCTGTCTGTGAAGCCTGACACTGATGACCACGAGCGCTGCCCGAAGCAAGGCAGGCATGCAATCACGCCGACATGGGCCGGCACTCCAGTTGTGGGGGGGAGGGGGAAGGAATTCGGCGGGTTAGCCTTATAATGATATACAGATATATTACAATGAGGTTCCCGATGTCCGATGGCAAGAAGTGTGGCTCACCATCGATGGGCTGAGTGGATGGTCGCAAACTGGTTTCACGACGCTGTGATCCCGATTTTCTGCCTTCTCACCATATTGTCCACTCATGAGACGGAGCACACCTGACCCCAACAGGCATGGAAAATTCAGTGCAATTTTCACCTTGCTGTATCTAAACAATGCCAAATCACTAATCTGTTGAATTCTGACTTATGCCGAATAGAACCTGCATCGCCTTACAGAAAACAAGACAGAGAATCTTTGCAGATGATGGGAGACCAGCAGCATTCAAGCCGACCAATAATCTTTTCTCTTCACCCACCTCCATTGTTATACTTCTGTCTGCAGTTTGAGATGCTGCTGCAATAGTCAATCTATTGACTAATTTGTCAGCTCAAAGCTCCCAAATGTCCCGTTTCCTACAACGGCTGCCAGACCCGAGAGCTGAACAAATGTACTGTCATTACAGCTACCACGGCATCTCTGCACACTGCCCACCCACTTCACAGATCCAGAGGTGAGTACAAAAGGGAGCACGCAGTCACCTTCAGTGATCCTGTCATCCTTCCACAGAGCTGCCAACTTGAAAATCAAGGTCTTTTTAAAATGTCTTTCTGCTCCGGTGATCACAGCACATGTTGAATGCAACATTACCTATATGTACCTCCCTTCAGCTGATTTCGCCAGGAGAAGCAGAGAGCTGATGGGAAATTTCAATCATTCATCAATTTACGTTGTCTGCTGGGATTAGAGGTTAGGGTAATAAAGGCGTTGTGGATGCAAGTGGAATGCAATTTTTTTTAACAAAGAAAAGACATTTCTAAAAATAGGATAAGGTCAAGATGGTAAATATAAATTAAAGATGGCTAAAAATAAATCCTGGCAACAAGGGGTGTTATATTTCTTGTCAATATACATCACCGTCTTTGTCTTACCTTCTTGTTCCATCTGTGAAATGGCGCTGTGAGTACTTGAACTCAAAACCTGAGTGAGAAACTCATGTGGCAAATTTTGGCAACCCAAATAGTCAAATATGAATGCAATGTAGAACAGAAGGTTAAACATCCAGCATGTGTTACAAATTGTAAATGGTAAATTAATGACGGCAATTTAAGCTAGCTGAGTTTTTAAAATCTCTCATCAAAACTGCTTACTTCCACTGACTGTTTTATTAAATGTGCCCAGTTGGAACAAAAGAAAAAAAATGAAAATGCTGACAATTAGAAACTGTGGCCCATTAGAAATACACATCAAGTCAGTATCTTCAAGAGAAAGACAGGCTAACTCAATTCTTATGAAATGTCCTGCCTGAACTATCTTTTTTCTTTGAGGACTAACTGATCTTGACAATTTTCAGTGCATTCCTAGCATTGGTGATTGCTATGTAATTTTCCCTTGGATAGATATTATGTTTATGATCATTGATATATGAGAGGGTATCATTAACTTCCATTTTGTTCTTTTCCATCCTATTTCCTGGTCTGCAAGATTTAAAGTGAGTGGTTTGCCCTTTTGAGTAACTCTTTTAATTATGCATTTGCTTCAAATGTTGTAATGAAAGGTCGAAAGTAAACAGCATATGATTCAGAAAATGCCTACTAATTCTTTAAAAAGTAACAACTGTGCACGAATTCCACAGCGAATTACAAGTTGGTCAAAAGAAGACTTTTTTTTGCAAACAAGTCCTATTGTTTACTAAATATGTCCAAGATTACAAAGAAACATCTCTCACTTATAATTATTGTGAGGACAGAGAGTGAAATATTGTTTGCTTTGTTTGCCTCCATTCACAGAGAATGGTTTGTAATTTTACAATCACCCAGGTCAAGAAGGTAAATGACTCCCTGCAAAGTGGTGATAACCAGGGTCTCTGTTAATGTGAAGGATTCATGACTGTACCAATCAATATTAGTTAACAGCACACAGCACAAAACCATAAAAACTGAATCAGTCTACAGCACTGATCTTTTCACCAAAAGGCTACCATTTGACACATCTGATTGATGCATATAGCTCCTTCTTGTCTCTACTGGACTTAGGACAAACCTTCCTTTGTAGATCCCTCCAAAGC
The DNA here is from genome assembly GCF_964194155.1 of Cetorhinus maximus. Lineage (NCBI taxonomy): Eukaryota > Metazoa > Chordata > Chondrichthyes > Lamniformes > Cetorhinidae > Cetorhinus > Cetorhinus maximus. Next base: position 146,442,833 of record NC_135880.1, on the reverse strand, counting down.
CCCCAAACAGTTATGCATATTCCAGCATTGTTTGAAAGAAACGTTTAGCCCTAATTCAGCCAAATAGGATGAAGAGTTATCTCTGGCTCTAAAGCTGCATGAATCAACTGTCTCTGGACTGAGAAAGTACGTGGTTCAGATTGTACTACATATATACAGGCAATAAGCTAAATGACAATTCTCTCAAGCTCTCAATCACTACAATGCACCATAATGCATATGAATGTGGGCGGAATGGAGGATTAGAGAAGAAGAGTACTCTAATCCTGTCCTTCCCACTCCCAAAGCACCCCATGTGCCTCCTGAAGAGAGTTCCACAAAGTACCATTAGCTACGGAACATGGAGGCCACCATCAAATTAACATTGGTACAAGCATTATACTCTGAAGAAAAAAGTAAACGCAAGACAAAATATTATGAAAGGAAGAAAGTACTTTTAACGTATACATCTCTGACACTGCAACTTTCCTCCTAATAGACTCAGAACTGAAATATCATCTCCTTCAAGTTGTAAAACAGTGACCATTGTCAGTGTCTTTTTATTTGTTCATGGGATGTGGGCGTCGCTGGCTAGGCCAGCATTCATTGCCCATCCCTAATTGCACTTGAGAAGGTGGTAGTGAGCTGTCTTTTTGAACCACTGCAGTCTATGTGGTGTAGGTACACCCACAGTGCTGTTAGGGAGGGAGTTCCAGGATTTTCACCCAGTGACAGTGAAGGAACAGCGGTATATTTCCAAGTCAGGATAGTGATGGGCTTGGAGGGGAACTTCCAGGTGATGTTGTTCCCATGTGTCTGCTGCCCTTGTGCTTCTAGATGGTAGTGGCCGTGGGTTTGGAAGATGCTGTCTGAGGAGCCTTGATGATTTCCTGCAGTGCATCTTGTAGATAGTACACACTGCTGCCACTGTTCGTCAGTGGTGGAGGGAGTGAATGTTTGTGGGAGGGATGCCAATCAAGCAGGCTGCTTTGTCTTGGATGGGCTGCACTCATCCAGGCTAGTGGAGAATATTCCATCACACTCCTGACTTGTGCCTTGTAGATGGTGGACAGGCTTTGGGGAGTCAGGAGGTGAGTCACTCATGGCAGGATTCCTAGCCTCTGACCTGCTCTTGTAGCCACAGTATTTAAATGGCTAGTCCAGTTCAGCTGGACTTAACCTGATCAACTGCCTTTTACCATTTAATATTTCTATACCTATATCTATTGTATAGCTTATTTTGCATTATTTAACAGTGCACAATTTCATGGGCATATTTACTTCAAATTTGTACTTTAACAGCAAAACCAACAAGGCAATTTATGGAGGAAGAAGGATAGCACTGAGTAACCTTGTCCTGCTTGGTAATGGTTTATCACTCTACTTAACTATTGCTTTTGTTATTGTAATTTTCCACCTGCAACCAGATCGTCAGATTGCATCAGATTCTATTTACTGACTCTCTGCCAATATTAAATCAATTTTTGTTGCAGTGCAACAGAGAATGAATAACTCAACATGGGAATGGGTTGCAACAAGGGAAATCCTTATATCATACGAAACCTACCCAAGGCTGTCATTTCTGCTTGTAAGTGAATTCTTGGCCAACTGAAAATAGAACTGTAGGAGGGAGAATGTTCTACTTTAATCCTGAGGAACCAAGGTGATGAGTGCAAAAGGAATAGAGATGACATAGTAAATCAGAAAGTAACAGTTTGATCACACTACCTGAAGATTGTAGTAAGAACCCCTTAGAGAAGTTTCACATTGTTGAGGTCATGGAAAAGAATGAAGTAATTGTGTTGGTATTCTAATTTCAACACAATGTCCATACAGCGAGGAGGAAGAACAGGCAGGATGTCATGTTTGTATTTTTGAAGGAACAGAGGAGCAATGATCATAATAGCATTGACAAAATAGAAACAAGAAAAATAGTTACAATGAGAGACAAAGAGGTTGAAGGCAGTTGGAAAGCAAAGATTTTTTTCTCTTTCCCTAATAAAAACATGAGAGATGTGTTAGAAGAGCTTTCTAACATATGTGAGCTTTCTTAGCTTTATAAGCTTTCTTAGGTTTATGAGCTTTGAATTTTAAAGGCTTAAGAGTTGTTTTGGGCAAAATAGGAAAACAATCTTTCCAGGAGACAGTGGTAGCAAGGGGGGAACAAGCAGAATTTTGACTTGATATCAGAAGATATAATGAGACTAAGAATATTGATAAATGAGGAAGGATTAAGGCACCTTAAAAGATGAAAGGTGGTAAGTATCTGATAAGCTTCCAAAAAAAAAAGGAATAAACTTTTCTATTTGTAGAACCAAAAGATATAAGATTTTTATTACCCCAGAGAAGGGCATCGAGCAAGATTAAGAAGCAATGATTTAACCAGTGCACTGTGAGAGAATATATGAACTTAAGATGTATGATGTGAAAGAAGTTGATGGCTGTAGACTGGAATCATTAACGAGAGAATGGATGATGTTGGATGATAAGTGTAGGTGGTTACTGATAGAATTTGCATTTATATAAAGCACCTTTCACATCCTCAGGATATCTCAAAGCATTTCTCAGCCAATTAAGTATGTTTGAAGTATAATCACTATTATAATGTAGGAATTGGTTTTAGGAAGAAGAATTGGAAGAGTGTAGAGCCCTGGGGAGCTCTGGAGCTAATAGGAAAGAGTCAGAGGGTAGAACAGTTTGAGAGAAACTAGGTATTCTTGAACATCACTGGTAAGAAACCAAATGATCATAACTTGTTAAGAAGTGCATTTTGCCAGACCTTGTTGAAGGCTTTGGAGATGTCCAAGACAATGAAAAATGATCCACCAAAGTATGCAACAGCAGAGTTCTAGAGGGGTCTACTACAGACAACAAGATCACCACTGGTACAACCAAGGCAAAAACAATACTGCGGCTCAACAGTCAGGCCAGAATTTATAAAGTGTGGATAATTTGAAAATTAGTAACAGTTCCCATAACATTAGAAAGTACTGATATAAGGGAATAGGATGGTAATGGGAAATTTGAAGCAACATGTTGCTTGAGCGTAGGGTGAACTTTAAGAAAGATGGACCGAGACTAAGAGAGGCTGAGAGGATGGCTTAGGACATGTGTAAGTTGAGAAGCACACCTTGAAAGAAATAGAAAGGAGAGCATCAGGACCAGGAGTGTTAATTTTTGAATTGCTAGTGGAAGTAATGCCCACATTAGCTAGTTTTATCTTGGTTTTCATTTTTGAAAGAAAGGCAACAACAAAAAAAACATAAGGGAGCAGTTCTGTTGGCCCCCTAGATGGCTTTTTCTTCTCTTTAGCAGGGACTTATTTATAGCAACCTTACATATTATTAGGGAACCATACATTTGTCCATTTGGTAGCTGTGAGGTAATACTGGATAACAGCCCTAAAGCTAAGAGCCAAGTTCAGGTCAATATCTAAGTAAGAGATACACCATTGAAGAATTTCATTGTGTTTGGTCCCAGAGATACCTGTAATTAAGATGTAAAGCAAGTACACCAAGTACAAGATCAAGAAAAGCCAGGCACAAGTATACAATTACACTACACACAAATTTCCTCACTCAATTATGCCTGCCTATTGATCCCTCTGCATGAAAAATTTTGGCTCATGTTAATAGCTCTAGCCCCAGGTCAAAGAGCCGCAAACATGTATTTCTGGTAAATATGCTGGTTCAAAGCAGGAATAAAATTAAGCCCAGAATTTTAGGGCAGCAGGAAACAAAGTTTGCTTTCTGGGGTTATTAAAAATTGGGACTTGATTTTTCATTTGGGACCAGGATTCCAATGTCAGGATCAAATGCAGGTCTCGAGCCCAAATTGTATTGAAATCAGACACCAGGTGCAATTTTTGGCAAGCTGGCCAATTAATGGTCAGAGGCCATGTTCACCATCCAATTAAGGACAGCGGGCAGGCTTGAGGCTGGAGAACCAACAGGAGGCCTTCAAACGCTGAGACATTGGCAGGCCAACCGTCTAAGGTGGGAACTGCCAAAGCCTGCAGAGAGAGGACACATCACAAATCACAACAGAAGCGCTGAAGACCAGGTAAAAAAAAACTGATTTAAAAATGGCCACAGCTGCCAGTCTATGATTATGGAGGGGCAATCTCTCCACTAGACAGCCAGCAGATGCAGCTGTGGCCCGGCAGGCATGGAGCGGGGGTGGGGGCAAGGGGATAAAGTGCACACTCTCATTGGCTGTGTTTTGGCTGCTGTGTGGGACCTGTCCGCAGACTGGAAAATTTCACCTGGCATGGGAGATTACTTCAACTAGCTAGGCGCTGCTTACAGAGGGTGTAGCTCTTCCGCCCCTGACCTGGCCTTCTCAAAGATGACTCGAGGATGGGCTGAAGCTGACAAACCAGCACGCCAGCTGGTGGCACAAGATGCCAGGCCTGCCCACCTTCAATCCAGCCCCCATCGGTCTCTGAAAATCTTGTCCTTAATCAACAATTTTAGTGTAATTGTCCTCATTCAGCCTGAACTGCTTTTTAAAAATTTTGAATGCATTTTTATGACTTTAGTACAGTTAAATTAAAAGTCAAGAAAGGTTCCATGATTACACATTCTTCAATATCCTGGGCCTAATATGTATGAATGGCAGTTTCAACTTTAAATTTCATGCCTAAAGCAGGAATATGTGGGATGGAATTTAATGTAGGTGACAGGGATGTTGCCCGCTGGCTGGACAGCTGGTGAGAGACTCACATCGCCTCTTTTCAGGAAGGCCTGCCAGTAAGTGCCAATCAGGAGCTTAACTGAGCAGGGGTGGGCCTTCATCAGGATCAAGGACCCTGGGGACAAAAGTCCGACCAGCCAAGAGCTGCCAGCCAAAATCAGAGGCTGGCAGCTCTTGGTTGATCGTCAGCACCATCGGGGAAGTGCTGGCTGCTGTCAGTAGTGCACCCACCCAAGGCCCAGGGTCACCAAGGGACCCAGACCATAGGTGTATGATAGCAGAAGAGGAATCATGGGGCAGGGGATGAGGCGGGGGGTTTGGGTGCAAGGGTGGGTGGGGCCACCCCCTTCCCAATGCCAGGTCTCTTGCATTGACACTGAGTGTCTTTCAATGAGAGACACCCAGTGGAAGCCTGCAAGCAGCCCCAACAGAGTTTGCTTTTTTGCACTTCCCAAGTGGTGAGACCCTGCCCACCGGTGAGTGAATTCCAAGAGTGGTGGGATGAGACCCTGTACAGTTGGCATTGATTTCTCACTTAACAGCCTTAAATGGTGCGAAAGCCATTCATGAGACTTCCTACCACAGACTTAATCGGGGGAAGAGTCAGGAAGATGATAGATTCCCAACCCACCGCCCTCCTTCCCAATTAAAAAGATTCCCACCACCAATCTCACCTCGCAGGAGGGCATTAAATTCTGCATGCAGTGATTTCTTCGAGCCCTACTCTTCCTTGCTTACGTTGATTTTTGAGTTCTGCCATGTGTTAATCGGATTGGCAAGAAATTCAGACGAAAATCAACATTGGCAAAACATGAATGCAATTTCAGGTGTAACTTTTAGATTACACCCCACAAGAAATTCCACCCAAAACATCAGTCTTAGTTAAGTGATTCCATCTTCAAATGTTAAACAATAAAGCCCAATGAATGATCTTGCCGATATATAGCTCTGTAATGTCATATCAATTGGAACTTCAGTGACAATACTTCACACAATTCCAATAATTCTTTCAATGTGTCTGAAAAAGATTATTTTACAGTTTAAGACAAAAAATTCAATTGCAATAACACTGAAATCCCAGTTCATTTGAAAACATTATAATCACACTTCAAAGGCAACACACACCCAGAGGCTGTGCTGACCTACTTACTTTCTTACATTAACCCCAATTACTGGAACAGGTGGCTTCATCTGAATTTGAAATAAACTGTACCAAGTGTAGCCCAAACATCAACCATATTACCAAAGGAAAGAAATTTCATGAGGTTTAAATTGACTAACCTCTGAAAAAGAGCATGGGGATCATAGTGTACGACTAATCAACACCCATTCATTGTGGTAGGGTCAGCACATTAAACTCATACTGCTTGCTCTTTTAAATAATTGCTACCTGCAGCCAGAGCTACTCACGTTGTTCATTGGCAGAATACATTAGCAGGGATGTAATGTCTCGAGTACTATTAGCCTTGCGCCTCCTAAAGGGTAAGAGGGGTGCACTGTGGCTGTGAAAAGTAGTGAAAGCTTTTTGTAAATTGAATCTGGGCTGTGATAATGTGAGGAATTGTTAATGGATTAGTGCAGAAAGAAGTTCAGCGATCAGACACAAGTTGTCAAGGTGAGTAAGTTCATCTTGAAATGGCATATCCTACCAACTAGCCTCATGCACTGCTCAATTCACTATACGTTCATCATTCACTGACCAATAACCTCTTTCAATCACCACTCTACCCATCAATCCATGTGTTTTATCTCCTTCTCTCATACTTCTGCAAGTCTTACATTCATTCCTACTGCTTGCACATTCTGACAGCCATGGCAGCCACATTACCGAAACATAATACAGGACACTCTCTGACACATTTCTCGCTGCAGGATGTGTCGCATAACAGGAGGCAGCAGGAAAGAACTAGAGGACAAGCACACCACTATAATTCAACCTCCATTTAGGAGACAGTGCTGGCCATCAGGGGAAGGGCCGAGGCCATGGCCACTGGCAGGATTGGAGGGATCGATAATGAGGGTTTCTACATGACCAATCTCCTTCTCGCATCCCACTTTTCCCTCATCCCACAATCTCTTCTGACTCAAGTTGCAGAAGGCTTAAGCATTTGCACATCTTATTTTCTCCTCTCCACTCCACTCACCATAGCCAAACATTTGTCCCTTTTTCATTTCAAATACCCAAGAACTGAAAACTTCCCAATCAGAACAGGAAGACGACGACAGTGAAGATGAAGACCCAATAACTCTCGATCTTAAACTTGCAGCCACCAGCATACAAACTGACACTGCGCGTATTTTAGAGGCTAGGACAGAGAAGAAATCCACTAATGGCACAAGAGCCAGCTGGGGGGAAAAGGACAGTGAAGGTGTCAGCTCTCTGGAAGGTGAAGTGACACACCAGTTCTGCTGCAGAGGAATCAAATGAGGATTTCAATAGGCTTGGTTACAGAAGAAGCTGATGGGTGCACATAACCATATGCTTGGTGCGTTGGAAAGCCTGCTCAAAAGCTTGCACACAATATAAATGAGGATGCAGGAGTCCAGCATCAACTTGGCACAAGGCTTTGTGCAAAGCTTGGAGCTCAACATTGAACATGCGGTCACCTCCATCAGTACACTAGTGGACGCATGATGATGCAGCATCTGATGACTAATGTCACATTTTCCATGACAGCACCAATCAAAGGCATGACTACTGCAGTGGAGACACAGACTGACACCTTGCAGATCAGACTTTTGCCATCATGGCTCTGGATACAACTATTCGAAGAGGATTCCAGCTTGTCACGGCAGTCTATCAATCTTTTCCCCATCCGATCACCAGGGTGTCTGAGGCACTCCCCTGGAAGAGTGGGAATGGCACCATGGATAATGATCCTGTTGTCCATCTGTCAGGATGACAGAGTTCATGCTCCAACTCATGCCATTCCGCCAATGCCCTTGCTGTTGCATGTCAACAGCCAATCAAACCTGCTACAGCCCAAGCCCAGACGATGTGGTCTGTAGCCTTCCCTCCCCCCACCTCGCCCCTAAGGTCAATTTGCAGTGTCCTCAACTGGAGGAGAGCAGCCTTTCCACCACCCATACTGCAGTCACTGGGGAATGTCTTGTAGGAGGAATAGGAGAGGGAGAGGCACACAGAAGAAAGGCACTAAGGGAATGCACAAGGCTGATGCTTTTTGTGACCACAATGTCATGATTGAATTAATAACATTGGATTAGAGTGTGCACTTTCTGAAGGTTTTTTAATTTTGTGTTGTCAGGAAGAGGACAATATGATGGTCAGTGTTAGAGTGAAGGCAAGAAGTATGGGACCGCTGGTCAATGGGGAGGGTGGTTGAGGTTATTGGTAGCGTTCATGCATCAATGATCATGGAGACTACAGGCAGAAAGTGATCATCTACGATGTAGCCTCCCTTCCTCTTCTTATTCCTCCACTTTCTGTTGCAATTCCTCCTCCTCCACTTCCACTTCCTCAGCTTCTTGCCAGATAGGTAGTGGCAAGGGTTGTTCCCCCATAATAGTAATGTTGTGCAACATGCAGCATACTACTACAAGTCTTGATACTCAATCAGCTGAGTACTGCCAGGCTCCTCCAGAGTATCCCAGGCAGCAGAAGCATTGCTTGACATTAATGATGGCGCTGGTGCTAGCAATGCATGATGTTACATGTCATAACTTGCCTGTTCTGCATTCTGCCATTGACCATTAGATGCCCATGCACAAACCTCGTTATCAAGGCGGTATCCTGTGCATCATAAGGGTGTCTGCACAGTTCAGGCCCCATTTTCAAGCATTAGCTGGCCACATCACACCTAAAAACAGATCCTACATAGCCCAGTTTAGTGGCTTTCAAATCTCTTTGCTGTCTACAAATAGTAAAGCAATGTATTATATGGATTAATGTGGCCCTGTCTGCCTGCTTCGCACAAATGTCTATCCACTGATCATTCCAGGAGGAGAGAATATTTCAAACATTTCTAAGAGAGGTTATAATCTTTCAAAAACATTAATATATTGTATTGGTACATACGCATATAGTGTTCAAAAACATAACGCTCAGAATGTGATTAAACCACGGACACTGATGTTAAGAAAAAAGTCATATTAGTTGCCCAACCTGTTTATTAACTCAACTTAGTTCTCAAGAACATTAATGCCACTCTGCTTTGGAACTCATAAATAACTGCATTAATTCACAAGATGTATTAGCCTGACAATTCATTAAAGGTCAATGAAATATTAAATCAATATATATTCATAACAGACTCAGTTCTCTTCTGCTCCCTTAAGGTCCCAAGATTAATTAACAGCTTTAACTATAGTTTACAAATTTGAATGACAATGTGCCTTTAATCAGGCTGCACCAGCTGAAGACAGAGTAAATATTATTTAAGTAGACCTGTGCCAATAATTGCTTTATATTTAAAATCCTCTGGTGACAAATCATATGTTATAATGAAACAAGAATGCATCTGGGATTTCTGATGGGTTTGTGCTAACTATGTGATCACCATTACAGTCACCAAAATTAGGGTTACATTGTACAAAATATTATAGGTAGCCAACAAAGTTACACAACTGAATCTACAAAGTAAATCAAAACTTATTGGGCGCAAAAACTGTGTACCTGGTACTTTTTGGCACCAAGAGTACCCTTTGAGGCCCAAAATGATGTCTACAGCTTCACCACCCAGAGTTTCTTGAGGACATCTTCCAAGGTCACCTGCAGTCTCCTCCATTGAAAGTGAGCAACCATGTATCAGCTATGCTTCAGCTACTGAGGTGACAATGCATAGGAGCATTAGGACTGGCAAAGGCACCTGGAAGAAAGGCACTAAAGGAATACACAAGGTGGACAATCTATAACAGACACCTCAAAGCACTGGAGAAGTACCACCAACAGTGTCTTTACAAGATCCACCAAATACAGTGGCAAGAGAGGCAGTCCAACAGCAGTGTCATCTCCCAAGCCAACATGCCCAGCATCAAGGCGCTAATCACTCAAAACCAGCTCCGCACATGGTGTGACATGTCGTTCATATGCCTGACACCAAGTTCCCAAAGCAACTGTTCTACTCAGAAAAATGACATGTCTTCCTTCTTCCTTAACCGAGGTTTTCCACCCACGGTGGTTGACAGGGCCCTCAATCGTGTCCAGCCCATCTCCCGCGCATCCGCCCTCACACCTACCTCTCCCTCCCAGACCATGATAGGGTCCCCCTTGTCCTCACTTATCACCCCACCAGCCTCCGCGTTCAAAGGATCATCCTCCGCCATTTCCGCCAACTCCAGCATGATGCCACCACCAAACACATCTTCCCTTCACCCCCCCGGCGGCATTCCGCAGGGATCGTTCCCTCGGGAACACCCCGGTCCACTCCTCCATCACCCCCTACACCTCAACCCCCTCCCACGGCACCTTCCCATGCAACCGCAGAAGGTGCAACACCTGCCCCTTTACTTCCCCCCGCCTAACTGTCCAAGGGCCCAAACACTCCTTTCAAGTGAAGCAGCGCTTCACTTGCACTTCCCTCAATTTAGTCTACTGCATTTACTGCTCCTAATGCAGTCTCCTTTACATTGGAGAGACCAAACACAGACTGGGTGACCGCTTTGCGGAACACCTTCGGTCTGTCCGCAAGCAGGACCCAGACCTCTCTGTCGCTTGCCATTTCAACACACCACCCTGCTCTCATGCCCACATGTCCGTCCTTGGCCTGCTGTAATGTTCCAGTGAAGCTCAACGCAAACTGGAGGAACAGCACCTCATCTTCCGACTAAGCACTTTACAGCCTTCCGGACTGAATATTGAGTTCAACAATTTCAGATCATGAACTCTCTCCTCCATCCCCACCCCCTTTCCGATCCCCCCTTTTCCAATAATTTATAATTTTTTTACAACTATATTTTTTTCTTTTCCCTCCTATTTTAAAATTTATTTCGATCTATTGTTTCACCTCCTTTTAGCCCACTTCGATCCCTTCCTCCCACCCCACCCGCACTAGGGCCATCTGCCACTAGCTTGTCCTGCTTGCTTCCCTTAATGTCCCCATTAGCACATCCTTTAGATCATATCACTACCGTCAACACCCCTTTATCCTTTTGTCTATGACATCTTTGGCAGTTTCTTCTTGGCCTCCACCTATCACTGGCCCCCTATCAAGCTCTCCTGTCCCACCCCCTTCTACCAGCTTATATTTCATCTCATTTCTATATGTCTTAGTTCTGATGAAGAGTCATACGGACTCGAAACGTCAACTGTATCCCTCTCCGCAGACGCTGTCAGACCTGCTGAGTTTTTCCAGGTATTTCTGTTTTTGTTCTACTCAGAACTCGGGCGCTGCAGGAGGCTTGCAAAAGAAGAGCCTTAAAGCATCCCTGAAGAGACCAACCATCCCCACAGACTCATGGGAGTCATTGGCTTGTGACCGAGCAAAATGGAGAAGATTCATTCAAGAAGGCACTGAGTCCAAACACGTCATCTGCCTGACCCTTCAAACACCACCTGCCCGCATGTGGCAGAGTCTGCAGATCGTGCATTGAACTATCAGCCACCTCAGAGCCCATTGAATTGGAGTGGATGCAAGTCATCCTTGTAAGATTTTGATAATATGCTAACTTTAGGATTTTATATTAATTGGGACTAACATTTGGGATCTCATACTAACCACACTTTAGACTAGCTTAAGCTCTTACCTGCTGAGAGGTAATTAAATGGTTAAATTGATCGGGCTGCAGCTGCGAGACTCAAGGCTGTGAGTGCTGCGAGAACTAACTTGCTGATAAGAGTTAGCTTACCTGCTTGTCTGGAATGTTCACAGGCACATCCCTTTGTCTTAAAGTCACACTCGAGGCCTCCTAAGAAATTTCAGTACAAATCCCTCCGTAAAGGCTAGTGCTGACACACATTTTCATTCGAATAGTTTTCCAACATGTGAATCATTTAAGTATAAGCAATAGAGTAAGACATTTAAGACATCATCTTTGCTTATTTTTCATATTTTACCACGAGAGACACAGTTCAACCCTGGTACTAATAGCATTCAGGGTATGCACAACTTGTCTAGTGGGTATCTGGCGGGGGTGATTCCCAGTTGGCGGCATTGACCTGAAAGGTGGCATGGGTTGGTTCTGAAGTCGGTCAAGTGGCAGAGGCAGTCTCAAATGTGAGTCCAGGGTCGAAATCAATGTCCCCCACCCCCGACCAACTCTATGGTCCTGCCGGACACCACCCCCCACCCACCTCCACTTCTACCATCCCCCATGGCGAAATGTTCTTTATTTTATTTTCCTACAGTTGGTCACCCAGTAGCCACCAGAAATGGAGTCCTCACCCTGCTTTGAGGGTGCATTTGTAACTGCAACATGAAGTGCAGATGTCTCACTCACTGTTCCGCACCGAGGTTCAGGTAGAATTGCTTCCTGAACACTCTGTGCCTATATGGCTGCCTGCTGAGGCCTTCTTCCCCTCTTCTAGCTGACTGTCCTGCTTTATGTGGTCTCTGCTCATTCTCCCTGTCATGCAATATTCCAAGGGAAATGTCTACCACTGGACCCCTGTCTGGTTTCTGCAGAAGTTTTGAAATCAAGACAAAGTACCAAAGTGCCTGCCACACCATTCCCTGTAGACTTTAACAACTTTAAAGAAGTCTAAAAAGCACCAAACGCTTGTACAATCATAGCAACATTCATCAAACAGCAACTAGGCTATAAGTAGTTGATGATTGCTTAAAATAGCACTGGTGGGACTCCTTCCTGCTGCTGAGGACACACTAAAGGCCTCCTAAGATTCGGCCATGCATGATTAAGAGATGGTATTAGCTGGAGCATTGAACTCCAACATGGCCGTGCTGGTTTCATGATCTGCCTACTCTTCATGGCATGCGCTCAAAACCTTCACTAATATGGCATCTGGCACAACTCACAGCAGAAGTATGCATGCATGCTGCGAATGTCATTTTGGACCTCTAAGGCACTTGTTTCAGCCAAGTTTTTACTTCTGTCAAGGGTTAGCATCATTATACGATGGTTAGGAATAGTATGTGAATTTGCAATGTGAATGCATGAGGTGGGCCTTCCTCATCCTTCTTCAAGTATATTCATTTAACAGCACAGCCCAAGTGCTCTTCCACTGCATAGTCCATCGCCATTTTGGTATATAAGGGTTCGAGAGAGCAGCATTAACTGTAATTACAAGCGTGCAAAAATTTACCAAGATGCTCTAAAACAGTGATGTGATAATGGTACACGTGTCATCAATGGTTTCCAACCCGAAAGCTACTTTCAACCACAAATTTTGATTCTGACATTGGGAATATTCACACAAATCATATTTAACCTGGCAGCTCTGACAACAAGAGATTTCATTACTCAGCCCCTACCTTCCTTGAAAGGGGTAAACCTCAGAATAAAGACTTTCAAAATTATGCTTTGAACAAATATTAATATTTAGAAAACCAATAATTAATATTCAAATTATAACAATGTTAGGCAATAGGTCAGATATTAAACAGTCTGACATCTTTGGAACTGGCTGCTTTTTTATTTACTCCGAACAAATAATAGATTTATCTTCCATATGAAGCCAGATGTTTAACTTGCTGGAACCCCACTGTCTGGTTTGTAGAACAGTTTACATTTCTTTTCGTTTATTTTTGAATGATGTCAGCAATGCATGTTGTACAATATGATCAGCTGTCACATTAGTGGGTAGATTTGTCATTTGAAAATGCTGATATAAAAAATGTCATTATCAGATTCTCCAAGTCTTGCCTTGTTATTACAGCTCATTTTCCACAGAAGAGAAAATATAGGCTGGAAAGCACAGCCTTAGGTTGTTTAAAAAAATAAATCATGAGCTGAGCACGGTGCTTGATCACACTCCCCTAGCAAAAGCAACATTCTTTGGTCACAAATAAAAACATTAAATTGTGGAAATATTCAGAGGTCAGGGAGCATCTGTGGCAACAGAAACAAAGTTAACATTTCAACGGATACTGATGACCCATTGAGTATTTCCAGCATTTTCTGTCATTATTTCAGGTTCTCAGCTTCCACAGTATTTTGTTTCTGCATTCTTTTGTATTAAATTGCCAAGATTTTATACTCAGATGATCATCAAGTTAATTTTGTTTTTATTCTTTCATGGGATGGAAGTATCACTAGCAAGGTCAGAGTTTGTTGCCCATTCCTAATTGCCCTTCAGAAGGTGGTGATGAGCCACTTTCTTGACTGCTGCAGTCCATATGATATAGTTACACCCAAAGTGCTATTAGGGAGTTTCAGGATTTTGTCTCAGCAACAGTGAAGGATAGGCAATATAGTTCCAAGTCAGAATGGTGTACGACTTGTAGGGGAACTTGAAGGTGGTGGTGTTCCTATGCTTCTGCTGCCCTTGTCCTTCTAGAGGGAGTGGTTTTGGAAAGTGCTGTTGAAGGAGGTTTGGTAAGCTGCTGCAGTATATCTTGTATAAGCTATACACGTCTGCCACTGAGCACCAGTGGTGAAAGGAGTGGATGGTTAAGCTGGTAGACAAGGTGTCAATTAAACAGTTGCTTCAATCTAGATAGTGTTGAGCTTCTTGAGTGTTGTTGGAACTGCACTCATCCAGGCAAGTGAAAAGCATTTCATCACACTCCTGACTTGTGCCTTGTAGATGGTGGACAGGCTTTGGAGAGTCAGGTGGTGAGTTACTTGCTGCAGGATTCCTAGCCTCTAACCTGCTCTAGTAGCCATAGTATTTATATGACTGGTCTAGCTAAGGTTTCTGGTCGATGGTAATCCTCAGTATTCTTTCTGTTGTTGCAGATGGTCATTGCCTAACACATGTGTGGCACGAATTTACTTGCCACCCATCATCCCAAGCCTGAATATTGTCCAGGTCTTGCTGCATGTGGACACGGACTGCTTCGGTATCTGAGGAGTCGTAAATGGCATAGAATACACCGTGCAATCATCAGCAAACATCCCCATTTCTGACCTTATGATGGGAAAAAGGTCATTGATGAGACATCTGAATATGGTTGGACCTGGGACACTATCCTGAAGAACTCCTGCAGTGATTTCCTGGTGCTGAGATGATTGGCCTCCAATAAACACAATCATCTTCCTTTGTGCTAAGTATGATTCCAACCAGTGAAGTTTTCCTTCATGCCAAACTTGTCAAACGCTGCCTTGATATCAAGGACAGTCACTTTGACCTCACCACATGAATTCAACTCTTTTGTCCATGTTAGACCCAAGGTTGTAATGAGTTTCGGAGCATAGTGTAGTACATTTCCAACTTTTTAACAGCCTCTTAATAATATGCCTAACCTCCCAATTGAAGCCACTTTTATACTGCCATTCGTACAGGTTGAATGCCATTGAAGTCAACAGAAAGTAAATTTGGACAAAACGTAAAGCGCGCAGCTGATCTGAACGCATCCGTTTCTTGCCAGACAGGTCCAGATTAAAATTGCTCCCATGGATCCAGTTTTTCATGGATATGAGAGTTTACTGTCAAGATAAGGTGGGCCAGTTTTAGCAGCATAAATGCAAGGAGCCAGTTGTTGCACGTCAATTTCCTTGAATCTGAAGTTAAACAGCAGCAGAGTAGAGACCACTTTGGCAGTATAACTGCAGTGCCTCACACACAAGCTATTCCTGTACCTTTTCTCATTCGGCTTGCCAAATCAGTTTCAGTTTATGGTGAACAGTACCTACTAGTGCCAGTTAGTAGTCAATAGTAGACAGGTTTTAACCCTCCCTGTGGATTCATCTATTGAGAACTGTATTTTATATCACACGTGTTTTTTTTCACTTTATGGAGATGATGCCACAACTGAGAACAGATGGTGCCGTAAAAAAAATCATGCCATCAGAACCATCTGCAAATAACACATCAATTTAGCTCGCATTGCAAAGTAAAATTTACATCTAATTTTCATCATTTTAATTCTTATTTAGCATTCGGTAGAAACAGAATGTATAACTTTGTTGCTCATCAGCTTAAGCTCACTTGTTTGCTAAAAATTGTACTGCGTAGCTGCTTATCATGTATCCTTTAGTACATTCTTCCACTTGCAGGATCAACAGTGGAATTTGCTTTAAAATATACTATTGCAGGACAATTTGGCCAGGACATAGTATCCAAAACTACATTTTTAATGCGTTTATTGTGATTTTAGTAAAATAAAATAACGCTGTTCAATTTTGAAGATTGCAAATTTAAAATGAATCAAAAACTGATCACTCAGTTGGCATCATCATATTGGATATGCTGATTTTTTTCTGAGGAGGTTTAATTTAAAAAACACATATTACTGTTTATTGCTAAAAAAAAGACATGCTGTCAAAGCTTTTAGTCTTGCACTCATCAGGGCAGATGCAAGAATTCCAAATTTCAAAGGAAACAAAAATTTATACTGGATGAGGAAAGGGTGCTGATTGGTTGGCAAGTTGGCTCTGGGGATTGGTCGAGACATTGTCATGGCGAATGTACCAGGGAGCTACTGTCCCCAATGCATTTATTTATTCAAAAAAACGTGCAATATCTAGACTTATTACTTTTGCCTGCAGAGGACAGGTCCATGCATATGAATACATGTAGCTTCTAGAAAGCATAGGTAAGCCACATTGCAAGCCTGACTGATAATCTTAAATTGGTTGTTAGTGTAGGCTAGTGAATAAACAAAAGCATGAGGGACATAAGCTTCCTGGTGCATTCGCCATTGCAATGTCTCAGTTAATCAGAGCTGACTTGCCAACCATTTGGCACTCCTTTTCTAGTGCATTATGTTACGAAAGTCAACTTACCTTCTTGGTGAGAGCAGAAATCAGGAGCTCCAAATTGCGACAGACCTTGGAGTTTCTGCACAAGTGCAGACCGGGAGCGGGCTGCACATGTGCAGTTCTCTTCTGCATCTTTAAGTCCTTTGGATCCAGCACACCTGTGCATGAAGAAAATTGGTGTTAAAACTGGGTCATATTACCAGGAGCGGAACACCATTGAAAACAAGAGTCCCAGGAAGGGGACAGGGAGATGGGACAGGGAATTGGAAAGGGGACAGGGAGAGGTCCCAAAGGAAGAGTCCCAGGCAGGGACAGGAAGATGTTCCAGTTAAGGGTAGGAAATGGGTTGAGGTTAGCAGACATAAAGTGAAGAGGGCTCAGGAGAAGCCTTGGGTTTCTAAGAAGGCAGCAGAAGGTTTGTGGCTGCAGGCTGTTGGGGTGAAGGTACCCCTTTGGATCAGTAGTGTTCTGCTCGGCATGGCTGAAGAGCTGACGTTGTGTTTGAGAGTTGGTGCTTGAGTGCAGACTCAGGAATCCACGGGAACGGAATCTCGGGAGGTGAGATTGAAACCCTGTGAAATGGGCCGTTGTTGAGGCCATCCAAGATGGAGCAACTTGGGCAGAGAATTCCAAGGTCAGATCTTCGAAGGTAAAGGCTGGAATCCCTCGCGGCAGACACAGAGGTTCAACGAGATTGGTTCTCTCGGAGTGTTTCCTGATGTCTGGGTGGGTTGTTGAGAAATCTATGGACTTGTCTTGGTTGCATTTGCTATTTATTGTGCAATGTGGTTTGCTCGACCACAGTTTGCCTGTTAATTCACATGTACCTCATACACTAACATTCAGGGTTAACATAAGATTGATATTGTAAATTGTTTTATTTTTCTGACCTTATATAGTTAAGTTTATTTTTGTTTGTTCAAAACCCGTGGAATCTTGTGGGTTTTATTCACTGAGAAAATGTCTTGAATCTCAAACTTTGTCTACTCTAAACAAGTCATTATTGGCCCCTAGCCGAATCTTGCCAAAAACTTGGGACCTAGTCAAGGATCATAACAAGTATAAATTGTTGTTCATCTTTGAGATTTGGCAATCTTGCATCTGTCCTAATGAGTGCAAGATGAAAAGCTTTGACAGCATGTCTCTTTTTTCAGCAATACTCAAGTTCTGTACTACCAAGCGACTATTTGTATTACTGTTTTCTGTTGTCATTATTTGCAGAAGTAGATGAAGAATGTAAAACTCAGTTTGTGCAGCATCATGTAATATTTGAATTAGCAAATGTATCTGACATATGTATAATTACAGCTGTTTATCTGAATTGACTAGATCGTCATTTGAGCACGCATAATTATTTCACCAAATTGTATATTAGTGTCTGTTAAATCGAGTTCAATGTAACATAGGAATTAATGTACGATCAGATAACCGAATCAGCGTATCTGAAAAAAGAATTGCTTTTTGAAATGCTTGGATAAAAAGTACCTCAAGGTTATTTTACTAGTCTTGGTTTATTTTGAGGTCATGTAACTTTGAAACAGTGGAATAAATCATTTCATACAGTAAATGGGTTGTTATAAGCGCGCTGTAACAAAACATATTTATTGCTTCTAATTCTTTCTTCCTGGGTGAAGAAGAAAGCATAAAAATTGAGAATTTATATATGAATGTCATTTATTATTTCTTCTTCAGTACTTTAGTCACATCCATCCTGTTATCAAACCAGAAAGGCCTATAAATTATTTAAATTTATGTGGATTAATTTGTTCAATAAATCACTTCAAGCCACATATATCACTAAAAGACTTTTACCAAATCATTCAAATTAGTTGTGCACTCAACTCACAGGTGAAAGTCAAATACAATTTCTTTAGACTAAATGAGCACTTGAGTTCAAACCAATATAATAGTCATTTGACATTTCAGCCTTTCGAGTTTCGATTTTTTTGCTCAGATAGGTTTCACTTTTTGCAACATATTTGGTGAGAACACCAAATTGGTGTGTTCAAAAATGACTGCAATAACAAAGTAGCTACTTAAAACTGAGTTTCCCAACAGGGTATTTGAAAAATACATGCTGTTCATTGAGCATCAAATCTGAGAAATGAGGAATCTACATATATTGCTTGCAAGTTAAATTTCAGAACGAGTGACCAAAAAAGTCTATGGGATTCCTAGATTGCTTTTTAACATTTGGAAGAAAATTGTTTGTACCATTTATGGATGCCATAGACTTTCATATGTGAATAGCATGGGATCTCATAATCTGTTTTATTATTGTTGGTTCGGAGAAAATTGTCAACCAGGAGACTGCCCTCCTGAGGCCTCGATTTAACGTCTCATCTGTAACATGGTGCCTCTAACAGTGCATCACTCATCAGAGCTACACTGAAGTATCAGCATAGGTTTAGCGCAATTTTTCCAAAATATGACCTGTTCAGTGCCCTTGAACAAACCCACCATGATCTGGATTCAATCAGTCCAAACTTGGTTTTAATTAGGACCTTTACAGTCAGAAGTTACATGCAAGTATGATATCAATGGTGAAACATACAAAAACTACAAGATGAACTCTGATCAATGTCCAGAACTGATCAAATTTTCACTAAAAAAATAGAGTAATCAATTTAATTCTGGTATGAACTACAACACCCTGTTCCTGAAGCCATGTTCAGTTCTCTGTTCTGCAGAAGTTAATCGATGTACAACTAGATTTTACATAGAATCTATTACAGAGTACTAAAGAAAAGTGACCACAACATCCATTTTCTATTGCTTTTTAAAGTGAGGACACTATCTGTTGCTAACTAAGAGGAGCTATTCTTGAATTAATTTAATTACAAAAGAACACAAGTCAATTAACAGTATCCCATTGTGATAAAACTGAAAATGTAACAATATGCTCTACATGTAAGGATTTATCCCTGCCCATGTGTTAAAAGTAAATGCACAGGTTTTCATTCAAACTACTTTGCAGGTGGAGTGATAAGAGCTGCATCATGAAAAAAAAATTCCTGAAATGGCACAAGGGTTCAGTTGCTGGTGAAAACTAACAATAACCAAAACACATTTGCAGGCTCTGTAGGTCAACAATGCCCAAATTCTAATCCACCTTATTCAAGGGCACTTACCTGCTTGATTTGTCGTGACATTTACAGACACAAACTGTCTGGGGACAGAACTCAGCTCTGACACTCCATTCACTGCCTCAATCTCAAAGGTGTAATTGGTATGAGCCAGGAGATCGACCACCATCACCGTGGTGTTCTTGAGCCCAGCCTCCTGTGGGATATATCGGACACCGCCACCACATTCATCACACTGGATCAAATCCACGCTGCACCTCTTGCAGATCACAAGGTATGTTACATCTTTTCGTCCTCCACCGTCAGCAGGAGGGCTCCAATCCAGAATCACACTGGTATTATTGATGTTGGAGATGACATTCTGTGGGGCTGAGGGTGGTCCTGGGATCAGTGACAAAAACAATGTAAATTGCATACCCTGTGTGTACATTCCCTATATTTACAGAATAAACAAACATATTGAATTTAAATTAACAATTAGGTGCAATAATTACTTCATATAAAAGTCACTCTATTAGGATGTCTTGAAATAAATGCCTTATGCTCTAAATTCTTTGTGATTTAATGTACTAAAGTATAACACAGGAATATATCGGAATAGAAGAAAGTCCCAGGTGAGAAAAGATTTTGAATTCCATTTGCAACATTTTTGAGCATAAGAATTACTAATTTTTATTTTCTCCTTTCTAACATCCAGTGCAAGTATATGGTTGGGATATTTAGCTCTGGCTACCACTAATGTACCTTTGTGTTTTACTCTTTACTTAAAATTCATTCCAGTGCTCATCGTACTGGTTGTCTAGGTTCTCCCAAAACAACTTTTGGGTGCGGTACTGGAAAACTGCAAATGCCAATAAAACCTCAATCCAGTGCCTTTAGAGGAGAAAAAATGGGATAGCTGTACATGTACGTAGTGCACCCCTGAAAGAATAGCAGATGTCAATGTTACTCCTAAGCTGTGCAAGCATGTGACTGCACAGCAATCGGGAAAGCACTGCACAGTAGAATTAAACAGGTCAACAAGCACAATAACAAAAAACAGAAAGGAATACTGGGCAGATACTTTGTTATTTCTTATGCCCTAATATTGCCAAGTTACATACAGAATTGGGTACATTGTCAACATAATTCTGTTAACTAGATTTGTTGTTTCCTTTTAGTTGAAAAGAACAAAATTGTATAAATAAAAATAACCAAGAACTTTGAGCGATGCACCTACTGTACTGAAGCAGAGTGGTGAGATAGTATTTCAAGGTATGGTCTATGTGATGGAAATTTATTATCTAGTTGATGCAATGATATAGTGAGAATGAATATTCCAGTACATTTAAGCAAGAACAAAGGACGAAAAGTTTAATGGAATGCAACTTTGTACTGAGTGCATTAGTCGGAAAGAAAGAAAAAATTGCATTTATTGAGCGCAGTTCATGGCTTCAGTATGGCTCAAGAGCCAATGAAGTACTTTTGAAGTGTAAGCAGCAATTTTAGCCTCCATGAATGGATGGGTTTGGGTGGGTGAAAAATTTAAAATTAAAAAATTCCAAACCTGCCTCCAAAACGGCCATTTCCAGCTTTAACGGAGGCAGGTTGAGGAGTCAATGACCAGCTCCTCTCAAGAAATGGGTCTGTCACTAAAGACTATTCAGGTGGTGCTCACCTCCATTCTAAAAGTTCCTTTATTTTTAACTAATGTCAGCTGGACTTCCCAGGGCCGAGGAAATCCATCAAGTAAAAGGCGGCAAGCAAGACCGGAATCATAAGGTAGGTGCCTTTACAATGCTGCTTGTGGACCAAGACCAACAGGAGCGTTTCCTCCAAAACGAATGTGCAAATGTCCTTACAAGCCTGGAATTGGACAAGCCTCCCCACCTATCTGCACTTGCAACCTACACAATCTCCCTCTGACCTCCATGATCTTCGCCTGACCCCCATTATCTCCCCCTCCGACATCCACTATTTCCCATGATACCTCCCTCTAATCTACATCACCTCCCCACACAACCTCCACTATCTCCCCCTCTGACCTTCAACATCTCTCCCTCTGAACACCACAGTTTCATCCAGACTTCCACATCTCCCCTGGCTTTTTCAATTTCTCCCTTGATCTGCATGATCTCCTACCTTGGCTTTCAACCACCCCCTGACCTCCACCATCTCAAACTGACCTCCATGATCTCTCACCACCCATTATAGACTCATCTGCCACACTCCAACAATCTCTCCCTCCCTTTTTTCCTTCCTCCTCTCTGCTCCCAGCTGCAGGATTTCCCATCCATCTGGCTATGGGAAACATGCTGAACAATATTTGAAAGATATCCTGCTGTTAATTTTAGCATAATGTCCAGGAAATCCATAATTCCGGGTATCCCATCTGGAAATCCTTCCTCCCCAGGTCACTTCAAAACTTCGAGTCAATGTCAGGGTCACATAGCTTCTGTTGTAATGGGTCATAATGTGTGAAATTCAGCAGCCAATTTGTGCACAGCAAGATTCCACAAACAGCAATGAGATCATGACCAGATAATCTGTTTTTATTTTAGTGATGTTGCTTAAGGCATAAGTATTGGTCAGGACACCATGGAGAGCTCCCCTGTTCTCCTTTAAAATAGTGCCATAGGTTCCATTACGTCCACCTGAGAGGGAAAGAGGCCTTGATTTAATGTCTCATCTGAAAGACAGCACTTGCAACAGTGCTGCACTCCTTCACAACTGCACTGGAATTGTCAGCCTAGATTTTTGTGCTTAAGTCACTGAATGTATGACCAGTTGGCTTGATCTGCCCCTTATTTTATCATTATTGATACTAAGTTAAACATTACAATGATTAAAGGATAAACAAAAGCAAGCAAGAATTTGTTTAATCAATGTAATATCCAGCTGGATGGGACTGCACTCATTTGAATCCATTCTTATCTATCTAATCATAGTCAGAGTATCACCTGTAAAGGCATCTTTTCCTATTCCCACACTGTTACTTCTGGTGTACTCGAAGGAACTATCCTTGGTGCTTCTTATATTTAATTTACATGCTACCCCTAGGAAACATCATCTAAAACACGGAATTAGCTTTCACATGCACTTTTATGGCACCTAACTCTAACCTACTATCACCTTTCTCAACTCTTCCACTGCTGCTAAATTGCCAGACTGTTTGTCTGACATCCAGTACTGGATGAGCAGAAACTTCTTCCAATTAATTATTAGGAATGCCTAAGCTATTGTCTTCAGCCCCTGCTACAAACTTTGTTCCCTAGTTACCAACTCCATTCCTTTCCCTGGTAACTGCCTGAGGCTGAACCAAATGGTGGAATTTTCCCAGTTGGGTTGTTAGCCTGATGTCAGCCTCAATTTCAGGTTGGGAGCCTGGAAGTAACCATGGCAGAATATCTTCCCGGAGGTGGCCAATTAAGATGCTGCCTCTGGGAGCCCTAGCAATTAAGGGTGGTGGGCAAACCAGGGAAGCAGGAGACAGAATGGCAGGACCCACACTAAGTAAGGTGGGTGCAGCTGAGGCAAGCAGGAGACCACAAGCGCAACTCAAATTGGAGGCACTCTCCTCAGCATTGGGAAAAATTAAGAATCACACATGGCCACAGTTGTCCACAGAATGGATTGCAGCCGCAACTGTTACCATCACACCCCAGCAGGCCCATGCTGGGTAGATCGAGGCATTGAAGGACTCCCAGCCTCCCAGCGTGAGGCCGCCTTCAGTTACCTGTTGGGTTCTAGCCTTAGCGGAATGGCCCATCCACAGATGGAAAGATCAGAGTCGGGCCGTCAATATTTTCCAATTGGCCTATTAATGGGTCTAATAGGCTACCCACCGCTGCTAGGTGGGAATCCTCTGCTGCATTGGCCCCGCATCTGGTAAAATTACTTAGTGGCAGTAATGGGTCAGGTAGCCGAACCGCTGCACCATTTTCCAATTTGCTCATGGTCCTGGCTTCTAATTAACCCCCAGGACCAGGAACATTCAGCCCAGGCTGCTTGCAACCTTGGTGAGCTCCTGACCACATACTCGCACCATCACTCATACCAATTATTTCCACTTACACAATATTGCCTGATTCTGCCCTTGCCTCAGCTCATCTGCTGCTGAAACCCTCATCCATATCTTTGTTACCTCTGAACTTGGACTACTCCAATGCACACCTGGCTGACCTCCCACATTCTTCCATCTGTAAACTTAAGGTCATCCAATACTCTGCTTCCCATGTGCTTACTCATAACATGCCCCATTCTCCCATCACTCCTGACCTACACTGACTCCTGTTTAAACAAACCTCAATTTTAAAATTCTCACCTTTCTTTTGAAATTCCTCCATGGCTTTGTCCCTCCCTATCTCTGTAATGTCTTCCAGCCACAAAGCCTTCTGAGATACCTGTGCTTATCTGATTCTAATCTCTAGAGAATCCCCAATTTTAATTGCTCCACCATTGATAGTCATACCTTCAGCTGCTAGGCTCCGGAATTCCCTCCCTATAACTCTGCCTCTGTTTCCTCCTTGAGACACTCCTTGAAACTTACCTCTTTCACCACGCTTCTAGCCATCTGTCCTCATATTGCCTTGTTTGGCTCGGTGTCAAATGTTGCTTTATGACACTCCTGTGAAACGCCTTAAAGGTGCTATATAAATATGAATAGTTGTTGATGAAAAATTTATGATAAAAAAATTTGGCACAGATTGATGTCATCTTTAAACTTAGGTGAGCTAGCTGGTAGGCATGACATGTAGCTGTGCAAAGGCCCTTAGGACCGAGCTGAGGAGAAATTTCTTCACTCAGAGTGTTGAGAATCTCTTTGATTGTCTACCCCATGCAGCTCTGGATGCTCAGTCAATGAGTACATTCAAGACAGAGAACCCGTAGCTCTTGGCTCTCCAGCAAGGAAACAGCCTCCAAGCATCTAGCCTGTCAAGTCCTCGAAGAATTTTAAAAAAAAACTTTTCAATGAGATCATCTTTCATTCTTCTAAATACCAGGGAATATAGGCCCATTCTATTCAATCTCTCCTCATAAAATAGCCCTCTCTTCCCAGGAATCAATCTCCTGAACCTTTGCTGCATCCCCTCTCAAGCAAGTGTATATTTCCTGAGGTAAAGAGATCAAAACTATACACTGTTCTCCATTACCAAAGCCTTTTTGCAGCAAGACTTCCTTACTGTTCTATCCAAAACCCTTGCAATAAAGACCAAATTATAATTTGCCTTCCTAACGCATGTGGTACCTGCCTGTTCACTTTCTGCGTTTTGTGTACAAGGGCACCTAAATTTCTCTAAGGATCAACATTTAATGGTTTCACACCATTGAAATGAAATCTGCTTTTCACTTCTTCCTGCCAAAGTGAATAACCTCACATTTCCTCAAAGTATATTGTATCTGCCACATTCTTGCTCACTAACTGAATCTATCCATATCCCTTTGCAGACTCTTTGGCCTGAATTTTGCTGTGGACATCTGGACCCTGATGTTGGGGTGAAAAATAGTTTGCAGGCCCGCATTTGCTGGCAGCAGGACAGACATGGCAATTTTACCGCAGGTGGCCCCCAAGTGGCAGGCAGCCAGCCATCTGGCAGGTTCTTGATGCTCAAGGCCCAATCAGAGGCCTGGCAGCTCTCAAGCCTCAGCAGCATCACTAGGAGAGGTGCTCACTGTTGAGACAGGCAGGGACCTCGGTAGCGTTAAGTTAAAGAAAATATTGAGGGCGTTAAACATCGGAAGGGAAATTCCTCCGGGGTGATTGTTGGGGTTGTGGGGGCTACCATCCCTGCCTGTGGCCTCCTCTTTGGGCCATTGAGCCTGTCTCCAATGGTCCTCTGGGTTGCTGATTGGGCGCAGCCTCCAGTTAGCTGGCAGCCTCCCCACATGTCAGGGGTTGTTTTGAGGTCGGCAAAATGCTTGTGGCTCCATAAAGCAGCCCTTGATTTTGAGAGGAATTGAATACAAAAGAAGGGAGGTTATACTTCAGTTATGCAGGACATTGGTGAGATTACATCTGGTGTACTGTGTACAGTATTGCTCTCCTTATTAAAGGAAGGATGTAAATATATTGGAAGCAGTTCAGAGGAGGTTTACTAGCCTAATAGCTGGAATGGGTGTGTTGTCTTATGAGGAAAGGTTAGACAGACTAGGCTTGTATCTGCTGGAGTTTAGAAGAGTAAGAGGCGGCTTGATTGAAACATATAAGATCCAGAGGGGTCTTGACAGGGTGGATGTGGAGAGGATGTTTCTGCTTGTGGAAGAATCTAG
Source organism: Cetorhinus maximus (assembly GCF_964194155.1). Taxonomy (NCBI): domain Eukaryota; kingdom Metazoa; phylum Chordata; class Chondrichthyes; order Lamniformes; family Cetorhinidae; genus Cetorhinus; species Cetorhinus maximus. Next base: position 146,417,046 of record NC_135880.1, on the reverse strand, counting down.
AACCAGCGGTCACTGTTTAAAAATAAAGGGTCGCTCATTTAAGACAGAGATGAGGAGAAATTTTTTCGTGAGCCTTTGGAACTTTCTTCCTGAAAAGGCAGTGGAAGCAGAGTTGTTGAACATTTTTAAGGCAGAGGTAGATAGAGTCTTGATAAACAAGGGGGTGGAAGGTTATCAGGGGTAGGTGGGAATGTAGAGTTTTTTTTATTCATTCATGGGATGTGGGCATCACTGGCTAGGCCAGCATTTATTGCCCATCCCTAATTGCCCTTGGGAAGGTGGAGGTGAGCTGCCTTCTTGAACCGCTGCAGCCCATGTGGCTGTTAGGAACAGAGTGTTCCAGGATTTGACCCGCTTGTGGGTCAAATCTAAATGCAGAAAAAAGAACAGCAACACATCCAATTTTAGAGTTAATGGCCCAGATTTTCATGGAGTCAGAATGACTCCGGGGCCAATTAAAAATGGCAGTTGGGACCAGATTCTGGTATTCCTGCCCCCATTCCCAGCACCTCCAATTTTTACTGGCAAAGGATAAAGGTGCGGGTTGCAAGCCCGCTGTGCATCCCCAACCTGGCTGGTTCCACTGCAGGGGTATGCATCTCCTAGCTCCCCCTCAATTACTGTGGAGTCAGGCCAGCTTCTCCATGACTCATGATTCATGGATCTCAGAGGAGTTGTGAACCATAGTCTGAATTCCATAACCTTTTGAAAGGTAAGGACAAAAGGTCTTACTAATACCCCCATGCTCTATCCATTCCAGCTCAGTGCCAACTCATGCCACCCTACCTCTATGGCCCTTTATAACCCCTATGCTGGCTTATGGCCCTTCTATGACCATTCACCCAGTGTACACTATGTACATAACCAATAAGCCACATGGTAAAAATGACGTGTAGAACCGCTCGGAAAAAACACCCATTCACAGATCTTCTTTTGAAAAAACTGCTGTTCCTTCAACCATATAAAAGTGTTAATCAGAAAGACCATTAAAGTTTCAAGGACAGAAGCTTCAAACACTTCACACCTCTTAATCTTGTGCAAATAAAGAATGAAAACATTGATAAAAACAAAAAACTACTGCCGATGCTGGAAATCCAAAACAAAAACAGAATTACCTGGAAAAACTCAGAAGGTCTGGCAGCATCGGCGGAGAAGAAAAGAGTTGATGTTTCGAGTCCTCGTGACCCTTCAGCAGAACTGAGTAAAGTTAGGAGAGCAAATGAAAACATTGAGGCTGCTGATAGAAAAACAAAAGTGCAGCATCAATGGTTTTTTATTTAAGGCCCGTAGGACTTTGCAGCCACTGGGGCTGTTAATGGATCAGCAGAAACTTGTCAACAATGCCTTTAAAATAAAAGTGCATGCATCATTGTATAAGTGGAAACCTGTTTTTTTTCCGTTTCAAAGATACTTTTATCAAATCTTTTGTACAGTAATGAAAGCCAATCACACAGACAGTGATCACTGTACACATAGTGGAGCAGATTTCCAATTACATCCAACAGGAAATTGCTCAGATTCAGGTGATGCTCTTATACGGCTTCATTTATCAGTTTGCTGAGTTTTTGAATCTTGGTTTTTGTAGACATATCAGCATACTTATCACCAACACTAACAATCATTCCACCCAGGATTGAAGGATCGGTCTTGGTCTCCAGTTTCAGGGTTTCACTTTTTTTTTAGAAAACCACTAAGAACAGATTTTAGCTCCAAAAGATTTGCTTCATCCAGGGGCTGAGCAGCAGTGACTGAGCAGAGAACATCCCCACGATGTGCACTCATGATCTTACTAAAAGCAGGAGTAACATCGGGGGTCTGGCGCAACCGTCCAATCTCAGCTAACAAATTGACGAAGTTGAGCATGATTGGGAAAACTTTCTGTTTCAACAGAACGTCATTCACAGTTCTTTGCTCGATATTGTGCTTAATGTGGGGATTGTTGACCACTCCATAGAACTTGGGGTCTATCATTATTGAAACTATCTTATGTAGTTCCTGCTCCACTCGGTCCAGTTTCTTCTGCTTGCTGGCAGCAGAGTACAAAGCTGTGGCATATCTACCTTCAACTCCATAGACGTGAATAGGTGGCATCACCAGTTTGCTCACTGGTTTGACCACTGTGGTGCTGAAGTAACGAACCTTCAGACCAAACCGAGCCGGTGCCACCATCTTCTTTGCCCTGATATAGGTCAACCCAAGGCCTTGCTGCGATCAGAGGAATTATGGAACCATTTATGATAAACACTTAAATATGTCAAATCAGGCAAAGTCAACAGTTCTCTCCAGCTGTTAAAACAGAACCCCATTAAGATAATCCTTTTTTGTGTCTGGACTCTCAGCCATGTGAAGTGTTTGAAGACTCTGTTATTGATACTTTAATGGTCTGTCTGATTGGCACTTTTATAGCGTTGTAAGAACAGCAGTATTTTTTCAAAAGAAGATTTGTGAATGGATGTTTTTCTGAGCAGTTCCACATGTGTCATTGTTAATATGTGGCTCATTGTATGCTATGTACAGAACCACTCAGTGAAAGGGGATGGAAGGGCCAAAAGTTGGCATGAGTTCACATGGGGATTATAAAGGGCCACGGAGGTGGGTAGGGAGGTATGAAATGGCATAAGGTGACATGGAGGGGGCATGGGGAGGAGCATGGTGAGGGGCGAGGGCTAAAAGGCCTAAAATGTCACAATACAACTGAGACAAAGTCCCCAAAGTCCCAGAGAACCAAAGTAGGCCTTTTAACCTGCTTGCTTAGGTAGTCAACCCCTCCCTTGTTAACCAGGCTTTGCGTCCAGGAGTGACAGGCCTGACTCAATCCCACACCCACCCCCTGGAGCAAAGGTGGCGCCATTCGGGGGCCTTACTACCGAGACAAGTCCAGTGAGTTGGGTAGTTTCCTGATTCAAGCTCTCTGCCTCAGCAGCAAAAATCCAGTCCAATGTCCAACACAAATTTAACACAAATATATTAAATGCTTGTATTCACCAAGTGAAAGTTCCATCCCCATAACAGTTATAAAGTATAGAGTGAAAAGTGGTGTCACATTGCAACTGAGGCTAGTCCACTGTAAACTTCAGGGTTTGTTTGAATGTTTCCATACATGCTCCATTTTAAAGTTGTTGAATAAGTTTCAACCACAGAAATAATTTCATGGCTTACAAGATTTACTTACTTGTACAGGCCATTGCAGGTGGATCATTATCTCTTCTGAAGTAGTTTTCCATACAGTGACACGATACTGACCCTTTGTCATTGGTATAACTGTAAGGAGGACACTTGCTGCAGGACAGGCTGTATGGTGAGGCCTTAAAGAATCCTGGCTGGCAAACTGCAGAAATTAAACAAAAGACAAGGATTTCAATGAAATGCACCAAATGGCTGCTCAAAATAAAAAATATATAGTATTTCCTTTTACACAAGCCAATTTGAGAACATAGAAGTTATTCCAAGTAGAATAGATTCTATTAGTGGCATAAATACGCCATACCTGTAAGATTTCAGTGTAATGAGTACTGCATTGCTGCTGTTAGTTTGCAAGATGGTGGCTGGAAAATAATTCTATCTGAGATATTTGTTAAATTCCTAGATTAAATTCTTTCTTTACAAGAGCTGTTTCACAGTTATATGAATATTCCCTTCCGTGTACAAAAAAAACACAAAGATAATGGGAGTGGGTGAGAAAAAGACTTTATATTTGTGTAGCACTTTTCACATCTGCAGGAAGTCCCAAAGCATTTCAACACAATCATTAAGTGTTGTTGGAGAATAGTCCCTGTCACAATATTTACATGCTCTAGATATTCAATAGAATTCTTCGAAGACGTAATAGCCAGGCTCGATCAGGGTAATACAATTGAAGTAATATATTTTGATTTGCAAAAGTCTTTTGATAAGGTACTGCACAATAGGCAAAGACGAAGGAGAAAGCATTGGGACGGACTAGTTTGCTTACCATCCTGGCAATAGGTTACTCATCCTTCAGACGGCATTATCATGAGGGCCGAGATTTTCTGCCCTCATTGGCATCAGGCGTCATGGCGAGCGGGTGGGAGGGAACAACATGGTGAGAAAGCCAAAAACGGGTTTCACCCCGTCCTGCCCTGTCCTGCGATCATCCGCTTCACCCGTCAATGGCGGACCGCATTTCCCGCTGTCGCACATTGGGAACCTAATTTCAATTCTTTAGTATCTCATTATAAGCGCTGCTCACCGGAATCACACACACCCCCCACCCCCCCAACCCCAAGCTGGAGCATTCGGGCACATCGGTGTATTTCGCAACTGTACATAAGTGACATGCACCTGGCGAGTTCCACTTCGCTCGGGACTTCGAGGTTTGTTTGCCTGCCTTGCTTTGGGCAGCATGATAACCCAGTAGCGGAGCAGATTCAATGGGCCGTATGGCCTACTTTCACTCCGACGTCTTATGGTCTATCCGCGGTCATCAGCGCCAGGCTTAACAGACAGCACCACATCACTTTTAGTGGGGGCTCATGGGCAGGTCTCTACTGACCAGACCAGCCATAAGTCTTTTCAACAGCTACAGGGCTAGGGCTTACTTGGCTGTATTAGGGAAGGGGGTTGGTCCAGGGTGTGTGTGGGGACACATGTTTATCTGTGCAAGTGGCCTCAAGATGGTGAGGGCTGAGGAGGCAGTCTCCAGAGGAGCTTGAAGCCAGATGGAGATGTGAGGGTGGGTGTGAGAGAGTGAGTGGTGAGATCCCTTGCAGTGAGTGAGGTGCCAGTGAATGTGTGATGGGCTTGGGTGTGTGTGAATTTAGAGTGATGCCTTACCCTAGCGGCACAGATGAGATTATTCATCCATTTTCTGCACCGGATGGCCGACCTCTTGTGTGCAGCATTGGCACTGGCCACCTCTGCCATCGCCTCCCAAGCTGGAGTGGTGAGACTGATGGGCCTTCTGTGGCCAGAGCGGGCATAGAGGACATCATGGCGGGCCTCCACGGCATCCAGAAGGTGTCCCAGGGATGCATCAGGGGCTGCATCTTCTTGGCTTTTGGGGCCATGTCTTCACTGGAGCGGGCCTGGGCCACAAGAATTGAGAACTATGCACACGGCTGCAATTTAAATATAGCACCATGCATGAGGAAGTGGCGAGGTAACAACACGGCGGGCAAATTGAAGGCTGCCTGCCAGTGAGACGGCGTGTTTCCTGTGGCTGTATAATTAGTGAGGTGGGAACTGGATGATACAGCACAAAAACCCACCTTTGCAGCCTGTGGGTAAAACAATTTTTTCCCACCCGCCAACACATTTGTGCAAATCTGGGACAATTCCGCCCGTGGCTTGGGAAAGTCAAAAGGTCAAAAATTAAAGGTTATCGGGGGTAGGCAGAATGTGGAGTTGAGGCCACAATCAGATCAGCCATGATCTTATTGAAAAACGGGGCAGGCTCTAGCGGCCTACTCCTGCTTCTAATTCATATGTTCGTACGTAAAAAGAATTGGGTAACACAATGGATGTAATATATTTGGATTGTCAAAAGGCATTTGATAAGGTACCACATAGTAGGCCGATGAATAAGGTTAGGACACGTTGCAGAATGGATTGGAAGCTGGCTATAAAACAGAAAGCAGAGAGCAGGGGTTAAAGTTCGTTACTCAGATTGGAAAAGTTGAAAAGTGGCATTCCACAAGTATCAATGTGGGACCACTGTTATTCACCATTTATATGATTATGACTCCTGAGGGAGATCTTTAATATTATAAAAGGTTTGGATAAATGCTTCCAGTTGCTGAGGAGATCAGAACTAGGAGCCACAGACTGCAGAAGCTAGAGGAAGGGAAAAGGCTAATAGGATACTGATTGGTGAGATGAAGGCGGCTGGGACGAGGCTCGTGTAAGCTTCTTTAAATATATAAAAAGGAAGAGAAAGTGAACAATAGCCCCTTAGAAAATGAGGCTGGGGAAATAATTATGGGGAGCCAGGAAATGGCAGAGGAGTTGAATAAATACTTTGCATCAGTCTTCACAGTAGAAGACACTAATAGCATACCAATACTAAATAATCAAGCAGCAAAAGACAGGGAGGAAATGAATACAATAGCTATCAATAGAGAAAAAGTACTAGGGAAAATATTGGGGCTAAAGACTGATAAGTCCCCTGGACCTGATGGATTGCATCTTAGGATATTAAAGGAAGTAACTACAGAGATAGTGGATGCACTGGTAGTAATCTTCCAATAATCCTTAGATTCTGGAAAAGCCCCAGAGGATTGAAAAACTGCCAATGTAACACCCTTATTCAAAAAGGGAGGGAGACAAAAAAAAACAGGTAAATATAGGCCAGTTAGCTTAACATCTGTCATTGGGAAAATGTTAGATTCTATTATAAAGAGTGTAAACCAAGCATTTAGAAATACATTGGGGGGGAAGTTGATGGGCTGGTGCGTGCGGGCGCGCTTCCGATCGGCAACATTAAAAATAGAAAAAAAAAAAATTCCCTTACATGTCCCCTCATGTGACAATGTCACATGAGTTGGTACATGTTCATAATTTCCATAACACCTTTATTAAAATTTTTAAAACCCTACATGAAACCTCATCCCGCCGATGGATGAGGTTTCATGTTTTTTCTAGTTGCCGCCTGGGCTCCTGGCAAAATCCTGCCCATAATATAATCAAGCAGAGTCAGCATGGCTTCATGAAGGGGAAATCATGCCTGACAAATATATTAGAATTCTTTGAGGAGGTAACAAGCAGGATAGATAAAGGGGAACCAGTAGATGTAATATATTTAGATTTCCAAAAGGCGTTCGATAAGGTACCACACATAAGGCTGCTTAATAAGATATGGTGTTGGGGGTAGTATATTAGCATGGATAGAGGATTGGCTAACTAACATGACAAAGAACTGGGATAAAGGGGGGTATTTTCAGGATGGCAACTAGTGGAGTGCCACAGGGATCCGTGCTGGGGCCACAATTATTTACAATATATATTAATGACTTGGATGAGGGAAGTGATTGTACTATCGCCAAGTTTGCGGATGGCACAAAAATAAGTGGGAAGGCAAGTGATGAGGATGACACAAAGAGTCTGCAGAGGGATATAGACAGGTTAAGTGAGTGGGCAAAAATTTGGCAGATGGAATATAATGAGGGAAAATGTGAGGTTATGCACTTCTGGCAGGAAGAATAGAGGAGCTGAATATTATTTAAATGGAGAAAGGCTGTAGAAAGCTGCAGCACAAAGGGATTTTGGGGTCAGCATACATGAATCACAAAAAGCTAGTATACAAGTTCAGCAAGTAATAGGGAAGGCAAATGGAATGTTGGCCTTTATTTCAAAGGGAATGGAGTATAAAAATAGGGAATTCTTGCTAAGACTATACAAGGCACTAGTTAGACCACACCTAAAATACTGTGCACAGTTTTGGTCCCCTTATCTAAGGAGAGATATACTGGCATTGGAGGCAGTCCAGAGAAGGTTCACTAGGTTGATCCTGGGTTTAGAGGGATTTTCTTATGAGGAGAGGTTGAGTAGGTTGGATATCTATTCATTGGAGTTTAGAAGAATGAGGGGTGACATTGAAACATTAGACTCTTAGGGAGTTTGACAGGGTAGATCCTGAGAGGTTGTTTCCCTTGCGGGAGAGTCTAGCACCAGAGGGCATAATTTCAGAGTAAAGGGTTGCCCATTTAAGACAGAGACAAGGAGGAATTTCTTCTCTCAGAGGGTAGTGAATCTAGGGAATTGTTTACCGCAGAGGGCTATAGAGGTTGGGTCATTAAGTATATTCAAGGCTGAGATAGACAGATTTTTAATCAGTAAGGGAATCAAGGGTTATGGGGAAAAGGCAGGGAAGTGGAATTGAGGATTATCAGATCAGCCATGATCTCATTGAATGGCAGAGCAGACTTGATGGGCTGAATGGCCTACCTCTGCTCCTACGTCTTATGGTCTTATAAACCCTGCCTGGGCCTGTTAGGTCAAACGGGCTGTTTCTATGCTATAAATACCATGTAATGTTATGTGAAAGTCTCCACAGTTCAAGAATAAGGCTCCATCTATTTACAAATTTCCTTTGATTTTTGCAAACCTCATGCTAACGCAGTTAGAAGGCAGAGTAATCTACTCTCAGGCTTGTAAGAAAACTATCCCAGTCCCAATGACCTTCAATTCCCATCCTTCTTGTTGGAAATCTGGCAACTGCTTGACGCTTTCCTCAGCACTGTGGATGAAATCAGGAACTCAGAAGAACCTGCAATGTTCTAGACAATTCTGGCCATCCTCTCTGTGCCAGAACATCACAACACCGCAGATAAATTTTAAGAGCTAACACTTCAATTGTCCAAACTCAGCAGACAGCTAGGTGACATCAGTTATTACTTCACTGAAAGGAAATGTACGCCTGGCCTAAGGAGACTCCCATAAAGAATAGTTAAATATCTCAAGCATACATTAACCTAATCAAATACAGTGCTGCAACTTGTTGATGAGATGAACCAGTTTTTGGATTTTAGCTTTTCTCAGCTCGGGATTTCTGAAGAAATAGATCTATTTTTATTGTTTTGTCAATCTAGTACTGTTTCACACTTCATGAAAGCTCCAAATTAAATCATATCAAGATCATTCTGCCGGCTTCACCTAATTATTTCTCAGGCTTTCCCAGAATGTTATTCAGTGAATTTAGCCTACAATAAATCTATCTCTGACAGCATTCATTTCATCCCAATATCTTCTCAACATTGGTTGTGCAGTGAACAGAATTCCTCCTAACTCTTATCAATGCAATTTCATGGCATTCATCTTTACCGGAGTTTTACCCTATTTACTTTAGCACAACTGCTGACAGCAAAATAAATGTGCAGCGTCAACAGTTTATCATTCAAGGGCCCATAGGACTTTGCAGCCACTGGGGCTGTTAATGGATCAGCATAAACTTGTCAACAGTGCCTTTAAAATTAAAGTGCATGCATCATTGTCTAAATGGGAACCTGGTGTTATGGAATTCAAAAAATAAAGGGGGTATTTTACGGTTGTGAGCTCCAGCTACCACTGAAGCTATCAGCGAAGAATTGGTAAATCATTTTTAGTTGTGAAATATTACATCAGTTAAAAAGTATCTAAAAAATCAGGAGCAGTTGCAACCACAGGATATTAGCCCAGGGTGAAATGCTCTGGAATTCAAAATGATGTGCAGTTTTCATGGCTGAATACAGTAAACGGTGGTATGGGGGTGGTGGTCAAACTACTTCCATTGGTCAGGGTTTGTTTTCCAGTGAGAGGTTATCGACCTGAAACATTGGGTGGAATTTTAACTGTGATGAGCCATTCCCAACGGCGGAACAGGAAGTGGGTACCACTTGCACTCTCCTGCTTTTTGTTCGTTCCCATGCGATTCCAATTTAAATCTTAAGTGCTGGCAGCGTGCATGGGAGACACGAGCGATCGCGCAATGGGGGGGAAGTTTCTAGGTGCTGAAACCCGCCTTCAGCTGACAATGCAGCAGGTACAGGTGGGTTATAAAAGAGCTTCCTAACAAACTGAGAGACTCTTCATCACGGCCACAACTTTTCTGGTCAACTCCACTTCCATTAACTTAAGACTTATGGAGACCACTAGAGTGGCACGGATGTTTTTTAAATTTAAATTTTACTTGTAACTATTTCACATTACATTAGCTTCATTTTATTCATGCGCACATTATCACTAGTTTAATTCAAAAAGGCAGCTCACCACCACCTTCTCAAGGGCAGCTAGGGATGGGCAATAAATGTTGACTCAGCCAGCGAAGCCCACATCCCGTGAATGAAAAAAAAGTTAGAAAACTAAATGGACTGGCACGCCTCATGTTGGCGCACACTGATGGTTGCAGGGGAGATAGGGACATTTCTTTCTTGTGGAAGAACCAATGTTGTGTTTGCATTCATTTTTTATTGAATGTTCATGTTAGTGTCCAGTGTTGTACTCATCTCCCTGTGGGTCATAGCTGAAATTGCACACTCAGCCAGCCCTCCCTTCTATACATTGTAAAGGGCATTGTCCGAGGGGATGTTGTAGGTGAACTCAAGGCCCTGTAAGGTCTCTGCCAGCCAACACCCTGAGATGAACCCACATGTGGACAGTAGTGGCACTGCCCTTTAGGCCCCTCATTTTCTTACCTTTATTGACTGTTTCCACTCCCCACCCCAACTATACCCAGGATGGCAGGCCCTTCCCACTCCACTCCTCCAAGCCCACAAACCTACCTTCTGTCCTCCCTTGGATCCCTCTTCCACTCCTGCACGGCCACAACACCACTCCAAACCCTGCCTCACCACTGACTCACCCTTGCCTGTCCTGAGCCTCCATGCAAGCTGCCATTCTCCTGCTCCCCCTCCCTTGTGCCAACAAGAAAAGCTGCTGATCTCAGGCACAACTGCACAATGCCGGCTGTTGCACGCTACCTTTAAACAAACGTGAAGCGGGTGCCATGAGATTCTCGCACACCACTGACTTTATCATGAAGGTAGGACTTAATTACAAAAAGTTTTAATATAATGGATATTCATATCATGTGAATGTATTACAAGGAGCAGCCTACCACAGGACATCATGCGGCCCGACCCGCCACAAATACACCACTGAGATCATCTCCAAATTTGAACCCGCCATCTGGAAAATGAAATTTCAGCTGCCACTTTATTAAGCCATCTTGCCTGCCACATTTCCCACTCTAGCAGACCCCATAAAAGATACCCCATTAAGCCTGTATTTCTCTCCATAAATACTACCTGACATGCTGAGTATGCAGAACATTTTTGTTTTAATTTGGGTCAATGTAAGATCATTACCAGGAAATTCCTTTATCCCAATACACATGCAGCAATAATTAATCAAATTCTACTGGCAGCCTTGAATCATAAAGTCATGTCCAGTCACTTTCCATGGTTAACAAGTTTGGTTTCTTGCTAATGATTGCTATTCAGCGACTTCTGCTGGAATATTCATGGAATAATAAAGAAAGGATTTCAGCTTCAATGTTGCTGCATAGAAAACCTGCGATCACAGTTGGAGGAAATGACTACTGACCACCTGGGTGAGCTAGAAGAGAACTGTACCCTTGATGGGTAATGAGAGTAAAACAAACATCGATGGAAAAAAGATGAACTCTGAGGCAAATACTTCAGAACAATGTGTTACTAACACAAACTCTAAGAGTATCTAATGCCCAAATATTTGACCACAAATGCACAAGGCAAAGTTATTTCCACATTGAACACATTCCTATGCTTAAATCTGTCATTACAAAGGATTGAATTCTGAGCTGTATGTCTTCAGACAAGGAAGAAGACTTTCTCAAAAAGGATTAACAATTTTGCATCAATGTGAGAAATCCAGCACTTATTGATTACTGTCTGTTGTCACTCACCAGGACTTGCAGTCAAAATCCATAGATGCACGGGGTGCATTGGCTATGTGCAGTTTGTAGCTGTGCTATTTGGCTCTGCCTTCATTTAAATTGATTTTGAATGAGGGGAAAAAATTAAACTAATGACAAATTCAATATAGTCTGTTAAATCAGTTCATTTAAATTGAGACAATGCCTGTCTCCATGTTTTTATCGCTTGTGTGTTCAAATAAAGCTAATTTGAAAGAGCTGTTCACCCATTAAAACAAAAGTCTATGATCAGTTTCTGTACTGTGGAGTGGGCTGACTTTTCATTAACTAACCCAAATTGCTTCTCCTATACCACCTAGCACAAAAACTAATTTAAATTGAACAAGCCTGTTATGAACCATCTCCTGAGTATACTTACAATAGATAAATCTGAATCCACTTTTGCCTGAAGGTCCACAGTCAAAACCTATTCAGATCAATATTAACCTGTTTTGAAGGCAAGACTTTTCAGAGCCTTTGGCTGGAAGCCTCTTTTTGTTTGCAAATATATAAAGGGAAAAGCCATCTGCTGCCCTCTGCCTCACATTAAGATGAGTCCACGATGGTGAATTAAACCAAAGTACTTCAAAACTGACCTGTGACTAGGAATAGTCCTCCAAGCTCATTATTTTTTAATTATAATCCTAAGGGGAAAATGAATCTCTATATTCAATTCAATGTCAGTAACGCACACACTTTAAGAGATATTGTATTTTGATGTGTTCCCAAATTAGAAATAGCTCAGCCATTTAGGTTCATTCCTGAGGTCGTTTAATTAGACCTCATTTATTTTATACCACATTGCTGGCAATGCTCCATATTCACTGTTAATCTGTCAATACATTCTTTGGCACTGCTGAGGGCTGTCCATGATTCAGATCATTTATCAAATTGGCTAATGTACAGTGCGCTCCTAATCCTCTGGAGGTCTGAAGCTAAAGCAAGTAGACAGGTGCAGTACAACTGCAGAATGATGCCGGTACAGGAATGACAGTGACATGCTCAGCATAACACTATAGGATACTCTGTGGGAAAATCATATTTTTCAGTATAGTATGAGATTGATATGGTATGGGGAAGGTTTCTCCAAAATCATTCAGTAACGATTAATGCTGAAAATTATGGAAATAATGCATCCCATTCATCATCTGAAGTCTAATAACTCATAAAGCAAAGATAGCCAGATTGCAGTCTCAGGATAGCATTGGGCTCAAAGACCATATTAATCTCAACTTGCACCACTGGAACTTGTAGTGGTTAACTAGTATAAGTGCTTGAATGAATCAACCCTATAAAGTTATTATGAAAATCTTGTCCTAATGTTGAGAACCATGCAGTCAGATCATGTAATTCCCATTTCAAAAACATAATTTGTGTTGTATTCCGCTGCTTGCGCAATATGTCATCATGAGATAACGAAGGTAGTTTGGGTGAGAGCCACATGAAATATCATATTGCATAAAAAAACGGTGGCTCCTCCTCACCATTGTCCTCCCATTTTCCTTTTAATATTTGTATCTATTTTTATTATTGCTTTATAAATGTTGAACATTAATAGCTTTTGCAAAATTCAGACATTGAACCAAATGATTTTAGAGCTGGAAGGAACTAAGTACAAATTCACAGACAAGACTAAAATAGGACAGACAGGTAGGAACTTTGAGGACCAAAATAAATTGCAATTTGGTGGAATGAGGAAAAAAGAAGCACCTGAAATTCAGATCAGTAAATGTGGCACATTTTAGTTAAACAAAAGTAATAATTATGCTTTGATTGGAGGAAAGCTGGGTAATGTGGAAGAACAGAGGTATTTACTGGAGGTTCAGCTTCACAAGAAATTAATAGCAGCATCTCAAGTGGATAAAATCATAAAAAGGTTAATAGAATACTGCATTTTATGGCAAGTGGCACAGAATGTAAAATATAGAATATATAAAACCTTCATAAGATCACAATAGCAGTAATGTGTGCCATTTTGGGATCCATACTTTAGAAAGAATGTTGAGGCAATTGAGTGGCTACAGCACTGATTCACCTGTCTGGCACAAGGAAATAAAAAAGTGCAAAAAGATGCATAAATCAGGGATTTTGTTGTTGGTACAGACAACTTTATGGGTTAATTTGATAGAGAGGTTTAAAACTATGAAGAAATGGAATAGGGTAGAGAGAAACAGACTGTTATCACGGATGGTTGGGAATATGAACATGGGACATAAAGAGAAGATTAATCACAAGGGATTTAGGAGGTAATAGGAGTTTATATCACACAGGAGTTTGTCAGGCTGTGGAATACACCACTTGAGTTAGTGACTGAAGCAGATCTCATATCAATATTGAAGAATAGCTTACTTAGGTGCTTCAAAGCAAGGAAAATGAAGAGACTTGGGGGAGAATTTTCTCCCCGTCATGCGGGCTGGACGGGACCGGGCACATAGCCGATCGCCACCCATGATTGGCTGCGCGCTGCCATTTTACGTGGGCGGGCCAATTAAGGCCCGCCCAGCGTGACGTGCACCTGGAAGCGCTGAGCGCTCCCTGTGAAGGCAGAGGGTGGGGGGGTGGAGAAGGGAGAGTCGGGGCCTGAGCTCACGCAAAAGAGCCCTGAAATCTCCCTGAGGCACAGAGCTGCCTCAGGGAGATTATTTTCATTTTGAAAACTTCAAGAAAACAATATAAAAAAATATTCAGACATGTCCCCTTGTGTGACTGTGTCACATGAGCTGGGACATGCCAATGAATTTTATTTAAAAATTTTATTTAATTTATAAAGCCTTCATGAAACTTCATCCCGCCCGTGGATGAGGTTTCATGATAAATGCGAAGGCCACCTGGGCTCTTCACCAGCCCGCCAACCTTAATGTTGGATAGGCAGCTCCGTTAATTCTTTTAATTGATTATTAACAGGCCTTTGACAGTTTGGCGGGCATGCAGCTGACTCTGGTGTGTGCCCGCCAAACTGAAGATCGGAATGACATGCAGTGACATTGGGATGCACAACGTTTTACGCTACGGCGAGTGGGGCCTACAGAATGGTTGGGCTGAACAACCTGTTCCATATTGTAATTTCTATTGTTTTTCTTTCATTTCTCTCCCAACTGAAATAAGTTGTTGACTATCCAGTATTAATGACCAGACAACAGTCTAGTTTAAATATAGCTTTCAGTCCACTCAGATTGATCATTTTGATCCTGTAGAGATTTCTAACTGGGTGCATGGCTAAGGACTGGCAAGAGAAAGTCCTGTGGGATGTAGCCTAGAATCTTTAAGAAAATGTGGGAGGAAATAAATGAAACTCTGATTCTTATCTGTAGCAGCTTCATAAACACATGCTGAATGAGCACTGCAGAATAATTTCATCTCAATATTCAAAAGGAGAAAAGATAGGAACCTAAATATTATATACCAGTGGGCTTAACATTTATAATGAGGAAAATACTTGATTGCATTTTACAGCATGTTTTCAATGCTTATATAAAGAGCACAGAAAGACTAGCCAACATGGATTTAGAAGCAATCAGTAACATGTTGGAATTTTTAAGAAGGTAATTAAATTAGTGAATAACAGTGAACCTAATTTACTCAGAAATGCAAATGCAATTCTATAAAGTTTCATGTGTGATTCTTTTGAACATAATTAAAGCCCCAGTAGTTGAATATGGAAGTGCAGTGGGTAAGGATAAAAACTATCCAGAGACAGTGAATCCTGGAGTTCCAGATATCTGTTGCAATGCATATTATAATATTAAATAGCAAAAATATTGATAATGAAGAGGTGATTTTTGTCTAATAAGATGGAGAAGGATCTGTGTTTGATTATTAAACTGATAATGCCAAATCATATGGCCAAGTGAAAGAAAATATGTGGAGAGATGAACAGAATTCAATGTGTCCTGATAGAATTAAGCAGGTAGATTTTAATATAGATTTATAAATTTAAAAGAGTTCATATTATAGCATGAAACAACAGACTTGCAGGTTATGAAGATTTGTCTTTTCAGAAAGATGGACAAGAAAAATAATCTGATTGTGAATATTGATCATGCAGTGAAAGCCACTAGTCAATACAAATGAGTTAGTAATAAGGCTAATAAAATGCTAGGATAAATCTTCAGGACATTTGACTAAAAGTTTAAACAAGCAATTCTAACCCAGGAGAGATCACCAATGAGGGAACATAGTGTGAACAATGTGAAGCAAGTGAGCAAAGAATATCAAGGTGAAGCTCTATTGTAAAACTCACAGAACTGAAGATTAAAAGAGAGACATGGCTTTAAAGTGTTGAGAGGCATAGGTCATGTTGATATAAGCTTGCGTTGTGAGTGACAGATTTAACATTAAAGCCTCAAATGATGCATATTTTTCTTAATTCTTAATTAATATGGAGGATTTAAAACAAAAGAAACGGTTGATGATATAAAGTACAACATCCTAAAAAAGGATAAATACCTGATTGAGGAATGTGTGGAGATGATAATAATGCATCCTAGAATGAGATGATCAAAATACTTTATTGAACTTATAAGTTCCTGTGGTGGTGAGGGTGGGGTGGGGGTGCTTGGAGCAGCAGATTGCAGTTTGGATAGTAGATGAATCTTCAAATTTTGCCTGATTACCTTTGGGGATAAGGGACTACATACACACATATATATATATTATTAAGTTGAGCAATGCAGCCTGTAATTTAATGTTTTTGTTACTCTAGATAGTTTTAAAGGTGTAAGGTTTTTGAAAAACTAAAGACCACTGATAAACCTCCAAGTTGACAACTTTCAACATTTTTTGAAATGTAACATCTGTATGGTGACCTTTATTTATGCAGGTCAAATGGATCAAACTTTTTTCCAAGAGAAAGATATGGGAAGCTTTGCTCAAATTTGTGTTGCTTTGGAACAGTTCAATAACATAAGACTTCGGTCTAATTTAATCCTGAGACAGCAACATTTAAGTAAATGTGTTTTTTTTGTAATACATTTTCATTATTTGATTAATAAGAGAGGCTATTGAGAGGAAGGAAATGCAATGTTGGCCAAGGCTACTTCCCAAGTTCCTTAATCATCAGAAATTGTTTGGCTGCAATAATTTCACCTTTGCAAAGGACCAGGGCCTGAGAGAGTGGGGCGCACAAGGTGCAAAACACCGGGGCTCGGGGGCTAGGGAGTCCCGGGCTCGTTGCCATAAATGGAGTTCTCGTCACTGTTTAGACCAAGCAGCGAGAGCTGATCCAGGGCAATCTACAACACTCTCTGGCCATCCAGCATCTCTCGTTGCTATTGATGCTGCCCCTGCCAAGGTCCCACTCCATGTCGGTGAAAAGCAGGCTCAGCATGTTTTAATAAATGGGAGAGAGGCTGAACCCAAGAGAAGCAGGAAGGAATCAGACAAAAGCAAGCAGGAGGGGAGAATATAGGAAAGAGAGAGAGAGAGAGGTGGGGGGAGGGGGTGGGGGGGGGGTGGGGGGGGGGGGGTGGAAGGTATTGGATGAGGAGAGGGAGAGGGGGTTACAGAGGCAATCAATCCCCGAAGGATCAAAATCCTTCAGACTGCAGAGCATCCAATCCCCTGTTGACAAGTAACATTCTTTTTCAGAGAGCTTTGACCTGTTAAGGGCCTTTGTTCATTAGAATGTTAGGGTGTTGCTTCAGCTTTCTATCAGCATGCGAAGATGTCTTCATTGCATCTCTACAGATATGCACCCTCACACCCAATATTAACGGCTCCATATGGTGTTGACATATGTCCCAGCCAGAATGGAAATGATTGGGCCATTCCCCCATCAATCACACCTGCAGTCTGCAATTCTGTAAGTAACTAGATTTGATTTCATGCCTATAATTTGTAACAGGTAGTTATCATTCACTATTGCATTTTGCTGGAGAAATAATCCTGCAATTTTGGGCACAATTTTTGGTTTGTCAAGGTGGCTGGGGAGGGGGTTTCTGTACATATTTTGATTATATATCCTCAGCAGCTTTTCCTTCCTACCCTCCCTCCTCAGCTAGCAGCAGGGTATGGTTCTGCCTGGCTGGCTCTCCCTACTCTCCCATTGAGCAATGCGGCCCCATGCTATCAGCTACATGGCAATGGTAACTACAACTTTTGCGCATCAACCATGGCTCAGCAGGTAACACTCTCAACTCTGAACTAAAAGTTTGTTGGCTCAAGTCCCACTCCAGAGACTTAAGTACAAATAATTGGTCTGACACTGCAGTGCAGTACTGAGGAGAACTGCACTGTCAGAGGTGCCCACTTTTGGGTGCGCTGTTAAGCCAAGGTTCCGCCTGCTCTCTCAAGTGGACATAAAAATCCAATGGCACTATTTCGAAGAAGAGCAGGAGAGTTATCGCGGTGCCCTGGCCAATCTTTATCCCTGAAACAATTTCACTTAAAAATAGGTTATCTGGTTATTATCGCATTGCTGTTGGTGGGATCTTGTTGTGCACAAACCGATTCCCACAGTTTCTACAGTATAACAGTGACTAAACTTCAAAAGTACTTCATTGCCTGTAAATCACTTTGGGGTGTCCTGTGAAAGAGACTTTATAAATGAAAGCCTTTCTTCACTCTGGCCTAAAAGTTCCAGTGTAATTACCATCAGGGACATGGACAATAATGCAGAATTTTAAGCGTAATGAGTTACGCAGGTAAGTACAATATGAACAAATCTTCTCAATCTTTTACAATTGTCTATCAATTCCTTATCCAAATGAATTCCTGCCAATAACAATGTCTCTGCACCAAGTTTTCGAGCTTTCAATATGATGTTCCTGTAATGGTGATTCCGCAAAGGCTCTCTTCAAATTATGACCAGATTTTCAAATGTGAAAGGAAACTCTTCTGGTGCTTTATTGCAATTTCTGTGTTTTTTTTTTAATATTCTCATGGATGACCTAATCTGTATTTTCTGTCTCTTTGAATGTATCTTTACAACATCATTAAAAACCTCATTGGAAATTGAAATGGTTCCTTGATTGCAGATTTCTAAGCATGTCTTGCACCTGATGTGCAGGAACAATGATAAAATGAGTTGAAACTCTTATTTTCATACTTAAAGAAGAAACATATGGTTTGGCTTTAGTGCGTTCCTTGGTCTCCAATTGTTCACACAGATTTATACTCAATTATGCACATTTTTACATTTCAGCATATTTTGATGAGATTGCCACAGGAAATTTACGTGTAACCTGACATTGGTAGGATGAGAGCAGAAATGTTGCTAATATCTGCAGCCATCCTGAAACAAGACTTCCTTCCTTAGAAACATAGATACATTACTCTTGGTCTCTTTGTCTAAGTTTGCTCTCAATACAAAGCTAGGTGGGAATGTAAGCCTTCAAGAGCACAAAAAGAGGCTGCAAAGAGATATAGGCAGGTCAAGCAAGTCGGCAGCAAGGTGGCAGATGAAGTATAATCTGGCTAAGTTTGGGGTTCTTCACTTTCGTAGTAAGAATAGGAAAGCAAAAAGGCATGAAACTCGTAAATGTTGATGTCATGGGACTTGGGTGTACTCGTACAAGGGACACAAAGTTAGCGTGCAGGTACAGCAAGCAATTAGGAAGGCAAATGGCATGTTGGCCTTAATGGCAAAGGGATTAGAATAAAATTATACAAGGTTTTGATGAATCCACACCTGGAGTACTGTGTGAAGTTTTGGCCAACATATTTCAGGAAGGGTACACTTACATAGGAGGCAGCAAAGGTTCACTAGATTGGTCCATGGGGTGAGAGGGCTGTCCTATGATGAGAGACTGATTAATTGTGCCTATATTCCCTGGAATTTGTAAGAATGAGAAGTCACCTCATGGAAACGTACAAGATTCTGAAAGGGCTTGACAGGCGTTACAAATATCAAGTTTGTAAGGTTGTTGTGTTTTGACACTGTCTCCTGAACTTAGGGCAAAATAGAGGAATGAAATGGTCATGTGACCTGTTCTGAGTTCTGACTGACATCAAACTTAGTGATTTGGTTGTTAAAGAGTGGGCCCAGGTTATCTTACTGGGAAGAAGGTACAAGATTTTCACATCTTGGTAGTACAGAATTTGAATATTGCTGAAAAGAAGGACATGTTCCTGAAGCTTTTCATCTTGCACTCGTCAGGACAAATGCAAGAATGCCAAATTTCAAACGAAGTCAACATTTTATACTGCAGAAGAAAAAGGTGCTGATTGCCTCAGCCAGAGTCAACATGCTAACCATTGCCATGGAGTAACAACAGGGAACTATAGGCCCCCTGAGCTCCCGGGTAGTTCAAAAAAGGAAACAAGCTTGAACATATTCCTTTAGTTTGCGTATGAATGTATGTCACTACTAGCTTCAATAAGAAGTTCATTGGGCCACAGTTTTTAACAAAGCAAGGCAAGTTATATCACTTCTGCTGGATTTATATTAGCACTGGAGTAATGCAGAAACATGTAGTAAGTCAGAAACTCAAGTAAAACAATGTGAATTACAAATATTAACAGTAGAAATGACTCCAAGGACAATGTTGGTATGAGCAGAAACAGTTAGAAGTAAAAAAAAGTCCCAGTGACAAAGATATAAATGATCTTGCATTTTTTGTATGAAGAAGAAAGAAAGGGGATTTAAGGCCATGAATTCCGACACTGGTTTCAAGCTTCCTCTGGCATTTGATTTTGAAGATATGAGTATGAAACTGGCACCAATCCAGTCAGGAAGTAGTTAAGTTGCTGTGCCAGTTTTCTATCGTTGTCTCAAGTACAGGAAACATGCCAAGTTTATTTCCTACTGGTGTAAATCTGGTACAGTACAATGAATGTGTTTTTATCTATATAATTCTTTTATGAGTAAAAGCACAAACTGCATGTCAGTACATACCAGCTGTTTTATGATTAAACACCCTTGGAGATAAACATCAGCAAGAAACACACTTTCAATTTGGTAGAACGTAAACTGATTTACAAGACTCTGGAGTTGCTAACTAAACAGCTCTCCATATGCCCAAGAGCACAGTCTAAATAGCCTAAATAACCTATCACCACTACATAAACAGTAAAATTTATTGCAACTAATAAATCAGCTTAAAAAAATCATAAGTATCTACGTATATGTACGCATTGTTGCCAGAGCTTATTTGTTTACATTTAATGAACTGAATTTTTTTTTTAAACTTTCCTGCACAAACAGGTTAGTTCTAACTAAATTAGTACAATTCAACTGCAAGCAAAATATATAAATCTACTTAATGTTAATTTTAGATGGCAAGTTTTCTTGTTTTCCTACACTTAACATTTGAGAGACAGTACTCCTTCTATACAAATAATTCCAAACTGGTTACTCAGTCATGAGGCAGCACAGAGCTGCCTCAGGGAGCTGAAGATCTTAAAACACAAAAATTAAAAATATACCACTGTTAAAAACATGTCCCCGCTCATTTGACTCTGTCACATGAGCAGGGGCACGTTAATGAAATTTTAAAATTTTTATTTAATTTTTAATTGTTGGAAACCTCATCCTGTCCATGTCAATTATTACCTCTGATGAAGTAATTCATCAGAAATTCTGATGAAGTGTTCTGATGAAAGAGTCATACGGACTTGAAACGTTAACTCTGTCTTCCTCTCCACAGATGCTGTCAGACCTGCTGAGTTTTTCCAACAATTTTTGTTTTTGTTTCAATTATTACTTAATGGCCTTAATAGGCCTGTTAATTGTTGCCAACTCCCCCTTGCGCTCACCGACCAAAATACCGTGCGAGTGCGCGATGACATCAGGACGCTTGCCCAAGGTCATCACGCATAATTTTACGCTCGAGCGAGTTGGGCGTGTGCCCGCCCACTCAGCACAAATTTCTGCCCCTTTTTTTAAACCAACCTTTCTGACCACCAATATCAACATATTATAGCTAAAAGTGGCCAATTAAGATTATCATATCAGTCCTGAAAATGGAAAGTATGATTAGCCTATTGCCAGACTTTAGAATTACATCATACACTATTGGGACAATCAGCTTTTACAAACTGATCTTCAATCTGTCTTCACCTGGGAACATATTTTTAGAAATGCTGTTCCATTTTTTTTTTAAAACTACTGCATGAGGATTTATTGATGGCACGCAGGCCTATACTACTTGATTTTCTGTGGGAGCATTTGGCATCTGTGTGCAGGGTCGAAGCCATGCTGTTTGTGTCTCAGTGATTATGTGTGCACTGCACTGCCCTAGATAACATCCCTGGAGCAGTTACCTATAACTTTGAACAGGTGCTTTGCATTTTAGAATGTTGCCAGAGGAACTATCTTTGGTTCTGTGCAGGTACATTTTTGTACAGGACACTACTGGAGTAGCTGCTTCAGGTTGTGCACAGATAGTTTGCCATATGTTTGGGTCCAGTACGGTGACTGCTTCTATTTTTTTGGCAATGGTAACACTTGCGCTTCCGAGTCAGAAGATTGTAAATTTAAGCTCCACTATAAGGTTTCAAGACACTTTACAGCAGTACTGATCAAGTGATATACTGCTGCCTTTTGGGTGAAACATTAACGTAAGGCTCTATCTGCCTGTTCCAATGGAAATAAAAGAACCTTTGGCATGGCTGCAAAGAGAGCAATGTCCGAATCAACATTCCTCCAATGCTATTGGAAAAAACAAAGATTAATTGGTCCCACATCTCAGGCATTTGTGCCTACATAAAAATAGTGACTACGGATCAAAAGCAATCAATTGGCTGTGACATGAGGGTGTCTCAATCACAGGCAAGGCAATCTCTGATCATTTCCCTGTATCCCTCGCCGCTCCCATCCTCCCTACACCCTTCCAAACATGCTTCCTTCTGTATTCTGCCCCAAAAAGAATTCCCTCCCATGTCACTTACAACTTTTAAACAACTCCCAACAGTCTAGTCTTTGGTCTCCCTTTTTCAGATGATCATTTTCACTTCTATCAATCTGCTTAATCACACTTGCACCTACATTTTTTGATGCCCTTATCCCCAATAAAACTCTCGTTCTCTCCCATCTGATTATTCTCCCAGATACAGTCCTCATTTTCGCTCTATTATGTCCAAGGGACCCAGGTTATCATAAAATCAGGTCAGAAGAAAATGCATTATTTTAGTAATCTATGTGAAAATATGAAACTTGAACTTTTGAACTCCTCTCAAATTTATAAGAATTTGGGCTAAAAGTTCAATTGCCTCCAGAAAAAAGGCGCAGGAAGCATGATTTATGATTAACCCATTCCATTCCAAGTGCAGCTTGCAAACTTTATGCTGTGATAGTGGCATGCAGTCGACTGGTAAACCTGCAGTTCCATGGCTGTATGACTCAGCAGGGAACCAAGTTCAAGCGAGTCTGAAATCTCTCAAATCTAGTCTGCACCACTTAAAACCAGCCGGCCCTCTTAAAGGTGAAGTGCACCCTGCAGCAGGTGGTGGAGGCCAATGTGGAAAAGTTTATTAGCGAAAGGAGTGGAAAAGGTGAAAAAGACCAGAGATTAATCCCCGAGATTCTCCAATGCAGCACTGGAGGTTTGATGCAGGGCCTGTGGTGAGAGGCAAATGTTCAGGAGCCTCTCGGCATGCCAGCGCCCTCCAGGCTTCAAGATGGTCACCCAGATCATCCCAGGCCACAGGGCAGCAAGGTCAGCAACCTGCCCCATCTCAGCTGCAAGCATAATGGAGAGCACCATGTAGGAGCACACAGAAGAGATTTAAGAAGAGCACCCATCTGCATTCAGGGTTCATGGGTTATTTTTTGTTGGAACCACGAAGCCTTGGAAATATTTGTAACGGCACTAAATTTCTGATGTGGCAAGGCCAGAGTTATCCTTGCAACTCTTGGGGAGTTGCAGGAGGGGCTTCAAACTTCAGGATTAGCTGGCTCTTTCAAAGGGTTTGACAGGTAGGAAATCATCGCGTGAGGTCGAGGCATTTCGAATGCTACAGCAATCGGTCTAACTGGGACCAGGTAAATGGTAAGTTCATCAGAGGGGGTGACACAAGGGCTGCAGAGTGCTGAAACCTTATTGAATTGTCTGCCAGTTGGGATAATATGAACTGTTCCTGCATTAGCGTTTCTGGAGCATTCCTTGCACAGATCTCATGGTGCCTTCCAGGTTGTCCCTGGGGCTCCGCAGAACTCTGTGCCTGGTCATCGTCTTCCTCCATCTCTTCATTATTGGAAGAAGCATTGTGCTCAATGATATCCTTATTACTGAAAAAAAGAGGCAAGCTGTCAAAATTTTTTGTCTTGCACTCATCAGCACAGATACACAAGAATACCAATTGTAAACAGAACAACAATTTATACTGCATGAGGAAAGAGTGCTGATTGGTTGGAAGTGGGCTCTGATTGGTAGAGGCATTGCCATTTTTTCAGCAATATTCAAGTTCTGTACTAACAAACGACTATTTCATATCCTCATTGTTCAATTGCTCTCCTCTTTGGAGCATGAGGTTGTGTAGGGCACAGCACACCACAATGATATGGGCGACCCATGCTGGGCACTCTGGAGGGCTCCAGTAGGTCTGTCTAGGCATCTGAACACATCTTCAAAAGTCCTATGGCCTGCACAATGGTCACTCAAGTTTTGCTTTGGCAGGTATTATATCTTTCCTCTACATCAGTGTGAGGGTTCTTCTTGGCATCAGTAACCATATCTTTAGTGGGTAGCCCTCGTCACCTTGAAGGTATGAGAGAATTCTGAAAAGATCGAGAACCTGGAACTCCCTTAGTAAGCAGGCATCGTGGCTGTTCCCTAGCATCTGTGCAACACCTGAAGGAAGTACTTGTGGTCACAGTTATTGAGCAAGAAGAAGCCCTTTCTGTTGATAAAGGCCACTGGTTGGTCCGTGGGAGCCTTGATGGCCACATGCATGCAGTCAATCAAACCATGCATTTGAGAGATTCCAGCAATGGCCCCAAGCCCCAAAGCCCTCTCAGCCCGACTGTCCGGATTGATATGAAATATATATATTCACTGGTCCTTTTGAACATGGCATTGTTGGCTATCTTGACGCAGCAATGAGCCACAAACTGGCAGTTCCCACAAACAGCTCTGGAAGATCCCTGGAATGATCCAGAAATGGAGAAGTTCACTGGCATAGTGACCTTCAGCATCACTGGCATTGGGTGGCCACCACTTCCAATGGGGAACAGCTCATCCTCCAGCATGGCACACTGAGGGCTTCCTTGGAACGACGTGGTGTTCAGTGACGCAAATGCTCTGACATCTGTTTGTAACTGAACTGTGATGTGCAAACCCTCTTTGATGGGCAACGGCTTCTCCACACAGTGGACTAGTTGTGTGCCCCTCTCTGTCCTTCTCCATTCCCCCCAATCCCAAGGCTGGTGGCTCTGCTTCCCCTCTGCTTGCTGCTAGCCCACCGCTTGTTGTGGCAGTTCTCTGTCCAGGGCCTCTTTCCATTCCAGAACTGTTCAACAGTTCTGTTGAAGGGTCATGTGGACCCGAAACATCGACTCTTTTCTTCTCCACCGATGCTGTCAGACCTGCTGAGTTTTTCCAGGTAATTCTGTTTTTGTTTTTGTTTTGGATTTCCAGCATCCGCAGTAGTTTTTTGCTTTTATCTCTGAAGCCCTGGGGTTTAACGTGCAGGTCCAGAAAAATCTCAATACCCTCAAAAAATTTAAGTTAATTGCCTTTTTTATTAGCTTAATTGCCTTATGGAAGCGTGATGTCTGCCCACCATGCTGGTCAACCTTTACAACATCTGGATCTGGCGTGAAGACATCTGGCTTCTGTCCTGACACTTTCCCACCTGATATTCCGATGCCTTCCGCCTCCCGACGCATCTCCAATGGGCCAGGAAAATCCAGCCCATTAATAAGGAATTCTGCCACTGATTACAAAATCTTGCAATGAGTGCCTAATAAAATGAAACTAATTAAAAATAACAAGCTCATTTTACTTATGTCAATTTCTATTCAATAAATAATTCATGCCAATAAAAATTACATTTAGTGTCAATACACACTCAAAGAAAAATCTATGCATGTAACACTTGTGCTGAAGTTTATTAACAAGATTATGATAATGGACACTAAAAGATAACAGTCACAAACCTTACCAGACATCTATTTGTTTCATAAATTTAATTTGGAGATGTGCAGGTAACCCTGTGGGATTTGCTTTAAACTTGTCTTCACTGCCCCAGAGTTCGCACAAACTTAAAACCAACTCCCTTACCTTAAGCCAAAGGACAGGAGGGTGGGGTTGGTGGACTCACAGGGCAAATTTTTTGTCCCTCTGACCCATGCACCCAGGTAGAACTTTGTGCTTGAGGAGGACACATTGTGCTTCATGCGGAGGAAGACACAAGATGGGCATGGCACCTTCATGCATAGAAACCATAGAAGCCAATCAACGTAAGCAGCCAGAGGCCAGAGGGAGGGCAGAAGGTCAGGAGGAAGCGGCTGTGGCACATGCACAAGGAAGGAGGAGGAGCGGCAGGACAAGCAGGAAATACTCCTGTGGGCAGGGTGTACAGACCTAGGACATCCTACCTTAATATGACAGAGAACAAATGCTGAAGGACCCTGAGGTGATAAAAGATAGTCGCATTGTCCAGCAACAACTCGAGCCATGCTCCACTGACACCCATGCCCTGCCTGTTGCTGTAAAGGTAACTGTTGCTGCTGCCATGGCTCCTTCGTACTAAGGAGTTCCCAATTCAATCAGCTATTTCAGCCGCACTTGCAGATCTGTGGTTGGCTTCTAGGGGGCAAGGACTACCCCTTAAGAAACAGGCTAATGGCCCCCTTTAGAAGTCTTCAAACAGAGTCAGAGCGCAACTACAACAGCAGCCATGTCGTCACCAGGAGTACAATCGAGCAGGCCATTGGCATTTTGAAGATGTGCTTCTGTTGCCTTGGTCACTCAAATGGAGCCCTTCAACATGCCTCAGCAAGGGTATCAAGAATAGTAGTGGTGTTCTGCATGCTGCACAATATTACTCAGTGGAGGGGCTTCCAAACTGATGACAACAAGGCCATGGGCAAATCTCCAATCTCTGAGCAGGAGGAGGAGAAGGAGGAAGCCACTGTCCATTCTGATGATTCAGAATCAAATGAGGATGAAGAGGGCACCAATGGCAGAGCAGCTGGGGTCATAGACACATATCCAGGGCTGATTCTGTGCAGGAAAGGATCATGGCCAGAGGCATCCTTGTGGAAAATAGATTCTCATAAGGTCCTCCGATCTCACAATTGCCATCAGCCAGTCTTTGGTGAGCAGCTTCCACCTAAGGAACCTTATACATTGACACCACAATACTCAAGTGTCTGCCCATCTCCCACAATGGAGATAATTAACATCAATGAGTTTGATTCAGTCACATTCAAATTGTTGCAACCCTCACCATCATAACCATGGGTCTCATGATTTTGCAAACACACATGGTAATAAGTGCTTCACAACCTGGCCCCCTCACATGAACGTCATTGCCTGTAAATGAGGCGCCAAAGCTGCCACTTTGTCCATAATCAAACCATGCCCACAATGTTGGGTGACACAACTTAAGACTTTAAAACCCTATACATGCTGTTCAGACTTTATGGGCAGAATTTTACGAGTCGGCGAGAGAGGGCGGGTCCCGCTCGCCGACGCATAAAATGACGCACGGTGACATCGGGGGGAACTCCCGACGTCATTACGCCCGATTTAAATTTTCAGGAAGGCGGGAGCGCAGCCAAATCAGCTGTCCGCCCGCCGACCTGTCAATGGCCAATTCAGGCCACTGACAGGGTCAATTAAGTAATTAAAAGGACCTGCCCGTCCAACCTTAAGGTTGGCGGGCAGGCCAGGAGCCCCAGCGGGAACTAGAAAAAACATGAAATCTCATCCACAGGCGGGATGAGGTTTCATGTAGGCTTTAAAAAACTTTTAAAAAGATTTTATAAAAATTATGGACATGTCCCAACTCATGTGACATTGTCATAGGGGACATGTAAGGGAAATTTTATTTTTCTATTTTTGTCTTTTTTAACATTTAGAGCCGATCTCCCTGAGGCTGCACTTAGCTTCAGGGAGTGTGAAAGAGCGCACTCTCGATTTTGGGATTCCACCCCCCCCCCCCACCTGCACAGTGGGTGCATAGCGCTTCTATGTGAATGTCACGCTGGGCGGGCCTTAATTGGCCCGCCCACGTAAAATGGCGCCGCAACTCCGATCGGGGGTGCCGATCGGAAGCGCGCCTGTACGCGCCCGCCCATCAACTTCCCGCCCCCCCGCCAATTTTCCAGCATTTATGCAGATAAGTCATATCGCGCACGATGAACCCACAGCAATGCAACATCAACTCCCCAAAAGAATTTGCGTACAATCCACTCCATCCAATGGTCCAGTTTCTGACGTGGGTGCCACATGTAACATGCCTACCTTCCATATACCTCTGTTTACAGCACAAAGACCATCCTGTGACACCTTGAATGCTAAACATGCTAAATGCTGTCAAAGTAGTCGGCACAGCAGGTGACCAATATTACCTGCACAATACACAGCCTCTCAAGCTGCGATGCCAGCACCAAGGCTAATGTGTAACACTACAGTTCAGATGAATAGCTTGCACCCAGCACTCATGCTTAAGATGTGCCAGCTGCCCAGCATCTGTTCATGGATTCTGATCATTGAGCCTCCCTTAAAGTCGAGCTTGAATGGACAATGAAAGATACAAGGAGCATCTCAGTGCTTGAGCCTTTAAACACTGGAATCTTATGTGATACAGCAGGGAAGGAATGCATCACAAATCAGCTGACAACCTTGAGCCTGTCGACGGCATGTCAGGATGCCACCCTTATTATTACCAGTAAGAACGGCCTTCATAACGTTACTGTACTTTTTGAGCTCTCTAGCGTTCAAACACACACTGAGTCATGCACAAGTGTAAGTAAATATATTCAAGAAGTGCTCAAATGTGCTACAGACAATGTAAAAAGTGTAACCACGGTGAACCCATTGGTGCTCTAGGTGAGATGGTGCCCTTTGCTCTCGCACACCCCTACGAAGTGTCCCCCCCCCACCTCCCCCGTGTTGCCTGAGAGGAGTGGAGACAGGCTGCTCACTTCTCTGTCTAAACAGCAATGAGAAGCGTGGTGGCCTCACCCATCCTGCAGGCACCCATTGGAGACCTCCTTCAGACCTCGGCCTCCGCATCTCTGGGCAGCCGTGGTAACTGACACCTGTGGAGCAGACAAGCACTCTAGTGAAGGGCTGGGGAAGGTGGAGAAAGATGACGGTGCTGACGAGCTCTCGGTACATTCACTCTCCCCAGTGTGGTTGATGGGGCTGGCTGCTGGTGCACAGCAGTTGCCCATTCCAGCAATTGCTGTGTCAACACTGTGACAGTTCTGTTAAGAGTACGCAGCTCCTCATGTGTTCCATGGATGTCAACCTCATAATCTGAGGGGACTGATCCAGGCAACTGAGGGAGACTTGCATCCTTTCTGGACGAGATGCTGCTCTTGCATTCACTCTGAGTGCTGCTGTATGAGTCTCTCCATGAGATTGGCTAGTCTCCCATGGTCAGAGTTCATGTGGTTGAGCCCCTGGGACAATGTGGACTCCTCCAATCACAGTCCTAGAACCCCCGCTGCCTCAGGGAACTATGCCACAGATTTTGGCACATCTGCTACTAATTGGGCAAATACTGTACCACAAAAGGTGACTCCTGAGGCTCCATGTTCCTGGCCAGTGGAGCATCAAAGTGACTTTCCTCCCTCCTCTGAGGGGAACCGTACACAGCTCTGACTCTGACACCTCCTCCTGCACTCAGGTGCTGTGCCCTTCACCCTGTGCCACCGACTCAACACGCGCTAAATCCCTCTGACGTGCTGATACCCAAGTTGGTGGACCGTGGGCTAGAATGAAGTGATGTTGCATCCTCGGACATCTCTTCCTCCTCTTGATGCCCAAGGAATGAGATGGCCTGAGAGAGTGAGCAAACAGAGTTGGAATCTGTGTGAGACAAAATGAGATATTTAGGTAGAGCCCTTCTCATTGTGAAACATACTCTGATGCACACCACTGCCTTTAACTATGTTAGCGCTGCCCATATGTCGCAAATCTATCATTGCGCTCCCATTGTGCTCGGTGAAAATGACATCATGACCTCCACCATTACCACCATGCTCCAAGGTGATTTCAACACCACCTTTATCACTTGCTAATGGTGATTCACCATCACCAAAAGGCAGCTCTTCAGTCAGCCTGGCAATCTCCATAGCCATCTGTTCAAAAAGGAACCACCCCCCAGTCCAGGCTGACCCACACCCAGTCCAGGCCATCGCCTTAGCATTCTTTGCCCTCTTAAGACTACAACATGAATTTATGTTAGCCTGATATAGTGCATGCAGGAATATTTCTCTTCACTGTGTCTGTGCTTCACATTGCTCATTCATGTGTTCTGTGTGCACCTACATGAGTTGCTTACACACACAAGCCTCAAAGCTGAAGCAGGGGTATGTGCCAGGTCTCACACCTTAGCTGCAGCATCCAGATGTGTCCCTTCCCTTAGAGCTGTGCGTGGATGAGCTATGCTATCCACCTTGCCAGGATGCAGCAGGTCACTGAACCTTTTCTGACACGGAATCCAGGAACGCTAACGCCCTTCTGCGCTCACTGCAGACACAATTTGTATCCAAACCTTCTTGGTTATGGCAGGTGGGTTTCAATGGCCGGCAGAGTGCAGGGCGCATCTCCTCCTCTGGGCCTCTTCCACTAATATTTGAAACTCCTGATCAGAGGTGTGGGGCAGCTGAACCCATCCCTTCCCCTACAGCTTGTGTGAAATTCACAATTCTATCAATAAATAGTGTAAGGCAAAAAGGGTCATGAGCAATTCAAGCTACAATGCTCTCATTCACTTCAGCTTATACACACTAACAATTTTCTGCATGTCATCAATGAATATTGTTAACAGTGTGGTGGAGTGAATGGTTCTGCACAAATGCTTGGTGCCATGTATGTTGCGGCTGTCACTAAGGTAGCATGTTGTGTTCTGTGACCACTGGCAGCCCAAATGGTTCATTCCTTCTTAGTCACACTGTTAAGACGTGACAATGTGCAGCTGTGAGGGACCTGATCAAGGGTCAACAGTGTAGGCATCCTGATGGATGGGTGGCAAGAGGGCAAGTGGATGAGATAATAAGCATGGCACCATTGATCATTCTTCCACTAAGTCTTGGCAGCTAACTACATCACTGCAGAATATTTGTACCAGATAGTGGTGGCAAGATGATGCCATCTCCATGGCTGTGTCTTGAGAATCCACGCCATGCATTCAGTGCTTCAGTGGAGTGCACTTTGATTAGGTAGCAACAATGACAATGCTTCCATAGGGAATGCCCATGATGGACCAGCCATTCAACGGTCAGGTAACGACTCAACAAAATTTGCATTGTTCACACTCACCTGACAAAGTAATGACGTATCCCCCAAGACACAGGAAACTAACCATGAATGACCAACCTATCAAACAGGTCTTTCTGAAGGCCTGCTCTATACACCCAAGTCGCCCAGCCTGCATTGGGCCCGCCTCTGCCCCCTCACTACTTCCGGGCTCGGCCACCCCGACTCCTAATATAGCCCCCCTACTGACCAAAAATCTGATGTGAGGGCAGATATTTTTAAAAGTCAGGGTCGTGGAGCCAGGAATTCTCCCAACTCTGCGCACCCAACCCACAGACGAAAATCCAGGATCATGTTTGGGGTAGACAGAGATTCCTTCTCATAGAAGCTCTTCCAGGAACCTTTTCGTAGCTTGCTGTTGGTACTCATTAGCTTTTTTGACTTTTGTGTAATCAGGACTCCTTCACTACATTGCAATTTGCAATTCACTCCCACTATTTTATATATTTAATATCACTTTAGTAAATTCGTAGTTGTAATGCAGCCTTTTGTAATGCACAACTTGCTTAACCTTGGGGTAGTCTAAGTGTAGTATTATACTATTGGGTTTTAGTACCTATGTAATTAGCTGGTGAGACATTAGAAAACAAGTTTTCACTATTTCCTGTAAATTGACATCAGGTGGTAACAGAATAGAGGCTCTTACCAACTAAAGGCACAATGTATGAACAATGGGCCAGGGAAAATTGGTGAAGAGGTTCACTGCATTTTAAAGAGGTTTGTCTATATGAAAAGCGTTTAGTTATATTTATGTTTGGGGGGGTGGAGATGAGCCAGAGGAGCTCATTTGCATCCTAATAAAGTCACTTACATTAATATATTTAAGGGGAAGCAGGATAAGTGCAACAGGTAGAGGGAATAGAAAGATATATCAATAGAGAAAGATTAAGTAAGGTGGGAGGAGGCACATGTAGAGCATAAACACCGGCATAGAGCAGTTGAATTGAATGACCTGCATTTGTGCAAGAAATTCTATGTAACACAAGTTCTGCAATGAAGCATTACACTAGATTGCCATCGCTGGACATTTTTTAAAAAAAACCTGTTTTTAAAATAGTAACAGAACCCCTTTATCGGCATGCAATAATGCCTTCAATCTTGGTATTGACCCTTGGTGAGTTTTGTAGCCCTTCGTTTATCACTGCAACCTTCAACCACACCATTATTTGAACACTATTGTCTGCTTAAGTTTAGAAGCAGTTCTACTTTGCCATCCCAGATGGCCCAGCAGTTCAACATCTGGCTTCTGACCAGAAGATTGTAAATTTTACACTAGGGCTGTCGTCTCATTGAAACAGATTCTGTCAATTCTCATCCATCAGATGAACAGTCACATCAAAATGAGATATTCCATCTTTTAAAAAGAAAACACTAAAAACCCGTCATCTCCACATGCAAATCACTCCTATATTGTGGCAAATGGGGAGAGGGCGGCGAGAAATTAGGAGAATTCTTTTGACACAGCCAATTGTGATGATCTGGAGTTCAATATCTGAAATGGTAGAAACAGATTCAATATTAACTTTCTAAAGGAAATTAAGTATAAACTTGAAAAGGAACAAGTTGCAGAACATTGGAAATGAGCAGGGAAGTCGGGTAATTTGCTCACTTTCAATAAGGCAGCACAGGCACAATGAGTTGAATGGTGTCCTTCAGTGCTTTGAGATTCTGATTTCCTATGATTCTTTTTATTTTGAACTCCAAAGAAGTGGACAGAAGAAACGATGATACAAACCCTTGCAGATAATTAATGGCTCTACCCTTACTGACTACTGGGACCTAATTATTCTATTGAATATCATTAATTATGGAAGTACTAAGCTGAAAGCTCGTAGCCTCTGCTCGATGATGTGGCCCACTTCATATATTCACACCCCAACAATGTAAAGCTGTTCAATAACTACAACTTGCATTTATAGAGTGGTTTTAATGTAGAAAAACATCCCAGTGAGATTCACAGAAAAATAGTCACACAAAAATGGGTCTGAACCCAAGGAAAGAGATATTAGGAGGGGCAACAAAAAGCCTGCTCAAAGCGGCTGATCTTATGCATTGTCCTAAAGGAAGAAAGAGATCTGGGGTATTTTCTGGAGGGAATTCCTGTCTGTGGGACCTAAATGCAGATGGCATTCAGTGGTTTTGTGATGGCGAGGATATGAGTTTGGAAGCTCATCTCAAGGTCAAACTGGGCACCATAATTGGGAACAAACTGATTCCTGAGACAACGACTGGGGAGCGGGTTGGAATCAGTCATGAGCTAAGAAAGTTGTGGACAGACAAATGACAATGGCAGCAGCTTCCCTCAACTTTAACGGGGGACAATTATGACTCATCCTAGATAAGCGGCTGGACAAGCAATTTGACAACACAGGGACCGTGAATGGCTTGAGAGGGGTGATGGAGAGGAAAGAGTTGAGTGCCATAACTGTAAATAGGAAAGCTAACCTTATGTCCACAATAATGCCGTCATAGTGCAACATGTAGATAAGTAAGTCCTTGGAGTCTCTGGAGGTAATGGTGTGAGGGTGAGAAGGTAGACTTTTGGTGCAAATTTTCTGGCTAAAACCAGAAAAGTAAGATTAGAACAGAGCCAGGACAATCCCACAGAACTAGAAAATTGAGCATGTGGAAAACTGCAGAGATGTTGAGGGAGACAAGAGAGAATAACACATCACATGACATACACGGATGTCAAACATGGCTTTAGTTAAGATCAATTCAGTGGGATTGCCGGGGCAGGAACATGATTGGAAATATTCAACTACCGAGTTGCAGGAAAATTGGGCACAGATTTGTGAGGTGACATATTGAAAAACTTTGGAGCAGGAAGGATGATTGGAGATGGTGAAGTAGTTTGCAAAGACAGTGAAGTTGAGAGTGGACTGAATGAGGGATGGGATAATAACATAAGAAATAGGAGGAGCAAGCCTCAAGCCTGCTCCACCAATCATTACAATCATGGTTGATCTGATCATGTCCTCAACTTAATGGTGGGTTTTGAAAGAGCAAGGTGACAGTACTTAAGGAGAGAAAACCATTAACAATGTCATCCAGCATGGGCGTCAAGAAGGGAAGTCAGGTGATAAATATTTTAGTGGGATTGCAGTGAGGGCAGGAAGTGGGTCTCATGAACAAGATGAGATTGGAAAGGGCATGAGGAGAGATGGAAGAGAGAATACAAAATAGTCATGGGTTGAGTGCGAGGTGGGGTTGTCGATCCTTGGGAAAGATATGTTTTGGTGGATAAGTGGGGGCAAAACAAAGAAGCAGCTAAATATAGAAACACGTGGGCTTCTTGCATGTTTTGGAGGTAACAGTGGAGAAGACAGGCCAGGTGTTTAAGGGAACATTTGAGGAAAGAATACCAGGAGTTTTCTTCATTCTCCAGCATAATTTTGGAGAAGTAGGTGATTTTGAAAGAGGAGAGTGAGGCCCGGTAACATTGGACGTTGCCCCGCCATCTGGTGATGGATGGTTAATCCTGTTGCATGGCAGATACATTCAAGTTTGCACCCCTTGGACTTGACAGACCTAATCTGGGAGCCATACCAGGGGACAGGAGAGATGAAAAGTGGTTGAGCAGATCAGCCACAGAAACAATAAAGGTGAGAGGGCCAAAGGCTGGACAGTTGGAATTTAGAATAAGTATTATCACTGATTTTGGGGACTGTATTTTCCAGAGATATGCAGAAGTCTCTCACTCTGTCAGTGTGGATCTCCTTCTCTCAAAACAAGCAGAAATCTATTGCCAAATTAGTAGAGAATAGAACAATGAAGTTTATAATACAGCAAGCTATCATTTCTCTGCACTACTTGCAAAGCTTAAGTGCCTTTGTCAAGATGTGGACTCACCAGAACACTATACAGTTGAAGCACTAATGTCTTTTTGGGGAAGAAAATCTGACACCCTTACCCGGTCTACCCCACATGTGACTCCAGATCCACAGCAATATGGTTGACTCTAAATTGCCATCTGAAATGGCCTAACAAGCCATTCAGTTGTATAAAACCCCTACGGAGAAGTTGAATAAGAATACATCTGGATGGACCACTCAGCACTTACCTAGGCACTAGAAATGAAAAAACGCCTCCTGCCCGGTCAACCCTGCAAAGTCCTCCGAACTAACATCTGGGATCTTGTGCCAAACTTTGGGAAGCTGTCCCACTGGTTAGTCCAACAACAGCCTGACATTGTAATACTCACCAAATCATACCTTACAGACAATGTGGTTGACTGTTAATTGCCCTCTGAAATGGCCCAGAAAGCCACTCAGTTCAAGGGCAATTAGGGATGGGCAACAAATGCTGGCCTTGCCAGTGAAGCCCACATCCCACGAAGGATTAAAGAAAAGAATGTCCCAGACTCCCCCATTACCATCTCTTGGTATGTCCTGTCTCATCAGGATGACAGACCCAGCAGAGGTAGCAGGACACTGTATGCGGTCAGGAGGAAGTGGCTCTGGGGATCCTCAACATTAATTCTGGTCCTGATGAAGTCTATGGCATCAGGTTAAACATGGGCAAGGAAAGCTCCTACCAATTGCCACCTACCACCCTCCCTCAGTTGATGAATCAGCACTCCTCCATGTTAAACAGCACTTGGAAAAAGCACTAAGGGTAGCAAGTGCACAGAATGTACTCTGGGTGGAGAACTTCAATGTCAATGACCAAGAGTGGATAAGATGCCAGACAAGAGGTTTTTATAAGTAACAAGGACTCATGGGTTTGGGGATTATATATTAGCATGTATTAAGGGCTGGTTAATGAACAGAACAATAGGATAGAGTGGGAGCAAATGGGACAGTTTGGTTTGGTAGGCTGTAACTTGTGGGGGACCAAAATGATGTGTAATTGAGCCTCAGCTATTTGCAATCTATGTTAATGCTTCAGATGAGGGGACTGAGTGTAGCATGCCCAAGTCTTCTGCATGTTAAGTGGGAAAGTAAGCAATGAGGAGAACACAATGAAGCTGCAGAGGTATGTAGACAGGTTGGAGGAATTGGCAAGAACATGGTACATGGAATACAATGTGAAGAATTTTAGTAAGAAAAATTTTAAAAGCAGAATATTTGTTGAATGGTGAGAGACTGGGATTGTGTACAGAGGGACCTGGGTGTACTTTTACACGGATCACTGAAAGTTAACATGCAGATACAGTAAGCAATTAGGAAGGCAAATTATGTATTATCTTTTGTTACAAAGGGACTGGAGTATAAGAGTAAAGAAATCTTCCTATGATTATGTAGGGCATTGGTGAGGCCAAACCTGGAGTACTGGGTGCAGGCTTGCTCTCCTTACCTAAGGAAGGGAGTGCAACGAAGGTTCACTAGTCAAGTTCCTGGCATCAGGGGATGGTCCCATGAGGAGTGATTCAGTAGACTAGGCCTCTACACCATGGAGCTTAGAAAGAGAGGTAATCTAATTTGGCAAACCACATTTGTTGTAATAGTGTGGAGGGCAAGTTCATGGAATGAATGCAAGCTAGTTTTCTAGATCAATAGGTTTAGGAACAAACTAGGAAACAAACTACAATATAAACAAAAAATGCTGGAAATACTCAGTAGCTCTGGCAGCATCTGTAGAGAGAGAAACAGGCCTAGATTTTGACAGAGTCGTGAAGATTTTGCAGCATATCCAAAATTGTGCTGGGAGCCCGGATCTGGAAGTCCCGTCCCCATTTCCAACAGATCCTATAAACAGACC
Organism: Cetorhinus maximus; assembly: GCF_964194155.1. Taxonomy (NCBI): domain Eukaryota; kingdom Metazoa; phylum Chordata; class Chondrichthyes; order Lamniformes; family Cetorhinidae; genus Cetorhinus; species Cetorhinus maximus. The sequence continues at coordinate 146,380,581 of NC_135880.1, read as the reverse complement.
AGTCAGTGGCTGGAATTAACTGCTATAGTCATGTGATTACAGCTGGATTTACGAGACAATGGGTGGCCTTGCATCTGAAGTTCTGGGCACAATGTGATGAGCCTTCCTGAACAGAAGTATTCAGCAGAAACGATCCATGCTAAACTTGGGTTGGAGTCAGTGTTGTGGGCAGGGCTGCTTTGAACAAAAAGGAACGTCTAAACCCATGTAAAAAAACGCATGGATGCCGCAGCATAAAGTGGTTATAGATATAACTCACTTAAAATTCGGTGATCTTTAGCACTGGTTAATTTAAATCCAACCAGATTCCACTATTATATGAGAAGAAATCATGAGGAAACATCAGACCTAAGTACTTTGTTAATGGTTTTTGTGCAAGGCTGTAGAAGTCTGAGAAAGGGAATTCTGTCAGTCAGGAGAACGAGGTTATAAACAAACAACAAAATTGGTACCTGCATTTTTAGTGCCTGTGTCAAACCAAAACAAAAATTCCTATGTTTATCACAATTCAAAAGATGTAAAATTATCAAGAGATAATATTAAGGAATGATTTAAGAACCTTCACTGATTGCTGGAGAGTATGCTTTAGCAAACTTTGATGACTCTCCATTAATTAGAATACAAACCTCTCCTTCTGCTGTCCTTGAACCACAGGATAGCTGCTGATGCTGCTACGTTGCAGAACTACTTTTTTTTTAAAAAGTTACAGAAAGTGTACATGACTCTCAAGTCACATCTCAGATACCTTGCAACACTGTGCGAATGTCATCCTGAAGTAAAAGCTATATTTCAGCACTGTCATTTCTGGTGAAACCTTGACATTACTAGCAAATTTGAGCAGTGCTAGCTAGCATTCTCACTGCACCTGTAACATGTAAAATCTGCTTATTGGACTTAAATGTTGCCAGCTCTCTTAAAAGTATTCTCACTGCACCTGTAACATGTAAAATCTGCTTATTGGACTTAAATGTTGCCAGCTCTCTTAAAAGTATACCACAGAGTTGCTGAATAAACAGGAAACTTGAGAACAACATATTGTATTCGGGTACATAAATGATGCTACTCTCCCTTGATCGTCTACTCAGCAAGACAGAAACCGCTTCTATAGTTGTCGTTTTCCAGTGTGCTGTTTTTTTTAAAACACATCACATTCTTTGTGGCATAGGTCACCAAAAATTCTGGTCGCAGACTAGGTGTGCAATAATGGCATTTAAATGTCTCCTTCAATAGATTTTTAGATGTCCGATCATTGGTTTCCTTATTAATTATCTTACAATGTGGAACCCTCACTCTAAAATACAAAATGCTATGTAACACAATAGCTGAGTAATCCCTGCAGCAATTCATTAATGTCTTATTACAGCTTGCTTTCGTATTAAGCTTGGTTATTTCACTTTGAGGTAGAAAGAAGCTCCAACATCCTATTCAAATTTGCAACTGCTTGCAGAGCACCAATGTGTCTGGCATTTAAAAGAATGGAATTCTCCATGTACTTTTGTGCTCAATGGATTCCCCCAGCAAACTCAAACTTCTCAAAGTACCTTTCATTCCGATCACATGAATACAATTTGAACAGGAATCCAACCAATCCATTCAGAAAATGCAATTCTCTCATTGGTTAGAAAAGAAACATGATTATCCATGTTCAAATTTCAAGCACCATCTGTATCTATTAGCTATTAGCACAGCAATTGTACAATTCATATTCTAGCTAAGGGTGTGTTGTACATGATTTTTCTAGCAGAGTGCAAGCCCTCAAAATGCCAGTTATGCTCGAGGTTTTGGTTTATCAGTTTGCTACTATGAAAGGTATAATTAACTGAATTCTGGACATTCTCTGATTAAAATGTGCTTTGGAAACTATTATCAACTTAAGTATAGTGAGGCCTAAATTCAATGTTGCTGCACCCATGTTAAGGGAAAAAAATAAGTGCAGTGAAAACCAATTTACCGTACAGGTTTTCGGACAACTGCTAAATTACGTCTCATTTTTGACAAATCTAGCAGTTGCTTGAAACAAGTGCAGGCATCATTTCAACAATAAAACAAGGCTCCTTCACCCAACTGAGACCCAGACTCCTAAATTTGTTTAAAGTAGACAGCTTGGAATGCACAAGCTCCAATTAGTATTCCAGAGTCCCCGTTGCCCTCAAAGGAGACCAGGCAACAAAAGGCCCCAGATCTTCACCAAATGTCATTGTTTGTGAACTCAGAGGGACCAGATCCTCCTGACTCCACTGAAACAACTGCAGCATGTTGCTGGCTGGCCTTCTGCCTCTCCCGATCATCTCCCTATCGTTCAGCACCTAATGAAATTGGCTATGCCTGACAGGCAAGAAGCATTGGGGCGCCTGATTAACATCCTCAGCTTGCCTGAAATATGTGATGAGGCCAGAGGACAAATTTAGTTCGGTCTTTGTGTTTGTCCATTCTGGCATGCACCATCACCGTGTACACCTGGAATCAAGTCTGGTTTGCAGCGCAACATATTTGGGATCTAGTGTGCCTGTGTACAAGCAGGTTCTTGATCAAAAATATATTTGACACTTTATGAGCTTACAATATCCGAATGCTATGCCCTAAATAGTCATTTATATTTTAATACATTTTTTGATTCCTCTGTTTTCAGAAATTATTCATCACTTATGAATGATAAGAATTTCCCCACCAGGGTGTTACAAAAAATGGTTAACTTCAACATCCTTTCTCTTCCGCTCCTGAACATGGAATTTTATGTCAGCTTTGCGTGAACAGTAACAGCGCATTTGCATTGTGGACAGTAAATTGGTTAAGCCAGCAGGGCGTAGCGAATTGGAAGTTGATTTTTCACCATGTCCAATCTGCTTTAGACTGAAGTTCGCAATATGATAGTTCAAATTCTTTGAGACTCATTTCCACGTTTCGCTGTCACTTTTACTTGGCTTTGAAATAATAATCTTGACAATTTTTTCCAAATAGATGGAAACAAAAGCTGATGCAGTATGCAGTATAACAGACTACAATTTGCTAGAAGCCCATTTCGCACTGCTGGCAGAGGCCGATTTCAAACCTTTCAAGTTTAGCTTTATTGCAAAATGATTTTGACTTTGCACTGACACTAAAATTTGTGGAATGTAAATTAGGTGTCAAAGCCTGAATATTTTACCCTGCCTCAGAATTAAGCCATCAATATTGACAGCTGATAGCAAAGCTGCCATTGATTGCCCATCCCCACTTGTCTTGAGAAAGTGGTGGTGGGTCTGCTTGTTGAACTGTTGCAATTTGTGTGGTGCTTTTTAATCTTTTCTAGCAGTTCAATGCAACTGAGTGTCTTGCTGGGCCACCTCAGCAGGCAATTAAGAATCAACCATATTAGTGTAGTGGAGAGTTTGATTATTAGTTCAGGCCTCTGGATTACTGGTCCAGAAACATAACCATTACGCTACCATTCCTTTTAACTTTTTTTTTAAAAGGAACTACTGATGGTGAGACTCTGAATTTAACTTTAGGATAATAGACCATTTTTAAATTAAGGAGGAACTCAATTTATTGAATTATTTTTAAGACTATAAGATCATAGAATAGAATTTCCACCAGAATACACTTTGTCTCCTGCTATAATTTTGGTGGAAGCTTTCCAGAAAGTACAAAGTAATTGTGGAAATGTTTATTCCATTGCTCCAGCATTTGCACCAATCTTCCACCAAAGTTACCATATGAAATTGGGAGCAATTCTGCCCATATTTTAATATTGCACAAAGCTATTCAACACATGAGCCCAGCATCACAGTAAAAGACCCTTCAATGTTCAGTTATTCAAATCAATCTATCCCCTGCAACTAAATTTAATGCAAATATGCCTTTTCCAAATCAGCTGACTACTCTAGTCATATATTCCAATGAGTGTGGATTTCCTCAGGTTATTAAGCAGCTCATGCATGCTCAAATAGAATGAGATTGTACGATTTAATGGAGCAATGGAGCCCTCTAGAACAATGTATACACAGCACCAAGATTTCAAATCAACTGCACAGTATGCCCAGCCAATTCAGAATTTCCCCCCCAAGAGAATAGTGAAAGCTTGATATTACAGTTGTCAAATTAAAATAATGTAGTTAAAATCTTGAATATACTGGATGAGAGCAATCATTCTGATGACTTAAATGGCAAATATTATGTGTGGTACTAAATTTGAAGAGTAATTCGGAGAGATCAATAGGATAGTTGGTGTGAAACTAAAACATAAGAGAGATCTTCCATAAACTACTCTCTCATTCAATTTGTTCAAACCTATGGCTCAAAATTCTGTTTACCTTCAGTTGTTAAAAATGTTCAAAATTATTTTTCTACCTTGATCATTTTACTTGATGCTGTGTTTTTGTTGGGAAATTAATTGGCAGTTTTACCCTACGCTCATGTAGCCTCATGCCAGATGAGAAGGTTGGGTTGAAGAGCTGAAATTTGCTGACTAATCCCATCAATGTAGAGCACCACCAACAAAAATCTGGCTTCCAAATTAACAACTCAATACATGCTGCAGTCCAAATGCTAGGTACATGATAAAAACAAAAAACTGCGGATGCTGGAAATCCAAAACAAAAACAGAATTAACTGGAAAAACTCGGCAGCTCTGGCAGCATCGGCGGAGAAGAAAAGAGTTGACGTTTCGAGTCCTCATGACCCTTCAACAGAACTGAGTAATGTTAGGAGAGGGGTGAAATATAAGCTGGTTTAAGGTGGGGGGAGAGAAGTTGGTGGGGGTGGGGAGGTGGTTGTAGGGACAAGCAAGCAGTGATAGGAACAGATAATCAAAAGATGTCACAGACAAAGGAACAAAGAGGTGTTGAAGGTGGTGATATTATCTAAACGAATGTGCTAATTAAGAATGGATGGCAGGACACTCAAGGTACAGCTCCAGTGGGGGTGGGGTGGAAAGACTAACAGGGCATTAAAGGTATAGATTTAAAAATAATGGAAATAGGTGGGAAAAGAAAAATCTATATAAATTATTGGAAAAAACAAAAGGGAGGGGGAAGAAATGGAAAGGGGGTGGGGATGGAGGAGGGAGTTCAAGATCTAAAGTTGTTGAATTCAATGTTCAGTCCGGAAGGCTGTAAAGTGCCTAGTCGGAAGATGAGGTGCTGTTCCTCCAGTTTGCGTTGGGCTTCACTAGAACAATGCAGCAAGCCAAGGACAGACATGTGGGCAAGAGAACAGGGTGGAGTGTTAAAATGGCAAGCGACAGGGAGGTTTGGGTCTTTCTTGCGGACAGACCGCAGGTGTTCTGCAAAGCGGTCGCCCAGTTTATGTTTGGTCTCTCCAATGTAGAGGAGACCGCATTGGGAGCAACGAATGCAGTAGACTAAGTTAGGGGAAATGCAAGTGAAATGCTGCTTCACTTGAAAGGAGTGTTTGGGCCCTTGGACGGTGAGGAGAGAGGAAGTGAAGGGGCAGGTGTTGCATCTTTTGCGTGGGCATGGGGAGGTGCCATGGGTGGGGGTTGAGGAGTAGGGGGTGATGGAGGAGTGGACCAGGGTGTCCTGGAGGGAACGATCCCTATGGAATGCCGCCAGGGGGGGTCAAGAGAAGATGTGTTTGGTTGTGGCATCATGCTGGAGTTGGCAGAAATGGTGGAGGATGATCCTTTGAATGCGGAGGCTGGTGGGGTGATAAGTGAGGACAAGGGGGACGCTATCATGTTTCTGGGAGGGAAGAGAAGGCGTGAGGGCGGATGCGCGGGAGATGGGCCGGACACGGTTGAGGGCCCTGTCAACGACCGTGGGTGGAAAACCTCGGTTAAGGAAGAAGGAGGACATGTCAGAGGAACTGTATTTGAAGGTAGCATCATCAGAACAGATGCGACGGAGAGAGAGAATGGGATGGAGTCCTTACAGGAAGCAGGGTGTGAGGAGCTGTAGTCAAGGTAGCTGTGGGAGTCGATAGACTTGTAATGGATATTGGTAGGCAGTCTATCACCAGAAATTGAGACAGAGAGGTCAAGGAAGGGAAGGGAAGTGTCAGAGATGGATCATGTGAAAATAATGGAGGGGTGGAGATTGGAAGCAAAATTAATACATTTTTCCAGGTCCCGACGAGAGCATGAAGCAGCACCGAAGTAATCATTGATGTACCGGAGAAAGTTGTGGGAGGGGGCCGGAGTAGGACTGGAACAAGGAATGTTCCACATATCCCATAAAGAGACAGGCATAGCTGGGGCCCATGCGGGTACCCATAGCCACACCTTCTATTTGGAGGAAGTGAGAGGAGTTAAAGGAGAAATTGTTCAGTGTGAGAACAAGTTCAGCCAGACGGAGGAGAGTAGTGGTGGATGGGGATTGTTCGGGCCTCTGTTCAAGGAAGAAGCTAAGGGCCCTCAGACCATCCTGGTGGGACAGTTCTGTTTGTGGATTTGACAATGTTGGAGTTGGACCTGAGAGAACGGAGTGCAGTAAGTTCAGAGAGAAACAGATTAGAATGGGTCTCTCTATGTCATATGATGTAGGGTGTCAGAGGAATCGCGGATGTAGGTGGGAAGGGACTGGATAACGGAAGTAAAGGGGCAGGTATTGCACCTTCTCTCAGGTCCAATCCTGACATTGTCATCAGACCCGCTGACAAGGGTGGTGCTGTTGTTGTCTGGTGCACTGACCTCTACCTCGCGGAGGCTGAGCGTCAACTCGTGGACACTTCCTCCTACCTCTCTCTGGACCATGACCCCACCACTGAACATCAAGCCATTGTTTCCAGGACTGTCACTGACCTCATCTCCTCTGGAGATCTTCCTCCCACAGCTTCCAACCTGATAGTCGCCCAACCTCGGACGGCCCGCTTCTACCTCCTACCCAAAATCTACAAACAGAACTGTCCCGGCAGACCGATCGTGTCAGCCTGTTCCTGCCCCACGGAACTCATTTCTCGTTATCTTGACTCCCTTCTCTCTCCCTTTGTCCAGTCCCTTCCCACCTACATCCGTGATTCCTCTAACACCTTACGTCACATCAACAATTTCCAGTTCCCTGGCCCCAAACGCTTCCTCTTCACCATGGACGTCCAATCCCTCTGCACCTCCATCCCCCACCAGGATGGTCTGAGGGCCCTTAGCTTCTTCCTTGAACAGAGGCCCGAACAATCCCCATCCACCACTACTCTCCTCCGTCTGGCTGAACTTGTTCTCACACTGAACAATTTCAGAACCAGCGCTTTGCATTGTCTACTGGTATTGAAGTTAAGAGAAGTCAAACCTACAGTTGATATAAAAACAGAGGTGACTGCATTAGATAACATCAATGTGCCAATGGAATTGGCAACACCAATATAATTTCACCAGAATTAGACCAATCTAATTCTGTCACATGCTGTCAGTTCATAGAACAAAAACTTCTGTCATTCAATTGGGAAATTTGACAGTTGTGTAAAGTCCTTTATGAAAGAAAAGCAAGAATTTGCATTTAGTTGGCGCCTTTCACGATCCCAAGATGCCCCAAAGCACTTTACAGCCAATTAAGTATATCTTTGAAATGTAGTCACTGCTGTAATTTGTGAAACGGAGCTGCCAATTTGCGCACCGCAAACTCACACGAATAGTAGTAAGATATTCACCTGATAACCCGTTTTAGTGATGTTGGCTGAGGGATAATGTTGCCAAGACACTGGGGAGAACTCCTCTGCTCTCCTTCAAAATAGTGCCATGGGAACTTTTACATCCAACTGAGCAGGACCGGCTGAACATCAGGCCTTTTGAAAGTGTAGCTCTCCTTCTGTACTGCATTTTGTCTCAGTCTAGATTTTGTGCTCAAGTCCCTGGATTGGGACTGGAATCCACAAGCACTACCAATGCACCACAGCCGAGTGACTTTTATGAGACTGAAGCAATCTTCAGTAAATCATTAGGAGAGCAGTTGATACAACTTCTATCATTGAATCCAGGATTTTCAACATAAAATGTGAATCCATGAGGTGCTGTCAACCATGACAAGGCATGAAGGTCCCAGGAGCTGAAGACCCCACAAGGGGCAGATGAATGCAAAAATGTGAAAAGTAAAAATTTCACCAAATTTGGAGAAAAAAAAGAAAAGTTCCAACGAGAGATTACTGAATTACCGAAAGTGACAAAGAACAATGGGGAGGCACTTGATGTATTCCAATGGGGCGGGCAGAATTGACAATTTACTTAAAATGAAACGCCATGTAATTCCCTGCTTTATTGTTCTGATTTTTTTTCAGTTATTTCTTACCAAAAGTCAGTTTGGGTGCAGGCCTTTTTGAAATCTTAACGACCTGGACTCTTTAAAGAGAGATTTGTGTCCTAGCTTAGTCCAACCTCATAATTTCTGCCAGGCTGCGGTATCATAAATAAAGCACTTTCATGTTATACATGTTTCCAGTTATAAAAGTATCTAAAATCTTGTTTCTCCCACAGAATACATGCATTGATACCTCAGTACAAATTGCTGTGAATAGGAGATGACTACTCCTTTTATGCTTAATAGCAATGAACAAGTGATTCATCTAAAGAATGATAATGGTGATAGTTTGTTCTGTAGTTATATGAAAATAGAGTATGGTTCAAAAAGCAGGCTTTGGAGTGTGCATAGATGAAAGTTATCACAAGTCAAAGTTGTCATCGTACTTCAGAAAATGGTGAGCTAAAATCATCATGATCTGTTAAATGGGTAATCAAATTTAGATATCAACCTTGGCTCAGTGATAGTAATGGGTCAGAAATCCATGGATTTAAACTCCCCCACTGCAGGGGCTTGCGCACAAGGGTCCATAGCCTGACATTTCAGTGTAGTGCTGAGGGAGTGCTACAATGTTCAATTGTGAAGAGTGCACGTAAATGATCTCATGACGCTAGTTCAAGGAAGAACAGTGGACATTTACCCCTCAAAAAATGCCACCAGAAATTGATTATCTGGATGATATTTCATCTATGTCATGCATTGTTTCCCTATATTACAGCAGTGACTGAGTTTCAAAAGTACTTCATTGGCTGTGAGCAGTTTGGTAGGTTGTGTGGTCAAGAAAAGCAAATATAAATACAAGTTCTTACTTTTTGTTACATTTTTCAATATCAATATAATGTGCAGTGTGTTTGCTTTGTGTCAGTCAAGTGATATGTTACCTCCGTAAATTTATGCATTGCAGCAATGGCTAAACTACTGCCACATTTGGGATTGTGATGGATGTCAGAAACTGCACTCCAGTGTCACAGTACTAGGTCCTAAGGTCCCTTTTATCTCATCAATGAGACCCTGCAAGCTCATGGCCAACCTTTCCGAAAATGTTACCCCTTTAAACACTCTTCCTCCATAGCACTGCAAAGTTCTTGCTTCCTGGGAGTAACAGATTCCCTTTGCTGGAAGGGCTGTTAGATTGTATAAAAATCATCCCTGACTCAGCAAAATAGTCTAGGTCATTGTAGTGGGACTCGCTTTATGCGTTTGGAAATATCCAACCCACTGTCTCTGTGATAAATAAATAGCACTGTGGTTACATGGATTTTCGTTCAAAAAGTAAGGTCTTTTTCTCTTTTTACACCTTATGAATAGTGATTTTACATATTTTCCTAAACTTCAAATTACAACAATCTTCATTGCAATATAGATTTTCTACAACATGCCAACTGTAAACATATTCTAGCCTAGCCTGAAGCCACTTTCAAAGCAGCTGTTTCATGCACTCTCTAAGAGGCTTAGATTTAGAACTGTCAGTGTGTGAGTTATGAAGGAGGGTTTTTACCTTGGAACTATTAGCCATATGATAACTTTACTGTACAGTGGACTTGTCCCATTCTCCTCCAAAAAAGACTCAGAAGCAGTCAATGCCTGCACTTTGAAAAACATTTTTAAATTCAGAACTTATACATAACTTCATTCTTAGGCAAATTAATTTTGATTTGGGCGTAAGTAGGAAGGAGCGTTTAAAAAAAACTAGTTTATGAAAAAAGCTATGGTACAATGGCAAAGGGGTTTCTTGCATTAAGGCTCTTTCCCATGGGCAATGGAGTAAGGTGTGTTGAGCAGGGTGGTGGCAATGAAGATATCTCTCAGTAAAGGAAAATCAGAGTCCTGGCAAGGGTGGGCCCATAGTGATTTTTATAGGGAGCAGTGACAGAGACTTGGGAACAGGCCAAGTCTCTCTGCAGGGAACAGGCCAAATGGGCTAAGTAACAAAGTGGGTGAAAATAGAGAGGGTAAAACTAACCAAATATCCCCATAAAAACAAATGGCAAAACTTTATTTAACAGTCAAAAATACATGTTTTGGTTTGTGTTCTTTTGTCTTATTTTGTTTGCTTGTTTATTCAAATTTAGAAGATACTAAAGCCACAGGGTTTTACACATTTACACTGCGGGCATCTGGCATGCAGCAGCAGATATCAAAGCAAGAAGATAAATGTTACCAGAAACAAAATACTAAAAGCAGTGCCCCATCCCCGGTCACTCTGATTTTTTTCTATTCTTCAGCAGGGTGTGAGCATCATTGGCAGAGCCAGCATTTGTTGTTCATCCCTAATTTCTCTTGAGAAGGTGGTGGTGAACCACTTCCTTGAACTCCTGCAGTCCATCTGTGTAGATACACCCATAATGCTGTTAGGGAGGGAGTTCCAGGTTTTTGATCCAGTGACAGTGAAGGAACAGCAATATAGTTCCAAGGTAGGATCACGTGTGGCTTGGAGGGGAACTTTTACGGTAGTGGTGTTTCCTTGCATCTGCTGCACTTGTCCTTCGAGGTGGTAGAGTTCGCAGGTTTGCAAAATGTTGTCAAAGGAGCCTTTGTGAGTTGCTGCAGTCCATCTTGTATATGGGAGATACTATTGCCACGGTGTGTTGGTGGTGGAAGAAGTGAATGTTTAAGTTGGTGGATGGAGTATCAATCAAGCAGGCATCTTTTACCCGGATGGTGTTGAGCTTTTTGAGTGTTGTGGGAGCTGCACTCATCCAGGCAAGTGGACAGTATTCCATCACACTCCTGACTTGTGCCTTGTAGATGGTGGACAGGTTTTGGGGAGTCAGAAGATGAGATACTTGCCGCAGAATTCCCAGCCCCTGGCCTGCTCTTGTAACCACAGTATTTATATGGCTGGTAAGTATCTGATCAATGGTACCTCCCAGGATGTTGATAGTGGACGATTCAGTGATGGGAATGCCATTGAATGTCAAGGGGAAATGGTTAGATTTTATTTTGCTGGAGATGATTATTGCCTGGCACTCGTGAAGCACAAATGTTATTTGCCACTTATCATGACGTTCGTTGGTTTGACACAAGTTAACGTACACAAGGATTGGCGAAACAATAATGTGGGTTCATAACTTGAAGATAAGACTATACACAGATAATGTGTCACTGGGAGACGGTGAGGCACATGTCTGACCTCAACCACTCCTGATTGCAGACTGCCTACAAGTCATGGGACTATTACAGCATATCCTGTGTCAGTGGTAATTGACAGCAGTTTCTCAAAGGTGCATGCACATATCACAACAATTATTCACCTAAGCCTGAATGTTGTCCAAGCCTTGCTGCATATGGATAAGGATTTCTTCAGTATCTGAAGGGTGGCAAATGGTATGGAACACTTTAAATTAATTACTTAAGGTGAATAAGATGTAACCAATTGAAAAATCATGGATTGCAACTCCTGTTGCAAGTCGTGAATGCAAGTTGCTGTTTAACAGCTCTAGCTGCTTCCCAGACATAAAACTGAATCCTGATAAACATACAACTAACCTGACAGAAAATGTCACACTTGGATTACTTGGTTCTCCTTCAAAATCAAAATTTGAGAGTCAGCCTCACATTTGCCTTGATATTCTACAATGTTTAAACATATTGGGCTGCATTCCAGGGGCAGAATTTTACTGTCGGCGAGCAGGGGGCGGGGTCCACTCGCTGACGTGTAAAATGACGCGGGATGATGTCGGGAGGAACCCCCGACGTCATCCTGGCCCATTTAAATTTTCAGGAAGGCGGGGCCGCAGCAAAATCAATTGCGGGCCTTCTGACCTGTCAATGGCCACAATTAAGCAATTGAAGGACCTGCCCGTCCAACCTTAAGGTTGTCAGGTCGGCCAGGACCCCCGGCAGGAACTAGAAAAATCATGAAGCCTCATCCACCAGCGGGATGAAGTTTCATGTAGGGTTTTAAAAATTGTAATAAAGTTGTTACGTAAATTATGAACATGTCTCAATTCATGTGACATTGTCACATGAGGGGACATGTAAGGGATTTTTCTTTTCTCTACTTTTAATATTTTTAAAAGTTGAGGCGATCTCCCTGAGTCTGCACTTAGCCTCAGGGAGATGAGTGTGCTCTTACGTGCGCATGCGCGAAAGAGCGCACTCTCGATTTTAGGGATTCACCCCCGCCCGCATAGGGAGCGCATAGCGCTTCCCGGCGGACGTCACGCTGGGCGGGCCTTAATTGGCCCGCCCACGTAAAATGGCGGTGTGGCCCCAATCGCTGGCGGCGATTGGCTCCGCGCCCACCGGTGATTGGGTCAGGCCCACCCACCCGATAAACGCAAAATTCTGCCCCAGGTCTTCAGAACTCCCATCCATATTTCACTGCAGCCTCACATGAAATTGCAATCTAATTGGTCTCCTGCTTATGGCTGGTGCAAAATAACATAGAAATAGTTCAAACTGTGAACATATAATCCATGCCTGTTAATTGGAAGTCAATTTTGCTTGTAAACAAATTCAAGTTATCCACAAGTCAATTCAGCAATTTGAATTAAAAGAAAACACAGGAGGTTTTCATTTGCACAATTTCAATTCAAATTAATCATTAATTTGAATGAAGAGGAGAATGTAAATGTTCTGCATTGTGGGCAAAGCAGCACGTGAGCAATTGGAAACCACATAGACAGAAAAGAACTTTCCACAGGTTGTAAGTTGCTTTACTCCACCCAACCAAATATTGCCTCTTCTCCCCACTGAGATGAGTCCCAACGCTCTCTCACCATTCACTCAAATGAGTGCCAATGCTCTCTCTGCATTCACAGATGTCTTTACAAAACACATATGCATTTTTGTCTAATAGATTCCATTCTATGTGTAAGTGATTTTTCTGAAGTTAAACAACAAGGGTTATGCTGCAATATCCCAGAGATGGAAGAGATTGGTAGAAATTGGTATAAGTAGGTCTTAGGTGGATTTAGAACATGGAGAATTAGCACCTCTGTTTTTCCTCAAAATTTGCTTTTTATTTCGAAGAAATGGAGGATTAAGTGAAAGGTGAGTTTAGCTGTCTGTGACATTTATAGCTTACTGCCTTTATACAAAGGCTCAACCAAAAATACAGGTCATTTGGGCTTCTGATCTCTATCCATTAGCCCCAGCTGAAGAGAGACAGTGGGTTGAACTTTTGGCACACAGGCAGGAAATAGGAGCCGGGTCTGTTCTCAGGTCAAAACCCCGCCTCCAGTGGGAAACTGAATTAAAGTTCAGATTTTCACTGGGGTAAGTCCTTAATTGATATGGAGATGGGCTTCCTGCCCAAGACCAAGTGGGAGCAGGAATGGAGGTCAGATGAAGTGTGGAACTCATTTAGTCATACAACGGTGGCCATTATGGAAGCTGCTGGTTGTCCTGAGGAAGAGATTTGAGGTTTGCGTCAAAGGCTTTCATTGCACAGGGGTGCCAGAAGCCTGGCATCCAGTGTAGGGCAGACCCTTGCTTCATCAATACTGACCTGGATTTAATGCTGCATGCTATGAAGGAGAGGAGGGAGATCCTCTCCCTGGAGGGTTGCAGGAGGAGGCCACCTCATTGTGCACCACAGGCACCTCCCTGTTCAGTGTTATCTTCCTCTGTTTCCTGCTCCTCCCCTGAAGAGCTGTCTTCTACCAGGACCTCACGAAGGTTCACACATCCCTGGAGAGTTATGTTATGGAGAGAGCAGCAGACCACCACAATGACCAAGACCCTTGCAGGAGGGTATCGGAGGGCATCACCTAACTGGTCCAGGCACTGGAATTGCATCTTCAGAAGCCCAATGACCTGCTCAATGGTTGTCCTGCTGAACTGGTGGACATTGGTTGCATTGCCTCAATCCCTCTGTCTGGGGCTCCCGTAGAAGGGACAGAAGCCATTTTGTCAGGGGATTTCCCTTGTCCCCTAGGATACACACTTTAGGGGCTGAGGCAGCCTGGACTGCCAGAGGATAAAAGAGTCATGGCAGCTGACAGGAAAGCAAGCATGCACATAGAAGAAACTCTTGTTGTAGTCGAAAATGAGTTGGACTTTGAAGTGCAAACCCTTCTTATGGATGGACCTCATTGATTAATCACTGGTTGCCGTGATGACCACATGGATGCAATCAATGATGCCCTGTACATGGAGGAATCCAGTGATGGAGGCAAAACCCAGTGATCACTGTCCCTATGAGGCCATGTCTATCGTGAAACAAATGGACTGCCCAGCTCTGGCAAAAAGGGCATCAGTGAGCAGTGAGGTGCAGTGGTGTTCAACTGTCTTTGAAATGATGCCAATGTCTGCAGTTGATCCTTGGAAGGAGTCAGAAGTGAAGAAATTCAAGGCCACAGTGGCTTTGATGGCCATGGCAGCCAGTGCTGTGAGGTACAATTCTCCAGCAATGAGGGCACAGAAATATGTGATTATTTGCCTCGAGACTTGCAGTCTCCTGTGGCACTGGTCCCTGGTCATCTCCAGGTATTTTGGTATTCGGCAGTAGATCATATGTTGAGGGTATCGCCTGCTCTTCTTTCCTCTCCTATCCCCTCCTGATGTCGAGGGTTCTACCCTTCTTGCAGAAGGTGTTGCCCCTCATCATCACAATGCCCAAAGTCTCATATTTGCATCCCCATTTCCAACTAGAGCCTCCCTCTGGGCAGGTAACTGCCCAGCTATCCTTCACAGTCTTGACCCCTGCTCTTCTGCCCCTGCAATGCCAGGGGCCACCATCCCCTTTCAAAGCATGGGCAATGAGTGTCCACTCTTCCTCCACAGGTGTATTGCCAAGGGTACCACATTACCATTGTCCAGTCCCCCTTTGTCTTGCTGACCCTCTAATGGGGCTGGGTTGTTGCCCTGGGGCAGCCATGATTGGTTCGCCACTCTTTAACAACCTGCCTTCAGCTGGCCAGTGGCTAACCTGTCTGCCCCTTTAAAAATATAAAGATCACCTCTTAGCAAGCTCTTAAGGATTTTTTTTTTAAAAACTGATATAATTAGCCTCACTCGGGGGGAGTTCAGGATTCCTATCGTATCCCTCCCCTGCCTTGTCGATTATTGCTGGTGCTGAGATCAGCACTTTAAAATTAGCATGACAACGAGATTTTCAGGGTCCCCCTGCCTCTGTTCCCACCTTTGAGGAGCCCTGAAAATTCAGCCCAGAGTGTCAGCCTAGAACTTGTGCTCAAGTTCCTGGAGTGGGTCTTCAATCTATGTCCATCTGACTCAGAGGTAAGAGCACCACTACCAGGCCTCGATTAACATCATAGTTCCATGTAATCCTCTTAATTTAACGGTTTGGTGCAGTTCTACATAAGTCTTTTCAATTTGCACAATTGATTGACTCTAGCCCTCTTCATCATCTTTGCAGGCAAAAATAAACAGTTTGATGTTGCCCTCTGTTCATGGAAAGCACCTCATACTGAGGAAAAAAAAATGTGTATTTTCAGTTTACACTGAGAGAAAGAATAATCCCACTGGAAGTGTGAACAGAAACAGAAATTGCACAATAGATCAATCAGCTATTGACAGAGAAAGATGTTTTGATTACGACCTCTCTCAGAACCTCTGAATTTCTTCTTCAAATGCTGGCCTACCTACTGTGAACTATCAGCATTTTCAGTTTTCATTTCACGCCTATTCGGTTTTCAGGAGCTAATACAGACCTCGTAATATTGGGTAATATGGAATTGCTCCATTAGTCAACTGCTGAAGCAAAAAAAAACGGAACCTGGTAGAGATAATCCATTAAGAAAGTGCCCAGGTGTTTATACTACAGATCTTAATTGATTGTAGGCAGCCCATAAAATGCCAATTTGTGAACATAACCCAATCACAATGGATTTAGTGTATACAGATGTGTTGCAGCCATTTTCTCCAGTTAATTCATTTAACTTCCACATTGTACAATTAGTTCAGTTATTTATCCAGCATAAACCAACATTTATTTTTCATTTGTTCAAAATGGAAAGCCTAATCATTTTATATGAGTTCAACTGTTGCCAGTCCTGCAACCCACTGTTGACAAGATATCCGGTTTGTTAAGAGTGGGAATGTAAGCCAGGAAAGCCTCTCTAATCCTGAATGGCTCTGTTGAAACAAAGGACAACATTTTGTGTGTATGTGCAAACATTGCTTTTTGATCCAGCTGCGGAACTTTGGTCTGATGGCTGCAAAATTCTAGCAATCCACCCAAGTGCCAAATATTTTCAAAATCTAGAGTCAATTAACCAATGATCTTAGTGCAGCCTCCGGCTGATTAGAAAAGTTTGTAGGAATGAGCGCATTGAAAAAAAAGAGCAAATTACAAAAAAATTAAATCATGATAAATGGATTATGTCTCCAAGAAGGAACATTTAACAAACATTTTTGGGGAGGGAGAAGAATTAAAACAGACAAGTACCAATTGCGACATACATCAGATACAAGTAATGTATTATTCAGGAATCTGAAAATCATGCATCTACAGCACTGCTGCCCAGATTGGAAAAGTCAAGGTGCTGGAATTCTTAATACCAATTACTGATCAAATATGTGATACAGGGAGGAATAAGGTGAGCCCAGTCTATTCAGCGGTGTATGGAGGACAGCAAACGTGTTTAAAAATGTTACTACAGGCAGGTTACAGTCCTAACACCCAGGAGTGCCTATTGTATGAGTGTCTATCGCCATTGTGCATGGCTTTTTTTCAGAGATTTTTTGCAATTGTTTATATCCTCCTTAAAGCTGGAGCTGTTGTAACAGGTCTTCATTATTGTTCATCATACTAACCAAGAAGTTCAAGGAAATTATGATGTGATTATACCATCATGACAATATACCCTAGGTCATCTGTGCCACTTGTAGGAACTATTTCTGAATTAAGAAATTGGATGATGTCAGCTCTGCCTCCCTTCCCGGTTAAAAATAGTGGTGATTGTGAACTTAATTGCCTCTTGTCCTATAGCTGAAAGGAGGTGGGCTCAAATGACTACAAAGGTTAGCTTTGGGCACAGGTTTATAGTTGGAAGCTGAAAACAGAACTTGCTTTGTCAAACATCATAATCATCATTTTAAATTTAAATGTAAAAAAAAGCAGGACAAATCCAATCAGGTCAATTACCGCCTCATCAGTCTACTCTCAATCATCAGTAAAGTGAAGGAAGGGATCATCAACAGTTCTATCAAATGGCACTTGCTTAGCAATAACCTGCTCATTGATGCTCTGTTTGGGTTCCACCATGGCTGCTCAGTTCCTGACCTCATTACAGCCATAGTCCAAGCATGGTTAAAAGAGCTGAACTCAAGAGGTGAGGTGAGAGTGACTGCCCTTGACATCAAGGCAACATTTGACCAAATGTGGCATCAAGGAGCCTTAGCAAAACTGGAGTCAATGGGAATCAGGGGGAAATCTCTCAAATTGTTAGATTCATACCTAGCAGAAAGGAAGATGGTTGTGGTTGTTGGAGGTTAATCATCTCAGTCCCAGGGCATGGCTGCAGGAGTTCCTCAGGGTAGTGTCCTAGGCCCAACTATTTTCAGCTGCTTCATCAATGACCTTCCCTCTGTCATAAGGTCAGAAGTGGGGATATTCACTAATGATTGCACAATGTTCAGCATCATTCGTGACTCCTCAGACACCGAAGCAGTCCATGTCCATATGCAGCAAGACCTGGACAACATTCAGGCTTCAGCTGATAAGTAGCAAGTAACATTCACGCCACACAAGTACCAGACAATCCCAACTCCATCAAGAGCGAATCTAACCACCTACCCTTGACGTTCAATGGCATTACCATAGCTGAATCCCCTTCTATCAACGTCCTGGGGTTACCATTGACCAGAAACTGAAATGGACCAGCCATATAAATACTGGTACAACAAGGGCAGGTCAAAGACTGAGAATTTTGCATCGAGTAGCTCACCTCCTGACTCCCCAAAGTCTACCCACTATCTACAAGGCCCAAGTCAAGACTGTGATGGAATACTCTCCACTTGCCCGGATGAGTGCAGCTCCATCAACACTCGAGAAGCTCGACACCATCCAGGACAAAGCAGCACGCTTGATTGATATCCCATCCCCCACCTTAAAACATTCACTCCCACCATCACTACCATCTACAAAATGCACTACAGCTACCCATCCAGGCTCCTTCAACAGCACCTCCCAAACTACGACATCTACCACCTCAAAGGACAAGGGCAGCAGATGCATGAAAACACCATCACTTGCAAGTTCCCGTCCAAGTCACACACAATACTAACTTAGAACTATATCACCATTCCTTCGCTGTCTTTGGATCAAAATCCTGGAAGTCCCTTTCTAATAGCACTATGGGGGTACCTACACCATATGGACTGCAGCGGTTCATGAAGGTGGCTCACTACCATCTTCTCAAGAGCAATTAGGGATGGGCAATAAAAATGCTGGCCTAGCCAGCGATGCCCACGCCCCACTAAAGAATAAAAGAAGGTAAAAATGGCATTTTAATATAGGTATTATAACTACAAATCCTTATTAGAATTGAATGTACAGCATAATGGAAAGCAAATTCTCAGCAGAAAAGACATAGGATAGTTAACTGATCACAATTTTTCTAAATTTTGTAGACGAAGAGGTAACCATTGTACATTTAATGTTCATTACTAATGTTTATTTTAATTGTTTAATGTTAGAAATATAAGTCCAAGGCATGATTGATCTGATATTAAATAGAGGAAATTATCTAGACTGGTTGCTTGCTAAAACATTCATACACCAAAACAAGAACTTTAGCATTTTAAGTCTTGTTTTAATTTTATTCATTTCATTTAGATAATATAAACTTACAATTTACAAGTTCATATGGTGTACCCTTACATGCAAACAAATATTTTTAGTAAGAATGTAATCCTGTGTTACAGCCCCTGGCTGCTTGCTCAATCCCGTTGTTAGACTGACTGATCAACAGTTATCCTACTTAGCCCTTTCTCCCTTCTTAAAGAAAATCTTACTTTGGCAACCCTCCACTCTCGAGCCACAACATCGATAGCCAAGATTCTGAAAGATCAGAATTTCTGCTACTTCCTCTCTGAACAACCTAGAAAGCATGTCTTTTGCATACTTGAGTTCTACCAACATTTTCACTGCTATTTCATTATCAAATTTAGCTCATCAAAATGCATCACCTCCTTCATTTGTATCCTTGAATTCCCATTACCGTATACTTTTGTGAATAAGAAGACAAATGTGAATTCTATCTCCACCAATCCTTCATCCTCGATGAGATTTCCTTTTATCTCCAAGTTGCCATTTACCTATTCTTTCAGCTTTTGTGTTTATGAAATCTTTCGCTGTTTCCAAAATCTTCTTTCGTACATTCTCTTCGTCTTTCTGATCTCCTTTGATGTTTACAACTATACATCTTTGTATTGTTAGTCCTGGATTTCTCACACATCTGTTTCAAGTCGTATTCTAATTTCATGTTTTAATCCTCATCCAAGGAAGTACAGCCTTTGCTGCACCCCCTTTGATTTTGTGGGAATATGCCTTAAATTCTTATGATGAAATTCCAGAATGGATGTAAGTCTCAAATTTAGAAATTTTGTACAGCTTTGATTTCTAGTCATTTTTAGTAGCAGGGAATTATATATTAGGATCATTCTAAGAAATCAATCAAGATCCCGCTTTAATAAGGAAGTTATTGCTTCCTAAAGAACATCAATCTGGTCACACACTTGCATAGATTTCAAGTATAGAAAATACTGCTGATTCAGTAGTTTTACAGCACAGCTCTGAGCCATCACGACTTCACATTACCTTTCAGTTTGCACACCACTTTCATGAGGGAGTCTTACCATCAGAACTCCATCTAATAATTAACCTGGCAGAACAACTTTTTATACAATAGCCACCTTTTTCAGAATCCTGAGTGTGCTAGGCCAGACATGTGGATATAGAAATAACAGCAATCAGCCCAATGCCAAAAAAATGACCTAGTGCTTGCCAGTTTTGCAAGGGAAAATGTTCATCCATCCATTTCTACCAGCCAGTACATACACTCCTCTCAACTGAATCTAGTCTACTCCAACAGGGATGTGTTCATTTTAGCCAGGGAGATTACAGGGAAGGACCAAGGAATACTGCAACTCACGGAATCATTCTTTTCATGGGCCAGCATCTTCCAGTCGGCGAGCGGGGGCGGGTCCCACTCACCAATGCGGGGTGATGTTGGGTGTGCGTCCCGACGTCACCCCGTGTCATTTGGATTGTCAGTTCGGTGGACGCGCATCCGAGTTGGATGCACGCCCGCCGACCTGTCAACGGCCTATTAAGGCCATTAAAAAACCAAGTGAACTCATTAATGGACCTGCCCGTCCAACCTTAAGGTTGGCAGGCAGGCCGGGAGCCTAGACGGGCTTGTGAAAAATCATGAAACCTCATCCAGGGGTGGGATGAGGTTTCATGAGTGATTTAAAAAATGCAGAAAATTTTACAATAAAAGTTATGGACATGTCCCAGCTCATGTAACAGTGTCACATGAGGGGACATAGCAGGGAAATTTTTTTCTAATCTTTAATGAAAGTTTCAAATCAGTGCAGATCTCCCTAAGGCAGCACTTTGCCTCAGGAAGATGAGTGCGCTCTTTCGTGCGCATGCGTGAAAGGACGCACGCCCAGCTGAGGGAAACCCGCCTGCCCGCACAAGGAGGCATAGTGCTTCCTGGCGCACGTCACATTGGCGGGCCTTAATTGGCCCACCCATGTAAAATGGCGTCGCGCCCCCCAGTCAGGGGCACCGATTGGAAGCGCGCCTGCTTGCACCCACTCCCGCACTTCCCCACACTGGGGGGGAAAATGTTGCCCATGATCTTTCACTCTAGCTAAGTGCAAAGTCGTTTGTAAAGTCCCACATTGTTGTTCTATCCATAAAACTTGGGGTGGAAGCGTCCCAGATTTGCACAAAGTGCGGTAGCATGCAGGAAAAAGCTGTTTTACCTGCTGGCTGCAACTACGGGTTTTCGCGCCATATCATCCAATTCCCAGCGCATCCCACCTCAACAATACTGCATTCACGGGAACCACTCCAGATCACTGGCAGGCTGGCTCGGATTTGACTGCTCCGCCGTGATCTCAGCGCTTGCTTGCTCTGGGTGTCATATTTAAAGCGCACCAGAGCACAGCCTACTTCATGTCTTCAGGCCAGGGCTGCTCCAAGCCCCAAAAGCAAAGAAGACAGCAGCCCAGGAATTTAATGACATCTTTCTGGGGCGTCTGCTGGATGCAGTGGAAGGCAGCCACAATGTCCTCTATCCCTGGTCTGGCCACAGGAGGTCCACCAGAGTCTCCAGTCCGGCCTGGGAGACGATGGCAGTGGTGGTCAGCGCCACCAGAGCACAGAGGGAGTCAGCCATCCAGTGCAGGAAGAGGATGAATGATCTCATCCATTCCGCCAGGGTAAGTCAACCACTTCTCACTCTCAAGCCACACACTCACAAACCCATCACACATCCACAGGGATCTCACACATCAAGGGACAACACCACTAACTCTCACACACACCCTCACATCTCCATCAGGCTCATATCCTCTGGAGCTCACGTCCTCATCCCATCCATGGCTTCGCTCACCACACAAACATTCCGCACAGTGCCATGTGTCCTGTTCACACTCTCCCCATCTGTTTTCATGCAGGAGAAGCTGGCTCACAACAGCAGGGAGAGGTCGCTGGCCAGGGGTGGAGTACTCAACATTAGGCCCCTCACTCACTTTGAGGAGTGTGCCGTCGCGCTGACTGGTGAGGATGTGGACTGTGCCTGCGGTGACGGTGAGGTGGGCGGCAAACATCCTCGTAAGGATCCTGCACCACATCATCCTCTCTCAACGCAACTGTGAGTGCTCTCTCCCCTGCTTTTGACTCTGCTGCCATGTACTAATTATCTCTACTTTAGTTCACAGGGAGCTCTGCCAAGCGACCGATGTCCTCAGCCAACCAGCCCCTCAGCTCCATCTAGGTCCTCACCACCAGCCAAGAAGACACCTCCTCCATTGAAGAGCTGGAAATAATCAGCCTCAAAGACCCGTCACAGCGCTTACCCACACCCTCCACCAGCGCAGAGGCACACACCTCGGTGGGACCTAGATCTAGAGAAGGTTCGGGTTCACAATCTGGTAGTTGCCGCATAGACATGTATTTCCAGTGGGAGGAGGCAGGTTCTGTCAAGCTCCCTGCCACTCGTAGGACTGCTGGGGAAGAGGCATCTGTGAGGTCCGAGTCAGATGACGAGTCTCTGGATTTGGCCTTCCAACTCATCCTGGAAAGTCAGCAGAAGGTGTGGGAATATCATGCAGAGCTGTCAAAAGCCCTCAACAGAATGGTACGCAAGTGGGAGGAGTGAGTCTGTCTGCTCTCTGATGAAGTGATGCCCACATGTGCACGTTTTGAGATCTTCATGGGAAGGATAGTGGACACCATGGAGACCCTGGTCCAGCAGAACGCAGAGATGCGGACAGAACTGCACTCCATCACGGTCGCCATGGGTGAGTTCCTGCAGCGGCAATGTGAGAGGAAATCGGGCACCTCGATGTCCCTACAGGTGCCCCTTCCCCTGAAGGAGTCAGGCCAGGGTCCTCGGGCACCGGAAGGGAGGAGGAGAGGCAGCTGGACAACCCTGGGTCATCCACTCAGGAATCTCAGAGGCTGCCTGTTCCCCTTTGTCTGTGACCCCCATCAGCCTCATGCTCTGTCACTGCAGAGGGAGCAGCTGGCCCACAGGAGGACAGGCAAAGCAAACCAGGGCCATCAAGGCCTAGAAACATTAAGAAATTCTGATCACAAGTGGTTGTACGGGTGAACACATTTTGTCACTTTATAATCTGAAAATATATTCACTTTCACTGAATAATGTGTAATGTTGTACTTTAGCTTCATTGACAGGCTTCGTGAGTCTTCCCACTGCATCCTCCCCCCATCACAAGCAGTTTAGCAGCACACCGCCCTGACTATGAATGATTCTGCAGGGAGAACTGTGCATGCAGCAGAGCCTTTCAGAGACTCGTGCAAGCATTCTCCCACACTCACAGAGCCTTCCTCCACCACACACATCTCAAGGTCCTGAGCATTTTCGATGCTTCGATGCTGCCTGCTGGGGTTTGCTTTCAGTTGTCTATCTGAGCTGAGCTGCATCTCTGCCCACCCACTGATCACACTCCCATGCAGTACCTGTGCCCGTCCAACAGGAGGCTCCGCTCACTTTCGAGTTCGACAATGATGGTCGCAGTCGTGTTTTTGATCAGCTCCCCCTGTCCTGCCCCCTACCCCAGTCACCCATATCCTTTCCCCCATCACTGTTGGCCCCCATGGCATCAACTTCCACCTCCCCACCGTCACCTACCGAACCCTTTACTTTCCGGGATGTCCAGGTGAATGTGCACATTCCCTCCCTTCCTGTGAATTTCACCCCATCCACGTTAACCTCCCTGATCTCCTCCTTCCCACCCCCAGGGTCCGTGTCTGCCTCCGAGTTCCCTCCAACCATCTTTGCCGTCCCTTCTATCACTACCTATGCACCCTCACCCTTCTGGTTCCCTCTGTCCCCTCTCATACTCACCACTCCCTTCTGCCACGCCACCCTCATTTCACTCCCAAGGAGGCATTGACTCCACAGACCCCTCCCTTGCACGTTCACCTAGACATCCCCCACCCCTTACTCCCACCTCCACCCTTACTCCCTCCTCCCGCCTCTCCCTGGGCTCCTTCCCCCCACCACCACCACTCCGGACTCCCCTCACACCTACCTCCCCCCTTGCCACTTTCTCCCCAGTTACACCCGCCTCCCGTCACACACTCTGCTCCCCCCTCCTAACCTCACCCCCCTGACGCCTTTGTCCACCCCCACAATTTCACCCATCTGGTACATCTTCCTCCCAGTCACACCTAGGCCTTCCTTTCCCACCCCACACCGGTACACCGTCCATTCTCAGCTTGACCTTCCTCTCCCCCTCCTTGTCGATCATCCGTAGCAGCCCATGGCCAAGTCCATGATGTTCCAAAGCAGACCCGAGACATCAACAGAGACTCGCACCTTCCGTGAGCTGCTTCGTGGTGGAGCCATGTCCATAGTAATCTACCCAGCATGCAATGCACATGTTCCTCCAGGGTCCAATAGCTGTAGGGCTCCAGCATCTTCTGCTCCTCAATTATCCACGATCTGAGCAAGGCCTTAACAGCAAGTCCTGGCTTCTGCACATCACACTTGTCCTGACATGTTCTGGGCTGGCGTGTTTTCACGCTGGCGTAATGGCAAATCTAGCATGGGGGGATGATTCCAGTTAAGCCTTACTTTGTATCCCATTAATGGGATGCAAATCGGGAAATCAGCCTCCAGCGAGATTCGCATTCCGCCATGGCGTACACCATCAAATGATCCCGCTGTGCTTTCACGCCGGCGTGAAATTGATTTTTGGCCTTCTTGCCATATCGTCCCTCTCCCGCCTGCCATGATGCCTGACACCAGCAGGGCTGGAATATTCCGGCCATAGAACTTTCATTTACTCATTATTTTGAATGAGGTAGACTATATGGTGGACTTAATTTCAGATCTTCTCTTGACCGTCATTTCAGAGATTGAACCTCCCAGCATTTGGATCAAATGACTGATTAATGACATTGCTTACCATTACAGCAATATATTGGTCTTTTTATATGTTGGTATAGTAGCCTCCTCTTGCACAAGCATATTAAATCTACAACACAGGACATAAAACAGGTTTCCTCAATTCCCTTTCATGCTTTAAGAGTGCTAAACCCTCTCTGCCAGAAGAAAGCTATTGAGGTGATATGCATACTGATATGTGGGTCTAGTTGTCATAAACTCAGTGCTGATTACTACTGTTGTAGTGGAAGTGTTTGGTGCAGAATGTTGTGCTAGTTGCCCTTGGACTCCAGATCAACCAGCTTTTATCTATGGATACAGGAACACACATGGTGGGTATGACTAATACGGTCTATCTTTTCAATTCAGCAGAGATCAGTAATGTCTTTGAAAAAGGATTACTTTGACCATAGCATCCAACCTCTGCTACATTCTCCCATCCAAAGTGCCATCACTTGCTGCTTATTTAATTTGGATGCACAAGAGGGGTTTTTTTCTAGGCACGTAGGCCACCCTTCAAATCAGTATTCCTATGTAATCACCTCTTAGGGCTGAAGAGTTTCAAATCTACCTTGCTAGTGTGCTTATCTGTGATTCCTGCTGGTCACTACTGATCAGATGGGTTGCATTTCTGGTGGCTAAAGAGCCAAAAATAAGCTCAATTGACTCAGCAGTAAATAAGTGCAATTGCTGACACAAAACTTGTCTGATATATGGAAAATGCCCCTAGCTTTTACACCAAGCACTTATGAGATTGTCAAGGAAATTAGCAAGAGTTTCTGCAGCCAACAATAAGTCAGGGAGCTGACTTAGTATAAGTTAAAATTTCACAGTTACTGAAGCACTTTGGGTTAATGACTGCATCTACAGCTCTCCCTTTCACCATCAGGCCAGTCAGTTTGTCCCAAACAAGGTCATCACAGCTTCAGGAAAAATTAATATGTCCCACAGGAAATTGTTTGACAGAAGAAACAAATCAATAGTTATATAAAAGTTTATTCTGCTTTTCATTCGCAGTTTTACTTGTTTTTTCCTAAAAAAAAGTTTTGAGACTTGCTTTTAAAATCTCCAAACTATGCTGTTCGTAAATGCTGAGATTCAAAAAAAAGTACAAATCACAACTAGCTACACCCACCTTTTGTACTATGTTTTGTATTTTAATTTACCGTGCTTCATCTATCTTTTGCCACAGGAGAATTGTGAAAACAGCAATTAAGACATATGTTTCTAGTGCTCAATCTCTTGGCATTTACATACTTCTTTCCCAGCTCTTAAAATTCTTCTGTCGGTTTTACTTAAGCACGGCAAACAGCTGATTAAACATCAAATATGCTGCTCAAACTTAGAGATTATAGCACAAATATCATCACACCTACCATCCACATCTTGTGATATTATCATTCTAATATTATTTTACAATAACTTTCTAGTGCCATGATTTTTTTTCATAATTAAATAGATATTAAATATAATGGCTGTTCTGGCGTCCATCTACATCAATCAGTTCCAGTGTGACTGATAGGTTGATTAATTATTAGCAACCAAAATGCTGTTGTGTATAAAGAATTTTTTTTTAATTATGAAAACTATATTCTTTCAATTAAGCCATTGCGCCACCTTCTCCAGTTCAAGGGCATACACAATGCACAGAGAGGGCTGGCTTGAGTACTATGAAATAACACTGAGCAGGGAACCACCACTTCATATCACAGTGTGGCCTTACAATAACAGTTAACCTTTTGCCTACTATTGGACATGATAAATGATGGTTTGAATGACAGCTTTGGACAGTCTACTATCAATGCAAAAATAGCTTCTTGATTTGTCTAGCACGCACTTAGAGCAGAATTGAAGTTGTTCCCAAAAATTCTGAGGAAAAAAAAACTAATGATTCACGAAGTCAAGTCAAAATTATACAACCATACATGAACCACAGACTGTACATTTCAAACTGTTACTAAAAAATCTAAATTCACTGCATTAAATAAATTGCTCTACATCAAGTGACAACTGACTTTTTTCTCACAGAAATTACCATATTCATATTCTGCTTTATTAGTCAATTTCATATTTTTTTTTAATTGGCAATATCAGATATTAAAAAGAAAAACTTTTAATTTGCCACACCAGAAGATTTTTAATGTATAAACCACAATACATTAGACATACATAATGGAAACTTTTAACATTACTTTCCCCCCCCATTTTTGCTTAGCTTGATCATTAACTAGTGACAAATTACTGCCTCATCACCATTGTGAAGAAAGGAGAAGTCCCATCCGTTACCATTGACAAAACTAGACTGAATACTGTAAAATATTTCATCTAACTATGAAGTGTGCTATTGAAGACTGCTCTCACGGACCAAGTTAGGCTTAATTACGTATGATTCTAAAACTAAGACTGTCATGCAGTTGTGATTTCAACTCTCCACTCCGATTCTGAAACCTGATGAACCACTGACATATTGGGACATATTTTTTGAATAGCTGACAATACATTTCCTAGATTTCACAGTGCGGAGACAGGAAGCATTTTGATTACATATGAACAGTACCCAACTACATTTTGATTATCATTAATGTATGTGCCAGCTGCTTGTCCAGCACATTATTCTAAACATTCATCATTCTGAGAAAAAATAGTGTTCTTCCTAAAGCCTATTCTAACTTTATCTTATGTTCTCTGGTTTCACTAGGTTGAATTACTTTCAAGTAATGTGGATTTACCTTATCTATATCATGTCATATTTTACATAGTTCATTAGCCTACTTCTCCAAACTTACATTATAGTTCATCCCCTTAAAACTTAGGATATTTCTTATTATATTTCCCTGCATTCATTAGAATAATGCATGTACTTTGTGACACGTTAGTCAGAATCAAAACAAGAGTGCAACCAATGCATTGTCTAGATACAAAAAATAATGAATCTAATGTTACTTATGCTAGTACTCCAGTAGAATAATTAGGAAGTGATGTATTGTTAAGCATGTTATCTTTCAAAAGACATGTTCTGATCTGTCTACCCTCTCAGGTGGACATAAAAGGTCCCATGGCATTATTTCACGAATATCAAGAGGTTTTTATCTTAGAGTTCACCCATTGTCCTGCCCAGCATTTATCCCTCAATCACCAGCTACCAGATCAAATTACCTGGTCATTCATCTCATTGCTATTTGTGGGAGCTTAATGAGTATAAATTGTTTGCTTTACTTGCCTGCGTTACAACTGTGGCAACACTTCAAAAGTAATCAATTGGCTGTGAGATGTCCTGAGTTCAAGAAAGGACAATAACAGTGCAAGTTATTTCTTTATGTTCAGGTTCCTGAATACATTTTCCTGTCCTAATTCTATTCAATTCATGTATAATTACATCAACTTTTTTCCCACTATGGAATGCTTTATACTTTTCAATGTTACATTCCACTTTCATTAGAAACCACTGATTTCAGCCCCTAAATTATTTTACTGCATCATCCACATCTAATGCTCACTGTCAAAATAAAAAAGGGGAAAATAATTAATTTGATCTATATTACCCAGGGTAAGGGTCTATTGGGTTTAACAAACTTTTAAGTATATGCTGGATGACTGTTTGCTCTCTGTGCTCCAGCACTGGAACCATACTATGACCACTATCCTTCTGCCCTCTGGAATTCTTTTCCAAATCATATCATCGAACAACTTACCTGACTTCAATCGCTAAGACATCAATCTCAGTGGCAGTGCCATCGGACTCAACACCCAAATATCCTTCATCTACCATTTAAGAGTTCACCTCTTCCTTTCGGGGAATAGGTACATGAGAGACTGCTATATAAATGAAAGCTGTTTGATTGCTAACCAGACAAATATGCTGTTATAATGCAGTCACAAACCAGTAATTTATTGTGCTGGAAATATAACATTTGAGAACAGTGGGTCCTGTTTGCTTCTGGAGTTTACTATATCTGCTCCAGTTGTAGTTACCAGTTTTGCTAGCTGTCTGGCAGATTTGAAGGCTGCACGGGCTCCAGCATGGATTTGGATTTGAAGTGAAGTGCTGAATTGTATTTATGATTTGAGTTCATTCCAAATTTCTACATTCAGTCCAGGTACACAATATTCTTTGATTTAAATTACAGAAATTAGCTGCAAAGTAGAAATCACACAGCTCACAAAATTTCATTGGCAAATCAGTTGTTTTGTCAGGACTATATTAAGAAACATTGCATGCGAGGATTGAGTACAGAAATTTGGAAATTCCAAACTATCAATCCACCCCAAGCAATTCACGTTAAATCCAAATTCCACTCAAATGCAGCAGAAGAAACTAGTTTCAGAGATGCCAAATGAAAGTAAGACAAGGCTGGAAGAGGATGATAATCATAGCAGAGAGTGAAAATCATAGAATTTGTGACCTTTGTGACACCCATGACATAGGTATGGCCTTACTTATGATCCAATCTGCAGCACGATAGGTACAAATGTGTTTGTCACATATCGAATACAGATTTTCATTAAAAACACTGGTGCCTTTTTATGCATGAAAGACAGAGGCACCTCAGAAGCCAGCCTGTGATCAGCTGTGCTCCAGGCAGTCAATTGCCCTTCCTTCACCCCTTCAGGAAAAAAAAGCAAGCAATCTATCATTTTAATCTAACTTCATCAGCTCGGCTGGAGGAATGAAGTCTCTCGTTAACATTCTCATCATC
The DNA here is from genome assembly GCF_964194155.1 of Cetorhinus maximus. Classification (NCBI taxonomy): domain Eukaryota; kingdom Metazoa; phylum Chordata; class Chondrichthyes; order Lamniformes; family Cetorhinidae; genus Cetorhinus; species Cetorhinus maximus. The sequence continues at coordinate 146,351,094 of NC_135880.1, read as the reverse complement.
CTTTGCTGGTTGATAATCCAGCAATAGTTTTCAACTCTCCAAAAATTGTAAAATTGATCTATCATCTTTGCTAAAATATATTCCATTAGAGAGCATTTCTTGTGAATTAATGTTGATGATAAGCAACCCAATCTGAAATGAGAAGTAGAGAATACACATCAAGAAGTGATGAATTACTCAATTATGAATGATGTAAATAGACAGACCTAATGAGTGTCACGGGCATAAGTGAGTTATGTGGTCTATGTCATGACTTGTCTTTCTTACATGGCAAAGGAAAATGACTGTTTAAATGAAATTCAAATTAGGTCTCTGTGCAGAGCACACTTAATGCTCCATTAAAGCTGCATCTTTGGGATAGTATTAAAGATGACAATATCAAGAGCCAAGTCTCCCATCTCCTTCCTATTATTATGTACTCAGCATACTCTACAATTCTTTTCACCTTTGCTTTAAGAATTACCTTCTAAAAATTAAAGAAAACAAGTATCTGTAATTGGTATTGTTTTTGTTCTGATCCCTGTAGAGATCGATAACTTACAAAAAGACATTCAAACTTTCAGCTGAATGGCTGAAAGGATCACATGACAAGATTTCAAGGTTTAAGATTTTTACTGTAACACACAAACTAAAAGTAACATTGACTAAACATTTTCAGTAAGCACTTATACTCTAAACTACAGAGAAGATTCCCCATTTTAACATTTAAAATGATCAAAAATCTCCCTTTATTCTGTTCCTTAAGCAGACACTTCATTCTCCAGAAACTAGTCCAAAGTGATTCTTAGCTCCTTTTTCCTTTTCCAACCAGATAACTTCTAGTCCCCAAACTGACTTTCACAGTGTGGGTTACCCTCAAGATTCCTCGCTCTAGCCAAAGTTAGGCGAATCTTGCAGCTTTGTTTAAACACTCACAACCTTGGTCTCTTCCATTCAAGCATTTTGTGTGGTTAACAAAAGAGACTTGCTGCCTCGACCTCTGTGCTCTTCCTGTCTCTCAGATTCTTGTAGACTGATCCTGTGAGGTTCAGTGATATTTAGGAAAATGTGCAAACTGTTTGTACAATAGCTTTAGATGGACTCTTCCCCTCTCCAAGCCCACCTCCATGGCAACCTGAATCACATGGGCCAGGTAAAAATGCTAATTAGCTATCCTCTAGACCCCCTCAACTCTATTCTATCTTGGGATTAAATTGAAAGATTAAAGTATAACTGTTTACAAAACCTGCCATCCCTAACATCTCCCTCGGGTCATTCTTTACAGGTGTGAAAATCTTGCACTTTCTTCCCAGTAAAACAACCTGGGCCCCTTTTTAACCTTTAACAACAAAGCTAACCAAACTTGTTGTCTGCAGAATTCAGAGTAGGTCACATGACACTCTTCATTCCTCCATCTTACCCTAAATTAAAGGCACAGTCCCAAAATATAACAATCTATAAAACCTCACATTTGTAATATTTTATTGAAAAAACAAGTTGGAGGGCCAATTCCACAGTGCAAAATACCAACAAGGTTGAAAACAACAGAAGAGAAGGTTACATTTATAAAGAAGCGATGATTAGATCAAAACCAGTCTGGTTTTAAAAGCTTGACGGAGGAAGGAAAGACTAAAGTGAGAAGTTCAGGGAAATTACAATGACACCTAATTTCAACGCAGTGAGGATACAGGGAACAAGAGCTTATAGAATAAAACTTGAGGAAACCAAGGGAACAATGTTCAGCAAAGCACTGACTTCAGTTATATTAATAGAATAGACAGTGGTAAAACATGTGCGAAAGAGATGGGTTAGCTGGTGTCAAGAAAAATTGTCAATAAGCTGCTTCTTGTACTCTGCTGAGGGAAGCTAGAGAGTTTTCTTATCAGATTTGGGAATATATACATACTTTCAATTGGCTTGGGCATTATAGAGGGCTACAAATTGTTGAAAGAAAGGGTATTTAGTTTGAAAGTTAGTCAACATCACAAATTTCTCCTCCGTAACTGATTTTCATCATCGAGACAAGTAGTAGGAGTTGGGAACATTCCCAGCTTGGGCCACTGCCTTGGAAAGTGCCAGGAAAGACAGAACTTTCATTGTGGGGGGTGGTGGGTGCGGGCTGCGGAATGGCCAGCCAATCCAGGAAAGGGTTCTGAGGCAGCTAGTGGAGCTGCTGGGTGCCAAGGTGGGCTGTTTAAAAGGCCTGCCTTAATGATGTGGGACTTCGTCCCCTGTTATAATAAAAAATGTAAGGTCCTCTAGCCCTCACACCCCCTCACACTCACAATGCCCCACCCATGCATCTTATGCCCCCGACCCACTCCCATGGCCCCTCAGGCTAAGATATACCACCCACCCACCAATCTGGTTCTACAGAAGAATCTACAGAAAAGTTTGACTCAAACATTAATTCTGTTTCTATCTCTGCAGATGTTGCCAGACCCGAGTACTTTCAGCACTTTCTTTTATTTCAGTGTATCTGGTTCCCGTCATAAACTCTGTACCACAAATTCCATTCCCTTCACGAGGTAGTGTCTTAAATTGAACCAGATTGTTTGCAACCTTGGAGTCCCATTCAACTGCATTCTGAGCTTCTGACCCCACATCTTCTCCATCACAATGATCACACCTCCATAGCATCGCCTGCCTCTATCTTTGTTTCAAATCATCTTACACTGAAGTTTACATCTATACCTTTGTCACCTCCAAATTCCAGCTATTCCATTGCTCTCCTGGCCAGCCTCCTATCCACCAGCCTCCATAAACTTCAGTTCATCCAAAACTCTGCTGCCTGGTACCACGTTCTTGCACCAAGCGCTGAGTTTTCACTTCGTGGGGGGGAAAATAGGTGTTGGAGCTGTTTTTTGAGTTCTGAAACCTGCCTCTGGCCACGGGGTAACAGTCACTCTTTGGGATGTTGACTGGGGTGTTCCCTTAATTGGCATGGAGACAGGCTTCCTGTCCAATTAAGAGGCCTTCCAACTCGAGAGAAGGAGGCTGCAGTAAATGATAAGTAACTGAAAGGGCACTTCAACATGAAGGGGCGCTCTCACTAAGTGCTTTTAGAAAAATACACAAAAAATAGAAAAGCAGCCAAATCAACATTGTGGGTGGGGCAGGAGTGGGAGGACAGTGCGGAATCCCTCCAGGCCAGCCTTTGGCTGCACCTGCATCCAGACAGGCAGGGACCTGCATGCCTGCCTGCAGCACTGACCTGCCACTGGATGCCCAACTCCAGGCAGTTAACCTGCAACACCTCTGCATTGGGAAAACTGCTCTCACCAGTGGCGGGAATGGTGGCGGGCGGGGGCACTAAATTTGGCACGATAAAAAAGTCAGTTTTCCAACAGCGGAAAATTAGTTTGGAATTTTGTTCTCCTGACTTTGATGGCAGTTTAAAGGCAGATCAAGGTTCCCACTGATCTAAATCGAAATTTGCATTCATTTCCATCCCATTAATGCTCATTAGAAGGCCAATTTGCCGGATTTACGTTCCCCCTTCAAATAAGTTGGTGCCCCGCCAGTGGATAATTAGAATGATCTGTTTCGCAACTGTACATAGGTGACATGCACCAGTGAGCTTCAGTTCATCAATGGCTTTGAGATACATAGATGCTGTTTTCGCCTACCTTTAAGAGCGTTGCTGCGAGATTTTGGGTGCTTGTATCACAGGCAGCTCCAAGGCTGGGCAGGCAGGCTTACAGGGAAAGCTGGGTGGGGTGTCCAGAGAAGGGGGTGTGTCCAGGGAAGGGGTAGAATGCCTTAAAGGGTGGGATTGATGGTGTTGACGGTGGGGTCATGGGGGGAGAACTCAGGGTACTGGTGGTAGGAGGGAACCGTCATGGTCAGAGGAGGAAGTGGGATGCAGTAGGGTGGTAGGTTCAGGGTGTGAGTCTGGCAGGTGAAGTATCAGCGGGTGGGTCACAGAGCTGAACAAGACAGGTGGCTCAGATAAAGGGAGGAGTAGAGTCAGGGTGGGCATGGGGATGGTAATGGGTGTTGTCTATGAGGAGAGGAATGGCATGTGAAGATGGGTAGTTATAGGGTCCAGGGTAATGGTGGGACTTTTAAGGGTGACAGAAGGGAGAGGAATGGTGATATTAGGTGGGTCTATGCTGATGGGGTGGGGGGTGGGCGTGGTGGGGGGGGAGGTTGGTGGGTGATGGGTGAAGATAGAAGGTGGTGGAGCGTGAATGAAAAGTTATGCGCACCATTTTCTCAAGGCTGTACTCGACAACACAACTGCTCAGTACATGTGAATCCTTGAGGAGGGAGGAAGCTCTTTTTGGTGGGTGGGGGTCAGCACAACTGGCTAACTAAAGGGGCATCCTAATAATTATGAGGCAACTGGATGTCAAAGATGTTCAGTTGTGTTCTCCTTTCTATGGTGAAGCCCACATTGCAGTAGGTTTGTTCCCAGCTCATGTTTCTCATAACATCGAGATCCCAGTGAGGTGTGGAGCTGCCTTTCATTCCATGCCATTTGCCATCAGCTTCAGTCAGAGGCAGGGATGAAGGGAGGGAGGGTGGTGGAATGCCTCCAAGGTGCACATCTGGTGGAGGGCAGCCAACCCGCAACTCCAAATCTCCATCCTCCCGGGTGAATGGTCATGGCTGACAAGGGATCATGTGGTTAGTTTATCTAAGCTGCCAAGGCAATGGTCTCTCTATAGAGTTTCGAGGGTAGTGGAGACAAGCAGAAAAGTATCCATGTGAGGCCTTTTGCACATTGCTCTTTGACGAGGTTGATGAGAGCCATGTTTCCATGCGCAGTCATAAATGAATCGTAGGAACATCCATCTCTGGTCCCACAGGATGTCCTTTACCTGGTATGGGTGTGATGGGAATACCATGCCTAGACAGAGGCCAGGCGAAGGGCTTAGCACTGGCCTGCTGGTTTGGAGATGGAGAGAAACATGCAAAGGGCATGCACACGAAATTTATCACTTCAATTCAATCACACATCCACTGAGGCATCGATGATGCAGGCTTCAGCCAATCCTGCCTTGGTAATGGATCTCATCCAGATGAGGAGATGAAGGGCCCATCGCCAGTTGGCACAGGGCCAGGAGGAGCAACAGCCTGAGTAGCAAGAGCCAGTGGGGCCTCTATAAGGTCTACAGGCTGGTGAACATGGACCACTGCAATGGCGAGTATTAGTCAGACTATGGGTGTATCACCAGCTGTACTCTTATCTAGAAATGAGCAAATATCAATGCCGGAGGCTCCCTTGTATGTATCGGGATGTGGTTGCTCACATATGCAAGCTTCTCCATGACGAGTTGCAGGCTCAAGTGCTCTGAAGGAGTAATGTGGATCTCCAGGCCTTCAGTGAGTGAATGTCTGTCCACATGACCTTTAAATATAGTGTCAGGAACTTAGAACCCATGAGGTAATGGCGGGGCAGGCAACTTCCTGCATATCCACTGTAAAATTTGCCAAGTTCCTCGGTGATGCATAATTAATGAGCTGAAAGGCAGAAAATTGTGCGTGTTCACCCACCCTGCTGCCCAGCGGGAATCACACCGAATTTCACACCCACCACCTCACTTAAGTCTCCAGGATGGAAAATTCCACCCTAGTTTTGAATTCCCTTGAGTTTAAACCGTTGAGAGCTGGTCTAATGTAATCAAGGACTTTAAACAGACAACAAAATTCAATTGAGTAATACAGAGAAATTATTTTCTCAAGTGGGGTAATCCAGGACATTCGTATTAGAGCTATAGGGACCCTTAGGAGTGAAATTAAGAAGCACTTTTATATACAAAGGGTAATAGCAATCTGCAGCTTCACCCCCGCACCCCAACACCCAAAAGGCTGTGGTTGCCAAGGTAATTGAAATTTTCAGAACTAAAACGTACTTTTTGTTTGTCAACAGCGTTTGGAGCAAAGGCAAGTAAATGAAGTTGAAAAACTGAACAACCAATGATCTAATTGAAGAGCAGAACAGGACTGAGGGACTAAGTGATTTATTGTTGTTGTTTTGGTCCAAAAGTAAGTTTCAATTGCATTATGTACGAGAATTATCCTTGTTGGTCAGTTCACAGAGTAAGCTGGCTGCACTGAAGGACAATGGATGTGCAACAACATTTATTTAAAGATTAAGAGTTCCTTTGTGTGCAAAACTTCTTTGTAAATAATGTGTTTATTTTGGCTATCAAAGGATAGAAATTATAACATCTCTTGGTTGTGGAACTGGAGCTATCTGGTAAGAAGGCGCAATTTGAAATGGAACACCTTTCAAGGTTCAAAGTGTAATTCAGAGATTATGACAATAAAATAAATACCTTTATATATTTTACATGCTGTTCCTTTCTCATTGAACAGTTGGTTATTTTGTAGGATTGGGGATGCATTCACAGCCAATTCTTAAATAAAAATGGCCTAGATCATTATCAACAATTAAAAAGTGATCAATTTATCAAGTGCACACACTCTCTAGAAGTGAACTCCATAAGTATCACAAACAGAAGTTTCACTACCTTGTAACATTTTACAATTGTACAATTTGTACAATTTACAAATTTGTACAATTTACATTGTAAATTCTTGTAGCAGTGCAGGAGCCCATTTAAAGCTGGTAAAGACGGTAATGTTCCACTTCAATGCTTTGCGACAAGTGCTCAGTTGGCATGACACCTTAACCATAGATGTTAAAGGCTGCTTCCGACACTTCCAGTAAAACATACGCCATGAAATCAGAAAATCAGATAATTTTATAGTCTGTTCTGCTCTTTCTCTGAATGAGATTGGATTTTGCTACGCCTGACTAGCAAGGCTCATTTGGCATTCAAGCTGAGCCTTGAGTCTTGACCTCATTGAAAAGTAAGAAGCAGGATGTCTCTCTAGTGATGAGGTGGGAAAGGGCATTCTAAACGCATCACAGAAAGGCTAATTGGTAATTAATCTAGCACCATGACAACAAATGAATTTTAGGTAATTACACAGTCAATAAAGGTCAAATTTGACATCAATTTATCATCCATTAGAAAGTGATCTGTTTTTACTGTTTCATGGTAAAATGGAGCTAAGGTTCATTAATTAGGAGAACTGAGGGACAAAATTGGATAGCTCTCAAAATTGGTTCAGGGATCATGATGCACAATTATCACATAGATAAAAGCAAAAAACTGCGGATGCTGGAAATCCAAAACAAAAATAAAAATACCTGGAAAAACTCAGCAGGTCTGGCAGCATCTGCGGAGAGGAACACAGTTAACATTTCCAGTCCTATCACTGGCCCTATATCCAGCTCTACCTGTCCCACAGACCCCCCCCCCCCCCCCCCCCCCCCACCTTAAACCAGCTTATATTTCACCTCTCTTCTATTTTTACTTAGTTCTGTTGAAGAGTCATACGGACTCGAAGCGTTAACTGTGTTCCTCTCCGCAGATGCTGCCAGACCTGCTGAGTGTTTCCAGGTATTTTTATTTTTGTTTCACAATTATTACATGTTGCTTTAATCATCATGCAAACTTTCTGCTGACTGCCCATATAAATAATTAGAGTATTCAGCAAAGTGTTAAATGCACTGCTGAGTGGCTGTACAACATGGAATGGAGCCCATATTTGTGTGAGATTAGCACTACTTAAACCTCATCTGCAATACTTAAAGCCAGCCTGCCCTTCTGAAAGGGGAGGTGTATTTCGGCTGGAGCAGATACTGGAAGTGGCTGGGGAAAAGACTTTGAACTGCACGTGGACTGTCTAAATGATGCAACAGGGTAGAGAATGTGCTCCAAGCTTCTCAGACACTGCATGGGAGGCCTTTGTGCAGCAGCTGGAAAGGAGGAGAGATGTCCTATATCCACAAGGGGCCAGGAGACCTCCCAGGTTAACATTCCAAAGGCAGTGGGAACAGATAGCTAGATATAGTGTTGCAAGAACTTTGATGAGCTCACACGAGTGGTCAGGTCAGTGAATACATCTTCCCTGAAACCACCATCCCCCTGGAACCACCCCTTCCTCAAACCCCCAACTCCTATCTACTTACCTTAGACACTTACCTTCTCCTCGGCCTGTCAATTCCCCTGGCCCTTTCAACTTACCTGCTTTACGGCAGCTAGTGCCATAAAAAAGGGGACGTGGCCTCCTTGATTATGATGGTTTTAGGCTTCGCTGGGGCCTGTGAGGAGTCTTTCAATGCAGGCCCCAAGCAGCTACAGCAAACAGAAATGTCAACATTATTTTCAAGACCAGGTAAGTAGGTATTTATCTCTTCTAATTTCTGTGGGCCAGCACTTTCTAACGCTAGTTGGAGGTTACAGCCCAATATTACGCAAACAGATTGCACCACACTAACTGACACACTTCCTCCTCTGTTGATCCCAATGTCATTCTCTGAATCAGCACACTCAGCACTCTTTATCTCTGTTTAAATGTTTAAACGTCCTTCTGTAAAGTAGTGTATAACTGAAGGCAGCAGCACCTAACCGGGGGTGGGGCGGGGGGGTGCAGGCACAACTGCATGTCTTTAACCCCACGATGGTGCACCGTATTTTTGCAGTGGCCATGGCTGATATTGAAGATGACATTCAGCAGGTTACAGGGAAGGCAAATAAAATGTTGGTCTTTATTACAAAGGGAATGGAGTATAAAAATAGGGAAGTCTTGCTAAAACTATACAAGGCATTAGTTAGACCGCACCTAGAAAACTGTGAACAGTTTTGGTCCCCTTATCTAAGGAAAGATATACTGGCATTGGAGGCAGTCCAGAGAAGGTTCACTAGGTTGATCCCGGGTATGGAGAAATTTTCTTATGAGGAGAGGTTGAGTAGGTTGGGCCTCTACTCATTTGGAGTTTAGAAGAATGAGAGGCGATCTTATTGAAACATACAAGATTCTTAGTGTCTACTCTGTCAAGCCCCCTGAGAGGTTGTTTCCCCTTGTGGGAGAGTCTAGGACCAGAGGGCATAATCTCAGAGTAATGGGTCACCCATTTAAGACAGAGATGAGAAGGAATTTCTTCTCTCAAAGGGTAGTGAATCTGTGGAATTCTTTACCGCAGAGGGCCATAGAGGCTGGCTTGTTAAATATATTCAAGGCTGACATAGACAGATTTTTAATCGGTAAGGGAATCAAGGGTTATGGGAAAAAGGCAGGAAAGTGGAGTTGAGGATTATCAAATCAGCCATGATCTCATTGAATAGTGGAGCAGACTCGTTAGGCCGAATGGCCTACTTCTGCTCCTACGTCTTATGGGCATTACGTTCATACCTTCACACATTCCATTTCCCCCTCATCCCATAATCTCTTCTGATTTACAAGCAGCAGATGATGTAGGCATGTACCTCTTGCTTTCCATCCCTCTTCTCACCACAACCCTATCCATGTTCCTTTCTCCTTGCAGATACCCAAGAACTGACAACTGACCAGACAGTTGTGCAAGAGAAAGTGGTGGAAGAGCAGGAAGATAGTGATGAAGATGAAACACTGTCACTCACTGCCACTGGCTCTGTTGCACTTCCTTTACAGCAGGGGTGAGGAACCTACGGAGCTTCTGGCCGGATTCAGCTCGTTGCTCAATTTCATCCGGCCCGAGCAAGATTTCTAAAAATACAGACCTATGACAGTAGCGCCTTCAACATAGCTATCATCATGGTTACGAATTTGCTTTGGATAAAAGCATCAGCTAAATTACAGTAATAATATTTAACAATATGATATTCAAATTCAGCCATCGCATTAAACAGCGGGTGAGTTGAAAGGTTTTTTTAAAGCGAGAATACAGAAACGAAGTTTGATTAAATTAAGTTTGATTTTCGAGTGTGTGTGGCCCACAACTGATTTTGTCTACATGTGAATAGCCCGTAATAAGAAAAGTGTTCCCCACCCCTGCCTAGGCAAAAGCTGAGGCAGAATCTGCATATGGTGAGAGGCAGGATCTGCATATGTTGAGACACAGGGTATGAGTGGGCTGCAGCCAGGGCAAGCAACAAGGGTAGTGCAGGTACCGGTGGGCAAGGCCGTACATGCTGCATATAATGACTTTGGTGCAGTGTCCTACAGAAAAAGGCTGATGGGTGCGCATACTGAAATGCTTGGTGCATTGGCAGGCCCATCAGAAGGTCTGTGGTTAATGTTAAAGAGCATGGAGGAATTTGGCACCAACTTGGCACAGGGCTTTGCGCAGAGCTTGAAGCTCATGCCCTCTATCATGGAAGTGGTGGTCAGCTCCATGAGAACACTTAAGGACATTGTTTGATAGTTGATATCTCAGCCTTCGTTGCAGAACAAGCAGAAACCACGCAGTGTCTGGGTGCTGCAGTGGTACCTCAGACTGAGGTTGTGCAAGCTTACCTTGCTGCCATGAAAGGTCAGGCTGCTCTCCTGAAACCTCCGCCACTGCCACACAAGCTCAGACTCCTGCAATCAAACTCCTGCAAATAGGCTTGCAGTCTGTCACAGCTGTCCAACAACCTGCCCTCTAGCAGATTACTAGGATTGCTGAGGCACCATCTGAGGGATTGGCTGTGGCTCAGTGCAACACAAACATCCCCTCCTCTCTCAGGATGACAGCATTCATTCTCCAGCACTACCACTGTGCTGGTGCCCTTGCTGTTGTCTGTCAGCCTGCCAAGTCCATCCAGACTGCTGCTGTCTACACCAAAATGGTGCAGTCTGCAGCCAGCCCTTCTAGGCCTAGAGCCAAGTGAAGCCATCCTGCAAGAATATCTAATCCCCCTAGCTGAAAGTCAGCAGCCTTCCACTAACCACAGCTGATGGGGTAGCACTGCTTAGGAGAATCAAGACAGGGAAAGGCACATGGAGGACAGGCACTAAAAGGGTCGAATGTACAAGGATGATTAGTTGAGTTTTGTATGGAATATTGGTTTTGAATGTTTGTTTTGTGGTGGTTTTTATTTTAGCCTAGTGGTCAGACGGGCAAAGTGACAGTCAGTAATGGAGGGAAGGTGAGGTGTGGGATGATCAGTAACAGGGAAATTGGGGTTGCATTCATTGGTACAACAGTCAGATGAGTCAATAACACACAGCTAGTCCAGAAAGGGAATCTCTTGGTTGCCACTCCCTCCTCCATCGCTTTTTGCTACTTACCTGATAGCAAGGGTCATTATCTCATGATGGTGAGGCTGTGCCAAGTTGGGGACCTCAGCATCTTATGACTTTTCCTCTACTATCACCTCCACCTTCAAGTAGAGTGTGCCCTGCAGGTTTGGCGCAATGAAGAAGCGTGAGCAAAGGTGAGTAATTGTGAACTATGTTTTAATTGGTGCCTCACAGATGAGGCAATAGATCCCAACTTAGTTTTGTGACTCTGGGCGATGGGCCCTATAAGAAATGTGAGCAAAATTGAGTGCGTTTCTTTTCCCTTCCACCTGATACCAACAGACCTCTTGTTGTTTCTGTTGGGTATAAGGAGTGTCGGTAACTACAATTAGGGACATCCCTCCACAGAGTTTATATCCCTGCCTTTACTGGAGAATGGTGCTGAGCCCCAAATAGGGGAACACATTATTGCTGGGTCTCCTGCAAATGGACAATGCAACATTTCAGCATTAAAAGTGTGTGCCTCCACAGTAACATTGTGAATCAACCTTTCCATTACCAGTACCACCACCAATTCTCAGTTAAGGGTATGTGGAACTTGTACAAACTACTACCTCAATGGATTTAGGCAGCCCAGCCAAACGCGCTACAGGCTAAGCTCTCTGCACCAGAATATCATGTGACAAAGCCTAACCAAATTAGGAGGAGGCTCTCCCATCAGAAATTTTGGCCATCCAGGTTTCTGAATGCAGCTCAACGAAAATTTCATCACTTTAGGAATGTCAGGGCTTGAGTTTCTCTTCTGTCGATCAGGCAAACAAGACCACCACTTTAGTATTTAATGAACTTTTTTTCATCATTTATTGTGTCTTTTGGGATTTCTAGCAGAAAGAGTCTTAATTAAGATTGGCCTAATTTGGTTTCTTATTTAATCCACATTGCAAGATTCATAACTGCACTGTCCATTAATACAGGTTACATGATTTATCACTACACTCTAATAACTGCCTTCATGGCCGTTCACAGTGACAACTGTTGTAGGGATTGTAAATGCATTAAAATGTGATGATAAGTCAACTGTTTCAGCAGTAGGTGTGTCCTCTGTTTCACAGTATACGAGTGAAATATCTTCCAACCAAACCTGAAGGCACAAACTTTCTCCTGTAATATATTAATCAAGCATGCAGTACAAAGCCTCCTGCAACTAAACCTTTTCTTCCAGCATTCCAAAAGGACAGTTCACTTCACAACACCCTGGACCATTCTTCAGTCACCCGCAATACTCTATATCCCTTTCCAACGGCAGCTTTCCATGTAAGTGTGGGAGATGCAAAACCTGTCCTTTTGCCTCCTCCCCTCTCACCCCAAATACCCCAAGTGAAACAGGGAGTTGTTTGTACTTCTTTCAATATAGTCTACTGTACTCACTGCTCACAATATGATCTCATCTACATTGGGGAGACCAAATACAGAGTGGGTGACTACTTTGCAGAACACTACCGTTTAGTCCACAAGCATGACCCTGAGCTTCTTGGTGCTTGTAATTTCAATTCTCCACTTTGCTCCCTTCGGACTTATCTTTCCAGTGTTCCCATGAAGCTTGTGGAACAGCATTCTTCAGCCTTCTGGATTCAACATTGAGTTTAGCAATTTTAGATCATAATCTACGCCTCTATTTCATTTCGTTTTTTCCTAGTTTCTTCCTTTATTCCTTCATTTTGCATTCAGCTGGCTGCTATACAGCCATTCACACCTCAGCTGCACATTTTTGGATTTTGCACTGTGAAACCTTTTGTCATTTAATCTCTCCTGCTATTACCCTATCACAGGCCTTCCCTTTTGTTCTTTCTCCCTATCAAAACCACGGAAAAGATGTTTCCTTACGGGATCTGTGAGCTAAGAATTTGTGTGTGTAGATAGCCCCCATTTAATGTATGAATGGTTAATTTAAAAATAGCCCAGCTGACAGGCCTTAGTCTTAAACAAGATAAGGGTTAGTTTACTACAAAAACTACTGCTGCAAGTTATTTAAGTAAAAAATGATTTGGTGTTAACTAAAACAAATACAGATACAATGATTAAAATGTAGATAAAGGAAAGAGATACTTAAAGATGCGATTTCAAAGATTTCAAATCAGATGCTCATCTATCATAAAGATAAAAACATCTATCATTATGGCCCATTACTTCAGAAAGAAGGAATTGGAATTCAAGCAAAGGAGTTTAAACTTGAAGTTCGGATAGCAGTTGCCATGGTTTCTGCAGTCGATGTTTGCCTCTCTCGGGTGGATTCAGCAGGTTTTTGGGAGAGTGAGGGAGAGGGTTTCCTATTCCTCACTCCTTCTGAAAGTTAAGGCATTTGCAGATTGCCTGGACTTTTGGTAGAAGCGACAGTTGATTTCTTAATATCTTCCTCTTTGTCTTCCCTTGACCAAGAACCCTTTCTGAAGTTATTGCTCAAAATTCTTCCTGGGGTTCTGGTGTTCATTTAAAAAGGAAGATTAGCTTTACTTTTCCCCCAAATCCCACATTCATGACACTCCCCTCCCCCTTTCACTCGCTCAAAATCTATTACATTTCTATCTTTTCTCAGTTCCGATGAAGGGTCATCAACCTGGAATGTTAACTCTGTTTCCCTCCACAGATGCTGCCTGACCTGCTGAGCATTTCCAGTATTTTCTGTTATCATTTCAGATTTCCAGTATCTGCAACATTTTGCTTTTGAATTATAAACATTTTCTTCATGAAAACTATTTATTGAAAACTATTTTTTCAATGAACAGTCGAGGTAATCATTCCCTGACCAAAACAGTATGGAAAAAAATACAGCAAATGCTGAAAATACTCAGCAGTTTTGGCAGAATCCGTGGAGAGAGAAACAAAGTTAACATTTCAGATAAATAACCTTGCATCAGAACTGAAGAAAGTTAGAGATGTGACAGGTCTAAAGCAAGTTCAGAGGCTAAGAAAGAGGGGAATGGGAAGACAGAACAAGGGGGATGGTCTATAATAGGGTGGAAGACAGGAGAGACTAAATAACAAAATGGATGATGGTGCAAGTAAAGAAACAAAGGTGTGTCTCGTGGAGGAAAAAACAAAATCATTACCAATAGCTGCAGTCCAAAAGCAAATCACATTGGCTGATGTAATACAAGGATCTAGCACATATAGGGTTTCTGTAGGACTGAGTGCAGTACCACCACACAGTGATGTAAGAAGGCTCATGACCCAGGGTCAGTTGAGTGTTGGACAGAGCTGTATGTACCAGCAAGCATGGAGGCAGCTCCTAATTTGTACCATTTAACTGTATAATTGTAAATACTTCTAAGAGTCAATAAAGACTTACTATTAACCTCCATGTGACTATGAAGACTTCTTCAGACCTACCGAGATGTAACCAACAACCCACAATAGTTGACATAGTAAGGTTGCTAGATCTGTATATGAGTATTTTAGATACTACTCCATGTGTCCTTGGTGTTTCGAGAAAAGTAACCACAACTGCAAATACCATAATCTCCTGGTTGTAACTCCATTTCTCATATTAAACACATTTGCTATTATTTTCACTGCAGTCAAGAGAGGGGGGGATAAAATATCCAAAAAAGGCTATCAAAAAGTTTTAAATTAATATTTATCCTTTCAATGCAGGGAAAGGTTTGCAGTAATCTACAGGTCCATAGAATTGGGAGTGTCCATTTACTATAGTTACTTTTTAAAAAATCAAGATAGTGAATATAATCTGAAGGACATTTCAGAACTGGATACAGTAAATGCCCATCATATTTTCTGATTCGGTTCTGAATGTAGTAAAGTAAGATTAATTTATGGTTGGGCTGTGGTTTTGGCTGGAAGCTGGCAACCTTCAAACTTGAGAAAATGAGTTAACTTTCCAGCACAAAGCAGAAAGCAACTGATTAATAGATTGCTTTTGGAGTCTGCTTACAATGGAGTGTTTTCACAGCAATTTCACAGGCCGTTCATTTTGTATAAACTAGTTCTAGCTGCTTTACAATATCATCCACACTAAATGAGATCTGAAACAGGATGTAGCACAGACAGTTTTAGTAAATTCCAGCCACAGCTCACTTTCCAAATGGAAGCACAACCAAACAAATATGCTAGTTATTATTGAATCATTTTAACAAAGATCAGTGCCACAGTGCTCACTTTAACATCCTGTAAGCTCTAGAACAGTGGAAACATCTCCCTTTTACCATGTATTATATGTTCATTATTAAAGTTGATTGTATGTCTGAATTCTATTTTTATATTATAAGTTTTCAATTTGCAGGAAAAGTAATTGATGTTTTATTTAAGACACCTGCAGCGGCAATTTTGCTGTATTCACTCACATTTGCAGTAGCCATTCACCATCCTTTTTTTCCCATTGCCATACATTAAACATAATATGAAGTTCACTTTCTGTATTTTGGCTTCTCTCAACTTTGATTTAACATTTCACTTTCGCCTTTGAAGATCCATCACAACAATCATTGGCCTAGTTTGTTCAGTCAGCAGGTTAAACATATACATACTCCATAAACAATAGTGTGAACATTACTCTATAGTAAACACAATAATTAACAAAGAACTTAGTACCTTGTGTGCAGGTTATATTAGGTTGGTGTTTAATTCATTTAGTGCTTTTTAAAAGAATATTCTGACCAAGCAAAAAAAAGGGGGTTAAAATTTGCATTAAAATTGTCCAGACAGTAATGTATGCAAACAAGCTAATTCAATGGAACTTAAAGCAATGTGTGTGAAGGCATAAGTATTTGACTTCAGCTGACCATTAGAAAGAAGCTGTGAGCATGGGTTGGATAGAACAGTCACTTTTAAGCAAGGCCTCTGACATCTTTTACATCCTATTTTTAATGGAATTGTTTTCATCAGAAACAATTGCCTAATACAACTTGTTTCTCATGATGTTTAACTGGATTCATTTATACTGTGGGAAAATTTCCTGAGCCCATCCTTTAAGTTGATACTTCTGCCTCTGGAAGCAAACAAAATCACCTCCAGAGGTAAATATTGGTGCTTCTGAAGGCATGTCTGCCATCAGTGGCAATTCTGTAATATAGTAGATAACAGAATCAGAACATTGCCCATCCTCTCGGGTAGAAAATGGTGACTGCATGAAGGAAAATATCATTTTGATATGGGGAAACTTAAGAATTAAGGTAAGTCCATTTGTGACATTCATTCACATGTAAAAATCAAAAATGAACTTTCATATCCTCAGGGCATTTTATTACACACCACATAAATTAAAGATTCTGGTTAGAAAAACATCTGAATCTTGAGACCTAACTTTTCCATTTTCCTTCTATATAATGTAACACTAACAGGAAACACCTTGTTATAATGCACAATGCTTACCTTAAAGCTCCATGTTATAATGAGGGTGGAGTGTTCACAAAAGGAACAATTTTAATAATTGACTGCCTGTTTCTAAAACTGTTTGCACACACACAGAAACTTTGAGCAAGTTGTTTTTGAGCTGATAATGTGTACCTGAACTGAATGAGTAGTTTGTGGGAAAAGAATTGCTGGGGCGTGTAATGCATTCAGCAACCATTTACCAATGACTGCTTCAACAGAACATGGGGCCCTCAATACAAAAATCACTGGCAACAATGCATTCAGGATTATAGAGGTGTAAGTAAGCAGTATATCTATATCCTACTAAATAATCAGGAATCCCATCTGGTTAGTGCAACAATTGGTATGTTAATGGGTACAAATAAAATATTTTTTGCACTGCTCTAATCAATAGCAATTTGTACTAATTATCCAAGAACTCAATTCCAAAACCTCTATTACCCTCTGGAAAAGAAAGGAATACTTTGCAACTTACTGCTGGCCAATTCCACCGTTGCAGCATGAATGCAAAGTGCACATTGGTCTTATCAAATTATGTTTGACATCTCTGATAGTTGTGGGTGTCAGATATGAAAATAAAGGAAGATCACACATTTCTCACACCAGTCACAGCATCAAGATCAGGCAATTTTCTCCATTTTCCCTGACTATAATCCTGAGAGACAGCACTGAACCACATTCACAGCAGTCAGCTGAGCCTTGTCACCCTTAAGGCATTTAAGTGGCTGGAAGCAACTGCCAATTAGCAGTGCCCAGTCCTGTCAATCTTCATGCTGCTTGAAACTGCATCCTCCCTTCATTTAGTTACAGGCTGACAGACGTAACCAATAACTCATTTACCTCATTGTGGGACTAATCCAGTCACTGTCACAAGTCATAGTGGAGTTACCCTATTTACACTGTATTCTCTTTCTCTCTCTCTCTTGCAGCGAGAACCCCTACCTAGACTAATATGGCATTGTGGTCTAGCATTGCAATTTTCTTTACTTGAGATAAAGTGCTAATTCTGTCATCTGCAGTCAAGCTAACAGCTAGTCCTCAACAGAACTAGGAACATATGAACTGGAGAAGGCTATTCAGCCACTCAAACCTGTTCAGTTATATCATAGCTTATCTATCTCAACATTTATAATACTCTTATCATACTCATAATAACCTATCTTAGTGTTTTATTTTTAAATTGGCTTAGCTTCAACAGCTTTTGGGGCAAGAGAATTCCACATTTCCATGATTTTTTGTATGAAGAAAGGCTTCCTGAGGCCATCCCTGAACTGCTTATCTAATTTTAAGACTGTGTCTCCTTGTTCTGGGCAGGCACACCAGAGGAAATACTTTCTCTCCGTATACCATAAAAAATCCTTGGGCAGAATTTTTAGCTTGGTGGCTGGGTGCGCACCCAACCCGCTTGAGCGTTAAATAAAGCGTGTTGATGTTGGCCGAGCATGCTGACATCAATGCACAATCTCGCAATATTTCGCTAGGCGGGCGCGCGATGGAGATGGAGGTGCGCCCACCATTAATTAAGTGGCCAGTTAAGGCCCTTGAGGCTGTCTGCGACTTTATGTAGCCTGTGCAATTTTTAGGCTGTCACACGGGCAGGTGGGCAGGCCACAATTTGCAAAAGCTCATTCACAGGCTGGATAAGAGGGGTCAATGGCCTTATTTACTGCTGCTTGCTTCTGTGAGCGGGCTTCATTCCGCTTCAGCGCTGCATTCAGAGCATTTAGAGGCTTCACTTCAGGACTCAACTGTTGTTTTCCAGGAGGATTCACACCGCGTGGGGCATTCCAGGTATCAGACAGCCTTCCCTTACCCTGGTAATGGGGATTGTGGTCTCCACTGGAGGCACCTCCTCTGAGGAGGAAGAGAGGGCCAGAAGGGGGAGGAGGCCAGGTGTCCCTATACAGCTTCCAGGGGAGCGACCTGTGGGAGAAGAGGTGCTGGCACAAGGGGCGCAGGGCCAACAGAAAGGCCAAGGTGGAAGGGGCCACTGAAGATGTCACTATCCTGCTGCCAGGGTTTACAGGCAACGATGCAGCTACCTCAATATGTCTGAGGTGCAATGCCAAAGGAGGCTCTGCCTCTCAAGGGAGACAGTGACCTCCATCTGTCAGATGATTGGCCCTGAGATCAGCTCCTACTGTGTGGGTGGACACCTCATGCCAGTGGCGCTGAAGGTCATGGTGGCCCTCAACTTCTAAGCCTCTGGCTCTTTCCAGGGATCACTGGGGGATCTTTGTGGAGTCTCCCAATCAACTGTCCATTGTTGCGTCAGACTAGTGACAGACACTCTGTTCAGGCGTTGACTTTTATTCTTTACCGTACGGTCGGGACCAGCCAGGCAGAGCGAGCCGGAGGCTTCGCAGTGAATCCTGGGGTCCCCGCATCCAGGGTGCAATAGACTGTACACATGTGGCCATCAAGGCACCAGCAGGTGAGCCCGGTGCCTTCGTCAACAGGAAGGGCTTCCACTCCATGAACGTGCAGATAATGTGTAATCACTGGATGCAGACTCTGCAAGTCTGTGCAAGGTACCCAGGCAGCTCCCACAACGCTTACATCCTCCCAGGTGCCGAGGCTCTTCAGTGCTCCAGCCCGACTGGATGGATGGCTGCTGGGTGACAAGGGCTATCCCCTCAGAAGGTGGCTCATGACGCCTCTCCCCCAACCAAGAACAGAGGCCGAGCAGCGGTACAATAGAAGCCACGCCTCCACAAGGGCTGTGGTGGAGAGAACCATAGTTTTTCTCATGATACGCTTCCGATGCCTGGACCATTCAGGGGGCGCACTCCAATATCCCCCAGACCGTGTGTCACTGATAGTGGTTGCATGCTGCACTCTGCACAATCTGGCACTGGAAAGAGGGGAACGCAGTAGAGGGAGAAGATCTTGACGCAGCTGCACAAGCAACAGATGATGAGTCCAGTAGTGAATCCAAGGACAAGCACGCTCAGGAGAACGCTGCGGGCATAGACGCCGACCTGGGTAACCTCCAGGGAGGCAGGGACACCCGGGACGCTTTGATCCAACGTTCCTTCAGCTAGACCATCAAATAAGAACCACCACCACATGCCAGGGCCGCATGCTCCATACTCAATACCTGACAGGACCAGTTCCTTGGTCAACAACATAAACTATGTGTCTTTGCAATGAAGTATCAGGAGACACACATCCGTCATAACATCATGGCCTATCCTGCACCAACAGAACAAATGAAGCATACAGAGGCCAGTGGCACAAGGTAACATGTCATTTACTTGTGAATGTCAAAAGTATCGGAAATTAACATGAACCGGTGTTTTCCATCACACCATTAAAAAGTGAAGAAAAATGGGGGAACCAAGTATCGCCTACGATCAGGCCATGTTGTGCTTAAAATGCTTTAAGCTTTCGCTTGCGGGTGCTACGTCTAGGTGCTCCCCCCTTGCTGGCACCAGCATTGGAGACAGCCTGCTCACCCTGCTGTCTTGTTGGCCTTCATGACTTTGGCAGGCGTCCTTTGGCCCGCCTGGGAGGGAGTGGCCAGTGCCACAGCTGGATATCCCCAGTTGCTGCAGTCTCATCAGATGCCACGGTCACTGACAGAGGGGCGTAGGAGCTGGTGTCATCATCCGGAGCACCCTGAGAGGAGCCCGCAGAGATGACAGGCAACTCGTGCGCCAACATGAGGTCGTTTTGGACGTCCTGCTCACCACTGATGGACGGGCACCTAGCTGGGATACTGGGTGCCCAATCCTTCTCCAACACTGACACTGACCAGCTGAGATTATTGCCTGTGTGAGGGCTTGCTGGTCCGAGCGCATCCCCAGGAACCCCTGATTGAATTCCTGGAGGAGTCACTCCATGAGAGTTGCCGCTCTCTCAGTGGAGGAGGCATTGTGCTCGGCCACGAGGGTCAATGCAGTGATTATGCTCCACATGGACTCCTCCACAATGGAGACCATGGCACGCATTCCCTCATGTATCTCCGCCAGATCCTCCCGCACACCCTGCTGGACATTCAGCATCTGCTGCCTCAGGGACGACTCCAGAGGCTCATCATCAGCCACCGACTGAGCACTGTCCTGTTCCCCAGCAGTCCTCCGACTGCCAGCGCCCTGGGCACTCTCTGCCTCCACTTGCACCTCAAATGAGTGTGAAGTGCCCTCACCAAAGTGCACCGATAGACTAGATGCCGATGTTATGCCCACCGCGGTGCTGGTATCTGTGCTGGGGCCTGCTTGACAGAGAGGGTGTGACGCAGGTGCGTGGTGAGCATGGTGCTCCTCAGGGGTCGGGGTGAGCCTTCAGTCTCCTCATAACGAGCTGCTGGTGAGCCTGAAAGGGAGACGAAGGACATGTCAATAGTTTAAGTCATGAAACTGTCAGTGTGCATGCCTGGCACCTTGATGAGACAGAGATTTGCATCATGGTGCCCTCCTCTTTCCATTATCAATGGGGATTGCAGGTTCCAGGCTCACATCAATATAGAGGCCACATTGGAATGGTTGCAATAATCAACATTCTCACCTCAGTGCACTGCGCTCTCTGGCACTCCAATCTCACCGCAGCCACTTGAGCAAGGTGCATGATGCCTCTCCAGCTCCAGGGTCTCCTGCTCGTATTGCGAGAGGATTAGTAGGTGTGGGGGCCCCCGCCAGTCCGCGACCTCTCAGCATTGTTATGGGATGTTTTCTCCTGGAAGGATAGAGGAGCATTGATTAGTCCACCTGCAGCACCATTGCAGCCTGGTCAACCCCACTTGAGGAACACCTCACAGGGCTCAGCTGATTCGTAACTCTGAAACCGCAAGGCACTCAGTCCAAACGGCCAGGGCTCACCCCCTTGGCCAGATCCTGCCTCATTGACATTTGGCACTCACACTGTAACACCTCTGAGGCCCACAGGGGGATGGGCAGATCTTAACTGTTCTGCAAAGTGACCCATGCCAACACGGCACTCACCCTTCCTGATCGCAGGAGATCGTTAAAGCGCTTCCAGCACTGCACCCATGTGCGCCTCACCACATCATGGCTGCTGACCCTGGATGCCACTTTCTCCCAGGCCTTTTTGGTGAGACGTGAAGGGGGCCTCCTCCTCCCAACTCTGGGGACAAGGGTTTCCCTCCTGGCTGCCACCTCCTCCAGGAGGGCTGCGAGGCACTCATCCGAAAAACACGGGCCGGCTGCCCCGTCGACCTGCCCTCCCACCTGCCGTGTCCACCTACTGCGGTCTCTATTGGCAACGCTCCCGCGTCCCTCAGTGGCAGCCTTCCAGGGGCTGCCAAGGCCACATTTAAATCGACTGCATTTGAATCGGCCGCTGGGTCGCTATTGGACCCTGCAGACATCATACCCCCGCCCCTTCGTGTACACTGCAGGCCGTGTATCATGCTGGGTGGGCGTAAAATCACAGAGTGCTGCCGATCGTGGGCAGTGGTCAGATTCCCAATGACCCCCACCGATCCCACACGCCAAGGGTAAAATTCTGCCCCTTCAATCACCTCAATCAATTCACTCCTTACTCTTCTACAGTTACAGTAATACAAGTCTTGACTACGCAGCCTGTCCTCATAATTTAACCCTTCCAGCTCTGGTAATATTCTGATGAATGTGCTACATCCAAGGTCACTTATAAGGGGGTAGATTTCAAGTTGAAGCATTTATACAATAGCACGTATAAATGGACAGTGGCTCAGATCTTACACTAGTATGAAGCTGGAGTGTACAAATTTTACGGGGTTTAAGTTGCCATGATACTGGTTCAACATGCGTTGTCAGATCCACTCCAACAAAGAAAGAAGAGCACAAAAATTCCCCATTACAGTGGTACAAGTGTAACATTCTTACCAGGAGCACTTCTAGTGGAACGGCTGGCTCGGGAGTAAATGCTACTAAATGTTCATCTTACGTTCTCATCATTCAACAGTGATATGGTTCAATAATCCACCTGAATAGATGTGATCATTATTTTTCTGCCTGTGGAATTGCATTACCATACTTTTGGCAATCTTAGGTATCTTGGAAAACCTCAAAGGAATTGTTTCAAACGAGATTTCATTGAATTAAAAGCTAACATTCCACAGACCGAGTGACATTTCAGGAAACAGAGAAGCGTGTTTAATAAAGACAGTAACTATGTGGTTTTCCGTCATGATTAATATTGCAAGAATAATGTGCCCTAATGAAAGGGGTGTTCTGCCAGAACAAACTCGGGTGTATGTTAAATACTGAAAATGAACTTTCATGGAAGTAAAACTATTTTGATGTCCTTCGAGAAACAAAATGATTACAATGTATATACTACTTTAATCTGGAAAATGGCATTAAAAGAAATGCTAGTATTCATCAATAGTTGAATTAATTGCCTTTTTAACTTACAATCAAATACCTTTTACAACTTTTTTTAATAAACACAGTAGTCAGTATAAGAGGGAAAAGCCTTCACAGTTGCATGGATTTCTGACTTATATGATGTTTGACATTTGTACATGCTTGACTGAATTTAAAAATTATTCGCTTTACTGAACTCGGCCTGTTCCATGTGTTCTTTGTGCAATAAATACCACCCAGATGTTAAGTGTTATTGGCTAAACAAAAAGGAATAGGAGAACAAACTTCAGCACAGGCAAATGAACTTCTTGAGGCATTTTATTTAGATCTACATTTATTTACCAGTCTCCCTCTGATGTAACCATGTGGAAAGTAATAGGATTACAATTCTAACTACTTGGCTATTACAAGCAATATATTTTTAGTTCCTCACTCATTTATTTAGCCATTGGGGAATTAATGCCACCATTAGCTGTGGGGATCTTCAATTCCAGACTCTTTTTTTGTCCCTGACTTCTTTTACTCTATGATTGACAGCTGTCTTGCCCTTTAGTTCTGGAGTTTCCTCCCTAAACCTCTCAAGCTCTCCACCTCTCTCTCCTCCTTTGAGATAGCCCTCGTAACCGATCTTCCTAACAAAGTTTTTGGTCACCTGTCCTAATATCTCCTTATGTGGCTGGGTGTCAATATTTGTGTGATTACAGACCTGTGAAGCAATTTAGGACATTTTATTATGTTAAAGGCACAGTATAAATGCAATTTAATGTCATTGTTCACTGAAACTCACATGATAGAACTGAATCTAAAACTGAAAATCAAGTTGGTTAGTTTTTTGGTGCTTTGAGATTTAAGTTCATAAACTGAAAGACTGTTAATTTATGTCCAGATGTGAAATGTGTAATGTAAATACATATTATTTTACTCTACTCTTCTATCCCCTTTTATAAATGATTACAATTCCACTATACACTCTGTACTGAGTAAATCCTGCTCCATTATGTAGAGAATCATGGCTACAAAGTTGTGCTAACAAAGGTGGCAGTGCACCGATGCAACAATAATGTACAGCACAGGTCTGTCTTCACATCTGTCCTTTGGATATAACTAATTAGGTAAGAATATTATTTTAATGTAGGAATACAACTTGTATAGATTCCAGCTGAGTTCTAGTGTGTACTACTTTTTTTGAGAGAATGCCAATCATTTGAAAAAAGTTATGTATAAATGGGGTGGGTATTAAATAATTCATGTGATGATGAAAATTATAGTTCATTGTAATCCAAAAAGGGAAAAAAAATATAATTTTACATAAGCAAAATACTGTGTATGCAGGAAATCTGAATTAAAAACGGAAAATGCTGGAAATACTCAGCAGGTCAGACAGCATCTGTAGAGAGAAAGAGAGCAAATGTTTCAGGGTGATGACCTTTCATTGACCTGAAATGTTAACTCTGTTTCTCTTCACAGATGCTGCCTGACCTGCTGAGTATTTCCAGCATCTTCTGTTTTTATTTACTAATGTTACATGCACAGCAGCATTAGCAGGTTGTGTCTGTACAATTGTCATAAATGATTACATTGTTCTTTGTGGGATCTTGATGAGCTCAAATTGGCTGCCACACTTGCTATATTCCAACAATAAGTGCACTTCGAAAGAAGAGCAAAATGGCTGTAAAACGCCTTGCGATATTCCATGGTCGTGAAAGATGTTATAGAAACTGAAATTCTTTCTTGCTTTCTACTTTTTAACCTTACTGAAAACTGAGCTTTGTGTAGTTTATCAAGAAGTGCAAGATTTATGAAATCAAACACCAAAGAAAAAAATGCATGGGGAAAAAAAGATAAAAAATGAATGCATTATAGTTTTTTTTATTCCTATTCTGAAATGTTACATCTTTAAACGCGATAGCTGAATAAATTGAAACGTCATACTATCAGTCAGGCAAACACTGCAATTTGTATTTTAAGAATTAATTTGTTAATATAGATCGATAATATTGTATTGCAGCATTTTTATATTAATATGAAACAAATGAAAACCCTTAAATCTTCACTATAGCACATATTTTGCAGGACTGATAAATGTGAGCCATTTCACTGTGAGACATCAATTTTTCATGAAAGAAGTTAGTGCATTTTTGACCTTTGCAGTATTACTGCTAGTTACATTGCTGCAGGGTGCAAGGATAATTGAATGATTCAAGGAAATATATTGTCCTATTTATTTTCTATGAAGGTTACAGCATTAAATGCTACTAGGAATGATGTATTCATAGAGTTAATAAGACAGATTAGATGAATAAAGGGAATATGAATGTCTGTGTCTTATAGTCTCATAAATCAGAAAAGTTGATCTGGGATATTGGGTAGGTAAGAAAGATATGGAGAAAAGAGGAACCATACCAGCTACAGATCATAGATATTATTTTCTTTCTGGTCTGCATGCCGTCAGTAGGAATACTGGTCAATTTAATATTAAATAGCGCATACGATTTGATTTCAAAATGTGCTCCAGAAAGAACACAGATGCCAACACAGATTAATTTTAGTAAGGCACCAAGAAGTATTTTATTTGGCTGTATTGCATGTAATTAGGCCCTGCTGGATGACTAAACTCTGATTTAAATATTGACCAAAAGACTTCCTTGCCAGTGATCCTACTTTGAGCACTATTCAGAATGGTCACAATTTGTTACCTCCACATGCTGTAATCACCAGGCTGGATGCTTTTATCATTTCTTACTTTAATTAGCTCTCTGTCACTTACTCTACCACAGAACATTTACATTTATCACAACAGGAAAGTAAAATTTAAAAGAGAATTTAATGCAAAGCAAGCTAAGGAAAAAGATTAATCATCAGTCACACTGCTAGTTAAATTCATCAATGTTTCATGAATGAAAAAGAATATGAAACTCACAACTCTAAGATTGTTTTAGAACTGTTTTAATACTTTGTAAGAAAATTACCTTCAAATGCTAATAAAGGGAAACAGTGTGTGTTTAAATCGTGTCACTTGTTTACCATCTGTCTGAAAATGACAAGTCACAGCAAGACAAAACATCCTGCAGAGATCCAAGGGGTGAAATGAAATTCTTTTCAGATTACTTCATGGTTTTTACTTTAGTGTTTCAATGTCAGATTTTTTTTGCACTAAGTAGAAACCAAATATTCACGTGTTTTACAAAGACAGAGTTTAATATTCTCAAGTGCTCCAACTGCACATCTGTGTTGAGCATTGAGTTAATTCTGCAAACTGGAAATTTTAAACAATGCTAATTTACATCAGTAATAAACAAGTGCACATACATTTCATAAGATGGTGGACAACAGTGGAGAAGGTTGACTTCGCACATTTGAGCCGAAAGGCATGGAAACTCCTACACTAACTGAAAGCAGCTGAGCAACAACCACACCAGCGGACCAGGATCAACACTGATGCCACCGCTTCACAACTCCCAATAAACTCAAAGATCCACAAGAGCAGGGAAGATAAGTGGATGGTAAAAACAGCCCCGATGCAGTCTCTCAAGACTACCCCAGAGCAGACAGGCCTCTCGAGCCCTTACAAACAAGAGGAAGTGAACAGCGTCCTGAGGGCAACCAAGTCAGGCAAAGCAGCAAGAGTCGATGGGATTTACCCAGAATTCCTCAAGAACATCAGATCACAGGGAAGGAAGCGTCTAATAAAGCTGCTTACCAACATCCGCAGCCCAACCACCATTCCAAACATCTGAAACTAATCCAAGCTAATCCAGGGAAGCCACTTGACAACCCACTCAGTTACTGCCCCATCGCCCTGCTCTCAATAACATGCAGCAAGTCCCCATTTTAAGTTGCCCTGTTAAAAGTTATTCTGTATTAACATTGGTGGATTAATAGGGCCAGTATTCATGTTTAGCATCGGGAGTTTCACTTTAACATTGTTTTGCGCCAGTTCGGACATAGGGTCATGTGACCATTTTTGGCGCTCCCTGACCCTCTTGGACACTGCTGACCCTCCCTTCCCTTTCGACCCACCTTCTTAATGGCACACTTCCTGGTTGTCTGCAAACATCATCAACCACAACCTGGTAACTGAGCTGAGTGGTGAGGTCCCAGGTTTGAACCTTCCACAGAAAATCTGGACAACCCTCAACCACTTGAGGATGGCCACGGGAGATGTAGCCACTTGCTCCACAAGTAGAGCATGAGGAACAATTCAAATTGTGACTGTGGTCATCCAGATCAGACCCCCCACACACCACCGCACCCCCCCCACCCCCCCCCACCACCACCACCACCACCATATACTTAACTTCTGCCCCAAGAGATCTGTTCCTGAGGGCATCACAACTGTTCACATGGCTTCAGCTGAAGCTGCTGAATGGATTATTAACCTTGACATTAAACATTGACATTTTGCCAGCCATATATAAAAAAATATATATTTTTATATAAGGGGAATAAATTCAAAGCTGCATCTGGAAGCAAATGGCACCTGTCAGATTTTTTTTAATGGCTGCTGATGTGACAGCATTGCTGCCTGAGGTGATTGTGAGGACAGTTGTCCTTTTTTTTCCAAGGCCGACAAGGCCTTCATTGCCCTGTTGAGATTTTAAATCGAGGCCCATTGGCCCTCTCAAGTGGACGTAAAAGATCCCGTAGTAGTGTTCAAAGATGGGTAGAGGAAAGTTCCTCAGAGTCCTGGCCATATTTATCCCTCAACTGACATCATTAAAACAGATTATCTACTCATTATCTCATTGCAGTTTGTGGGATCCTACTCTGCAAAAATATGCTGCTATGTTTACTGCACTACAACAGTGACCTACTTCAAAAGCACTTTGGGGCATCCTTAGGTTGTGAGAGGCGCTATATAAATGCAAGTCTTTTTTTTTCCATGCTCTGTGCTGTTCCACAGCACCATGACAGCAAGGAGTTGGAGTCAAGTTTCAGGCCACAGCTGGCCACTAATGTCATGCAATGTGCCAGTTTTATGCTGCGTGGCAACTGCAGATGTCCTTGCCTCATACAGGGCCTAAGATAGTTTCCCATCACACTGAAGATACAGTGACTGACACCTTGTTGGGACTTATTGTTCAGGCTACTCTAACTCTTGGTGAACCTGCAGTGCCTTCTTTTGCAGTGCTATTGAAGGCATTATATACTGTAGGTGATTTTGGATTTGGACCATAATACAAAACAGCCGATATTCGATCTGCGCTGAGTATGCACCCTCCAGATTTTAATTATCTTTGACTTCAATGGAAATAAAAATCAGGAGAGCTGTATAATAGGTGGCAGTATCAATATCAGTCTTCCTATATTATTACTGGAAATTTAGATTACCCACAGTATGACTGAGATGCTGCTTCAGAATCATCCAAGATTATTTTAATCAAGTTTGCTTACTGTTCAACGTATCTCATCGGAGCATGGAAACATAGGAAATAAGGGTAGGATTAGTCCATTCAGCCCCTCGAGCCTGCTCTGCCATTCGGTTGGATCATGGCTGATCTTCTACGTCAGTGCCATTTCCCTGCACTATCCACATATCCCTTGATGTCTTTACTATCTAGAAATCTATCAATCTCTGTCTTGAACACACTCAAGCCTGAGCCTCCACAGCCCTCTGGGGTGGAGAATTCCAAAGATTTACCACCCCATGAGTGAAGAAGTTCCTCCTCGTCTCAGTCCTAAATGGGGGTTCTAGACCCCCCAGCCAGGGGATACATACTTCCTGCATCTACCTTGTCAAGCCCTGTAAGAATTTTGTACGTTTCAATTAGATCGTCTCTTATTCTTCAAAACTCTAAGAGAATACAGGCCCAGTCTCCTCAATCTCTCCTCATAGGACAATCCCTCCATCCCAGAAATCAATCTGGTGAACCTTTGTTAGGTAAGGAGATCAAAACTGTTTGCAATACTCACTGCAACAATTATCTTCCCAAGCGAG
Organism: Cetorhinus maximus; assembly: GCF_964194155.1. Lineage (NCBI taxonomy): Eukaryota > Metazoa > Chordata > Chondrichthyes > Lamniformes > Cetorhinidae > Cetorhinus > Cetorhinus maximus. Next base: position 146,322,474 of record NC_135880.1, on the reverse strand, counting down.
GTGTATTCACCTCTGTCTGCAGATGCAGGTAGGCAGGACTACTGGGTGGGCACAGTGCACCTCTCATGCATCTGTCCTTCCCAGCATTTCAAGATAGATTCTTCTCTTCTTTTCAGGTGTCAGTTGTGGCTTAGTTGGTTGCACTTTCACCTATGAGTCACAAGGTTCTAAGTTCAAGTCCTGCTCCAGCGCTTGGGAACAAAAAGGCTAACACTTCAGTGCTGCACTGAGGGAATGTTGCACTGTTGGATGTGCCATCTTTCAGATGAGCCATTCAACTGAGGCCCCATGTGCCTGCTTGGGTGGATTTAAAAGATCATGGTAAGATAAAAGAGCATAATTTTGAAGGAAAATGGGTGAGTCATCCTCAGTGTCCTGGCTAATACTTATCCCTCAATAAACATCAACATCTGGTCATTATTGCATTGCTGTTTGTGGGAGTTTGCTATGTGTGATTGATTGGCTGCTGCATTTCCTACATTACAACGATGACTCCGCTTCAAAAGTACTTCATTGAGTATAAAGTGCTTCACGATGTTAATTTGTTGTGAAAGACTATATAAAATGAAAGTCTTTCTTTTGTTCTTTTCCAAACAAGTTGATTAAAGGAGTTTCCATTCCTGCCAATAATGTGCAAAAAAAATGAAAAACGTACCTGTTTAACCATTGGCATAAAGACTTATGAGAAACGAAGTGCCAGCAGCCATAAAAACAATTACAAAGAGTAAACCAGTAAGAACTGGCTTAAATAATTCTACTTTAACATGACTGTTTCTTTTCAATAACCTATTGCAAGCTGACCATGAATAGCACATGGACTTGATTATTGTCTGACACCCTGTACGGGAAAACACAGCACGTATCCCATTTAATATTTAAAAGAAGCTCTCCTCTATTCAAAACTATTTGTTATATCCACTGGCAACTGTGCAGGGCATCAAGTGGCCAGAGTTCCAGTGTGGCAACATCTCACCCAGCTCCCACCTGATCACTGCTAACTAGCTATCTGATTACCACTCCAAAATTGGACTTTATCAGATGAGCTGGGCTTTGACCCCTCAAAACAAATCTTACTTTTTTTTAAAAATAACTTCCTCTACCCACCTTGTGGTTCCCGACAAAAAATTATATTTCAATTTGTAAAAGATTTGTAAACAGCTCTTCAAAAGAATCCTAACATGGAGATTAAATGCAATTAGTGTATTTAACCCAGTTTTAAAAGGAGCACTTTTGAGTTTGAGAATTTGAGGTCAGTTTAAAATTCTGGAGATAAAAAGCTAGTATCAGCGGAAGCCACCATGAAGCAATTGAATTCTTGTAAAACCCAACAGGCTCCCTAATTTCCTTTAAGGAAGGATACCCCTCCAATCTCGAAGGAAAAGATTATCCAATCTGGCCTATACGTGACTCCAGCCCCACTCCAATGTGGTTGACTGTTAACTGCCCTCTGCAGTGGCTAAGCCAGCCATTCAGTTGTATCAGGGCAAATAGGGACGGATAATAAATGCCTTCGATAAAAGCCAGTAAGACAGAAATGCTGAGAAGCAATGCCACAACATCAAAGCCTTGCAAAGGACTTAATCACATTTGTAAACAGAGGAAGGAACGAGAACGTAATCACCAGAGTGCTGTCCAAAATTAATTGTTTTGTCAAGGTTTGAATAAATCTCTGATCAAACCCTTAAAACTGCTTTTTGGCATATCAGAATGTTGCCACAGATAATCTGGAGCACCTTCTCGTTGCCTGTCCACAAGATTCTTCAATCAAGTGACAGCACCACTTCAACAAATAAAGGCTGAATTCAACCAAGGCAATTTGTAGCATTTCACAGCAGTATGTACTTAGCACAGAATGAATAGTGTATGGTTATTTGCCACTGAATAAACAGCCATAAAATGCATGACAGCATAACTTTCTAACAAATGAAGATCTAAACACGAGCCACATACAAATGATAATTCATGTCCCCCAGTATGTTTAAAACTAAAGTAAGGTTTATGATATCATCTCGTAGAATTATATTGTTTTTCTAATCATTTCAGCCTCTATTACTGTTTTCTACTGACAACTTCCTCGGCCCCAAGAACTGTAAGGATTTTTAAAAATGGGCTTTAATAAACTATAATAGATTAAACATTATGTATTCTACATTTCCTGTTAACTTTTTCCATCATAACTTCATATGTTTACATTTACAATGGAAACAGCCAATTGGTATTTAAATTTATTGTCACGCTGTAATTGTAACCTCCTGCCAGTAGAGACACTACAACATCATCATTGGAAGAGGCTGTTACTAAAATGTGTCAAATTTATATAGGCAATTCAAATTAGAAATGCATATATCAAAATCAATAATAGAATATAAAACAAGGATAAATATATTACTTACATTGGACACTGAATTATGTCTGCACACGCTCACCCACAACCATCCCTAACTCGAATTCACTTCACGAGGAAAACTGTAATTGGTTTTGACACCCCATGTGTAAAACCACAGGTGTTTTGCCATTTTTATTTATTATACATTTTCTTTAAGCCAAGAGGGGAGATTGTATGACACTAATGAAGTTTCATTGAGGCCCTATTAACTAAACAAAATCTCTGGACGGCTACCTTAGCAACCTTCCAATAGATTTACAAATCATTATTTCTTTACAATGTCCATTGCATTTTACATGGTGATTCAGCTTTTTGAAATTGGTGCTTGCGTGTCAACATCTGCTGCCAAGACAAACTCAAATTAAAAGACTTGTACATCAGAGAGTTCCCATGATCCTCCCGTAGTCATTGCCTGGGCCACCTTGTCAACTCCCCTGCAGGCAGAGTATTCTCCCAGCCAAGGGGAGGTAGGCTTCAGTGTGAGCAGGAAATTAAATCTCCTGACGCTGATGTGGCATTGGGATCCCAATGTCATCCTGCAATGTTCTGGCATTCTTCTGGGCTGATTCCAAGGCCAGCAGAGAACTCCCTTGGGTCTGGCAAGAAACCAATTGAGCCAATTTAAAATATAATTAGGAGCCTCTTTAACCCTGGATTCCTCCTTTCAGACCCAGCACACTTGCCAGGTTGGAGTAGCCGAGCGCACAGTAGGAACTCGTTGCGTGAAAAAACTTCTCCTGTCAATGCTAGCCTTTCACTGAGTTCGACCACCGGCTTGCAGGTTTCAACCTTTATACTGTTGCTATCAGGTCAGTGTTTCAGCCTAAATTTAATGATTTTGTTGTGAACAGCAACTTTATCCAGCTACCATCAAGTGCCTTGGATTCCACTGAGGTCAATTTTTACAGTCTTATAATCAGTAAGGGAATCAAGGGTTATGGGGAAAAGGCAGGAAAGTGGAGTTGAGGATTATCATGATCACATTGAATGGTGGAGCAGACTCAATGGGGCGAATGGCCTACTTCTACTCCTATGTCTTATGGTCTTATAATTCTGCCTGTGAGACTTCCCTTTGAACATGGAGGACACATATTCTGAAGTTGCTATGTCCTCTGAGGAGGTGCAGCCTGCTCCAAACCAGCAGTCTATAAGATTTCACCCTATTTATTTGTCCTTCTGCATCTGTGCTGCCAAACTGCAGCTTTTCACTTGTGTAGCAGGACCTCCAGCGGCAGGTGGGGATGGTGGAGAAGACCACTGAGCAGGGAAACCAGTCTGTCCCTGTGGGACCCTCCCTTAATGGAGCAACGTCTTTGACAAGCTGAGGGGCAGAGCCAGATCCTGTAAGGTGAGGGAGGAAGCAGCCAGGACTTGAGTGGCAGGAGCATAGGGTAGCTTGAAACCCCTGAGGGTGGCTGAAGAGCCAGGAAGGTGAATTGGAACTGACTGGCAACACCCCTGAGTCCGAGAAGCCTCATGTAGAGAGAGGGGAGCAGGGCAAGCCTGAAGACACCTGCTGAGTATTACGCTGAGGAGCTGAGGCCCTAAGTGGGAAAGAGATCTAGAACATCGGTGGTGAATAGTCTCTGTAAGTTGTTGTTTCTTGGGAGTTACATTTTCCCTTGACAGATTGTACAATTTTGATGCCGGTGGAATAAAGGAACTTTGTTTTTTTTTAATCTTCATGCAGTACATTTGCTTAAACCTCATATTGCAGTATGGCATTACACAAGTGTAGTTTTTATTTCACTGCAGGCTTTGCACGTGTGCCCTACCATACTGCAGGCTTTGCACGTGTGCCCTACCATACTGCAGGCTTTGCACGTGTGCCCTACCACACTGCAGGCTTTGCACTTGTGCCCTACCACACTGCAGGCTTTGACGTGTGCCCTACCACACTGCAGACTTTGCACATGTGCCCTACCACACTGCAGGCTTTGCACGTGTGCCCTACCACACTGCAGGCTTTGCACGTGTGCCCTACCACGCTGCAGGCTCTTCTGCCATGACTCAGTTTTTCTTTGCATGCACTACTGCGCTCAATGGGGCAGGCTAGGAAGGAAAAAGATTGGGAAAAGCATATGAATGGATTTAATTATATAACAACCCTGTTTTCAAGGCAAATGATTTGAGATCCACTCTATAACATGACTGTTTGGCAATTGTCTGACACCTTGCCTCATCTATCAGCCGAATATAATGAAAGTGTTTAATCTATGTAACTATGTATTATGTATAACCGAATAGCAGACATTGTAACACAGGTCTGATGGTGGCTATTTCCTTTACTTTCTATCATGCTTGGTTAGTCATTGGCAACCTGATAAGACTATTAAAATTATGACATCTGACTTTGATGATTAGGCATGGATCCTTAGGGATATGGAGTTTTGTAGCAAACAGGAAGAATTGTTCCTTTGATTTGCAGTGTCTTCAGTCACTTTAGCAGAATGGGAAACTAATTAATACATGAACTTGTGTTACAGAATTTACATTTTCTTTACAGTACAGAAACTAGCTATTCAATCCAACAGGACTATGCTGGTGTTTATGCTCCAAAGAGCTTACTCACACCCTACTTCATCTGAATATCAAAATATCCTTATTTTCTTTTCTCCCTCATGTACTTCCCCATTAATGCAGAACCTCAACTACTCCATGTGGTAGAAATTTCTAACCTCTCTCTTGAGCCAAGAGGTTTCTCCTGAATTCCTTATTGAATTATTCATTACTAGGTGAAATAAATATAGGATAGTATTGGATTCCCCCACAGGTAGAAATATCTTCTCTATGTTTAACTTATTGAACTTCTTCAAAATTTTAAAGATCCATGTTAGGTCACCTCTCTGGGTTCATTTTTCTAGAGGTAAAAAAGACCCATTCTGTTTGATTTTTCCTGACAGTTATAACTTCTCACTTTTGGCATCATCCATGTAATTCTTCTTGTGCCTTCTCCAATATACTTTTCATGACATTGGGACCAGAACTCTGCTCACCGCACTTAATTATAGTCTAGGCAAGGTTGTATATACGTTTAACATGACCTTTCTGCTTTTCAAATCTATTTCTCTAAAAATGAACCCCAGTATTTTATATGCAAATTTAAGGCTCTGTCTATTTTGTTGCTATTTTAATGAATTTTGATTTTGTATCCCTAGATCCCATTATGCTGTTGCTCCACTTAGACTCTTACTTCATAAGGAGTAGGTGGCCTCCTCTTTCCTCCTACCTTTGAGGTCTGAATTAAGAAGAAACTCCTCCACTCTATGTTTTGGTCTTTGGATTCTCTATCCCAGAGGGATTTGCTTGCACTGTTGTTCAATATATATTCAAGATTGAGACTGACAGAGTTTTGGGTATGTAGGGAATTAAGGGACATAGGTCAGGAAAGAGGAGTGAGGGGAGAAGATCAGAAAGATCATCATCTTGAACGGTGGATCAGGCTTGAAGAACCAGTTGACCTACTCCTGTTACTATTTCTTATGTTCTTAAAGTGCATCATCTCAAACATACATCCACAATGAAATAATTTGCCATCCAATTGCCCATTCTGTAAGTGGTTAACATTTTACATTTTGTTGTAGACTTTCCCCCATATATTAACTATATCCCCAAATTAGTTTTTTGAAAATTTTGATTTTGTACTTATTAACAATTTATGTAAATTATTAACAATTACTGTAGAACACCATTTCCTGCTTTCCATCAGTCTGAATTAGTACCTTTAAATCCTACTCTTTTGTTTTGCAGCTAGTTTACAATCCATTCTGCCTCTAGTCTAATGACTTCACATGCTCTAATCTTCACCATGAATCTACTATGCAGTACATTAACAAAGGCCTTTTGAAAGTCTGAGTATATTATATCCACTCTATTACTCTTGTTGACTTCTTATGTTATACCTTCAAAGAATTCAGGAAGGTTAATCAAGCATGGCATTCCCTTTTGCAATTGTGCTGACTGTTCTTTATTATATTTTTGGACTCTAGATGTTTTTTATTCTACTGCATCTTGAGTAAACATCTTTCTGTTATAGGCTTGATTTTCCAGACAGGTTTCTCATAAGAAACAGTGCACTTTATTTACAGGGCTTCTGCAGCAGTTACATGTTTCCTTCAAGATCCACAACTAGACACAAACTCCACCCGCTAAGGTTCCCCGTGCTTTGGGCTGATTCATTCACACTGTCACGTGATACTGCACAGTATAAGTCTTAAAGCTACGGTCACTACATTCCTCCCCCTTTAATTTTTTTTTACAATTTGTATTTACAAGAACAACTACATTCATGACATTACACACGTATACATGGGTCATGAAATTATAAGTTCAGTCTCGCAGGTGGTTTCCTGATCCGGGTGGAAGGTTGTAGCTCTACGACTTTAGAATCTCTGACTAAATCTTCATCATCTGGAACTGCAGCAACATCAGGTTCCTCCTTGGGCATAGGCAGTTCAGAGTTATCCACTCCGACAGAGGCATCTGGTATGTCTATCCTTGGTTGATCAATCATAATGCGGACCACAGGTTCTACAGTGGTTACAGGTGGAACATGGGTTTATTGGGGCATCTCCCTTCTTCTCAAATGATCCATGTGTTTTTGGATGATCCAGCCCTCCACTTCTACATGGTGCAACAACGGTCTGGTCACTGAAACTATCACACAGTTAACCAACTCAATTCACCACTGAGGTTTTGTACAAATACTGTTTCACCAACAGTAAATTTTCACGCTCGACTAGGCAAATCATGAGTCACTTTTTGATTCCCTTGACTGTTCTCTACCTTACTTCCCAATTTGGGGAGTATCAGGCTTAATCTCATATAAAGGCGGCGCATCATAAGTAATTCTGAAGGTCTTGAACCTGTTGTTGTGTGGGGTGTCATTCATTGTCTTTTCTGAACCATCTTCCATCTTGTCATCTTCTGTCTACCACAGAGTTTAGTCTCGTCGTTCATTTTGACTTCACAGTTGGCCAGGCTTCTCTCAGGCAAAATCTCAACTTGGTTCAGTTCAGGGGTTGAGCTACCCATGGCTTCATCACCCACTTGCATTTTGGTAAGTTCCATGACTTTTCCTTCCAATGCCTCTTCTGTTTCACTCAGCTGATTCTTCAGGTCGTCTGCCTCCTTCTTGTGTCTTTTGGCTTCCTCCTGGAACCTTGAACATTGCTGCATCTTCTTTGCCAACTGGTTCTTCAGTTTGTTCAGAGTGACGTTAAAGTCATTCTGCTTGTCTTCATAATTTTAGAGATACAAACTTTGGCCTGAGGGATCCTTGCAGTGTGTGGACAGGTTTTCCTTTATTTTGCGAAGCTCACTGCTTCATCTTGAATTTTGTAATTCAGCAGAGTCTCCTTGAGTTTCTTCTGTTGTTCTTCCATGTTGCTGTTTAAGACAGTCTTCATTTCCTCAGGCTGCTGAACAGCTATACAGTACACACTCCTTCTGCATCCTGTTAAGGTCCTTTGACTCTCCGGGCTCACTCTGAAGTACCTTGTTCTTTTTCCAACTTGGGAACTCTTCTGGCTTTCTTTTGAAATATCACTGGCCAATCAATGTTAATTTCCCTCAACCAATTACGACCTAGAAAGCTTGTACCTTCACCTTCCATTACCATCACAGTGTCTGGTGCTTGTAACAAACAGGTACAGTGGTAATAGCTTTCACTTATATGGCTTCACCAGTATATTTTTTTTCAATTTGGCTGGAGTCTGCTCCATATTCAACTGTTGAATGCCCTTGTTTAAATATTTGAATGTGTGCTCCGACATTACGGTGGTTGATGCACTGTTATCCACTTCCATCATCAAAAGGTTTTCCATTGACCTGTAGGGTAACAGTGATTGGCTCTGTTTTCCATACTTTCTCATTAAATAGAGAATAAACATCTGAATTAGTGGCTTCTAGTTCTTTCGCATTATATACTTCAATCAGTTTAGTTTGCTGCCTGGAGTCTGTCTCAATCTTGTTTTACATTGCTTCAGTATGTGCCCTCTTTTATGACAATAATGGCACTCCATTAAAGCAGCAAGTTTCAGGGATACGATTACTTCAATATTGGTAACAATTCATTTTCCGATTTGCTGCTGAGCTGTCCCCTGTATATTTTTAAAACTTTTGGATAGCAAGGACTTTTCCCGCTTTGCGGCTGGTTCCCTGGTTTTCGCACCACGCCCGGCAGTCTGTTCCCACCCCAACTGGGAAAAGGCGCCATTTTGTACACCCTGTATGGCCTGCAAATCCTGCTCGGTACTTTCCATCGCAAGCGCTATTTCTAATGCTCTTTTAAATTCGGTATTTACTCCAGCTAATAACCATCATTGAATTGCATCATTGTGCACACCACAGACCAAACGATTCCTTAACATATTGTTTAGGGTCTCCCCGAAGTCACAATGTTCAGTTAGCTGTTTCAACTTTGCTATGTATGTTGCTATGGTCTCCCCCTGGGCACTTACTGTCGAATTAAATTTGAATATCTGCATGATTACGGAGAGTTTGGGTTGAAAATGACCCTTTACGAGATCTACCAAGTTGCTGCAGGTTTTCAAATCGGGAGCGTTCGGGGCCATCAAACTGCAAGATTAAATTATAAATTTTACTCCCACAGGTGCTTAGGAGAATTCCTTTGTGGATGAGTCGAAGGGGTCGATCCTGCCAAAGAGTAGCATACCTAGTGAGTATATTTTCCCTTTCTTCTGTTTAAAACAAGATACTCACTTTCACTGGGTGAGGGACAGCGCCAGAACTAATTTACCCTCATCGCCAGTTGTTATAGACTTGATTTTCCAGACAGATTTCTCATAAGAAAGTGAACTTTATTTACAAGGCTTCAGCAGCAGTTACATGCTTTCTTCAAGAACCACCACTAGTAACAAACTCCACCCCTAAGGTTCCCCGCGCTTCGGGCTGATTCGTTCACACTGTCACCTGATACGTTTAAAAGTCTTAAAGCTAGTCACTACACTTTCCTATCACCAATGTCAAGCTAACTGGTCTATAGTTTCCTAGATTTGTTGTTTTTAAATATAGGAATCAAATTAGCTGTCTGCTAGTCCTCTGGCACTATTTCCTTTTCTATTGATTTCTTTCAATATATAATAATGCCTCTGCTTTCTCTTCCCTAGCTTCTTTCAGTATATGCAGATCATTCAGACCCATGCTTTTATCCTCCTAAAGTCTGACTAATTATCCCTTGATATCCTTTCTGATCTTTTCTTCTAATGTCATGCAGTAGCCTATCCACTTATACTTAAAATTAATAAATATCTTTCTTTCATCTATAGCCATGGTACGAATATGATGAGGATGGTAGGGGTGATAAAACCATATCACGTGATATTGCTACCTTCTCACTGCTTGTAGGCACAACACGTGGAACTCCTATTTCCTTCCTATAAAGCTAAAGTAGTAGGATATACAAACAGGATACCTCAAAATATATACAAGGTCTACTCTAAAATAAAGTGTCAAAAATCTGGTCATAAATGCTGATAGAAAATAATTCTTCACTTGCATTTACCTTCAGAGATTTATAGATACACTAAATAGCTAATTCTTATTAATGGCACCATTGCTGGTAGAACTGCAAGTGGGCAACTCCAGGATACACACAATTGGACAATAGTTTTAAGGTTGTTAAACTATTGGAGCTATGGTGGATAATAAAGATTTTTTTTACAAGCTTACTTGGCTATTTTGTTTGTTTTTTATAGGTATTCAATTGTTTAATTGTTCTGTGTTTGATTATGTTAGTCTGGTAACTGATCTATGCTCAGTGTTCTTGATTGGTTAAGCCTGGGTGTTGACTCAGATAATTAAATTGACACCACAGAAATTTCAAGAAGTTAGCACTGGGATAAAGCATGGTACAGACATTTTGTGGTTGCAGAGATATTTTAAAAGCACAATAAATAAACATGTTGCATAATTAGAAACTACTGTCATCTCTGCATTGCTCTGAGGCAAATCAAGTAAACAAAATATACAACAAATCTGCAAATACACAACATGGGGAAATTATGCAATCCCACACTGAGGGAGAGATCACACTCATTGAAGAGGTGTCAGCTGTGGCTCAGTTCATAGCACCCTCGCCTTTGAATCAGAGGGTTGTGGGTTCATGTCCCACTCCCGGAAACCAAGAACTGTGTTTGTACTCGAAAAGAGTTGCAATCTGTGACTGTTGATAACTCGAAAGAGTATCACACTCATTGACCATTTGGTCAATTGGAACTGTAGCATTGTGGCTATATCTCTAAACCATGCCACCCATGAGCACCCTTCCCCGCTCCCCATATATCATGGAACCGCTCTTTGCTCCTGCAGTGTAATAAACCAGACAGCCACAACATGTAATAATTCACTGAAAGCTAATATATATTTAATTAATGTAACTATAATTTACTTAGGTATGGTAGTCTAGTAGTTATGTTACTGGTCTAATAATCCAAGATCCTGGACTAATAATCTGAAGAACAATAGCACTTTCAATTTGGGAAAAAAACTCTGGAAATGAAAAGCTGGCATATATAAATTCAACCACATAAAAACCTGATTAGGTTTACATCCTTTGGGGAAGGAAATCCACCATCATAACCCAGTCTATTCTACACATGACTCCAGTCCCACAGCAATGTGGTTGTCTCTTAACTGGCTGCTGAAGCGGCCTAGCACGTGTCTCAGTTGTTGCAACAGTTCAAGAAGAAGGTCCAGACCACTACCTCGGGCAACAAGGATTGATTTTTAAATGTCTGCCCTGCCAACAATGTCCACATCCCAAGAAATTAAAAATAAAGTTGGCCTTGATTTTATCTCAGAGGCAGGGAGGGAACAGGTGGGTGGGTGGGGGTCAATTTTGTGGTCAGGAAACCCAGATGAACAAGCTTCCTGGAGATCTGAATTTAACAAGAGAACCGAATGACCAATTTTTGTTTCTGTTTTCTGACTGCAGCCAGCCAGATGGAGGGACTGGCTGATTGTTGGGCAAGTACAGCTTCAGGACTAGTACACAAGGGGGAAATGGAGAGGGAGGGAGGGTTTAGAAAGGCTCGGGAGGAGGGAGGATTGGAAGCCAGAAGGGACACCAGAGGGACTGAGGAAGATCGTGTCTGGAACAGAGGGGGGATTGGAAGGAAAGGTAGGGGTGCGAGATGCAAAAGGTTGGGGAGGGTGTCTGAATATGGAGCTGGGTGGAGCAGGTAAACTATATTCAGCAGATAAGTGTAAAGCCTCTTATCTCCTGGTTCAGCAGCCCTCAACATCCTTTAACCTATGGGTTTCCCAGGCCCAGGAAGCCCAGCCAGGGTTACATTTAAAATCATAGAATCATAGAAATTTACAGCAGAAAAGGAAGTCATTTGAATCATTGTGTCTTTGTCAGCTGAAAAATAGCTATTGAGCCTCATCCCACTTTCCAGCTCTTGGTCCATACCTCTTGGTTACAGCGCTTTGAGTGCATACCCAAACACTTTATTAAAATCGGAATTTTTTTCTGTCTCTGTCACCCTTTCAGGCAGTGAGTTGCAGACCCCCATCATCATCTGGGTGAAAACATTTTCTCAACTCCCCTGTAATCATCTAGCAATTACTTTAAATTTATTCCTTCTGGTATTAACCTCTCTGCTGAGGGGAAAAAGTCCTTCAGATCCACTCTACCTAGCTTTCTGATAATTTTCCAAACCTCAAATAAATCTCTCCTCAGCTTCCTCTGTTTAAAAGGAAACAACCCCAGCCTATCAAATCTTTCCTCATTACAAAAATTCTTCAGTCCTAGCAACATCCCTGTAAATCTTGTGTACCCTCTCTTGTGCTATTACATCCTTCCTGTACTATGGTGGTGGGAACTGCATGCAGTACTCCAGCTGTGGCCTAACTAGTGTGTTATTTGTTTCCAGAATAACCACCTTGCTCCTATATTCTATCCCTCAGCTAACAGAGAAAGGTATCTTAGATGCCACCTTAATCGCTTTACATACCTGCCCTGCTACCTTCAGGAATCTGTGGACATGCACTCCAAGATCCCTTCATTCCTCTACACTTCAAAATCCCAGTATCTATTGTGCATTTCCTTGCCTTGTTTGCCTTCTCCAAAGAATTACTTTACACTTGTCCAAATTGAATTTCATTTGCCACCCTTCTCTTCACTTTACCAGCCCATTGATATCTTGCTGCAATCTACAGCTTTCTCCGCTTCCATCTTAAACTTCTTAATCATGCTGCCTACATTTAATCCAAATCTTTCATATATGTCACGAAAAGCAAGGAACCTAGTACAAAACCATAGAAAAATTACAGCACGGAAAGAGGCCATTCAGCCCATCATGTCTGCGCTGGCCGAAAAAGAAAAAAGAAAAAAAACTAGCTGCCCATTTTAATCCCACCTTCCAGTACCAGGCCCGTAGCCTAGCAGGTTACAGCACTTTAGCTGCAGATCCAGGTGCCTTTTAAATGAGTTGAAGGTTTCAGCCTCAACCACCAAGTCAGGCAGTGAATTCCAAACATTCACCACCCTCTGGATGTCGAAGTTTTTCCTCATGTCCCCTTTAACCCTTCTACCAATCACCTTTCATCTGTGCCCCCTGGTAATTGACCTCTCTGCTAGGGGAAACAAGGCATGCCTGTCTATTCTATCTAAGCCCTTCATAATCTTGTACACCTCAATCAGGTCACTCCTCAGCCTCCTTGGTTCCAAGGAAAACAACCCCAGCCTATCCAATCTTTCCTCATAGTTGCAGTTTTCAAGCCCTGGCAACATTTTTGTGAATCTCCTCTGAACTCTCTCCAGAGAAATGATGTCCTTCCTGTAATGTGGTGACCAGAACTGTACTCAAAATTCCAGCTGTGGTCCAACCAGCATTTTATACAGTTCCATCATTACATCCCTGCTTTTGTATTCTATACCTGGTCCAATAATGGAAAGCATTCCACAAGCTTTCTTTACCACTTATCCACCAGTGGAACCCCACTGGAAACAACATTCCAATGGCAAAAATACCTGCCCATGGTTATCCTTTGCTTCCTGCCAATGAACAAATTTTGGATCCATGTCACCACTATCACTTTGACCCCATGGACTTTTTTCTTTCTGAATCTATCATGTTGGGTCATATCAAAAGCTTTGCCTAAACCTATGTAGATGATATTAATCGTGCTACCTTCATTGACCCTTCTTGTTGCCTCTTCAAGAAATTCAATCAAGTTAGTCAGACATGACCTTCCTTTAAACAATTCATGTTGACTCTCTTTGGATAATCCAGGCCTTTCTACATGAAGATTAATAGTGTCTCTCAGAATCTTTACAATAATTCGCCTACCGAATTTAGGATGGCTGACCGTACTCAGTCTATCCCTTTCTCCTTTTATAAACAAAGGTACAATGCTAGGAGTCCTCTGGCACTATGCCTGTAGCCAGACAAGACTGAAAAATTATGGTCAGAGACTAAACTAGTGGTTAATCCTGATATTCGACCTCACTATAATATTTAAATAACCAACCAATTCTCTACCCCAGAGGGTTGTGGATGCTCCATCATTGAATACATTTAAGTTTGGACAGACAGGTTTTCGGTGTCTCAGGGAATTAAGGGATGTGGGAAGCTGGCGGGAAAATGGAGTTGAAGCCCTAGATCAGCCATAATCCTATTGAATAGTAGAGCAGGCTAGATGGGCTGTGTGGTCTACTCCTGCTACTATTTCTTATGTTCCTATGTTAACCTGTCACTAGTGATTAGGTAATTGCCCATCCCCAACATGCCTCTTAAAATCAGAAATGGATGATTCAGAAGCAGGTTGGGGTTGGGTTCTAGTTTTTTTAAACATGCCAATCAAAACTCATCCATTTTTGCAAATTAAAATCCCCTTCATTGGATCTGAGAATATTAAAAATTTTAATTTTAAATGAATAAGCTTGAAGAGATGGTACAAATTTTTGTAGACTAAAAGTGATCATGCTCTAATTTAAGTGATACATTTAAACTAGTTCCACCCCCCATGCCCGCCCCACAGCCCTGCTGTTACCAAACAAATTGGTGCTAAATCTGTTTCTGGTGATAAACGTAAGCCTTATGAGGGTCAGAGGTTAATAACTAGAAGCTTTTCTCCACCTTGTGCTTTGCATTTGGCTTTGTTAAATGGTGATTTGATAAAATAGTTCCCTAATTGTAGGTGCAAGAGATTGATGTGTAATAGATATAGAAAACAGGAATTAAAACGCACTGAATAACTAAATTATCCTCTTTCGAAACAGAGAACTCATTTTTCTAGAGAGCAGGAAGGGAATTAAGTTGAAAAGTGTGTCACGTATGCTTAGTACAAGTATTTTAAATTCAGCAAATGACTATAATTTTCTGGCTTAGCATTCATTCACGTTGTTACATTTATCCGTTACATCAATATTAAATAAGTAGAAGGCTGAAATGGTCCAAGGATTGAAGTACCATACTATTCAAGGCCTTAGGATAAAGGGTAAATGTTCTGTTCCTGGCCTATGTTTGTCACTGTATGTGCCACTTCAATCTGCAACAGCTCAAGGCTACATATGCTTATACAAAAAGGTGACACTTAATACAAAATGAACTGGAGGATGGCCCATAAATTACAAGCTCCTGACTCCCTAAGGGGAGGCCATCTTGAACATATTTGTGCACAAAAGGATGAGACACATATTGGAGATGCAGCCAGAAGCCTTCCTCTATCTCTAGGGCTATGCTCCCCCTACTCTAGATATGTCATATCCCCATCTCACTTACTGATACATAAGCATGCACGAAACTATACAAACATCACCTATTGTAACTTGCAAATCTGAACCAGCATCAGATCACTTGTTCCTTTTATGTCATTGTTAATTACTTACTGGACTAAATAGTCACCCAAGAAGTATAATTTTCAGCATATTTTTCTGTTGTTTTGATTGTTACCATCTCTCTCTCTAGTTTCAGCAGCATCTAACTATTTGTGGTTTAACTTACCTTGACATGTGTTACCTTTCTCTTCATAGCCTTCTTTGCACATGCACTTCCCAATTGGGACTAACCATTCCCCATCAGCACTGCAGTACATTTTTGGAGTGTCATCTTTCACTGAGTTGTTGACACACGTGCCTGGCACTTCCACCAGTGAGGATGAATCAGCTCCTGTGATTGTATCTTCAAAGAAAGCAAGGTTATGGAATGTAGATGGGCACTTCTTGTAGTAGACTCGCACAGAGACTAGAGCAATACAGGCGCCAACATCTTGAAAAGCGAGGTAGAATCCCTTTTTAGACAGAGGGCCGACATCTCGCACTTCTGTATTTAGCTTCATGACTCGATCTCCAAGGTCGAGTTCTGTGAAACTTTCATCTGCAGCAATCGTGTCAATTTTTATGTATTGGTTTTCTCTGATGTTCCTCCCATCTTCATCATTGGATTCATACTGGTATACATTAAAGGTCTCTTTACAGGTGCCGAGACCTCCAGGGAGACTATTGCAGTCTCGTAGTGTAAATTTTAGCTCAATGAATATACGACGGGCCCCTTCATTGGAGATCCAGTTAGTCTGTAACCAGTTATTCTGATTTTGCTCCATAACATTACACACTTGGTATGTGTGTATGGGAGTGTAATTCTCATCAACCTCACTGATTTCTTCCCACTGTAGAAAGTAAACAAAAGTACAGCATTAGATAGAACATAGGAAAGCAAATGTTCAAATATTAATGAATTATAGTTGTCATTGTAAATCTTTTGGGAAATCACAGATTTGTCATTGAATATCAAAGGTTGCAGAACTTGTAGTAAAAAATGTGCACTGTCAGGGGGATATTTTTTGGTAACCAGGTTACCTATACAACACTGTAATTGTCTTTCTTTCACTTCTGTCTTTCACATTGTTTATCTCTCTCTTTCCCACTTTCTTCTGCCCCTTCTGCATTTTTCTTTCCTTGACCCTCCACTTCTGTTTCTCTCTCTTTGTTCTTTCACTTCTCTTCCTCCTCTGATTCTCCTTCCTCCATCATTTCCATTTTTTCCTCTTTTCTGTTTCTCTTTCCTGTCACTCTATTTCTCAGTTCCCCAACGTGTTTCTCTTCTTTGTTCTACTTCTCTATCTCTCCTGCTTTGGTCTCTTTAACTCTGCTCTTATTTTTCTATTTTACACCTCCACTATGGCTACCCCACCAACCCCCACCCACCCCGCACCCCCCTTTCAGTTCTGTTTCTCGCTCTCCTCCCTTCTCCCCTCAGGTTGTCCTCCATCTCTTTTTGTCTGTCTTTCTCATTCCACTTTGGTTTCTTTCTCTCCCCTTGTCTCTCTCTTCCTGTTCCTTCACTCCATTTTGAAACTCCTCTTTCATTACAGTATTTTTCTTCTACTTGCTTCTATTTTGTATTCTCCCTGTTACTTCAATTCTTTCTAATGTTCCTTTCACTTTTTTTTTCTCTTTCCTCTTCTCATTCATGTATACCTTTTTCCTCCCACTCTATGGGAGCACTAACATGGCTTGGTGAAAGGGAAATCATGTTTAACTAGTTTATTAGAATTTTTTGAGGAAGTAACAAGCAAGGTGGATAAAGGGGAACCTGTTAATGTGGCGTACTTGGGATTCCAGAAGGCATTTGATAAGGTGCCATATCAAAGGTTACTGTGCAAGATAAGATTACATGCTGTAAGGGTAACATATTAGCACGGACAAAGGATTGGTTAGCTAACAGAAAGCTGACAGTGGGGATTATTGGGTCATTTTCATGCTGACGAGCTGTAACTAGTGGAGTTCCACAGGGATCAGTGTTGGGGCCTCAGCTGTTTACAATCTACATCAAGGATTTGGATGAAAGGACCGAATGCATCGTAGCTAAATTTGCCAGTGACACTGAGAGGTTGGGAATTAAGTTGTCAAGAGGAGGTAGAGAATCTGAAAAGGGATACAGTCAGGTTAAGTGAGTGAGCAAAAAATTGGCAGATGGAGTATAATGTAGGAAAATGAGAATTTATCCACTTGGGCAGGAAGAATAGGAAAACAATATTTTATTTAAATGGGGAAAGATCGCAAAATTCTGTGATATAGAGGGATCTGGATGTCCTGGTACATGAATCACAAAAAGTTAGTACGCAGGTCCAGCAAGCGATTAGGGAGGCAAATGGAATGTTGGAGTTTATTGCAAGGGGAATGGAATATATGAGTTGGGGAGTTTTACTGCAGCTGTACAGGGCTTTGGTGAGACCACAACTGGACTATGTACAGTTTTGGTCGCCTTATTTGAAAAAAGATATAATTGTGTTAGAAGCAGTTTAGAGAATGTTCACATGACTCATTCCTGGGATTATAGACTTATCTAATGAAGAAAGGTTAAACAAGCTGGGTCTATACCCATTGGAGGTTAGAAGAATGAGATGATCTTGTTGAAACATACAAGTCCTGAAGGGACTCGATAGGGTGGATAGTGGAAGGACATTTCCACTTGTCGGGGAGTCTAGAATTAGGGGACACAGTTTCAGAGTAACGGGTCACCCTTTTAAGGTGGAGATGAGTTTTTTTTTCTCTGAGGGTCATTAGTATGTGGAAATCTCTTCCCAGAAAGCAGTGGAGGCTGGGATATTGAATTTATTCAAGATAGGGTCAGACAGAATTTTGTAGACAAGGGAGTCGAGGGTTATGGGGGAGCAGACAGGAAAGTGCAGTTGAGACCACAACCTGATCAGCCATGATCATATTGAATGGTGGAGCAGGCTCGAAGAGCTGAATGACCTTCTCCTGCTCCTAAATCCTATGTTCCTATGTTCTTATTTCCGTAATAATTGGCACAATAGCCCTTTTGAGAGTTACATAACCAACATTTTTCTGTGAGAAGGGAAAGGCAGAGACAATGGACAGATGTGTGGAATGTTAGGATGCAGATAGGTAGTGAGAGAAGGAGAAAAAGGATTCGAGGGAGCAGACAAGCACAAGCACAGCATTGAGGCTTGACTGGGAAAATTATTGCTGGAGCGTTGAGACTTTGCAGGTGGGGAAAAGCAATGTTCGAATTCTCTGTTGTGACTGATGTGGACTCCAGCCCAATGGGAAAAATCAATGACTTAGAAATTAATTCACACTGGCCTGCCTAAATTGATAGGCACCTGTTATTATCGAAATGGTAAACTCCAAATACTCAATAGGTATCCTGAGGATCAGGAAAGGGGGTGATAGCAGTGATCAGAGGGGGCTTGAGGTCACAAATGGATGCTGGGGTGGAGAAAGCTGAGCCTGGGAGCAGGCTATGCTTTTAATGTGGAGTTGGGAGAAGCACTCATGCTCCTTCGGCTCCACATTCGGATTTTTTAAAAACAAATTTACCAGTTTGGTGGCAGCCTTAGGGCAAACCATTATTACAGAGGTTGTTTCAAACAGGCATTAGCAAATAAGGTGCCTAATATCTGTTTCAGGAGCAGGCCTAGATGACTTGTTTTTTGTCTACACCAATGTGGCAGGTGGCACACATCCAACCCGTAATGAGCATGCACCTGCTATATTGGAGACTTAGGCGTCTGTTTAGTGCCTGAGAATGGAATGCAGCATCATTGCTTCTAGTTCATAAGTCCATGTTTTTGTTGATTTAAAATGTTACAATGTTAAAATCCCAAGTTAGCCATTAACAGGTCTAGGCAGCGGGCGATTGAGGGGGTTGTCCCACCCGACTGTCTGCCCCTCTTCCGCGGCTACGTTCGCGGCCGGGTGTCCCTGGAGAGGGAGCACGCGGTGTCTGCTGGCACCCTCAAGGCCTTCCATGCCCGGTGGGCAATGCGGGGACTGGGGTGCTTTATCGACCCTCTTAATCACATTTTGATTTGATGTTTGTAAGTTTTCTTTAAACTTCGTCTTTGGTTTTACAGCTAACCTAACTTAGGGGCTGTGTTTACTTTATCCTCATTTTGTTGATTTCGTTTATTAGGTTGGCTTTAAAAGAGCTAAAATGTGAAAATCATGACAGTCCTGACTTCCTATAACAAGTGCACAGCCTTAATTACAACCTAACCGTATTGCAGACCATGTAATTGTGTGAGTATGTTGTCATCAACATACAAACCATGATCCACAGCAATGATACTATTATATACAATATTTGGTATGTGTGTCCTGGGCACGATTAATATTCTTCAATGAACCACCAGTCCTACGACATTCTACTTATAATTTTCTCAGGTTTTTGCCTCTTGTGCAATGCCTACCCCTCACCCATCATTGTTAGCAATGTGTTCAACCAACTAGGCCCTACAATTTAAAATTCCTATCTTAAACTCTAATGAATCTCCAATTTCCTCTCCTCATTTAAGATCCTCTTTAAAACTCATCTTGTTGACCACAATTTTGCTCACCTCTTCTACTAATAGTGTCAGCTGTGGTTCAGTTAGTAGCATTCTCATCTCTAACCCAGAAAATTGTGGGTTCAAGTCCCACTCCGGGTACAGGATTTTTCAGATGGCAGGTTTCCTGCCCCAACACCTGACGAATAGGTGGGGAATGCATCCCCACTGATCACTGCAGCTCCACAGGCACTTAACTCTCTGAGGAGTGTTAAATGACTGCAGATGGGACTTCCACCCCTCACTCAGAAGGAAGTTCTGCTTAGATATCTGCCGGCCAACCAGATTGGCCGGCAGGTCTGTAGTCCCAGCCAGTGGCAACAGTGGCCAGGACTGAGACTACAAGTAGTCCCCAGGTTCTAAGTCTCGGAGACAGGACCCAAGTACGTTTTGGCAGAGGGCGGGGGAGTCATTGGGGGGAGGGGAGGGGAGACCAAAACAGAAAGGGGGCCCTTGAGGGAGGCGCCCCTTCCCCACACCCCCTTCCCACACCCCCTTAACACCCGAGGCCGGATCAGGGTGACCTGCTGGGCTTCCCCCACCTTTCGCCCCTGAACTACTCCTGCCAGCCTCAAAATTGAGGCCGGGATGAGAAGTGCCCCTTAAGTGGCCAATAATTGAGGCCACTTAAGGGCCTCAATTGCAGTGAGGACAGGTAGGCCGCCCTAGGCCACATCAAGTAGCGGAAAGATTAGGAGCAGGCAGGAAGTTGGGAAGCCCACCCAGGGAAATTTACAGATCCACCCCCTACAAAACCCACTTCACCTGCAATCTTACCAGTGGGGGAATCCTAAAATTCTGCCCAGGACTTCCAACACAAAATTCTAGGTTGACAATGCAGTACAGTACTAAGGAACTGTCTTTCAGATGAGATATTCAACTGATGCCCTGTCTGCCCCCTCAACTGGATGTAAAAGATGCTAAGACACTGTTTCAAAGAAGAGCAAGGGAGTTAGCCCTGATGTTGTGGCCAATGTTTAATCTTCAATCAACATCACAAAAAAGCAGGTTATCTGATCATTTTGACATTACTGTTTGTGTCAGCTTGCTATGTGCAATTAGGCTATTGCATTTCCTACACTGCAACCATGACCTCTCTTCAAAAGTAGTTTTTAAAAAGTGATTTCATTGGATACAAGGTGCTTTGGAGTGTCTTGAGGTCATGAAAGGTACAGTAGCAGCAGTGTGTACCATCTACAATATGCACTGCAGGAATTCGCCAAGGCTCCTTAGACAGCACCTTCCAAACCCACGACCACTACCATCTAGAAGGACAAGGGCAGCAGACACATGGGATCAGCACTACCTAGAAGTTTCCCTCCAAGCCACTCACCATCCTGACTTGGAAATATATCGCCATTCCTTCACTGTCGCTGGGTCAAAATCCTGGAACTCCCTCCCTAACAGCACTGTGGATGTACCTACACCACAGGGACTGCAATGGATTCAAGAAGACAGCTCACCACCACCTTCTGAAGGGTAATGAGAGATGAGTAATAACTGCTGGCCTAGCCAGTGACACCCCCATCCATGAATGAATAAAGAAATATAAATGCAAGTCTCTCTTTATATAATTCCTACTTTGGCTTGGTGTCTTTTCAATACCCTGTAAAGAACATTGAGATATTTTTAAAGATCAAAACAGGTAATTAGGATGCACAAGACCCAGAATTGGAGGAGAGCTGTAGATTTTATGGACGGCGGCAGGACTAGGGAAGATTACAGAGATAAGGGCGAGACCATGGTGGGATTTGAAAGGTTTACGGCACTATTGGACCAGCAGCCAACATAGTGAGCACAGGAATGCTGGATAAATGGGACTTGGTCTGAGTTAGGATGCAGCAACAGATCTGGAACAGCAGTGGTTTACAGAGAGTGTAAGATTGGAGGCTGTCCAGGAGAGTCTTAGCCTAGTCAAGTCTGGAGGTAACAAATGTATGGATGAAGGTTTCGGTAGCAGATGGGCTGTTGCACAGACGGAGACATGATGATGGAGGCGATATGGGATCAGAAATTATGACCTAACCAATGTCTTTTAAGGACTCATCAATTTTCTGTTTCTGAATTTGGGTTTCAATCCTCAAACCCAAACAGATTAGCACCCAGGTCAAGCTATATAAAGAAAACCATTGACTGTAATTTTTGGAAAGCTATATTAATCTATAGCCTAGTGTTTTAACACTTCTGATGGTGAATACTGCTGAGTTTTATTTTCTACCTTTGATTATCTTCAGTTACTTTAACTGGTTAAATATCGCTAAACTGATTGTTGCCCCACTGCCCAAACATGTTCTGCAGATCCCAGTTATTAAATCAATTTGGCATTAAAATAAACACCTGTACTATTTACTATTCAAGAATATAAATGTTTTTTAGTCACAATTACTGAAAAATAAAGTAGCTGAAATAGCATTGCTAATCAACGCACACTTGCGAGGAACTAATATTAAAAAGATCATCCCAACAGGCACCACTTTTACAGAGGAACTAAAATGTTCTCCAGGGAAAGGGAGACAAAAGATACTACACGCATTATACATACATAATTATGACTATGCACACAGAATGATGAACAGTTTTTACCCCTTTTGTACAGTACCATTGTGGAGGAAAAGTTAAAGCTTCCTTTAAAAAAGGTGATAATTATAGCAGGCTTCTCACAAAGAAATTCAGTGATACGTTGTTTTGCTCTTCAAGATAATCATATTATACAAAGCAGGATATAAACTTAAACTATCCTCATTAATCATCCTTCCTTAAAAGAAATAAGGCTGGTCTGATTAAATGGAATAACCTTGATCATCTCTGAACTTTTCTGCATTCACTACTCAGGCTAACCAGAATGTCATTCCCTTATGTCTGAATGACCTGGTAACAGAAAACCTTCTAAATTTGTGCAGCCACGTGCAAAACACTCTTGTACCCAATTCCCCAGACACTAATCTGTCCACAGCTTTTCACACAGATAATATTACATTTGCAGCTTAGTCTCAACAACTGCATCCATAAATCAATTTCAGTCCAGCTTTAATTATCTATCTGTAATCAGGGGCTATTCAGGCCAAATTTACATCTCATTCCTGCTGGCCAAGTAGTCCACATTAGTCCTTTGAAGCTTATTCAAGCTTAAATTATTATATTCTCTAATAAACATTGAAGTCCTTTCAGCCTGATCTTCGTGAGCAGCATTAATGTATCTCACTAGCAGAAATGTCTATGAGTAAATCAGGATTCTGGTGTTAAAGATATAAAAGCCTCCTCGCACCCAATAATGGGCTTGTTTTATGCTGCCCACTTAGACTGTCCTTGATGTTGTAATCATACAGCTGTCTCAACTCCAGCAGCAGCAGCAGATGGAATCACAGTTTTCTGATTCCAGTACACCCCCTAATTATTACAGCATTGGACCAAAACACCAAATTTAATCATACACTGAATTCTGCTGTTACATTGCTCGTCCCCTGCCTTCTGAATGACCATTTATCAAAACATAACCGATCATTGTGCACTATGACATGCTCTGTATGCTATTTTTTTAAAATACGCACACCCTCTTTTTCATTGCAAGTAAAATGTATCTAATAAGCATATATGAATGAATTTTCACTAAATATATATGTGAAAACCGGATTACAAGAATCCATAATTAAAGTTGTTAAGAGTCATTCAGCTAAGTGGAGCTGAGCAGATTAATCGTATGTAGAGAGGGTCTTCTATCCTCAGCTGTTAGCATAACAACTACCACATTCAATAGCTCTTGTAGAGTGGGGATATGAATTCGTCTTTGCATAGCAGAAAGAACAGTAGGTGCTCACTAATTACAAAGAAGGGCAAAGATGAGTTTTTTTTAATGAAATAGTTAGTGAAAGATATGTGAGCCCATTTATCAACTGCATTTCAGGAAAGATGAATTTTCGAAAGGAACATGCTATGAATGCTGTGAAGCTTGCAGCCAACAAAGCTAATTGCAAAAATGTGGATCCTGTACTGCAAAAGGAAGAAAACAATGCACACTAGTTTTCATGCTGACATGGTAGTATAATGTATCCTTAACACCATCTTTAATGAAGCACATTTGCTGTAAGTTGTACACTTCTATACAGTAACTAAGAAAATCCAGAGTGAAAAGGGAACATTTAGCCCATCAAACCTGAGTCATCCAGAGCCAGTGAGGGGCCAACATATCTGAGACTTCCCTCCGCTGCCATTTGTAAATCCGATTTAAATCTTTCCCACACTTCCTATGAAACTAAAAATAAAGTAGTGCTATCATAGTGTTTTAGTTCTTAATTTCCCTATTCAGCAGATATTGATCTAACTTGTTTTTAAATACATTTTCTGTGAGTTTGTTCCACGTGTCCACTACCCTATGGAAAGTAGTTCATTCTGAAAATTCTGGTTCATTTGAAAGTACAGAACTAGCACAAATTGGCAAAATGTTGATCTTGTGTGGTAGTTTAAAATGCATGGTACAAATTGGAATCTATCTGAGATCGCATTTTTATTTCTGTTGACTATAATAGGAGAGGTCTGGGGAAACTTTTAAAGATATGAATGCATAGCAGAATTAATTGGCATTTGGAAAAGTATGGGCTAATAAATGAAAGGCAAATCATGTTTACCTAACTTGATCGAGTTCTCTAATGAAATAGTAGAAAGGGTTGATGCACATAGTATAGTTGGTGGTGTGTATGTGGACCTTCAAAAGGTTTTTGACAAAGTACCAAAGTCCAAAGAATGGACTTGCTAACAAGATTGAAGCCCATGGGATTAAAGGGAGGGTAACACTGTGAGTATAAAATTGGCTGAGGGTCAGAAGGCAGAGAGTTGTGGTGAATTGTTGTTTTTCAGATTGGAGGGAAGTATACATATTCCTTGTACACCCCTGGGGTCAGTAGAAGAATCACTGCTCTTTTATTTGTATTTTAATGACTTTATCTTGGGTGTACATGGCATAATTTCAAAGGTTGCAGATGAGAAAAATCTTGGAAATGTAGTAAACAACGAGATAGATGGTAACAAACACCAGGAGGACATGCATAAACAAACTAAAGAAATGCGTAGATATATGGCAGATAAGATTTAACGCAGAAAAGTGTGAAGAGATATGTTTTGGTAGGAACAATGAAGAGAAGCAAGTTAACTAAATGGTACAATTTTAAAGGGGGTGCAGGAGCACAGAGAGCTTGTGGTAAATGTACACAAATATTTGAAGGTGGCAGATCAAGTTAAGGCTGTTGAAAAAGCATATGAGATCCTTGGCTTTATTAATAGAGGAATAGAGTGAAAAAAAGGAAGCAAGGACTATGCTAAACTTGTAATTCTAGGCACCAGACTGGCAAGCCCTTGCAAAGGGTGCAGAAGAGATTTACTAGAATGGGAACAGGGATGAGGGGCTTCAGTTATATGGAGAGATTAGAGAAACAGAGCTTGCCTAGAGCAGAGGAGATTAAGAAGCAGTTTGATAGAGGTGTTCAAAATCATAAAATATTTTTATAAAAAAAATAAAGAAAAATTGGTCCAGTGTCAGATGGGACAATAACCATAATACAGAGATATAAGGTAGTTGGCAGAAGAACAGTAACAACATAAGGATTTTTTAAATGTATACACTGTGAATTGTTGTGATCTGAGATGTCCTTGTATGAAGGGGTTTTGAAGCAAATTTAATAATGTTGGAAAAGTACTTAAAGGGAAAAAAATGGGTAAAGAACAGGGAGGCAGGATTAATTAACTAGCTCTACCAAAGAGCTGGCACAGGCACAATGGTCCAAGTGGCCTCATTTTGTGCTGCATCATTCTATGATTCTCTGTAAAATGGGCTGCCAGTTTGGTACCACTAATTCTACGCAACTGCACACGCTTAAAATTACCCATTATGTGTGGGAGTAATTTGGGGCAGAAGCTGAACTTGAACTCAGCGA
This sequence comes from Cetorhinus maximus, assembly GCF_964194155.1. Classification (NCBI taxonomy): domain Eukaryota; kingdom Metazoa; phylum Chordata; class Chondrichthyes; order Lamniformes; family Cetorhinidae; genus Cetorhinus; species Cetorhinus maximus. The sequence goes on along the minus strand of NC_135880.1, from coordinate 146,296,839 downwards.
GTAAATGCCCATTTCTGACCATGTTGAAAAATTCTGGATGCCCCCTTCCCCTTGGCTTTTTCATGATAACAGAGTAAGATATGGAACTGACTGGATGACTGCCTCCACCAGGAATCCCTAACCCAGTGAACACCCAGCGCCGACTATTTCTGTGTATCCATCTTATTCGACCCACAATAATCACCATGCTCTTTTCTTCCTGTATTCTCATCATTACAATTTCTTCATTCTTTACCTTTAATTAACACACTTATTGTTCTATCCATATTGCATCACAGCACGATCTTGTTTAATCTCTACACTTGAGCCATTCTTATTTTATCTCCAAAATTATCACTATCATCACCGTTATTTTCTCTCCAATTTGCTTCCTTTAATACCAGAACCAATCTGAACAAGCCACATACACTGGTGAAGAGACTGGAAGAGCTGCATGACAGATATATTTAAAAGGCAGATTTTCTGACACAGTGTAAGATAGATTTTCCACCATGGACACCACTTTGGCAGGGAGACCTTCAGATGTTGGCCAATACGCATCTGGGCTGTGTGCTTGTACATCAAGGAGGAAGCAGGAGTGCAGCTGCAAGCCTGAGAAGCCTGGAGCAGCATCCTGGCATCAGTATCAGGGCCTGCTGGTTGTTGATCTCCAGCAATAGCCTGGAGAGTCCAAAGCTTTTGAATCTTCTGGGGTGAGAGCCTGATGGATGAAGTCTAAAATTATTTTTCACCTTGCCTGCATCTTCAGTCTCTGGTTGTACAGATCTTGGATCAGATCCCACACCAGCAATCTTCAAGCACCCCTGGGATGTTCATTGAACACAGGCAGAATAAAAAGAGATGGGAGGCAGGCCGATAATGCCCCCTCCACCCAATTCAATAGACTATTTCAGGATATTGGGGAAGTCCCATGAAATTCTCTAATCATTGTGAAGCTTTATTAATGAAACAAATCAAATACTGGAATATTTTTCAAGACCATTGAACAGTTCTTCAAAAAGTTTAAATATGTCAAAACAAGTTTTTCTAAAGATTAGTAAAAGTAAACTGTGAATACCGGATATATCCATGATGAGGATAAAAAAATGTGCAAATATATATTAGCATCTAAAACCATAAAAAACAAGTTAATATTTTACATTGAAAACTTTTATCAAATGAGGAATCTAGGACAGTTCCTTTAATTTTCTAACCAAAAAAGAAGGGAGGGAGTAACAGGTGTTATTTTCAACTTTTACATGTGTGCCCCCTCTCTACCCCAGAAGAGTATCACATGCCGGGAGCCGATATCAGATTATTGAGCATAAAGAATTCTACATCTGTTACACATTCTGTCCAATTCTCCATCCATTTGTATGGTATTAATCTTTGGAACCTAATTTTTTTTTCAGAATAGCCACTGAGGATCACACTTGCCACAAAACTAAAATTCCTGCATTAATTATCTCATCTTTTCTCATTTTCTCAAATAATCACAATCTGTTAAATTAACCATGCTGGTTCAGTCAGCTAGCCAAAGTTTTAAAAGTTGATAATTATGAGTGAGCAAAAGCTTCCACAGAGCATTAACTGAGCAGCACAAAACCACGCAATCAAATAAAAAAACTGAACGACTTGCATTTAAATAGCATTTTCAACAACCATCTGATGTCTCCAAGAGCTTTACAGCAAGTGCAGTACTATTTAAGTTAGTAACTGTTGTAATGAAGAAAACACAGCAGCCAATATTGCACACAGCAAACTCACACAAACAGTAGTATAATAATGACCAATTAATCTGTGTCTGTGATGTTGATTGAGGGGTAAATATTGGCCAGGACATCAGGGATAACTCCCCTGCTTGTCTTCAAAGTAGCGTCATGGGATCTTTTATATGCATCCGAACAGAGAAATGGGGCAGTGGTTTAACATCACATCTGAAAAATGGCACCTCCAGCAGTGCAGCACTCCCTCAGTACTGCACTAGCGTGTCAGTCTAGATTTTGTGCTCAAGGCCTGGGGTGGGTCTTGAACTCAGACGCTTGTAACACAGATAAGAGTGCTACAAGCTGAGCCATGACTGACACACAAGTCACACAATTTTGTTTTTAAACCCAGCAATCTGAAACCAGTAATTGTAATGAATATGAACAAGTATTTCTTCTGTGAAGCCTTTTATTTTTAGTAGCACTAAGATGTGTTTTTAACCTAGTCAGCCATTGTTTCAGTATGTGCTGTATTACAAAAAATGTTTACAACTTGCAATTTTTTTTGCACTTTGAATATATCAAACGATCCTCACATGCTTCATGACTGGACATCAAGGCCTGAATTTTCACTCCTAGGTTGGGAGCTCGGTGTCGGGACAATGCCAGGCTATGCAAACCCGACACAGGAAAATGTGTCCCAGATGGTTGGATCTTCGCTCCGGGGGCTGAGAGCTCAGACTCCCACAAAAGATTTTAGTTTGTTGACGCAGCTGAGGAGAAGGGAAAACTTTGCCTGATGGACAGCTTTATGAGGTTATAATGAGCTATTGTTTCTGTGATCTATTGTTTCTGTGATCTATTGTATCGATGGCTCAATGTTTATTTGCATATGATAAAGAGGTGTCAAGTGCTTATAACTCTGCTAATGATACTTTAAAGGTCTGGATGATTGACACTTTTATAGGTTTGTAGCAACAGCTCAGGATCAAACAAGATACTCAGACTGTACAATGCTGGATTCAGTCTTATTGAATACCCAGGAGGCAGGATAATAGAATTTTTGTGAAAAATAAACAGGATAGTTTCAGTCATGTTAATTTAAGGAAAATTCTTGCTTGTCCTTAGCAGGATTATCATGAAGTCATGTGGAGCTGGGTGTTGTCTACTTACATGTCTGCATAATATGACCCCATGCCTATGAAGGATATTGTGCAGAGCAGTGCAATAAGGTGGGGGTTCAAAGATACAAACTTGGTGCACATCAGAGATGACTATGCAGATTTAGGAGGAGAAGGATATAGCAGGAAATGTGCTGACCTTGTAAGGACAGACAGTAGTGGAACAATTGAGGCCACTACCACCCATCAATTTAAATGGGCATGTCATCCTCCCTGCTCAATGTGTTACATCCAGGTGAACCAACACACTCTGGTACAGAACACGAGAATATGTCCCACTTCTTTAACCAGTGGCTTGATTTGCTTTGTGATAAAACCGAATGAAGGCTTTGAGTTCATTACTGTCATACAACCTTTCTTCTAACACACTACAGTGGTAAATTTAAGAAATAATATCTTATTTGAAGTAATTTTAGATACAGGTTTACTGTGGGTGGTGTGGAGGTGACTGGTAAAATACGTTAACTCAAAAAGACCAATTCAGGAGTCATGTCACAGGTGTCAGACTATTTAAATTATTTGTATCTGACTTCTGAATGATCCAGGCATAAGGAGCACATTGGAGCGGACAAGATATATGGCAAAATCCAGGGGACTGCTGAGAAAACTTAGTGACTCAGCCACTTAAAGATGAATGACCTCATGAAGAGGGAGGAGACAGGCACCTTTCCAGCCTTTCAGAAAGGCTGGGAAGAACTTTGAAAATATTTGAGGAGTGGGTATTTGGGGGTAGAGTTTGATCGGGGAAAGAGAAAAGAATACATGGCAGTCAAAAAGCAAATAAATGTCAAGTTGTGAACCGGAGTCTGAGAGTGGGGTTTTCCAGCCGCACCCACTGCCGGGATAATCCGATCCCGCCAAAAGTCAATGGACAGCTGGCTGGGCCGCCAAATGTTCCAGCACGACAGGGCCAGAAAACCCCGGCCTGTGGTTAAGTGACAGCTCATCAGCCCTTCGTTCTTGTTTGTTGGCTGGCGAAGTGGACGTATTGCTGCATGAGGAGACTTTGCTCTCTCCATAAGAAGGCAGCGTACCATACATGACTAGAGATGGCACCCAGGCTCAACACTGTATATGCAGTGGAAACAAATACAGGAAACGCCTGCATTCATTAAGGAGCTGGCAAAAAACAATAGTAAGATGCACCACTGTTACAAATTTTGGCTCCTGTAGCAGACTTTGTATGCCCTGCACTGAAGAGTTCACCCTTGCCGCCCAATGTCTAATCAATGAGACAACCTAACCTGGGGCCATAACAATGAAAGCTTGTGTGTGTACTGGACACTGTAATTTTGTGCGTGCCTCCAGCTTCAGCTGTGCCCCACATCTTTCAGGATATAGAGTGCTAAATACTCTAGTGAGAAAAGGCCAATTGTCAACCAGCAAGCTGGTTTAGTTTTCATGTGAAGAAACCAGGATACAGTTTTAGTGAAATTCATTCTAATTCCTTGTGCTTCTTTGTAACATCAAAAATCATAAATTATGCAAACTGAGCAAACTGTCCTGCTGAGTGCAGGTCTCCTGCTAGTTACCTACAACTAAGCTCAAACGAATGAGATCATTTGAACATCACGCATGTGAATGTCACTTGAATATATTAACTATCTGAAATAATTTGGTATGCACAAAATGAAATTCTGTCAGCGTCAAATCACAGATACTGGGTTAAATACCCTCTTCTAGACAGGCATCTGTGACCCATTGTATATTGGAATATATAACAGCACAGGAAGGGAGGTGAAAGTGCTGACCACGTTGGCCGAAAGTATCTAATTAGTGTTGTCCAGTAGCATTCACTGATTAGCTAAGGTATTGTAACTGCAATTCCGTTTTGGCTACAGGATATAGTAAATAACACCTCTCACACACAATGCAGGTAAAAGTGCTTCACGTGTATATTTGCTTTAAACATCTATCACTGTTTAGTTTGGAACTTTGCAGTCTTCCTCTTTCATCAAAGTTTGGAATTTTGGTGTGAATTTATCAGAGACAGCACTTCTTAATGCAGCTTATAGAGTGCATCCAGCAGTTGTGAGCAATACTTTTGACTTCATCAGAGTAATTACTGAGAATGTTGACTGGCACAGCAACATGCGCCAGAACTGTACTGCTGCCCATCCAAGAACCCGGTTGGATGCTGCTCACATTGACATGCCCTGTTGCAAGTGGTTCATTATTGGTTGGGCTTGCTTTTTAACTGCTGGTTTGGAGCAATTATTCCAACTGGTCAAGCTGATCATGGTGATGGCCCCATGCACTCCCCATAAAATGTTGCTGGTTTTTCCACTGTGCATTTTCGTCCGTATTATGCACCATTTTAGCAGATAAGCAGTAACGAAGGAAGTAAAGCAACAATACACTGACCATAAAGCACTCATACACTCTGTTTTTCATCATACCATTTTACCAACAAATGCACAAATAGATTAATGTGCACATGTATATCCCGTACAAATATTAATATTGACAACACATGTCGAACAACAGTGTCTTATTACTCAAATTTTTATTTACTAATCAAAAATGCAATTGGATTCCCAATTAACCACATGAGGCTAGTGGTTAATGTCTTGGACAATACTGACCTGACTGATACATGTGTAATCAGCACATTAGCTTATATTGCAATGTTATCAGATTGTGAACCACTGGCATAATCATGCATGGCAATGGTAATTTTGTAAACCTTTGGCAATGCCATCTCTCTGTTACAACTTGGCTTCAGCTATCCTTGCTACAGATGGTGAAGCTCTGCAACGAGGTCCCTGCTGAACAGAAGGAAGCTGAGACATTTGTCCAAGCTTGTTTGCAGGTAGGTGGGCCATTTTCTGTAAATAAGATCTGGTGTTTACTGATCTTCCTAGCAAGCCTTTTTAATTTCATCTTGCAAAACCTCAATCATGAAATACTGTAATTTAAGCCACTTTAAAAATAAAAAATGAAGCCCACAAAAATTTTCTTGCAACAATATGGATTAAAATTATAGGATTATGGTGGACGTGTTCAGTTAAAAACAACACTGTACTAAAAGGGCAATGTAAATATCGGAAAGCAACAAACAAGCCTGTGCCATTTTAAGAACTCCATCACTCCATGCCATTTTAAGAAATTATCTCGCTCTAATCTAGTTTTGGTTCTATCCACAGCAGCAAGACAGCCTAAACGAAAATCACAAATGACATCCTTTGTTACTGTAAACATGGTGCATTATCCCTACTCATCATCTCTCCAAGCTTGGATGCAGTAAACCACATCATCCTCTTCTAACCTCTGTCCCTCTTAGTCTAGCTCAATGGACCCACTCTTGCTTTGCTCCACTCTTACCTCTCCAGTCATAGCCAGAGCATCCCTTTCTCTTCCTGCCCTCTACGTAACATCACCCACCGACATGGATCACTTTCCCAATATGCTTTAAAGATCGATCTTGCTCCCCTTTATTTCCTTACCTACATTCTGTCTCTTAGCAACATCATCCATAGACATGGATCACTTTCCCAATTTACACCGATGAAACCAAACTCTATCTCTCTACGACCTGTGCCAGTTCCTCTACTGCCTCAGTGTTGTCAGACAGTTTAGTTTGCCCTACACCCAGTCTTATATGAGCTACAATTTCCTCCAGTTGGATATTAGGAAAACCAAATCCATCATCTCTGCCTCTTCCACACAAATAAACTGCATTCACTTGCTACCAGTTTCATCCTCTTCCCAGCCATTGGCCAGCATCTTCCTGACTCCTGTGGGCAGGTTGGAAGGTGGTGAGTTCAGGGAGATGGAGGGTGGGTGGTAAAATCATGGGGAGCCTCATCGGATTGGCTCCCTGATGCACTGCCATTATCCGGGCATTTTATTGATGGTGGAACCAGATGCAAAGATGTTCCAAGGAGGCAGACAATTGATTTCCACAACAAAAGGCTCAATTAGGGTCCATTTTCTGGCATTTTGTGACCTCGCACTACTTGGGGGAGCTGCTAGCTAAATGGATGCAGCCTCTCAGCAGCAGCTTGGGGGGGTGGGCTGGATTAACAGCACAAAGAGGGGGCAGGGAAAGCAACCCTGTAGCTCCAATGGTCTCCTGCAGGGATTTCCCCTCTGACAATGCCCCAAGATTTTGATTTCTTTTTTCTTCTTAACTTCCTAGCTTCCCAGGTCTCCTGCATTCCTCAGCAGTGACTACCTCTCCCAGTGCCGCTACTGAGGCTTCAGAGCTGCTGGTCCTCTGGGCCATCAGCATGAGCTGGCGAGCCCACAGGCAGCCAATTAGGAGGCTGCTGTGGTAAAATTGCTGAGTAGGTCCTGCTGCTGGCAAGAGGGGTTCCATTTTTAGCCAATGTCAGGGTCCTGATGCCCCTCATAAAATTCAGCCCAGTATCTTTAGATAAACCAGACTCTTCACAACCTGAACATCTTATTTGATCCTGAGCTGAATCTTTGACTCCACATTGTCTACAACAGACAACATTTTCCTTCTCCCTAACATGGGCCACCTCCACTCCTCCCTCAGCCCACCTGATGGTGAAACCCTCACCCATGCCTTTGTCACTTCCAGACTCGACTATCCAGCAAAGCATTGGAATAGACTCCTGTAGCATAAGGGTCTGGCACATATAAGGTTACTGTGGGACTGAGTACAATAACATCCACACAGTGCTGTAAGAGAACACATGATCCACACCTAGGAGTCAGTCTGGTGTTGGACAGAGCAGGGGTTCACAAGCAAGCATGGAGACGGCTCCTAGCTTGAACACTGTATATATGTACATAGCTCTTATAGTTAATAAATACATACAATTAACTTACTTAAGACTACAAAGGTTTCATTGGGACCTACTGAACAGTATCCACACCCTATAACAACTTCCATCTTCTTCCTTCTATTAACTTCAGCTCATCCAAAACACTGATGCCTTATCCTATCCCACACCAAGTACCATTTATCCGCTACCATGTTTACTGATGTAAGTTCATTCCTAGTGCTGGATTTTCACCACGAAGGCAGGAAACAGAAGCCAGGTCTCTTTTGGGGTCAGAAACCCACCTCCAGTGGGAAAGTGATTGAAGTTCTGATTTTCACAGGGGTGAGCCCTTAATTAATATGGAGCTGGGCTTTCTGTCCAATTAGAGCCAGTGGGGACAGGGATAGGTCAGATGAATTGTGGGACTCACCCCCAAGGCAGCCATCACTGAGGGTACTGATTGTCCTGGGGAAGAAATCCACCGATTGTGTCAACTCCTTTCACAGCACCAGAGAGAAGTGAGATGTCACAGGAGAGCCAGCAGCCTGGCATCCATGGCAGGACAGTCCTCTGCTTCAAAGCTGCAGACCTGGATCTAATGTTGAGGGCCGTGAGGAAGAGGAGGAGGGGTCCTCTTTCTGGAACATGTCAGGAGGAGATAACCTCATTCTGCAGCAGGGCACCTTTCCGTTCAGCATCATTTGCTGCCCCCCCCGTCTTTTACCTCCTGCTCCTCCCACAATGAGATGTCCCTTCCAGAGCCTCACCATCCTCAAAGTCCACGCCTCTGGAGGGCCATGTGATGGAGAGAGCAGCAGACCGCCACAATGACTAGGACCGTTGCAGGAAGACACCACAGGGCACCACCTGACTAGGCCAGGCATCGGAATCACATCTTAAAAAGCCCAGATGGCCTGCTCATTGGTAGTCCCACTGAGCAGGTTGCATTGGTTGTATCACCTCTGTCTGGGTCCACTGTAGAGGGTCAGTAGCCATCTTTTCAGAGGATTTCCTTTATCCTCTAGGATACATCCACGTACTTTGGGGGTTGCAGTGACTAGACTGCCAGAAGAGAAAGGAGACCTGGCAGCTAACAGGAAAGTGAGCACACACATGGAGGATGTTCTTGTTGTGCTTACAATTTGACTTTGAGGGAGTGGAAGCCCTACCTTTTGATGAATCGCACTGATCGGTCATTGGGTGCCTTGATGGCTATATGGGTGCAATCGATGATGCTCTGCACCCGGGAGAATCCAGCAATGCAGACAAAACCCAATGCCCTCTGTACCTGCGAGGGTATGTCCATTGTTAAATGAATATGCTGTCCAGTTTTGGTAATGAAGGCATCAGTGACCTGTGAGATGCAGTGTGTGCAGCCATTTTTGAGATGCCACTAAGGTCTACAGCTGATCCTTGGAAGGAGCCAGAAGTGAAGGCGTTCAAGGCCACAGTGACTTTGACAACCACTGGCAGAGCATGACAACCAGTGCTGTGAGATGTGAGGTCTCCAGCAATGAGGCTACACATGTCTGTGACCATCACAATCTCTTGCAGAACTGGGTCTTGGTCACTTCCAAATAGCCCCGTTTTCAGTGGTCAATCATGTATTGAGGGTTTGTCCTCCATTGCCCTCCTGCCCTCTATCTCCCATTCCCTCCTCATGCCCGGGGGTTCTGCCCTTCCTGCCAATGCTGTTATACTTCATTGCCATGAGACCCAATATCTGACCAATGTGCCCCCTATGCCAGCTGGAACATTCCTTCTGGGCAAATGGCCACCAAATTGGCTTTAACCCTTGCTCATCACTCCTCCCACCCACCCCAATCCAAGGGGCTGGTGGGGTGGGTGGGCGGTGCGAAACCTGTTCAACACCTGGGTGCTGTGCGTCCACTCTCTCTGCCACCTGTACAGTGTCAAGGGCACCCCTTTCCAAATGTCCAGTCCGCCTTTGCCCAACTGACCCTCCTATGGGGTCAGGGTAATGCCGTGGGGCAGCCATGACTGGCTCCCCACTCCTTACCCATCTGGCTTCAGCTGCTCAGTTTCTGAAGGCGTGGCTAATCTGTCCAACCCTTTAAAAATAAAAAGGTCAGCCTCTGACAATCTCTTAACAAGCTTCTAAATGGTGTTAGTTGGCCTCAATTGAAGGGAGAATGGGATTGCTGTTCCAACAAACCCCCACCATGATGCTTACTATTGCCAGTGCTGGGATTGGCACCTTGAAATTAGCACGTTGCCTGGTACTAGTATTTCAGGGGCCCCCAGCTTCATTCCCAACTTCAGGGGGCCCTGAAGATTCGGCCTCTAGTCTCCCAACATCTCCAATTTAAAATGTTCATCCCCATGTTTAAATTGCTTTATGGTCTCACCTCTCTCAGTAACCCCTAACTCTACAATCCCTCACAAACTTTCCATTTCTCCAAATATAACCTTTTATACAAAACCATCCCTTCACTCCACCATTAGTAGTCATGCTTGCGCCAACTAGGCCCTAAGTTCTGGAGTTCACTGATTTAGAACCTCCACCTTTCCATCCTCTCGTCCTTTAGGTCTCTCCTGATTCACTTTAAAGCCATTTCTTTGACTAAGACGCCAGCCACCTTTCCTAATACTGTATCTCCTTTATTTCTGATGACGCCTCAGTGCATCTTCACATTTTTTTTCTATGTCAAAAGCACAATTATCAAGTTTTGTTATACATTTGTTTTCCATCCAAAAGGGCACTTCAGCAAAAAGGGTAAACCTTCCACAGAATTCTGCTAGGTATCCGGTTAAATATTGTTATACGAAACCAGGTCTTTAATAATGCTAAGGCATAAAATAAGTGCAAGCACTCAAGCAGACAATGTTCAGCACCCTGCAGAGTTGCAGCCCAGTAGAAAATGGAAACAGGGCCTGTTCCCCCCAGTGCTGCAATCCATCTGTCACAGTGGTGGAACTTCTCTCCCGGTGCATTTTTCTCTATTATTTTAGCTTCACTCAAAATACAATTCGATATCTGGAGGACTTAACTGTGAAAAAGTGCTTCCTGATTTCATTCCTAAATGGCCTAACACTTATTTTGATTTGGACTCATTCATTTGAGGAAATGGTTTATCTTTATCTTCCCTGCCAAATTCCTTTAACATTTTTAATACTCCAGTTAGATCATCCCTCAAACTTCTAAATTCAAAAGAATACAAGCCAAGCTTAACAGAATGATTTCAAAGGACAAAATATATTTCCTAATATCTTACTTTTGAAACCCAAAGATAGTTTGTCAAGGAGTCCTTTAGGTAATACTTCATCAAATATTATTTGGAGGTCAGGGTGCACCATATCACATGGCTTTCCATCATCATTTTGGGATGTTAATTTCTCAGAAAAAGGTTGGTCAAGCAAGATCTACCCCTCTTAGAGCCAGGAATGTGGAACAGAGTTCAGCACACCCTCTCTGTAATGGACAGTTAATTCCTAGAACAGATTCTTTCAATCACTGAATTCCCAATATACAGTCCCAGTGCCTAGTTGATCATGCTCCCATTTCGGACTGAGCTGCAACTCTGCAGTCTTCTTGGTACTGTGTGCTTGAGTGCTTATGCTATTTTGAGCCTTTGTGTCAATAAAGCCCTTGGGCAGGACTTTTACCTTGGTGGGCGGGTGCAGGAGTGGTCACGGAACTGACCACTGCCCGCGATCAGGCCCCGATCACGATTTCACACTGGTTGGTCAATTAACGGCCAGCCAGCGTAAATCGTGTGCTGCAACGCTGAGCACCGCCAGGGTGGGGGCAGGAGGAGGGCGAGCGCAGACGTTTGCGCATGTGCGTGGGTATGCGCACTGAAAGCACCCTGAAGGCATAAAGCTGCTTCAGGGAGCTGAAGATTTTTTAAAACATAAATAAAGAATTTGAAAATGTTAAAAACATGTCCCCTCATGTGACTCTGTCACATGAGCAGGGACATGTTATAAATAAGATTTCAACATTTTCATTTTATTTTTAATTCCTGTTGGAAACCTCATCCCACCCGTGGATGAGGTTTCATAAAAAATCCAAAGGCCGCTTGGCCTTTTCGCGTGCCCACCAACCAAACAGTTGGACGGGCAGCGAAAAATCAGATTTAATTAATTGATTAATGGCCTTAATTAATCTCTTAATTGTCAGCGGGTTGCCTCTCGCGCACACCCGCCGAACGAAATATCGTGAGAGTGCACGGTGACATCGGGACGCTCGCCTGACGTCATCGCACACTATTTTACTCTCATTCGGGTCAGGCGCACATCCACTCAACGAGAAAAAAAAATTTCCCCTGATTTTCATGCAAAGATATTTAAATAGACACCCAGCACAATTCTGTAAGAATTGCCATGTAAGTCCTTTATTACATAAAATTTAGTGGAAATCTGGAACTTACTCCTCAAAAAGCTGTGGATGCTTGGTCAATTGAAATTATCAAGCCTAAGATCAAAAGATTTTTGATGGGTAAGTGTATCAAGGAATAGGTAGGGAGTAAAGGCAGTAAATACAATTAACATGCAGATCAGCCATTATCTAACTGAATGGTAGAACAGGCTCAAGGGGCTGAATGGCTTACTCCTGTTCTTATGCAAGACACAGGCCTGAAACTTGCGCTCATTGGGCGCACTCAATCGGCAGGCCCGGAAGTGGCTACAGTCGGCCCCCAAACCCAATTTCACTCTGGTTAGCCAAATAACGGGCAGCCAGCTTGAAAGGTGCCCTGATAGAGCCTCGGCCATGCCGGGGTGGGGGTTGGGGCGGCAGGAAGAGGGCGGGAGACAAGAAAAGTGAGGGTGTGCCTGGCACTTCTAACAAGCTCCCTGAAGGTAGGCAGCTGCTTCGGAGCTGCCTCAGGAATCTGCAGACCCGGACAGGTTAAATGAGAAGAAAAATCTGTGTCTAGGCAGCACATTCAAGCACCTGACAGCAGAACTCAAAAAACCTCAGTTATCGGACAGAATATTTTTACTATATTTCACCCCGGACATTGCATCCTGCCCTGTATCGAGGTTGTAGAAGAAACATGAAGCCTGTCAGGCCAATTGGCCCATCCGCCAATCGTAAAAGTGGATGTGCCATGCAAAATCACTTTCAATTGATTCCTTAATGGGCTTAATTATCCACTTAATTGTCAGCGGGCGCACTTCCGATTGCCGCGCACGCTGGCCAAGCGAAATATTGCACGAGTGCGCGATGACATCAGGGCAGGCGCCTAACGTTTTCTCACGTGATTTCGCGCTCTGTCAGGTTGGGCACACACCCGCTCAAGCAGCGTAAAATTCATAGATTTGAGTTAGTAGGTAGCTAAAGGGAAGCAGAGAATTGTAAGAGCAGCCTGGCCACAAAATTCAGAGCAGGGAGGAATACTGAATGAATGGTCCAAGGGGTCCATGCTGGGACCTGGAACCTCATAGTAATAAATTTGATCAAAACTATGTTTTCACATACATCAGGGCATCAAACAAGGAAGGCTTGGGTTTAGGGTTGGACTGGATAGATGTCAGGAATTCGGACAGATGTCAATAAATATTTATTTGTTTGGAGAAGAAGCAACAGCTGGAATAGATTGTCAAGGAGGGAGATTGAGACCAGGGCAATAGTCTCATTTGAAAAGCAATCAAATGCTGTGAAACAAAAGGGCTAATGTTGATAATCTGAAAGAGATGAGGTCAAATGCACCAAAGGGCCAACTTGTCCAAAACCTAATTTGCAAAGACAACAAGAGCCGAGAAAAACTGTATCCATAACATCTTTTGGATTGTGCAAAAGTAGATTTCACTTCTCCTATCCATGTTATTTACCATAGCTATGAATTATAACAGAGATCACCATAAACTATAGAATATCAGGACCAGGCCCAGAAATAAGCACTTAATTTGAAGGTTCTACCCAGGCAAGATCAATTGATGTGCTTACCAAAAGAATATAATGCAATCAGAAGAACCACAACTCACTCTAATTGAGAAGGTAATTGTACTGACAAACTGCAGTACAACTGGCCTCGACAAAAAGAGAGCATCATAAACCAGGAAGAAATTCCTAAATAGCATTGAAAGAGATGCCAGTGTCTGTGTTACAATGATTAATTTCAGATCCAACAGCTAGTGTTTCGGTTTTGCCAGCTTTTGACTCTGTGGGGACAGCTAAAGGAAGAAATTTTCCTTTTTTTTTATTCATTAATTTTTTTTATTTGTCCATTAGAAGTGGGTGTTGCTAGCTGAGTCAGCATTTATTACCTACCCCTGATTGCCCTTGTGAAGGTGGTGGTGAGCTACTTTCTTGAACTGCTGCAGTCCATGGAATATGAGTATCATGGGCATAGCCAGCAGCATTAGTTGCCCATCCCTAACTGTCCTTGTTATAATAAGGGGATTTTTCTTCTCTTTACCATGGGAAGCATTTGAATCTAAAAAGGTCTTTTACAAAACCTACACAGTTATATTAGATAAAACTTTCCTACCTTTCCATTTGCCATCGACCATGGCCTTTGGATTCTTGCATTGTTTGATGTCCAATTATTAAAATTAAATACTGTTGCAGATGTGTGCAATAAAAGACTATATCACCTGGGGCTGGAGGAGTTGGGGAGATTTCCTCTGTGTGCTATATATATTATAAAATGTCCCCTCATAAACAGGTTAACATCATTATTGCATGTCAAGGTAAAATCAGTCATCTCAGCTAAAAGGGGCCCAAACCTCTGGCATGTGGGGTAAGAATCAAGCATGAAGCTAATCTCACTAAATTCGCAAAGGTCAACTCATTTTAATGACTATTGGCCTGGATTTTGCAGTAGTAATGACAGAGAGACTGTCATCATTTATCATCATTACTTCTCCGAAACTGACAGCAACTTCTGGAGTCCGCACATGTGTAGTAAAGCACAGAAATCCAGAAGTTACTGTCAGTGATTCTCCACTTCTCCGTTGGGTATGTAGGTGAAATCTGCCCAGACTGCAATCAAATAAAAATCACTGAACTGATGAGAACTTCCCCTTCTGTGCTATTAAGCTCATTGTAATAACCTTGAAGAAATTACACCTGTTGAATGAGTTTTAACAGCATATTAAACTCATAATTACTATTCAAGGTACCTCTGACCCTGAAAAACTAATTTTATATTTGTGTAATGTCAAATTTCTCCATTATGATAAAAAGAATTTCTACTTTTTGGCTATTTCAGCTTCTACCATAATCCCATGTGTATATCCCAATTATTTATTACACTTTCTAAAATATTTAATTAAAAGTGAATGATAATGACTGCATTTCACTCTGTGGTTTGTTGTCTGAGAATACTTCAATGTGATTGTGCAGTGTAAGCAGTCAATGATACCACTGTTGCTAGATGCCCCTGACTTGGAACCACATTCAAACTATCAGGAAAGGGGAAATCCATGTCATAGGGATCACTAGATCTTTGTGGGGAGTTTTCTTTGAGATCAGTGATGACATCATCATTTCTCTGACGACTGTGAAATCTGGACCATCATGTACCCTACACATTGTCCACAGCAATAAGGACTGCTGTGGTTGAAAGTGGCTGGGGAATGCTTAGAACCTCAGCTCTTAAAGAATTGCTATAAAACATTGGGCTGGATTTAATGGAGGTAACAGGGGTCTCACCAGCCAGCTGGAGATCCAATGGGAGCTCCGGGTCACCTCCTTTCAGGAAAACCTGCCGAATTAAGTGCTGTGAGGCACTTAACAGGCCAGTGGCAGGCCTTCCTCCGTGAGCAAGGACCTCAGGAGCAGAAGTTCCACCTGCTAAGAGCCGCTGGCCAATCAGAAGCTGGCAACGATTCTGTACTCTTCAGCGCCACCAGGGTGGTGATGGTTGCCACTGGTATGACATCCATCTGAGGCCTCAGATTGAAAATGTACCCAGGAACAGTTGAGGGATGGCAGGAGGAGGGATCACAGGGGAGGTGGGGGTTGATGGTGTGGATGAGGTCAGCAACAAGGGAAAGGGATGTTTCTCTGCCGATGCCCCTTCTCGACATCAGATTCCTCGATCAGCCACAGAGTTCTATTACAAAGGATGTGATAATTGAGCGCTTAGAAAATAATTAGTAGGATTGGGAAGAATTAACATGGGTTTATGAAAGAGAAATCATGTCTGACAAACCAGTTAGAAGTTTTTTGAGGATGTAATTAGCAGCATAGATAAGGGGGAGCCAGTGCATGTGGTGTATTTGGGTTTTCAGAAGGCTTTCAATAAGGTCCCACACAAGAGATCAGTAAACGAAATTAGAGCACATAGGATTGGAGTAATATAGAGGCTTGGATTGAGAATTGGTTAATGAACAGAAAAAGAGCGTAGGAATAAACGGGTCTTTTTCAGGTTGGCAGGCTGTGACTAGTGGGTTACCTCAAGAATCAATGCTTGGGCCCCAGTGAATCACAATCTATATCACTGATTTGGATGTGGGAACCAAATGTAATATCTCCAAGTTTGCTGATGACACAAAACTAGGTGGGAATGTGAGTTGTCAGGAGGATGCAAAGAGGATTCAAGGGGACTTAGGCGAAGTGAGAGGGCAAGAACATAGCAGATGGAATATAATGTGGAAAAATGTGAAGTTATCCACTTTGGTAGGAAAAACAGAAATACAGAGTATTTCTTAAATGGTGAGAGGTTGGAAAGTGTTGATGCCTGAGTGGCCTTGTTCATAGGTCATTGAAAGCTAACATGCAGGTGCAGCAAGCAATTAGGAAGGCAAACGACCTTCATCATAAGGGGATTTGAGTACAGGAATAAAGATGTCTTGCTGCAATTGTATAGAGCCTTGGTGAGACTGCATCTGGAGTACTGCATACAGTTTTGGTCTCCTTAGCTAAAGAAAGATATACTTGCCATAGAAGGAGGCAATGAAGGTTCACCAAATTGATTCCTGGAATGGCAGGATTATCCTATGAGGAAAGTTTGAGGAGAATGGTGGAGCAGGCTTGAGGGAATGAATGGCCTTAATCTGTTCCTATCTTCTATGTTCTTATGAGCGCCTTTGAACAAAGGAACCCCTCACGCACTCCCTCCTCAGGAGCCTGCAAGCAAACGTGCCAGAGTTTGCTTGTCCTGGTCCCTGCATTGTGAGTGGGTTAATACCAGCAGCAATGGGGTGAAGTCCTTAAGTGGGCATTATTGCTCCTGCAGAGATGGCTCCCGCTAGGCTGTCAGCTTCCTAGGGAGCTCCTCACCATGCCCATCTATCTATGGCCATCTGCTGCCATCCCTTGCTGTTTCACCCCTATAAATCCTCACTTCTGCTGATAAAATTCCCCTGATTCTAACCATGGGTGCATTTTAACACAAACTTTAAGTTAACTGTTATTTTAAGCAGCCTCTGCTACCTGGTTCAAAGACCATCCCCCGACATGAGTTTTGCTAAAGATCTGGAAAAGACCTGGCGGCGGATTTTCTCTCAAATCTGGTTTTAAATCCCTCGACTTCATCGGGCATCTAGACCATAATTCTGTGCTGGATCACATTGGGAAAAAAAGTACATCCCTGCTTCTGACCAGAATCTGCTGTAATTTTTTCTCTTCTTTCCTGATCTGCAACCTCTGGAAAAACTTAGATCTACAACGTCTTTCAAGCTTGGCTTCTAATTCCCGGATTCCTCTCAACATCAACTCAACATGTTCTGCTCTGGAGTACACAGGCTATACCATAAGACCTATACTCCATCTCTTGCTGATCTCCTGTGAAATTTAAAGCATCTCAAGTCAGTCTACTGCCCTTCCAACATTACTGCATTGATTGAGAGAGAAGATGGAGCAATAGGGGGAGTCAGTGGCACTCAGAGAAGGAAAGGATAGGAATAGGAAAAGAAGCAGGAAACTGATCCGAATAATTCAGGAGAGGAGGTTGGGGAAAGCAACACGGCCCAGTGGCTTCTATATGTTCGCCTCTCCTGTCGTTGTGCTGAGAGAGAAATATAATAACGACAAGGATAGCTAGTGCTAGTGGTTTGAAAGGAAAATTAGCAGCAGCTCTTTTGTGATATCTAACTGGCGATTAACATCACCAACAGGGGAGGTGGCAGTGAAATTGGAATCACAGAAAGCGAAGCATCCTCAGCTTCTCTGAGAGAAAACTGTACAAGACCTTACAGAGAGGAGTCGGCATCCCTCATATCCGAAGGGATGTATTATTGGGATTGTATGTTCTAGGCCCACACAGCGGAGCCTGGTCTCCAGTCGTCTCAGACCCCCTTGCCACTAGACCAATGCCTTGCTCCGTGAAGCCCATGTGGTAGCAGCCACCCCATGTTAAAGAACTCATGCACAGGCATCTTCCAGCCCCTTAAAATGGAATTCGGGACATGGAATGTAAGGACCCTCATAGACAACGCCAACTGCGACAGACCGGAACGGCATACTGCTATCGTTGCCTGGGAGCTCAGACAAGATCCTGCAAATCCATTGGCAGGATAGGCACACCAAAATCAGTGTTCTCGCTCAGGCCAACATCTCCAGCATCGAGACATTAACCACGCTCGATTGGCTCCACTGGGCGGGCCACATCGTCCGCAAGCCTGACACGACACTCCCAAAAGAAGCGCTGTACTCGGAGCTTCGCCACTGCAAGCGAGCCCCAGGAGGGCAGGGGAAAGTGTTTCTCACGTGTCGGTGCAGACTCAATGGGCGGAAGGGCCTCTTCTGCACTGTGTGATTCTGTGAAATGCTTTAAGGACATCCTCAAAGCCTCCTTGGAGAAAGTGCAACACCCCCACTGACACCTGGGAATCCTTGGCCCAAGACCGCCTGAAGTGGGGGGAAAGCAGCTGGGAAGGAGTTGAACACCTTGAGTCTCATCGACGAGGGCTAGCTGAAGGCAAGCGTCGACAGCAAAAGGAGCGTGTGGCGGCCCAGGCACCCCACCTGCCCATTTTCCCATACCACTATCTGACCCACCTATGATAGAGACTGTAGGTCACGTATTGAACTCTTCAGTTACCTGAGAACTCATTTTTAGTGCAGAAGCAAGTCATCCTCGACCCTGAGAGACAGCCTAAGGAGAAGATTAATTGCCTAATTAAGGCCCTCAATTGGTGGCGGGGTGGGAGGGCTGTCCACGGGCTTTCCCCCATGGGTTTATTCAGGGTGGAGGTGGGAAGGTGCCAGGGTCCCCCTACCCCGCCCCCCATCTGCTTAAATATCCACCCACCAAACCCGCCTGTTGTGAGGAAGAATGCCAAGGTGAAGTTGTCCATCACTGGCAACTCAAAGTACGCCCATGCTATGAATGTGGAAATATGGCGTCCCCTTTAGCAATGGAGCATGGAAAGCACTGGCATTATGTCTAACTGCTTGCATTCCAAAACTGCAAGCCTTCAGCTTGGACTTTGTGGCTGGTTCAGATAAATGCTTGCACTGTCGCAACTAACTTTGCATTTTCTGCCACTTAAGTTAAAATGACACCTCAAACTACTTATCTTAATAATTATCCAATATCATGAGCTGGACTGCCAGTTGGGCACTGGGGGGCCAATTATGTGAAATTCTAATAGAGAAAGCAGATGCTTTGATTACTTTTAAAGCAGAAAATTCTCTGAAACCCAAGAGCAAGAAAGCTAACTGGTGGCAGCCCTTTCAGCCACCACATCCCTAAAACAGTGAGCTGCCTATCAATCCTTGGAACACGCTGGTAATTCATCAGGGGAACGCGTCAAATGAGGCTCAATCGCTAAGACGGTTTGGGCCTCTTGCTGATGACATTGGGCAGGCAGTGCAATTGTTTTGAAAATTAGCCCACAGGGTGCAGGAAAATGCTTTTCCCCTGGTGACAGAGAAAGTAGGAAAGCTGCCACACGGCTTCCGAAAGCAGGCAAAGTACAAGCACAAATGTCTACCTTCCTTCCCTTGACTAATGCAGTGCAAGCATCTTTTGCTTCTTCTATTCTCTTTTATGTCTAATAAATCTGAAAGCTATGGTAATAAGACTAAGTTTCCACTTAATCTTGCAGCTGCCTTCAGAGAATCAGCTTGTTGATATATTTGGCTCAGTAAAGTGAGATGCAATTACCACTCATACTACTGCGGCAGCCATTAGAATAGTACATGATCCGTCTCATTCAGTCACTCTGCTTTATTAATGTCTTTAAAATGGAGCACTCCGGGACCCAGACGCACATCCAGCTGCTCAGCACGACCCATCGGCCTTAAACCAATAACAGACCATTATCATGCATTTTCTACTGTGTAATCAGTAAATCTGCCCAAATCTTTCATCAGGCTGGGACAGGAACCAGAGACAGTTAATGTATTTGAAGACTCCATCATGCTGTGATTTCCCTGCAGCTAAAGAAAACCTCCACTTCATGAGCCAATAATTAATTGACCGTCACAACAATTACACATGGTAAGACTTACAAGCACTTTTATCACAGACTCATTGACCAGCAACTTATTAAAACATCCTTCAAGTTTTCATTTTTGGTATTTGAAAAAGAAATTTTCAAGGAAGGGAAAGAATTTGTGTTTATGTAGTGTCTTTTCCAGCCTTAGGACATTGCAAAGCACATTACAGTCAATGAAGCGTATTGGCATATAATCACTGTTGTTCTGGACAGAAATGAGGCAACCAATTTACACACAGCAAAATCCCACAAATAGCAATGAGATAACACTGTCATAAGTGTTTAATCACAGAAACTGGTTCATCTTCAAGGGCGAAGAACATTCTGGAAGAATTTGCATTTTTCGAAAGACACTGTCTCTTAAAGAGTTAATGCAAGGACGCTGGTTGCTGCTGTTCCTGGAAAGGTCAGCATTTTACAATAAAAAGGTAATTAAGCAGTTTTAAAGAAGCTAGAAACCTCTTGACCCAGGTGGACCGTTTACAAAAGGGTCACATGGTGGTTTACGGCTTTGAAAAAAAACCTGCCTGGAAAACTGTGCTTGAAAGCTGGTAGGGTGATTTTTGCTTTGAGGAAAAACAAGGATCAACTGCTTGGGTAAAGAAGGCAACAGTTCCTGAAGCTCCAGCCCAGGTCAAAAACTGAAAGTGAATGGAAGTTACTTCGAAGTCACTCTACGTTCTGAAACTGACTGACTGCAAGTTTTTTGTGAAGTCCACCTGAAAAGTGGTGCAAGAGTCATCAATTGTTTCACAGACCAGTGCTGAGACACCAGCCGTGTAACCTGGACACCATTTCAAGGACTCCACCATCTATCCTTTTCCTTTGGACTATTGACTTTTAACCTTTCGGCAGAATTCCTCTTTCTTATTTGTTTTTGGTGTGTTTGTGTGAGAGCTCCGACATTTCAAATTTCATATTGTATGTTCCTAAGCTTTGCCTTCTGCTCGACAAGTCTGGCTTCATAATAAACTAATAATTTTATTGTTTATTGAAGAAATCTGGGCATTAAGTGGTCATTCACAGGTAAAGCACATATTTGGCCATATACCCAGCTAGAGAAACCATTTAAATACATGTTGTGACGGTGGAGTAGTGGAACTAGAGACAGACAGTGCACTTCTCCCATCTCGCTCGTAACAACATGATAATCAGTATTTTAGTGATGTTGCCTATGGGATAAATATTGGTCCTCTCATTTTTAAACATTGCCATGGGATGCTTTGCATCCGTCTGAGAAGGCAGGCAGGGACTCGGTTTAACATCTCATTTGAAAGACAACACTTCTGACAATGCAGCACTCCCTAAGCACTGCACTGAAGTTTTCCAACTAATCAATACTTTGAACACATTTTTAACATCTTTTATTTTGTTGATGCTGCTCTGATATTATGGGCAACATTTTCCCCCCATCAGGGTGGGAAGTGCGGGAGCGGGTGAGAGCAAGCGACCTTCCGATATCCGGGGGGGGGCCACCGCCATTTTACGTGGGCGGGCTAATAAAGGCCCGCCCAGTGTGACGTGTGCCGGGAAGCGCTATGCGCTCCCTGTGTAGGCGGGCGGGGGATTCCCTCAGCCGGGAGTGCGCTCTTTCATGCATGCGCGCGAAGAGCTCGCAGATCTCCCTGGAGCAAAGTGCTGCCTCAAGGAGATCGGCTCCGATTGAAAACTTCAAATAAAGATGATAAAAAAATTTCCCTGCCATGTCACATGAGTTGGGACATGTCCATAACTTTTATTGGAACATTTCATAAAAATTTAAGTACCCTCATGAAACCTCAGCCCGCCCGAGGATGAGGTTTCATAGTTTTTCCGAAGCCCCCCTGGGCTCCCGGCCCGCCCGCCAATCTTAAGGTTGGACGGGCAGGTCCATTCGGCTGCGCGCCCACCAAACTACAAATCTAAATGACATGGGGTGACATCGGGACGCACGCCCCACATATCCTCGCGTCATTTTATGCATCGGCGAGCGGGCCCCGCCCCCGCTCGCCGACCAGAAGATGCTGCCCTATGGAGATTTGGCATGATAACACACAGCATCATGTTGCAGGGGTGAATGCAAATTTGAGTCCTGTACTTCTCGCTTTCAATCTGAGTTGTGACAAGTTTGAAGTGTTGTGTCATGGTTTTGGTGTCTTCCTAGGCGGTGATGGAAACTTGAAAGGAAGAGAGTCACACTTTGCTGTCCAGTGACCAGCGACAAGAATGTTGGCAGCAGCCTGGGAGTAGGCTATGTGGCTGTCATCTCATCTGCAGGGTAGAGGCTGGTTGTAGAAAAATACACTCACAATGCCAAAACAAAACAAAAAAATTCCAAAATAACCCAATAAAAATAAAATTTAAAAACATGCTTTTGTACAAGAAATCATTTAGTGCGACATGGTTCTAGTTCTTGCATGGAAATAAAGACAGCAATGGATATGAAGGTGTATGTTACTGATAAATCTATACAAAACTGGTTGGATTAACCCCACTGTGAATGAAAATTGTGAAATTGCATTCAAAAACCAAAAAAAGCTGAATCTAGCCATGTTTTAAGGCAGAACCTGACAAAATTAATTTCCAGTATTGCTTTTCGGATGGGTTGCAACCCTACCATACTGCAACCTATGAAATGGCACTAAAAACAATTTTAAACCTTTTTAATAGTGGATACTTTTTGGAGTCTTCAATTCTGAAATACTGCAGGGAAAATATTAAGAGTGAGATTAGAGGAATATTCACAGAACCTCAGAGCCACACTGAATTATCTAATACTATAAATGCAAGAAAAAAGCAGGACTGTTATGTGACATTTCTATATTTTGACTCAGAGGCGCTACACCTGTTCGGAAAGAAGAGTATATGATCGACTACATATAAAAATGTTCGGTTCAGTAGGCGCTGTACTGTAAAACACCATACTGCAGAAGCACATTTTATGATTTCTGAGCAGTCTGTCGGATGGCAAGCAGATGCCTGTGATTGAATCAATCTTTCTGTACTTTGTATATGCCCATTTTCATCAACTCCAATAGAAACATGAGAAACTAATTATAAATAGAAACTGTACAGAATCGATTCAAGACTGACATGCATTGAAGCACACAAGCTAAAAAAGCAGTCTCTCTCTGCCAAAGCTTCCCAGTATAGATTTAGTCTAAATTCTATATTTTTCCAGACTGCCCTGCGCCAGTGCACAGTAGCTTTATCGGCCTTATCATTGTTGAAAAGCATTGTGATGCTTCATAGTTCAGGCTCAATTTGAATCTGTGGAAATAGATCCAAAGATGTAAACCCTGTAGGTGGGAGGAAGTAGGTTAGCCTCAGTGTAAGATTGTTCTTTTCAAATTTAACAATAGCTTGGCTGCTACAAAGACATTTCCCACAGGAGGTAGCTACGTTAACCATCTGAGCACTTGAGGAGGATACCAATGCAAAAAGTATATAAATAATCTTGAGAAGTAACAAGTATATCAGTTTGCACATCTTTATTTCTCCTTTGCAACATTGCTACACAAAACTAAGAATTAAGCATGCTGCATGGACTACAGGATGCAAAATACACACCAGAAACATTTACAGTTCTAGGTAATGTTGATTGTGCACCGATGGCCAATAATACAGTCCCTCCCAACATTGGCACAGTTCGGGCACTATCTGTGCCTGTGCACAAAAGACCTGACCTCACCAGAGCAGTCAGCTCATTTATATAATTCTCTAATGGCAAATGGAGGACTGACATGGTCAATTTGTAATAAAAAATGTAATAATTTCATTATTGTGTCATTCACCTCTCTACTATAATCAGCGATATTTAAACTGAATGCCAATCACTGTTGTGCATCTTCTGTACACAGAGTGGCTAATTTCAGTATCTACATTACTTTGGACCAAATAATAATGCCACCAGACATTCACTTTCCCTGTGGATATTAGCAGTGAGGAAAATAAATTTTATCACTTTCTTCAGTTAGCTAGGACCCACAGCCCTGGACACTGTAATCATGAAAGAACAGGTTGGCATGGACATTACAAGGGTAATACAAACACCTTGGGCCAGATTTACAAAGGGCTGCAGGGTCAGACCTGGTGCAGTGGGATTGAAAAATCACAGATCCAGATCATCTCTGGATCCCAACCACTCCAGGACAGATTTGACTTTTCAAAGGGCCAGTAAAGGGAGGGAACAGGAAACCCGCTTGGCACCAAATAACAGCCCCTAAAGCTCTTTAATGAGCTTGTTGAGGGGCCAGTGCATTCACAATTGCAATTTTGAATCTTTAATTCCACAAACCTGAACACAGTCTGGTTCATGTTAGTGCACAGCTGTCGGGTTCTCTGCAGGGCTATCAGAAATTTTCTTTCCATTTATTTAAATCTGACCTTTCCTGGACCACTTTGTGCCAAATACAGTGTCCTACAGTAGTTTACCTGCGGGACCCATTTTATCACCATGGACACAGCTGGCCCTCTAGGGAGTTGCTTGCTCTCCTTGATAAAGCCCCCAACATGGCCGGCACAGGCAGACAACTCTTGCCTCCTGGCAGAGCATGGCACCAATAGCTGGGTGCTCAAGCTCAACTCCTGCCCAATTGGTCTAGCTGAATTTAAAATTAGCATTGCCAAAGTGACGCGGCTTGAGTGCGAGGTCAGGACCTGGCATTCGTCCAAGTGTTGGGTTCCCAACCCTGCACTGAATATCCAGCCCCTGTCTATGCTCCTGGAAACTAAAATTCTCATCTGCAGCTTCCCCAATCAGCCAGCTGTTTGAGTGTATTCTGAGGGGTGCTTGGGGTTGTTGGGGGGGGGGGGGGGGGGGGGCGTGGAGTGGTGGTGGTGAAAGCAGGGAGAGAGGTATGTGAGTTCTTTTTAAGGTCAAATGATCTAGAGAAGGAAGACAATAACTCCACTCTCTGTGACACACTTGGTAAATTTCTACCTAAACCCACGTATATCTACAGTACTCCATGGCATGGATGCATGGATTCTAATTGAGTAGCTAACCTGGCTCAGTAATGGAATCTGGAAGGGTAGGTCTGTCACTGGTGGGGCTTGGATTTTTTCCACTCAACTCAAAATAAGTTAGGAAGCCAATGAACCTAGCAGTCTTCTTGTGCATACTTAGGGTGCTTAAGATGTGGTTCAACCAAATCTCAGCTAACCTCTCTGGGGCTGGCTAAATGGATTATGATGGATCAGGAAAGAGAATGCACTCACTCCAAATGTGTAGATCTCTCATTTGCTTTGGTTAAATGTGATGGGAATCTGTACATGTCAAATACCTCGCTGACTAAAAACTAAGTAAACCATATAAATCAGGGAACTCTCAGGTGTGCGTTAGATAATCTCAGCCAGGCAGTGATGAGTGCCCGAGGTAGGGGTGAAAGAAACTGGCTCCCACTCTCGATCACTATCTAGTGACTCCTATTTCAAGTGTCTGCATCGAAATATTAAGTGAGGGCACATTTAGGGATTTGCTGTGATGCATCATGTAGCTGAGTAGCCTGCCAACACTCACTGCCTCAAATCACACACAAACAAATAATTGGCACTTGGAAGAGGTGTCAGAGGGCAACCAGCCCCTGTGGAACCTTAGTCCAACAAAGCGTTAATACACTCAGGTAAGCAAATGCTAATGAGAGATGAAAATTGGGAAAAGGAGGAAGGTGAAAATCACATCTCCTGTGCACTGGCATGAACAGAGTTTGTGCTGTTACATCAACCCACTATTTCTACTCTAACTGACTTGCCAGTCTTGTTTTAATCTATTGAAGAAATTTAAATTCAACCTTCTTACATTGTGCATATACTCCAAGCTGCGCAGCCATACGACTAAGCACCAGCCTGAAAGTTCCTGCGCAGGTAGAGCACAAATCGGCCCCTTTAAGTTACCACCCGTGCACGGTGCTGCAAAAACATTTAAAGGGTCCTTGCACATAAATGAATTGATCGCGCACTACAAAAAAAATTAGAGAGTAAGTTTCTTATAATAGAGCTTTCATTAGGCTGATGAATGAAACTCAATTTATAAAAGCTTCTAAATGAAGTAACTGCTGGATGAGATTCATTATAGTACATTTATTAACTCGGGTGATAAGAGACCTTTTTTATCCTCTAATTCTCAACAAGGGTCAATATTAACATGATAATGCTAAGGGAATCCATTTTACATTTAGGGCTTTTAAACAA
Organism: Cetorhinus maximus; assembly: GCF_964194155.1. Classification (NCBI taxonomy): domain Eukaryota; kingdom Metazoa; phylum Chordata; class Chondrichthyes; order Lamniformes; family Cetorhinidae; genus Cetorhinus; species Cetorhinus maximus. Next base: position 146,270,706 of record NC_135880.1, on the reverse strand, counting down.
AGGCTATGAAGCCTACATTTCCACTGAGGTTAGTATTCGCTCCCACTCCTCTGTAAGTAGGTTAATGTTACTGCTGGAGGAATGGGAGGAAGAACTGCCAGTCTGAATTAGAGGGCCAGAGGAAGTGTCGGGGAGGTCAATGATTTGGCAGCTGATCTTGCTTCTTTCCGTTTATGTCAGGACCCAATCTATCGAGAAATTCAAGTCTTGTTCAAGGCCAATTTCCCTGAGTTTACATTGCCAGCACAGAGCTTGGTCCACCTATCATGAGTGCCACCACAGAATTAACATGATGGATGCCAAACAGTGGGCAAAGTGCCCACAACTTTCTGCTACGCACGAGCCAGCAGATGCCATTCCCCACTGACACCAAACATTTGGAAAAGTCAGCCTCATGCCATCAAGAATAGACATTCTGAATGTCTACGAAAACCAAAAACAGAGGTTTAGCTTTGTAGTAACCTGTCTTGAATCTGATCATCAGCCAAAATAAGGGCATTTCTCATGAAAAGAAAATTTCGCAGCTTTGTACAACAATGAGTAGGGCAAATTTTCTCAGGGATTTTTCCACTTCATTGCCATATATTGCGGAAACTGCAATGGGGTTTCTGCCAAAGTTATGGGGAGAAGGCAGAGCAGGTCAAACCACAGGGTAATACACGCCAAAGATCTCTCAAACATAATGCAAAATATGATCATCAGGATGTCAATATAGTTTTGGATATAATGACTTCTACCAAAAGACAAGCCTGGGATTTAAATCAGGAGCACAGGTTATATTGGAGATAGTGCATTTCCTGCAAGTATTTCAGTTATTGACATATGAAGCTACAGTTATTTCAGTTTTACCTTTAACGCTTTCTTTGGCTGCATTTTTCTTTGTGTTGTTTTAACTTCTGCAGTGAATTCTTGGACTAGGTCTAATAGGAGAAAGCTAATGAAAATGTACAAATGATGTTGTAGTGGGCTCTAATCGATTATTAAAACATTGCAAATTGAATAATAATGTTTCTTATTGTTAGCTTTTTGCTCATTATTTGTCATAGATTTACATAAAGCAAATGACTTAATGTCTTGGGATTTTGACCATATGGGTAATGTAATCAACAGGACCTCAGAGGACATCTGATGCTTTTATGATTTAAATTGGGAAACCCCATGGGAGTTCTGACATCAGGAATGCAATCCTCGAACTGCTATCATAGATTTATAACCATAATGATGACTCTATGATTAATTGGCTTACAATAGTAAACAGCAAGTGTGAGGAAGATTCACAGGATGTAATTGTTCCCTTCTAGTCTGTAAGAAAAAAAACAGCAGATACTGCAGATGCATAACAATCTGATTCCTGGAGGAACACCCCGACATACATTAGAGCAACACAGGATCTTGCATGCAGTGGGTCAATTTATCCACTTTCATGCTTAAATACCCTTTCCGCTTCCTGAACTCACATACACCTTTTCTCACACAGAACATCTGTGCAAATGATTTGAAATACATTGCCAATGATGAACAGAATTAAAAGAGTGCACAGATGTAAAAAAGATTTTTCAGCCTGAATTTGGGTCAGCTGAGAAACTAAAATATGAAAAATTTCAAGCCCACCTACAACTTGGGATGCTAACAGAGGTGGGTAGGGGTGACGGGTGGGTAGCGAGAGTCGATGATCAATCTGCTCACAGGAGGTGGTTGGGGATGGGGTGGAAATGACCAATCCACTCTCAGGAGGTGGACTGGGATGGAGGTGGGCTGGGATGGGGGCCGAGGTTGGCGATGACAAATTTGCTCTCAGGATGTATTTGGGGAGTGGAGGTGGGGGAGGGGGGGAATTATGACCAATCCACTCTCAGGAGGTGGTCGGGGGTGGGACGTCAATGACAAATCCGCTCTCAGGGGGCAGGCTGGGAGTGGGTGGGGTGGGGGCAGTGACCAAGCTCTTTCAGGAGGTTGAAGGTGGGGGAGCAATGACCATTCTGCACTCAAGAGGCAGGTTGGGAGTGGGGGTTGCGGAGGGGTGAGGCGGGGGGGCCAATGACCACTCTGCTCTCAGAAGGCAGGTTTGGGGTGGTGACAACCAATCCATTCTCAGGCAGTGGGGTTAAGGGTGGTGGGCTGAAGACCAACCCACTCTCAGAAGGTAGGTTGAGGTAGGGGCGTGAAGATCATTCTGCTCTCAGGCGGCAGGTTAACCATTAAAAGCTTTAAAGGAGACTGCGTACCTCCATTTTTATATGCTTTCTGCTTTTATCTACTTTGGACAAGTTTTCCAGGCCTCAGGAAATCCAGCAGATGAAAGTAAAAGGCAGGCAATGCTAGATCAATAAAGTAAGTGCAAATATAGCATTGCTTTGCATCCATCTGAGAAGGCAGGCAGAGACTAGGTTTAACATCTCATTTGAAAGATAGCACTTCTGCCAGAGTTCACGAAACAATACCTCATCTTCCTATCAGGCATTTTACAGCCTTCTGGATTTAACATTGAGTTCGACAATTTCAGACCATGAACTCTGTCCTCTAATTTGATCATTTTTAATTTTTTTCCAGCCCCTACCCCCACAGGGCTCCTTGTAACTTGTTCTTATGTTTTGCTTTCAGAGTGTGCTGACCCTTGTCTTGTTATTAACACATTCTGCTATCCGACCTTTATGCCACTATTATCACCTTCTTTAGTCTTTAACACACTAACATTAACACTTCCTTTATCTTGTGTCCATGACACCTTTGTCAAATTTCTCCTGAGCTCTCACCTATCCCTGACCTATTTTGCTTCGCCTGCTCCACCCCTTTCTTAAACAGTGCAAAATACATCACATTTCTGCCTCTCTTCAGCTCTGAAGAATTGTCATGCGGACTCGAAATGTCAACTCTGTTTCTCTCTCCACAGATTCTGCCAGACCTGCTGAGTATTTCCAGCATCTTCTGTTTTTATTCCTTGTCACTTCAGCTGGTTGCCATGTACCTTCTGAGGTATATTGAATTTGGTCCTATTACCCTATCTTTGAATTTAACAACTCTTTACCAGCATTCCTGTCATGCACGCCTTTCATCCTCCCCTGTCTTTGAAAAAATCTTCTCTGACCTCTGGAAGAGTAGATTGATGAATACCAAGTAGATTTGTGCACACTGGTCCACCAAATATGAGTTCCACCAGTGATGGGATGGTTGCATTTAGAGGTGTTGCTCTAAGGTATAGCATTGCAATATGCAGATCTTGTTTGGTCTGTCTGCACTTCAGAATAAAATGTTTCACTATATAAACCATTCTTTCAGCCATGCATTGGATCTGGGGTAGTGCAAAAATGAAGTAGTGTAATCTATTTCCTACTTTTTACCATGTCCCTGAATGGCTTTCCAGTAAACTGAAGCCTGTTATCTGAGATTACCTCCCTGGGTACCCAAAATAAACTTAAAATAACACTTAGCATGTGTGTCAGTGCTTGATGTATCGTGCAATTGATGGATGATAGGATACTTGGAAAAATAATCAATGATAACTAAGAAATCGTCCCATGGATGTGGAAGAAACCAGAAGCAATCTAGTCCCAAGAATGAAAAGGAACTTGGTGTGGTAAAAATGGTTCCTAGTACTGATTTGGCATATTTTTGTGACACTATTGCAATTCTACGATCTCAGAGAAGTGCCCATTCTAGAAGTGGACTCATCCAAAAAAGGCTAAAGAGCATGCATATTACATAAGGGTAAATCCATTCATGAGTAGATGACACAGTTTTGGGCTTATTAGGATGAGCTGGGCATTTCTCGAGGTGCTGTTTCTTGCTTGTTAAACTCACGTACTATCTGTGTGCTCTGATCTCCAGTTATAGACCACACACCCCATGTTGACTGAATGGTTTAAAACTTAAGAGATTTTCCTGCTTTCCAGCTTCTTTCATCAGCACTGGCAACGCATTATGTATCATGATTCCACTGACCAGGATCTCTCCATTGTGGCCACAATCTCTCTCATCTGATTAAAATCCGTTCTCCTCCCAACCGCAATCAGCTCCCCAATCATGATTCACAGCCCTCCTCCCCACCCCTCCCACCCCACAATATCTCCCTCCCACCTTGTCGACTCTCTTTCTCAGTTATGGCCTTGTGACGGCTGGCTGTTACTGGATTGGATCTGGGGATTACAGCTTCCTCGCAACATTGGGGCCAATATTCTGGGATAAAGTGTACTTTCAAGGAAAAATATTTCCCCCTTTTAATGTGGAGGGATCACAAAAGAGCTTTGTTCTATTAGGAATCTCCATTCTTTGTCCCTTGCTAGCAATGTAGCAATGTAAACCCAATGTATTCAACATACAAAACCCACAAAGCAAGCCCCCTACTGACACAATGCCATCAACATCTCATCCTGAAAATCAGAGCACAGGACTATACTCTTTAAATTAGAACTAAGACAGTTAAATGGGGAGGCAGTGGTGTAGTGGTATTTTCATTGGACTAGCAATCCAGAGAGCCAGGGTAATGCTCTGGGGACCTGAGTTCAATTCCACCATGGCAGATGGTGAAATTTGAATTCAATAAAAATCTGGAATTAAAAGATGACCATGAAGCTATTGTAAAAACCTATCTGATTCACTAATGCTCTTTAGAGATACTGTCCTTACCTGATCTGGCTTGCATGTGACTCCAGACCCACAGCAATGTGGCTGACTCTTAAAATGCCCTAGCAAGCCACTCAGTTGTATCAATCTACTAAAATGCCTGAAAGGAATGTACTGCCCAGCATCGGCCTAGTCACCAGAAATGGCAAATTCAGCCCTGTTGACCCTGCAAAGTCCTCCTTACTAACATCTGGCGAATGCTAAAATTGGTAGAGCTGTTTCTCAGCAAGGACACAAAATGTTTTCTGAGTGAGGGACAATGTCCATCACCAAGCAACAGCTGCTGTTTCTCAGACTAGTCGAGCAACAACCTGCCATTGGCTGTAAGATATGTTCCCCTGTGAATATGACACTGTCCCAGACACAGTCATCACCATTCCTGGGTATGCCCTGTCCCACCAGCAGGACAGAACCAACAGAGGTAGTGGCACAGTGGTATACAGTCAGGAGTGAGTTGCCCTGGGAGTCCTCAACATTGCCACTGGACCCCAAGAAGCCTCATGGCATCAAGTCAAACATGGACAAGGAATGATAACGACATACTGCAGCCCCCCACTTCCACCCCCCCACCCCTCAGTTGATGAATCAGTGCTTCTCCATGTTGAACACCACTTGGAGGAAGCACTGAGGGTGGCAAGAGCACAGAATGTACTCTGGGTGAGGGACAATGTCCATCGCCAAGAATGGCTCAGTAGCACCACCACAGACTGAGCTGGCCAAGTCCAAAAGGGCATAGCTGCTAGACTGGGTCTGCAGCAGGTGGTGAGGGAACCAACAAGAGGGAAAAACATATTTGACCTCATCCTCACCAAACTGCCTGCCAGAGATGCATCTCCCCATGACAGTATCGGTAGAAGTGACCATTGTACAGTCCTTCTAGAGATGAAGTCCCATCTTCACATTGAGGAAACCCTCCATTGTGTTGTATGGCACTATCTCTGTGCTAAATGGGACAGATTTCAAACAGATCGAGCAAGTCAAGACTGGGCAACCAAGAGGTGCTGTAGGCCAACAGCAGCAGCAGAGTTGTACTCAATCTGTAACCTCACATCACAGAATCACAGTGCAGAAGAGGCCCTTCAGTCCATCGAGTCTGCACTGACATGTGAAAAACACCTGACCTACCTACCAAATCCCATTTACCAGCACTTGGCCCACAGCCTTGAATGTTATGATGTGCCAAGTGCTCATCCAGGTACTTTTTAAAGGATGTGAGGCAACCCAACTTCACCACCCTCCCAGGTAGTGCATTCCAGACCATCACCACCCTCTAGGTGAAAAATATTTTCCTCACATCCCTCCTAAACCTCCTGCCCCTCACTGAACTTATGCCCCCTTTTGACTGACCCTCCAACTAAGAGTAACAGCTGCTCCCTATCCACCCTGTCCATGCCCCTCATAATCTTGTACACCTCGATCAGGTCGCCCCTCAGTCTTCTCTGCTCCAATGAAAACAACCCAAGTCTATCCAATCTCTCTTCATAACTTAAATGTTTCATCCCAGGCAACATCCTGGTGAATCTCCTCTGCACCCCCTCCAGTGCAATCACATCCTTCCTATAGTGTGGCAACCAGAACTGCACACAGTACTCCAGCTGTGGCCTCACCAAAGTTCTATACAACTCCAACATGACCTCCCCACTTTTGTAATCTATGCCTCAATTGATAAAGGCAAGTGTCCCATGTGCCTTTTTCACCACCGCACTAACATGCCCCTCTGCCTTCAGAGATCTATGGACACAAACGCCAAGGTCCCTTTATTCCTCAGAACTTCCTAGTGCCATGCCGTTCATTGAATACTTCATGGCCCAACATATCCCCCATTCTACCATTACCACCAAGCCAGGGAATCAACACTAGTTCAATGAAGAGTGCAGGAGAGCATGCCAGGAGCAGCAACAGGCAGACCTAAAAATGAGGTGTTAACCTGGTGAAGTTACAACACAGGACTACTCACGTGCCAAAAAGCATAAGCAAAAAGTGATAGACAGAGCTAAGTGATTCCACAACCAACGGATTAGATCTAAGCTCTGCAGTCCTGCCACACCCAGTAGTGAATGGTGGTGGACAATTAAACAACTCGCTGGAGGAGGAGGCATCACTGCAGAAGTCCCTCAGGGTAGTGTCCCAAGCCTAACCATCTTCAATGACAGGGGAGTCCAGCACATCAATGCAAAAGATAAGGCTGAAGAATTTGCAACAATCTTCAGCCAGAAAGGCCAAGTGGATGATTCACTTCGGCCTCCTCCGGAGGTCCTCAGCATCACAGATACCAGAATTCAGCCAATTTGATTCATGCCAAAAAATATCAAGAAACAGCTGAAGGCACTAGATACTGCAAAGGCTATGGGCCCTGTCAACATTCGGGCAATAGTACTGAAGACTTGAGATCCAGAACTTGCCGCGGCCCTAGCCAAGCTGCTCCAGTGCAGCAACAACACTGGCATCTGCCCGGCAAGGGAGGAAATTGCCCAGTTATGCCCTGTGCACAAAAAGCAGGATAAATTCAACCCGGCCAATTACAGCCCCACCAGTCTACTCTCGATCATTAGTGAAGTGATGGAAGTGGTCATCAACAGTGCTATCAAGTGGCACTTGCTTAGCACTAACCTGCTCGCTGGCGCTCAGTTTGGGTTCCGCCAGGGTCACTCAGCTCCTGACCTCATTGCAGCCTTGGTTCAAACATGGACAAAAGAGGTGAGAGTGACTGCCCTTGACATCAAGGCAGCATTTGACTGAGTATGGCATCAAGGCGCCCTAGCAAAACTGGATTCATACCTAGCACAAAGGAAGGTGGTTGTGGTGGTTGGAGGTCGATCATCTCTATTCCAGGACAGCACTACAGGAATTCCTCAGGGTAATGTCCTAGGCCTGACCATCTTCAGCTGCTTCATCAATGACCTTCCTTCTATCATAGAAGTGGAAATGTTTGCTGACGATTGCACAATGTTCAGCACCATTCACGACTCCTCAGATACCAAAGCAGTCCATGTCCAAATGCAGCAAGACCTGGACTATATCCAGGCTTGGGCTGACAAGTGGCAAGTAACATTCGCACCACACAATTGCCAGGCAATGACCATCTCCAACAAGAGAGAATCTAACCATCGCCACTTGTCATCCAATGGCATTACCATTGCTGAATTCCCCATTATCAACATCCTGGGGGGTTACCATTCACTAGGAACTGAACTGGACTAGCCATATAAATACTGTGGCAGGTCGGAGGCTGGGAATCCTGCAGCGAGTAACTCACCTCCTGACTCGCCAGAGCGTGTCCACCATCTACAAGGCACAAGTGTTACGGAATACTCTCCACTTCCTGGATGAGTGCAGCTCCAACAACACTCAAGAAGCCAGACACCATCCAGGACAAAGCAGCCCACATGATTGGCTCCCCATCCACAATCATTCATTCCCTCCATTACTGACGCACAGTGGCAACAGAGTGTACTATCTACAAGACCCACTGCAGAAACTCACCAAGGCTCCTTAGACAGCATCTTCCAAACCCACAGCCGCTGCCATCTAGAAGAAGAAGGGCAGCAGACACGTGGGAATACCACCACCTGGAAGGTCCCTTCAAGTCACTCTCCATCCTGACTTGAAAACGTGTCACCATTCCTTCACTTTCGTTGGAGCAGAATCCTGGAACTCCCTTCCTAACAGCACTGTGGGTGTACCTACACCATATGGACTGCAGAGGTTCAAGAAGGCAGCTCACCCTTCTCAAGGGTAATTAGGGATGGGCAATAAATGCTGGCCTGGCCAGCGAAGCCCACATCCTGTAGATTAATTTAAAAATGTGAATTCAAGAAAATGATGCTTCCTGCGCAGGATTGTGCTACATGGAATCCTCTTCCCCAAAAGAACATGAGGTGAAATTGAAGTATATAACAGGAACGTGGATAATTACTTGACAAATAAGGATATTAAGGGATTATAGAAAAGGAACAAAAAACTGGAATTAAGAAAATAGAGCTAAAATTGCATAGTAGGGGCAATCAAGTGAATTAGCTATTCCCTTTCTTCTGTTCCATTGCACAGATTCCAGATTTTGGTATTGGAAATCTGGAGCTGCCTCTGGTGTTAAGTTTTAGTGTTTGTACTGAATTTTTATATTAGAGGTTATTGACTGCTCTGCAATTGACATCTCAGAACAAGCTACTAATCCAGATTTATGCAAAAGTGCCCACTGGCACAGCAGAATGTTTGCCCACATACCTAAAAAACCCTGTCTTTAAGGATGAGTAATTAATTGTGTGAAGGCTTTTGAGTTGTTTCAACATAGAAGGTAAACACTATATACATAATATATAAATAATGTTGAAAAATTATTTTACAAAGCACAGGTTCATTTGATTCATGAATTACGTGATTGTCACAAATAACGAGTGGACTTTTACTTAAACAGAACCATATGCAGCCCAGAGGCTGATAGTGGGTAGTGAATCCATTTGTAATTGAAGTGTGTTTGCCATGGCTCTTTAACTCAGCCATGGTTTCTGGGTTTCTTGACCAATCATGAGAGGTCAGGCAGGGTGAAGCACTGTAACAGTCTTAGGAAGGATTTCTACTAGAAGGGGTCCAGGCAGGGGTCAGAATGGCTGAACTGTGAATTGATTCCTGAGGCTAAAGCAACAACAGAAATGGTAAACTGACCTTGGAAGGCTGCACCCCAGGTCTCAGACTCTTTCCTGGAGGGATCTGAGGGACTGAAATAAGGTGATGGGTCCCAAGGATGGGATCGGAAGAGGCCACTCACACTGACAGGTGTGGATGAAAGCAGCTGAGGAAACGTGCAATAAGAGTATGGACCCTTGAACCTGAATACAGTGCCTCAAGAGTGAGGAGGGTGGCTGAGGGTGGGGAGGCCTCTAGTTACAGACACCTTATTGGCCATTGACAACGTATGCCCATCTGGTTTCTAGGAAGGCGGTTTTGTTTCAGGAGACTGCAGATTCAACAATGGCCTGCTGTAAAAGACTTGAGCCTCCTGAAGCACTGATGCTCACACATGTCCAGACGGCTGATTCTCTGCCTGGTGGTCTCATCTCCTGTGAGCTGGAACTCTGTGTCCACTCTGTTCTGTGGAGCGGCATGTGGCTGAGCAGGTGGAAGCTTGTGCATCTGCTGGTATTACTCCTGCTGCTGTGGATGCTGTTGGTGATGTTCCTCTTGTTTCTCATCAGATATCCAAGTTGGAGTTGCATAAACTGCTCCCATGGTGTAGAGCAGGCTGATGGTGGGGAAGTGTAGATTAAATTGAGTGAAGTGTAAGACGGATGAAATGACTATCAAGAAGTTGGAAATCACCTGTCAAGCAGTGAAACCACCCTCTGAGAAGTGCTGTGAGCACCAGCTTCTAACCTAGTCAGGACTGCAGCCATACAGTATCCTGGGCTTAATTAATAGGGGCATCAAGTACAAGAGCAGGAAGGTTATGCTGAGCTTATATAAGACACTAGTTGGACCTCAGCTGGTGTATTGTGTACAGTTCTGGGCGCCACACTATAGGAAGGAAGTGAATGCATTGGAGAGAGTGCAGAAGAGGTTTACAAGAATGTTTCCAGGGATGAGAAACTTGAGTTATGAAGATAGATTGGAGAGAGTGGGACTGTTCTCCTTGGAGAGGAGAAGGCTAAGAGGAGATTTGATAGAGGTGTTCAAAATCATGAGGGGGCTGGATAGAGTAGATAGAGAGAAACTGTTCCTGCTCATAAAAGGATCGAGAATAAAAGTGATTTAAAGTGATTTGCAAAGAAGCAAATGTGATGTGAGAAAAAACTTTTCCATACAGCATGTGGTTCGAGTCTGGAATGCACTGTCTGGAGTGTGGTGGAGGCAGGTTCAATCGAGGCATTCAATGGGGCATTGGATGATTATTTGAATAGAAACCATGTGCAAGGGTATAGGCAAAAGGCAGGAGAATGGCACTAAGTCATGATGCTCATTTGGAGAGCCAGTGCAGACATGATGGGCTGAATGGCCTTTCACTGAACAAGTACTGCCCACTGTGTTCTCAACTATTTGGCCCTAATGAGTCCCACACAGTTCAGGAAACCTGTGTGCTGGCTATTAAAGCCAGAATGTTGGATGTTATAAGCAGTGAATTGCCTCTTTTAATATTTTAATTTCTTATCTGACAGCTCCAAGGGTGTTTCCCAATCACCTGCAATCCCGCCCAGGTTAAACCTGGAAGTGGATGGGATCATATTGGGTTCCTGACCCAAAGCTACCTTTCAGGGCTTTAACCGCCTTTGCAAAATTGAACCCACTCCCCTCCCACTCACTCCCAGCCTGTGTCAGTTAAAACTCTGACAATACCTCATTACACAACAAAGTGATGTACTTCTAACAATGCTATTTCCGGTTACAAAACTGTGATCTTCTGTTGCCTATTTCTTTCTGCTTTACACAGCTCTCTAACCACTATTCCATTAAAAAAATGTACTGTGCCCTATCAGTTTGTTACAACATCTTCATTTTATACAATGACACCCACATTACCTACAAAGAGGGAAATGCTTGCTTAAAAACAGTGCATTTGACAGTATCTGTTCTGGAATGTATATAGGTTTATTTATTGCAAGCCCTAATTGAAGGCTACATTTGGATGACACCTTGCTTTTCCTTTCTGTAACATAGGTGAATATTCAAGGAAGCCAGCTAGGAATAGAAGTTATGCACTACTACCATTCAAATGCTCCTGGCTCTTATATAATGAGGAAACAATGATGAGAAAATTACAGGCAAATAATAATTGATCTTGTTTGGATTTCATCACAATTGTTCTCCCACGGGAGTTGGTTCTGGGAAACAATAAACCACCACAAGATATTTTTTTCTTGTCTCTCCAGAAATCATGCTGGCAGATGCCAGCTGATCATTTTTTTAATGTAAAATCCATTATATATCACAAGACATACAATCCTTATTTCAACAATTTGATTTGCATATGACCTCTTCTGAGAGTGAATTTACCTGGAAATTTCCAATAAATGCAAACATCCAAGTTCAGATCAAGTTCAATTTAAATTACTAGATTATTAAAAAAATGTAAACAAAGATGCCCTGGAAAACCTTTGTATGAAGTCAGTTAAGTGGCTATAGGAAGTGTAAAATTGTCTCTGCAGTGAGATACTGAAGTGTAGAATCATATGTAGCAAAGAGAAACTATATTTGCAGAGCTCTTTCATCTGTGGAGCCTGAGTTTAAATTCAACCTATACTGGTGGAATGAAGCTATTGCTGGTTGCAAATGAAACAAATTTGATCATAATTTTCCTATTTCCTGGTGGTGCATGCCCACGTTACAAAATTAGCTACAGCTTGAAAGAAATTTCACTGAGAAAGGCCAGAAAGATTGGCTTGTGAAGAAAACTGGTTGAGATACAAGATGGTTGGGAATGAATTATCATGGGCAACTTGCTGAAGGAACAAGTGAAGAAAGCAAGAAAGGGAAGAGTAATGCAGCATAAGAGGAACATAATGGACCCAGGTGTTCTCTCATCGGCAGTTGTATAGACTAATTTAAAATGTAATTTAAAATGTTCATGCACAGCTGGAGGAGATTGCTCATGGAGGATGAGAAAGGACGTAGGACTTCACAGCAAGGACAAGGATCTTAAAGTCAATGCAGTGAGCAAAAGGAATGGGGGAGCTTGTTGAGGAGGGCACTGATCGAAATACAGAGAGGAAATGGTGTCTTAAGAGACCTGAGTAAGTTGGAAATTGCGCAGGGCAAAGGGTGATAGGGTGGGAAAAAGTCAGAGTCAAGTCGCAAGGTGATAAAGATGGAGTAGGGTTTCAGTGGTAATAGGTGAAAGCAAAAATAATACCTCAAGGAATTAGAAATTAGCATTATTAATACATCTTAATCAGAAAGAAATGCTTGAAAATTGGATTAAAAGCCCTTCAGATTTTATGTATTCCCTTAGATAGCATTGAATATACCACCTGTTGCTCCAAAAACTCATGTTTGAATCTCTATGAAAGCTGCTCAGATTCAGATCATCTGCAATTCTAACATTAACTACAAGGGCTTATATTCAAAATCTAAATAACTTTATCTCATTGATTTTGGCAGTTTTGTTTTGGGGGCTTTTCATCTGTCTACTGTCCCATTCACATGGCAGGCAGATGGAAATTTTATTAAAGAAATGCACTATTCACTCGTCTTAAAACAGCCACCCGACTCGGTTTTCTCTCGAAATAAGTGACCAGTGCTTCCATCTGAAATTAAAATATTTAAATGGGTGTCCTATGGTGTTTGTAGGATCCCATTCTCCTTGTGAAACATGCCCTTCATCCTTTGGAACTGTAGATCAAGCAGCTGAACCAGCAGTCTTTAAAGGGACTGGTGCAGAACCCTCCAAAACACTGTAAAAATAAAGTTGTGGCACTTTGCATTGCCAGCAGGAGGATTCCTGCTTTTCTTGGCACCCCAAAAATCTTCCATGTCACCGGACAATGTCAAACACTGGAAAATTTCAGAACAAGTTAAACAAAGGTCTGAACATGAAAATGGTTCAAACATCTCGATAGTGTCATCAAGCAGACAGTGCCACTTCTCCACTTACTGCCTTGTCCATCTGCATTATAGATGAAAATCAGCTTTATTGTTTCTCCTAGAGTTGAAATTTATTGATATAAGTTTCCAACATGGCAACAAATAAATAACCTTTAAAGTAGAAACCACAATGTGGTGTGCTAACTCTATAAACTTCCTGTTTATTTAGCCAACTGAGAGTTAAGTCAGAATGAATAAGATTTTTCACAGCCTGTCAATTGTTCGTCTTAAATTCCAGATACTGCAACTTAATGGAGTATATAAGGCAGTGTTTGAAAAATCTGCACACCGTATCATTTTTCTACATTGCTTGATGTGATGTAATGAAATAATGCAAAATCATATTGTGAAATTCAAACCTACAAGGATATTCTGTGGGCTTAACACTTAATACTGTTCATGTGTATTTGAGAGGCATATGGAAACAGAGAAAAGATTTGTGAGGGGCAGTCATGCCTTATTGTTTTAAATGATGTTTTCTATCAAGTTAAATCACAGCGTAAAGCAGGTGCAATTTCAAACACCTCAGTACCAGATATAAAGGAAATAATGCTGAGCTTAATTCTATTTTGCAGGCCTTTCAACCACCATCTCCAAAGGCTCCCAGGACAGTGAAAATAGGATTTTTATCAACATTTGTACACAGTTTTGCATGTAATTTTATAAGCTAGTTCAAAATAGAAGCAACATTTTCTCTGAAAATTACATGCTAGCTTTCTGATTACAAAAGCAGTTTTTATGTCACGCATAATCTGTTCTCATTAATATCTTGAACGATTAAATCGAATTTTGCAGAACAGTAATAGAACCTACTGCGCAGGAATTTTCCTCCTGTGGGTTACACAATATGAAAGACACTCCAATCTTTTTGATGGTTAGTAAAACATCACTATCAGATTTTTGTTCTATTCTGCAATCGTACTAAAATGTTCTGTGTACTTATATATTTTTTGGAAAATGCTCTATTATCAATACATCTTAATATTTGATATTTTGTTATAGCTAAAATTTCTTCATTGCCTTTCAACTCCAATGAAGCACACTAAATGCCATCTATCAATACTTGTGAGTTCTTCAAAATACTATTTTACCTTAAAATTGTTTACAGAGTGCCTGTCCGAAACCATTTACACGTGTCTTTGTCATAATGCAATTGAATCTGCAAGTCTGTATCTAAAATGGCAACATTAGAATTTGGGATATCCTCTCTTTTTTCAGCATGTACTCAATCTTTCCACATACAGAAAAGATGTAAAAGTTATGATGGAGCACATGGTCATGCAAGTCAGGTTGCTAGAGTCCTTTGAATTGTTTGATCTCAACTTGTGCTGAACTAAATGTTACTCTCAAATGGGCTATGTTGTCAAAGGAACTATCACTGTACTTCAAAGTTCAAAAAGTCCACTCCTTTGAGAGATCTCAAACTTTCCTTACTAAAAAAGATTGCAACCTGTCAAACAATAAACTGAACATTAAACATTGAAGGGATTACTTACTTTAATATTATGCAAATTAGTTGCATGTTTTAATGTCACGGTACTTTATATTTTTAACTTGAGGATTTCCCACCTTGGAAATTTCCATTATCTAATATACTTAAAGATGGGGATTAAACTTATACTTCTGACAAAGGAAGCAGTGTTCTCCAAATTTCAGAGATTCTTAGATGCCAAATTTACTATCACTTCCCAACAATTTGAATTGCCCCTATTTTAGTCCACAGTTACAGATTTTGTGTGTTATGTTTCAACCATATTACAAATACTTGTATATACAAGGAAAGTATTATTTACATTATAATGTCCATGGGTAGAATTTTACAGCCCTGTTTCGGTGGGGAGGGGGCCATAAAATGCGGTGAGCCATAATAAACCCCATTGACTTCAGCGGGAACGGAAAATCCTGCTGTCGTAAAATTCTGCCCCATGATACAAACAACTTGAAAAACATGCACCAAAAATGCATTTCAATATGAAATTTCTGGATTGCCATCTTCCAACTTCAAATATATATCTTCAGAATAAGCATGGTTTTTGAAGTGATGTAATTAAGTCATCTAGTTACAAGCTGAGTCTAACACTCAACATAATTAAAATGATTAGATATACTTGGGCTGAATTTTACATGCTCCCAGCGGGCGTGTTTCCTGCAGGGGGGCATGTAAAATAGGGCGGGTGCCCATCCCACCACCTTCCCACCCACCCCCCAGCTCACCCCCATAATACAGCGGGGGCAGGCGGGTGCCAAGATCAGTAGCCCCCCTACCATATTTAAGTGAATAATCAAGGGTCTATTAGGCTTGTCATCAAACCAATTGACCCTGATAATAAGCTACCTACATCATAAAATGCTTGAGGTGGGCAGCCAGGCGGGAGTGGGCAGGCCGATTTTATTTTAACTTGCCTGTTTAAAGGGCAGGAAGAAAGTGGGGGGGGTCGCTCTTCGGGGGCTGCCTTTTGCCAATCGCGGGATGGCCCACACTTCAGTCAAACCCCTGCTTCCTTCCTACCCGCTTCCTCCCTTAAACCCAACACCTTCCCCTCACCTACTCAAACCCTCCCAGCCCATGACCCTGGACTTACCTGTTCTGGGGATCCAAGGCCTTGGAGTCTTTTCTTCTGCATCTGCCCCAGCAGTGGCCACTGATGCCTTTGTGGTGCTGCCAGGACTGATGGAGCTGCTGGCTAATCCGATTAACAGGCAGCTCCAGAGGGAAGATTTTTGCCCCAATGAGGGGCAAATGTCCTACTCCGCCCTCATTAGTGCAGCCCGCAGCTCGGCATGCAGCATGTCAGCTTCATGCCGACATTGTTTCTGGGGGGCAGGGTATGCCGTCCGCCGCCCCCCACCACCCCTGTATTATTCAGTCCATTGTTTTTATGAGATTAGTTTGTATAAATATTTATACATTAGATTGTCATATTTGTGATTAAAATAGGTTCAGATCTACAACAGGTTGCATATACATAGCATCCTTAGCATAGTAAAACCTCCGAAGGCACTTCACAGAATCATAATTAGACATTGACACGAAGAAGGAGAATATTAAGACAGGTGACCAAAAGCTTTGTAGGTTTTAGTCAGTGTCTTAAAGGAGGACAGAGAGATGGAGAGGCGGAGATATTTAGGGAGGGAATTCCAGACCTCAGGCCCTAGACAGCTGAAGGCATGGCCACCACTAGTGGGATGAAAGAAGTGTGGAATGCACAAGAGGCCATAAAGGGACCTGAACACGACGAATTTTAAGATCAAGATGTTGGTGGACCAGGAGCTAATGTAGGTCAGCAAACACAATCATTGTTTAAAGGGGTTAGTAACACATAACTTAAATACTTAGGCATATTTCCTATTTATCACAAGATTACTTATTGCAATAAGGCTGCCTCAATGGCTTCCACTACTTCATAATGGGGAGCAGAACATGCTGAAAGGCTTAAAGCTAATTCTTCCTGTAATAGATTTTTGTATTTGGTTAAGTCTTGTACAAAAATACAACCTACAATCACTTTATGATACAATTCATTTTTTTTCTTGGTTGGCAAGGAATTACTCCAGGGAATTTCAGACCTTGAAATGTACCCTTAATACGTCGCCTGCTAATGCAGCTTCTGGCAAAGAGTGTGTTGAGAGACTTACCCCATTCTTTGGGTAGGCTATCCATCCCAGGTCTCCCATTACAGCTCTGGAATCCAGTAAATTAACTGTAAAAGCAAATAACAGAACAATCAGTAAGGTTTACATTAATTCTGAGCTGCAAACAGAACCAGCTGCCGACACCTTATGAAAGCTGGAAAGAAACCTTAAGGAAAAGACAACCCACTTGCACATTTATTGCACGTTTCGGTTTTATTTGCTTGATATTTTTAACAGTATTTTAATTACCGTAGATCACAGCATGTAAATCCACCTGGCATATAAGATTATTCTTTTTTGGTGCGAAGAATCATGTTTAGGCCTATACCCAGCGTATAGATTGACGCCCTTTTCTGCTAGGAAATGCTATACTTGCATTAGGAGTCT
Organism: Cetorhinus maximus; assembly: GCF_964194155.1. Lineage (NCBI taxonomy): Eukaryota > Metazoa > Chordata > Chondrichthyes > Lamniformes > Cetorhinidae > Cetorhinus > Cetorhinus maximus. Next base: position 146,253,495 of record NC_135880.1, on the reverse strand, counting down.
GCCTCAATTTTTCACCTCAGAAATGCATGATTTACTCACCTTCTAAGTCAGCGCATGAGATCAAGCAGGTGAAATGGGCCGGGTGGCCAAGAAGACACGTGGGAGTTAAAGACATGCCCACAGAGAGCAGACCGCACATGGCGACAATGCACAGAAATAGGTCATCCAGAAAAAAGAATGAAGTACAGAGTTGGTTTCAAGCTAAACGTCATAACATTTGCTAACTCGTCAAATAATTGTGCTGCAGCAAGGGAATTCACTGCTAGTGAAAAACTGGTGCAAGGTTGGAAGAAGGAGGAATCTGCGCTGAGGAAGATGCCCAAAACGAAATGCGCCATGAGAACAGGGACCAGCCACTGGCCTGATCTTGAGAAGCATGTATCGGAATGGGTCCTCGAAAATCGTCAGAACGATTACATTGTCACCAGAAATGCAATGCAATACATACGCACTTAAGTGGGCCAAATCAAACCCTGAGTCTTGCAAAGATTTCAGAGCAACAGCTAGTTGGTGTAGTTGCTTTATGGAATGAAAATGTCCAGTGTGGGGCAGAAAATGTTGATTGTGGTTAAATGTATGTTTGTGGCACGTTTTATTCAATTAATTAAAACTAGAATGATTTAATTTGAATTACCAGTGTTGTTATTTTTCACATTTTAAAATGACAACCACCTACACCAAAACCACAGGTTCACGTTTTCTACTCAGTGTATACGTCGACCCGTACTTTTGGAAGGATTTTTTGAGGCTTCATTAGTCAACTTATTCACCACGATCTATAGGAATAATGTATTTTTCAAGAAAAGACCTTAAATAGTCAAGTGGAAACCTGGGACTTTCTTTCCCCAAAGCACTGTGGATTCTGAGACAATTTAAATTTTCAAGACTGATATCAATATATTTTGTATTAAATAAGGGTAAAAAAAACAATGTTCCTACTAATCTGCATGCATACAAGACTGCAAACTGCTGTGTCGGCCTTATTCTGTATTTAATACTGTGCAAAAAAAAGACTTAATGTTCTGCACATTGAAACAATTTGATGCGCACAGCAACAAAGTTTTACAGGGAGCTTTAGTGCCAAAAATATGGAGAAAAGGCAAGTAAATGAAACTGAGATATGATCCAACTGAATGGCAGATTAATAGTCTACTCCTGTTCCTCTGTTCTTGATTATTAAAGACGGACTACCTTAATAACATGCAGATATGTACCTTCTTTTGCATTTAATTATGCTTACATTCATTTTAAGCAACTATAACAATTGTTATTCAATACAGTTCATAGAGAGATTTGTTTTAGAACCTGCAAATGTGCTAATTTTTCTCAAGAAGATGGTGTTGTTATGCTCTGTACTTTTTCCCCTGTTAGTAAATAATTGAAATTAATAACTGAAAATAGGAAACTGATTTACCTTATAAAACTCACACATCAGATATGCAAACAACTGCATGGTGTATGAATAAAGTGCATTCAGAACACTTTGCACTATCTTGTACCATCTGAAATGCTTAGAGGTAGCAAGGACTCAGATCCCAGTTATTTGTACTTCAGCAAATGTGCATCCGTCTGTTGTTGATAACAAGCATTAGTGTGTGTGTATGAAAAGACAAGCAACTCATCACCACCATTGCTACTTTCAAAACATGAACAGCATCATTTAGGGGGAGGTGGTGGCATAGTGATATTGTCACTGACTAGTATTCCAGAGGCCTAGGGTAATGACCTGGGGACCTGGGTTTGAATCCCGTCAATAAAAATCTGGAATTAAAAGTCTGATGACAACCATGAAACCATTGCTGATTGTCATCAAAACCCATCTGGTTCACTAATGTCCTTTAGGGAAGGAAATTTGCCATCCTTACCTGGTCTGGCCTACATGTGACTCCAGACCCACAGCAATGTGGTTGACTCTTAAATGCCCTCTGAACAAGGGCCATTAGGGATGGGTAAAAAAAGGCTGACCTAACCAGCGACACCCACATCCCATGAACAAATTTTTTTTTAAATGAAATGGAGTCGCATCACGCAATAGTTTTGCCACAGGATCAGTTCACTTACTAGTTCATTAAGCAAAAATTATAAAATAAATTTTTCAGGCAGCTGGGGAATATCACAAAGGTACTTTATGAACACAAACAATATCCCAGACAAACCTGAATAAAATATCTTAATAATAAAGTGAAGGTGGCAAAATGTACATTTTCAATAATTAATGCTGTACTCTAGGCTAATAATTGATATTGACATTACTTCCAGAATTCAGCTTTGCTTCTCTGTAAAGGTCTCTCAATGTGTAATAGCTCCCTTCATCAAGCCGCCTGCAGTACTACACTGTATGCTACATGCTCTGGCTTACTTTCTTATCGACTATTTTTGTGCTATTTATGGCACCGACTTAAACTGAAAGAGAATTTTATATGCAAAAGCCATGCAATGAGTGGAGGAAATTTGACTTTTAGTAAAGAATTCTGACTACTTCTGCAACACCTGCACATATATAAAATTCTAGGATCTTGGTGCTTCTGTGAAAGGCTGATTTTAACAGTTCCCTATTATCCTTCTGCTTTGCCATCTACACCTATCAATAGTTGGTAGTAACTCTGCACAATGTCTCTCAAGCATTTTGCTGCATGGATGCAAATGAACAATAACATAATCTATGCACATTTAATATTAATGGTATCATATACTTTGTCATGTAAGGTTATCTACACAAATGATGACAATTCTAAAATGCCATGCCTTAATAAGAATTATAATTGACCAGAACTTTCCGGCCCCGTTGGCATCGAGCGCATGGCGAGGGGGGTTGGGTGCGGGGAGAGACACACTATGGTGAGAAGGCCAAAAATTGGTGTCACGCTGTCATGAAACTAGTTTGCAATGGTCTGCTCCACCCATCAATGGTGGGCTGCATTTCCCACCGCCGCACGTCAGGAAGCTAATTTCAATACTCCAGCATCACATTATAAGCTCTGCTCGCCGGAATTATCCCTCCACGTTGGATCATCCGGGCACGTCGGCGTGTTTCACAACTGTACATAAGTGACGTGCACCTGGTGAGCTGCACTTTTCACAGGACTTCGAGGTTTGTTTGCCTACCTTCCTTCAGATAACGCTCGAGGTCATCAGTGCCAGGCTTCACACGTAGCACTGCATCACTTTTAGAGGGGCTCACAAGCAGGTTTCTACCTACCAGACTGGGGGAAGGCCGGGGTGGCTTTTCAATGACTGCAGGGCAAGGTCTTGTTTGGGGAAGGGGGAGAAGTGGCCTCAGGCAAGGAAAGAGGCTGCAGAGCAAGAGCTGTACTAGGGAAGGAGGGTATTCCAGGGTGAATGTGGGAGCGCATGTTGATCCGTGCAAGTGGCCTCAAGACGGTGAGGACTGTGAAGGCAGTCTCCAGAGGAGATGAGGCCAGATGGAGATGTGCAGGTGTGTGTGAGACAGTGAGTGGTGATGTCCCATTGAGCTGGTAGTGAGTGAGATGCCAGTGAATGTGTGATGGCCTTGTGAGTGTGAGAGTTTAGTGTGATAAGATGGTTGACTTACCCTGGTGGCACGGATGAGATCATTCTTCCATTTTCTGCACTGGATGGCCAATCTCTTGTGTGCAGCATTGGCACCAATCGCCACTGCTACCATTTCCCAAGCCAGAGTGGTGAGACTGATGGGCCTCCTGCTGCCAGAGCAGGGCTAGAGGAGATCGTGTGGGCCTCCACTGTGTCCAGGAGGTTTCCCAGGGATGTGTCACTGAATCGGGGGGGCTGCACTATTCTTGGCTTTTGGGGCCACGTCTTCACCCGTGCCCTCCTGGGCTACAAGCATCGAGAAGTGTGCATACAGCTGCAATTTATATGTTGTGCCCTGCATGAGGAAGTGGCAAGGTAACGGCATGGTGGACAAATCAGAGGCCACCCATCAGCAAGATGGTGTGATTCCTGTAACTGCATTATTAATGAGGTGGTACAGCGTGACAACCCGCCACTGCGGTTAGTACATAATGGCCACCTTTTTCCTGCCCACCACTGCACTTAATGCAAATCTGGGATGATTCCGCCCATTGTTTTCTGTCACTTAAACACTCCTTGAAACTGTTGCACTACAGAATCACAGTACTTTGTAAATTTTGATCTTCCACTTTGAGAGATTTCCTGAAATTGTTTCTCCTGCACCCTGGTTAATAATTAAGAGCACATCAATATGGATGTGAACTGTGCTCTTGGACATTAACACATTGCCATGAACGTGTCTTATTAAGTTCCACAACAATAAACATGCTCTTCCTCCACAGCCCTTGAGGTCCCACATGAAAGAACCTACTGTTGCTGCCTTAGTGCCAAGTGGCTGTGAAATATCAGGATGTGGGTAACCCAGATAAAATCAAGATTAGAAACAGATATTTTTGCTGAGATTGTGCAATACAAAGGTAAAAGCAAAATACTGCGGGTGCTGGAAATCTGAAACAAAAATTCCTGGAAAAACTCAGCAGGTCTGACAGCATTTGTGGAGAGAAAGACAGAATTAACGTTTCGAGTCCGTATGACTCTTCTTCAGAACTAAAGAAAAGTAAAAATGTGGTGAAATATATACTGTTTAAGGGGGTAGGACAGGTGAAGGTGGATAGAAGGCAAGAGATAGGTGAAGGCGAAGCAGAGATTGCAAACGATGTCATAAACAAAAGGTCAAAGGGGCGTTGATGGTGGTGGTACTGGCTAAGGGAGGTGCTAATGGTGACATTAAGAGTAGAAAGCAGGATGAGCAAGTAGCAGATGGCCCTAGAGGGGGTGGGGATGGTGTGGGAGAAAAGATCAAAATATGCTAAAAGGTGGGGATAAAACAATGAATGGTAATAAATTTTAAAAATAATAGAAATAGGTGGGGAAAATATATATATATAAAAACTAAAAAATAAATATTTGAAAAAAGGGGATCAAAAAGGGTGAGGATGGAGGTGAGAGTTCATGATCTGAAGTTGTTGAGCTCAATGTTAAGTCCGGAAGGCTGTATAGTGCCTAATCGGAAGATGAGCTGTTGTTCCTCCAGTTTGCGTTGAGCTTCACTAGAACATTGCAGCAGGCCAAGGATGGACATGTGGGCATGAGAGCAGGGTGGTGTGTTGAAATGGCAAGCGACAGGAAGGTCTGGGTCATGCTTGCAGACAGACCGAAGGTGTTCCGCAAAGCGGCCCACAGATGCTGCTGAGTTTTTCCAGCAATTTTTGTTTTTGTGTAATACATCTGTGTGTTGTGCGGGTACAAGAAAGTATATTTGTAAGAGCTGTTTTTGACATTGGGAGATACACTTGGAAATATGCATCATGTATGAGGATGGAGAATTGCTCCTAAAGCACTTGTCAAGCATGAGGCTATTTGACAGATTTTCCCAGCAATTAAACACTAAACAAGTATTCACTATTACACACAAGACAAGTCGATACTCCCAACTCATTTTCCCTAGTTGAAAATTAACGCACAATAACAAAACTAAATGCACCCCCCACCCCCCAACCTTTTAGTATGCACAACGTCCTGTCGCACAACACAGCACCACCTGGTGCATGCGCAACTGAAATAACTCGGGAATTTCTAGAGAGGGAAGGGCAACACTCCAACTGATTAGCAGTTTCCAAATGTTTGACTAGAAACACGAAGATCAGTGTAGTTGCAAAGTTCCGGAACTGCTGATACAGATTTTCTTTTTCTTCGTTTATTCCCGGTTCTTGGTCTTTAATAGACGCGTCTCGGCTGCTGCACACCGACTGTGTGTGGGATCTGTATGCGTGACGGGTACAGAGATAGAACAAGCAGCTTCAACATGGAAGAGACGCAGTGAAGGGCATGATTCGGTGCTTCGGAAGATTCCGTGGTACAACTAGAATCGTCCGTTTTCCGTAATGTTGAAGTGAAGTAAATAACGAGAATATGTTGTACATCAATTACAGTGACAGGAATGTTTGATCTGCCCACTTAAGTTACATTATAGCAGCCTCTGTGTATTGATGTATTCAATCTTTTATAATGTAATTACTGGAGGCCTCCTGAGAACCATAAATAAATATATCTAGAAATAACATATTGGAACCATCCCCATCAAAGGAAAAATGAACTGCCTTCTTACAAACAAAAAAAGGGGGGGAGTGGCAATTGTGCTCTTGTAACAGAGACAGATAACAACTAAAGTGGTCAAACAAGCGACGTTTCAGTCACTTTCTAGTTTCTTTTACTCATTCCCATTCACAATTAAAGAACACTCTTCACCCAGACAAGTGGCAACGGCACAAATTGTTGTTCAAAACATCGAGGTGAAAACGAGATGCAAGCAATCTATTTCATAAGGGATGTAAAGACTGAGAGTAGGATCCCGAACTTTTATACAGAGATAACATGACCACTGACAGACATTTTAGATCTATCGGGGCCCAGCGTGATGTAATACATTTAAAGGCTGCTAAGTTGCGAGTGAAGCTTTTGTTGTGAACAATCGCATATTTTGGAAATCACGCGCCAAGTTTATTATCAATAAATCCAACGCAACCAATTACTGTCCAACTTTGTTCTCGGAATAGAGCTAGATTATATCAGGCACCATTAACCCCGTGAGGCCCGATCACTCAGGAGTTTGCAAACTGACATATGCCTTTTTCTTCACTTGAAAACAGTGCCATTGCAGTGACGATTTGTTCGATTTTTTAAAAAAAATAAATGAGGTTCCCCTCAACACAAATGTCAGCTTTGATGAGATTTTCAGTACTAGCAGTATAGCATTTCTTCAAGGGTTAAACCATTCCTCGGTTCAATAAGGATCATTTTCAGTGGGAGTCTTCAATCTGAAAAGCCGAATCAGTGGCTCTAAATTCGCAATACTCCACACACTTACTGGGGCCGCCGTCTGCAAACAGCCACTAATTGCTCCGACCCCCACTCACACTTTAAAAAGTACACGCTGCAAAAGCATCATTAGTCCTACACAAATGTGCTCTTCCATCTCAAGGGCAGCTCAGGGGCGGACCACACTGGGATAGTAACATTCAGTAGCATGAAGACGGTAGCATATGAGGGTGTGCCCTCAATTTTCCGCATGATCAGTGCTTGATCTCAACCAACCCACTGGCAATGAAGTGTTTCCTCCATGGAGAAAGGGAGAGAAGGGACAGAATTGGCCTCGGAAGCGCGGTGCAGCCTTTCCCAAGACGTAAAGAAAGAACTTTGTATTTATATGGCGCCTCTGACGAACTCGGGACGATGAAGTATGTTTGAATTGTGGCCACTGTTGTGATGTAGAACACAAGAGCAGCCAACATGGGTCCTGAAAAGGTCCCAGAGCCCGCAAAGAGATAATCTGGGGTTTAAACGATAAATATTTCCAGGACACGGGGAAAAATTCCTCCGTTCTTTATGACATAGGAATTTTTACTCAACTGAAATAACAGGGGAGGATTCAGTTTAACAGCTCATCAAAGAGATGTTATCTATGACAATGCAGTACTCCCTTGTTACTGCCTGACATGTCAACCAAACTATTCACGGGATTGGGTTTTAAACCTGCAGCCTCCTGGCTCTGAGGCGAATTGCTACCATTGAGGAACCTGCTCCTCTTTCCCGATGTACGATATGGAGCAGACCATTTTTTAATTGGGCAGAAAATAAAAATATCTTTCATAACGTGAGCACTATGTGCAATATTTACCCCTGCTGTGAAAGATTGTGATTGTTGCCTACACATTGCTGTACCTCAGAGATTACGTAATCAAATAAACGGCAGCTCAATTGTTATTCCATTCTGCCTGCCCTATCAAAATGAAATACTGGCAATTTGTTGACATTAAATTTATTTCTTGAGCCAAGAGAAAACTCCAAGCAGAAACACAATTGTGAGCTGCCCCAGTGGCCCACCTGGGAACTGCACCATCAAATGCAGTGCTGAAAAATATAGTTAAAAAATGTGGACTGACCATTCTTCATATGTCTAGATAGCTACTCGGCTATAGGATGCATCAAAATTATCTCCAATCTGTCTTCATGAATGTCCATCCATGTGCTCTGCCTTTGGTGCTTCCTGAGATCAGGAATTGATTGAATTTTCTCCTCAATGGCTTATGTTGCTGAAGCAAATTATAGCATTACCAATGCTATCCAGTTGGTAGCACTCTTGCCTCTGAGGCAGAAGATTTTGTTTTCAATTCCCATGCCAGGACTTGAGCAGAACAATCTCAGCTTTCAAGTAAGATGTTAAATCAAGGCCCAAACTGCCCCATCGGGTGGATGTAAAAGGCCCCATGGCATTATTTTCAAGAAGAACAGGGTAATTATTCCTTGTGTCCTGATCAAGTTATCCCTCAATCAACATCACACAAAAAAAAGGGAAGTCAAGGGTAGGAAGATCAGTAGACCAAAGACCCAATATAGATTGTCCATTTGAGCCTTTAGAAGAGGACCAGAGTGAAGGTGTAAAGATTATGGGTGAAGACTTGGAGAAAGTGAATAGTTTCAAGTACCTGGAGTCAATGGTAGCAGAAGATGGGAGTATAGAAATGGAAATTAAACAATAGAATAGTTCTGGCTGGAGTAACTGGAAGAAATGCAGTGGAGTGTTACATGAGAGTGAAGTACTACTGATACTGAAAGGAAGAATCTACAAGACAGTTGTGAGAACGCCCTTGTTATATAGTGCGGAACTTTGAGCTAAATCAAGAAGACTAATAAGATGTGGATGCTGAGATGGATGTGTGGGGTGATGAGAAAGGACAAAATCAAGAACCAGCAGAAGAGATTAAAATGATATGGTCATCTGTTGCAGGGAGAGAGAGAGGACATGTGGTAAGGTGAGTAATGAAGATCGGACTCTCAGGAAGCAGGAGAAGAGGAAGGCCTAAGACCAGGTGGAAGGATGTGGTGGTGAGAGACTTAAATGCAATGGAATTGGAAGAGGAATGAATGACTGAGGAGGAGTTGGAGAAGGGTGATCAACCAGCATTATGGTGAACACAAGTAAAGTGGGAGCAGCTGAAAGAAGAACATCCCCAAAAAGACAGATCATCTGACGTTTATCACATTGCTGTTTGTGAGGGTCTTCTGTGTTCCCTACATTACAACAGTGATTATCCTACAGAAGTACTTAATTTGGACATCCTGTGGCTGTGAAAGGTGCTATATAAATGCAAGTCTTTCTTTCACTTGTTCATTACTATATCTCAAAGATATGTTGGATAAATGGCTGTTCAAAGTTACGTCTTTTTTTTAATTAAAATTAACAATCTGAGCTCAGCCAGTTGATCTATGCCAGAGCTGTAGTCTAGAATCTGCAATTGGTTACAGCACACTAGGCTAGGGAAGCAGGAAAACAGCCAGAGATTTTGTTCCTGTGTTCTTAGATGAAGAAACCTTCATTAAAAGTACATCTGTAGGCATCCTATGAAGATAGTTTAGGGCTTGATTTCCTTGCCCTCTTATACCATCTATCCCCACCCCCAAATAAAAATACCACAAATGAATATGCTGCCAACACTCATTCTCCCGGTTCATTGATGAAGAATGGTCACTTAAGCAAGGTATTGGTCAAGAGTCAGTGACCCAAGATCATGACCCAGTCTGAATCACAGCCTGCAGGAGAGAAGAGAACATTTGAAAAAGCTGTGGAATGGCTGACCACCTAGGTGGCTCAGCGATAACACTCTTCCCTCTGAATCTGAAGGTCGTGTGTTTGGGCCCCAATCCAGAGACTTAAGCACAAAATCATTGATAATATTCCATTCCAGTACTGATAGTGCTGCCTTTCAGGTGGCACATTAAACTAAGGTCTTGTTTTCCCTCTCAAGTGGATATAAAAGATCCCAAAGTATTATTTCAAAGAACAGCTTAGGTGATGTGTCTGCTTTCCTGACCAACAATTAGCCCTCATCCAATGGCACAAAAAGAAACAGATGATCTGGTTATTATCAAGTTACTGTTTGTGGGACCTTGCTGTGCATATCTTAGTTTCTGCATTTCCGACTTTACAACAGTGACTACATTTTAAAGTAATTTATTGTCTGTGAAGTGTTTTTGGATGTAATAAGACTGTGAAAGGCATTACATAAATGCACATCTTTCTTTTTTTCCTTAGAGTCATGGAGGGCTGCTCCAACGCTTTCAGTGTAAATAAGAAGCAGTCTAAAAGTTGTAGCATGTGGGAAAAGTGAGATAAATTGTGTATTCAGGCATATAGGGCTGAAGGAGAGAGCATCACCATTAGAACTCCATTTACAATGAAGCTTTAAGATTAACATCAACGTTCCTTTTGAAAAAAATTCTGCTAGATTTTTTTAAAAAGATAATTATGTGTTGATGAATACTGTCACAGAGAAGTTACTGAACATAGCAGTGTGAGCGATCTGCATTAATGCACATAGCTGAAATGATAAAATTGCTGCAACGCCCAGGGTTAATGACTATCTCTACTGATGCTAATTCAACTTCCTCATACTGTCCCCAATGACAGTTAATTTTTTTCTCAAAAAAATTATTATAGACAAGAGCAGAAAACAAAAATAATTTGGCAGAATTTTTTTTAAAAAAAGGATCCGCATAGTGACTCTCCCTCTTTGATTTTTGCAATAGAAGTGTTAGCATGGCAAAGCGATTGGCAGCTAAAATGAATCATCACTATGAAAAAGGCAGCACAGGTGAAGTGAGCACTTTCAACCATACAAATAATGATGGACAGGAAAAGATCCACTAGTCCATCCAGGCTGTTCCACACAACATTGATGCCTTGTGCAACACAATACCGGTACTCCCCACCCCGCCTGAAATTTATATAATAACCTCGGAGAGATAAAAAAGATAAAAATCCGAAACAATTAAGGGGGAAAAATTAGAATTTCTCTCCAGCAGATTGCAAAATGTTACATGGAAGGAGAGAAAGTAATCAATTCATATTCAGCTAAGTAAATCTTTCATGTTCACACCAGCTCAGAAAATTCTGAGCTTCTCAATCACAAGAATGTGAAGCTTCTGACTAAGAACCTCAATCACTTATCACACATGGTGGAAGTATTAAGCATTTTCCCTTCAATTTTCTCCATGCAGATATACCTTTCCTACATTGAACTTTGAAGGTGTAAAAACTCAAAAGACACATTGAGAACCCTTTAAAAACTTCTGGGAATTCTCACTTTCATTGCTTTTGCTTGAAGGATGTAGGCGTCCTCTATAATGTATTAACATATTTCATCCCAATCAACACCATATATCACATACTCAGGTGGCAAATTCATGACAGTTATGCATTGTAGGAATGCCCGAATGCATGTCCTAGTCACATTTTTCTTGTCACAAATTTCTACCTGTAAGTGATTAAATGCTGCAAGCTGGATATCTGACTTCATTTACATGTGGAATAACTACTTAGATATATTTTTCTGTCCTCTGCTGTAAAGAAGACAAAATATATAGCATCCTTTTGAGTTTTATTGCACTTTGCAATAAGAGTACCATAAATATATTTACCCTATCTTTGATTCATTCTGCTTAATTATGGCTCATTAATGTGTTCTGAAGACATCATCAGTACCCTTCAAAGTTCCCCTTCCAATTTACTTAGGAGACAGCCTAGCAATTGACAATACATTTTTAGCAAGATACTGAACTAAAAATGAAGAAGTTATTACAAAAATGATTAGTGACTACCAACGTCAAATTGTCCAGTGGCTATGGGGCAAAAATGCTCACACATATCTAAGATGTTAAAAATGCCTTCAATTTTAGTGTCAGTGTTTGTAGATGACAATCAAAGGTTGTCAACTATTTTTATTTTGGCATGCTGCAATTCTGATGACCAACATGTCTAATGTTCCTTCCAGAGGTGTGCATATTGATCTTAAGCAAGGAACAAGAAGCTGCATGGCTGAATGTGTAAAAAGCATTCAACACTCGAAGGGATAGTATGTTTTACCATGAACTGCTGTAGGGTTGGCAGGAGCAGGATTGTAACTTTGCCACAGAGAGCATATATCATTGTTTTCAATGCTTGGCATATTACAACTTTAGTTATCCCAAGTTATATTTGTTACCTAGTGCTTACCTTTGCAAGCACAACACATGAATGAATTATTCCCCACATATTTTGCGCTATTTTATGTACCTACGCTGTTTCTGTCAAGGTTCCGCTCACCTCCACTATTCCAGCCAAAGAAAGCGTGTGACAGTTAAAAGCGTCCTCATAAATCAAGAGCCATCATCTTAAAAATGAAGACAGCAGGCATTTAAAACAAGAAATGCAGCAGTCATAAAAGGCAGCTTCTGGGACATGCCAGTTCATTTATTCCTTCACCCACATAAAGTTGTGCATTTATGGCTTGACCGGTAATGGTATGGATCCCAGCAACGTCATTTGATTTGGTGAAAAGATATCGTTATACCATCACGCGGTGCAAATGAATGTTGCCTCAGAGGCAATGATCTACCGTCAGCTCAGCCAATAATTGGCTCTGGCTTTTGATCCGCCTTTGTCACGCCAACTGCACAAGCTCTAAGAGGACCCAGGAAACAAAAATCAAGAAAAAAAACTTTCTGTTGCAACGTAAGGACCATAACATAACGAAATACTGCACGGGGCGAAAGCGGGAATGAAATGGGAACTTATTAAGTGTAAAGGTTTCTTTTCATTTTGAAAGAATTTATATTTGCATATTGAGATGTATTTTCTACCCAACAGTTTTAATTTCACATCCTTTTGAATGTGAATTGTTTTAAGTACTTGGACAAAATAATGAATTCCTCAACACCTGATCCCATGATCATTCAAATATGGACAACAAAATCAAGACCCAAAACATGAATCTTTTTCTGATAAAAGCATATTGCGAATTTCCAGTATTTTGTTTTAACGCCTTTTTTTTCCGAATTTGCAGGGGTTTTTTTTCTATTTTCCACAATCTTGTATGAATTGTAAAAGTTCTGGAGCGTTTTGAGACATTGTATTTTTTAGTTGCACTGGCATTGCCATTTCCTATTCCAAGCGTCCTGACCACACGTGGAGCAGCAAATCCGTCCTCTTCATTTTCTACAGGATCAGGTTCAAGAGCAAAACTTGCTCTGAGGTTTGCTTTACATTTTTATTTCAGAATCAAAAAATATAATAAAACCGTATTCTGTGTGATTGTGGTTCAAAGTCAATTAAAGTAGATTCGTCCTTGGTGAACGCCGAATACCAATTTGCACTACACTGTCCATTGATACACTCAAATACAACTCACTAACGCCAATGTGGACCTCCACTCGCGGTTCTTCGCTTGAGATCCTGCAAAGAAAGCGTTGAAAATTGTGCTTTAAAAAAAACCCTTTGGTTCTGAATGTTTAAAAAGCACATTCAGTGTCGCACAAAAGGTAGCTGCAGAATATAAATCTTACGTTAAGAGTCATATAGCTTACAAACAAGGAGGCGTCTCAGGGGAAGAATAACCTTCCACATCAAACATGACCGGTGCAGTTCAAGAACACCAGGGTGCAATTAAAGCATTAACCGTGGAGCACATTATCACAGCCACTGTCACCAACTCGTTATACTACCGTTACTGGAACACGCTCTCACTACCAAATCCTCGTTCTTAACAAGCTCGTTTCAGTGACAATTCACGTTATTTTGTTTAAATGCTGCCCCACAACCAAGTTAAGGCCGTCCGTACTGTGCGGCTATTAACGCTGGTTAGCAACGTCTTTGGACGCGGGGCAAAGGTGAATTGCAGTAAAATCAAATCGGTCAGAGTCGCTAAACGTTGTAAGCAGTGTACATTTAAAACTGACATGCTAACTCAATTGTCAGAAAAAATATTTCCAATCCCTGAAAAAGAATTTCACATCGAAGGAATTCACGCCACAAAGTATCCTGAATTGTAAATAACTTCAACAGCGCTGCTGAGTGCTGTCTGCAATTATCAGGAGTCTGGCGATCCACAAGGCAGCGGGAACAGGTTCATGTCCGACTTGAAGGAGCAAATGTCTTTCTCCCTTTTTAAACCCCAGTCCCTTCAGAAAAGAGAGGCAGCCCAGCAGCTTTCAAATAACGCGTTATCTTTTAAGTAACAAAGCAGTAACGATTTATTTATAAAACGTTGCTTCTCCCCACCCGCTCACCCACTTTTTTTTTGTCACGGCGCCGGTCGGTCCCGGAGTTTGACGGGGGGGTGTGTGTGTCAGTGCTCAGATCGAGTCCGAGCTAATAACACCATCAAACTTCAAGTAGGACATTTTCCAAAAGCATAAGGGGCGCGACAGTTCGGGACAGAGGTGTGGGGAGCAGTTGAAATGGAGAGAAAGCGATGGAATATCCCTCACTGTTACCGGCGGAAGGGAAACGGCCTGGGAAAAGGTAGCAGAGGTTGGGGGAGGTGGGAGATCCATTGATTTTTAAACTGAATTTCAAGTGAAGGGAGCGGTGCTAACCAACACTGAACAACGTCCACTCAATTCGGGACGATGAGGCATTTTGATTATATACACATCAGTGTTAAACAGTACAAACAGGTTGGAATTTTGTAAGAAAATTAAAGGGGAGAGGATTGGTCTCGGGTGTAAGGGGGACTCGAGTCTGAGATCCTGGCTCTGGAATCTAGGAGCAGGGGCTGGAGTCTAGGACTTGGAATTTGGGCTTGAATCTGGAGGTTGGAGTAAGAGACACAAGTGACAGGACAGAGCAGGTCAGCGGCAATGCTTGGGCTGTTGTCCATACCCCTCACTCTCACTCAGAGAGGCAGCTCAGCAAGACTCGGCAAAAAAAAGAGGGCAGCTTCAATGATGTGAATTCTGAGGGCTCTCCCCTTCGCTTACCTTGGTTATGCCCCGCGGCCCCGTCGCACCTCTCCAGCTTCCAGCAGACCAGGCAGAAGGAGTAGTAAGTCCAGCAGAGAAGTGCCGTCCGAAGGGCTGCTGCCGTGCTCCGCCGCCGTGCCATCACTCGGCCCCGGCCCAAAGTGCAGTGTGGCCGACTGGCGCTCGCTGCTGTCTGCCTGGCAGTGACCCGGGGAGAGCGGCTCACGTCTCCCGGCAGCGAGGGAGATGCTCAGCACTCTGCCTATATATGTGCAGACTCGGTACCCCACGCACACACACACACACAGGGGGGAGGTGCAGACTCTGTACCACACAAACCGGGGGAAGGGGGAAGTGCGGGCAGAGGGGGTAAGGTGGAGAGGAGGGGTGGATAGAGATGAACTAGGGGAGAGGTTGATCTACACACTGCAACTCCCGATCCCACATCCACCCCCCCACCCCCTCTGAGTCCCAGACACTCGTCTCCAGAGGTTGCAGGATGGTCCCCACCCACCCCCCACGCTTCTCAGCCGGGTCTAAACCACTCAAGACTATTTTATGTAAGTGTGTGAGAGATATTCAGCTACTTCATGCGCATATGCTACCGAGAGAGACTGGGGGGGGGGGGGGGAGGAGTAACTCAGCGCAAATCCAGCTATTGCACGGGCCTGTCAATCACCCTCAGCACAGCACCATGCCCACTTCCCAGCCCGCTGCAAGAAGTTGTTTCAGGACTTGCTGCAGCCGCCAACTCTCTGCCCCTCTGTAGCAGGAGAAATTTATCAATTCTTCCCGGTGAATATGATCGAAAGCCTGGTTTCTCAGTGGGGGGGAAAAAAGATTCCCATTCGCTCCATGCGAGACCATTAGTAATTGTGGCAGCCAGAACACCGGATCCCAGTTTTCACAGAAAGAAAAAAAAATGAGATTGTGTGATATAGTTCCAAATTACTGGGGGAAATCCCGGAATCACATCTACAGATTGATGTTGTAAGACAGGGTCCCATGCACATCTTTCCTGAAGGATGCACAGTGCATCTGTTTTTGACTTTACCAGAATTTTGACACTCCAGATTTTTTACAGTTCTAACTTCTGGGTAGATCGGCACTTTTCTTGGACTCAGAAAGACATGTTCTTTTTCAATGAATGCAAAATAAGTTCACACCTTTGAAATCACAGATATCACACATTTAAATTTCTGCGACAAATGTTTTTTCTTACACTTGTAATACTTTAAGTCGCGATTTCAGTATACCGGTGACACAGTGTTTAGTTTATTAGCAACATGTTCTAACACTCGGTAACTGCCCTGAAAGCTGTAACAATGGAAATCAGAGACAGGACAAAACTGTTTTCAGTTCAAGTTCCATGAAACCAATCAAAATTGAAATTGAATTTGTGCGAGTGTTGTCTTAATCTATTGCCATAACTTTGGTGAATGGTTGACAGAATCCTTGGAGATGTATTTGCTTGTTTATTCTCTGGGGGTTCGGCCACATAATTTGAGGTGAGTGGAATACCCCTTAATTTTAAAAATACCTATGTTAATAATAAAACACTTCCTACTGGTTACCTGCAGTATTTGCACAATTGTGTGTCCATTTTCAGCACATGAAACGGTCTGAATTATCGATTAGGATAAGATACAATTTGACCCTGATGTACGGTA
Source organism: Cetorhinus maximus (assembly GCF_964194155.1). Taxonomy (NCBI): domain Eukaryota; kingdom Metazoa; phylum Chordata; class Chondrichthyes; order Lamniformes; family Cetorhinidae; genus Cetorhinus; species Cetorhinus maximus. The sequence continues at coordinate 146,237,035 of NC_135880.1, read as the reverse complement.
ATCATGTCTCTTTAATATTTCGTTGTTGTTTTAGCAACCTACTATAACCTGGGATTCTTTGCATTGGTTCAAACTTCTTTCTGATTTTTTTTTCCCAATGTACTTTGCTTCTATACAATTTTCACCTCTTCCAGCTTATTTTCCGAAGCTGACCTGTTGAAAACCACATTTCCTGAGCTGTGCGTGCCCTGCATTCCCATCTACTCTGCCGGCTTCCAGTTCTCTCCCCCGTCAGCCCGCTCACCTCCCTCATTTTGCTGCTAAATCTCTTGATCTACCGAGAGTGAGACGTCCTCACTTGGTATATTTTCTTTCCCCCAAATGCTGCAACTTTCCAATTTCTGGTGCTGGCGTCCGAGCCTTCGACCTGACTGAATTGTAAGCAGCACCTATGTTGTATTCATGACATCCCACGTTCACTGTCAGCGCCACTATCGCACACTATCCAGCTCCCCAGCTCCACTCCCGATTGCTTTACAGCTGGAAGCTTCGACGGGTAGGTGCGAATCTTACAGTTAAAACAATTGCTCTAACCGTATCGGCATTACATGGCAAATTATATTTGCATCGCCAAAAACGTTGTCAATGTCACTCTCAATATTTTAATAGACAAATCGTTGATTTTTTTTAGAACTAACAGTGAAGTCACAACATTGCAGCGAAGCAGCAATATAGCCCTTCCTCCATCTGCGGTGTTGAGCAATGATGTCAGAAAAAAGAAACGAGAAACAGAATTATTGATCAGAACCCACCACGAAGCTGCAGAAAAAACAAGTCACAGGGGGTGAAATTGGTCCCAGCCGGCAGCGCAGATCAGGCTCCTCGCCCATGGGCGAGTTTTCACCGCGCCTGGTCCTTACACTAACATATTCACAGGACCGTCGTTACAAACTCTTTCACTTCCGAGTCTCGCTGACCCTGTTTCTTGGTTTGAAATTAAAAATCTTGGCAATATTTTCTAAGTCAATGGAAAATGAAGACTGGCGAAGTGTATAACAGGCTGATTATTCACTATGAGCCAATTTCAGACTGCTAGCATAGACCAATTTCACCCCCAGAAACCTATTCAGCAGCATATCCAATGGGATGTGTGTGGAGATACTGATTTAAATTACACAGTGCATTACAATGCTGACTTAATTATTCAAAAAGTATGAGGTCGGCTTCAACAGTGATCAATACCTTGGGTTGTCCCTTCACATATCTTGTGCCCCACATTTTAATATTCTATATATATATATATAGAGCCATGAATAAGTAAGAAGGTGTTACAAGACAGTGATGCAATGCAGATGATGTAATAGCCTCATAATTGAAGTTCAGGATATATACATTTATAGTGATGGATATCTGTTTCTGTTTGGTTCCCTCCCTTAACTCACCGGTGTTTCTGTTGTGGGATGCCATGCAGTTCTCATTTATATTCTGAGGGTGTGAGCGAGAAGGTCAGTTCCCAGAAGACCTGCATTTTACACACATGAAAATCAAACCTGATAGTTCACATGATGTAAAATAACACTTATCGGTAGGCAGTAGCACGCAGTGTTCAATAATTCATTTAAAGGCAAGTCTCAGATTCTATCAGGATCATTGCACCCATAGAATAGATAGAATGCTGTTAAACTTCATGAGGGAATTGTTGAATCAAATCTCTTAACAGATGTTTACCATAAGGATGTTTCAACCCTGTTTTGACTTTAATAAGCATTGGTTGCTATCACAAACTTTGATTTAACAAATGTTTAAAGTCACTGTATTAATTATATGGGAACCAGGTTAGGCGATTCAGCCTCTTGAACCACTTAGATCATGGCTAATCTGTACCTCAACTCTATATACACAGTTTTGAAATTAATGTTGTGGTATGTAACAAAACAGGATCTAAATCAGAGCCCAGGCTTTGCTTATGGGAAGACCAGTTAAGAAGCTGCAGGCATCCTGACCCTGGTATTTAAAGATGGTACAGAAGTTTGTAATGTCTAGAGGAATGGGTAGAATGTGATTCCTAGAGAATTGACACACTGTGTTTAACTTATAGCAGAAACATATTTCAGAATAAAAACAAAATCCTATTTTAACCAAATACAATTTTATGACATCAGAATGAAGAAAGATCAGTTGGACCATCATGTACCAACTTCTACCATTTCTGCAAAATTTGGGAATTGCTGGATGAAAAAAGACCAAAGTCCATCTCGTTCACCTTCCACGATCTTCATGGTCGCATCATATAATGATAATGGTTTTCTTGGCCAATCATAGCAATCAATTAGTCTACAGCAGACACAAATGTGAAATGAGGAAAACCCTAGTAGTGAATAGTTGGGAATCATATGGTCAAAGTAACCCATTCCTCTCAAGCATGCTACACTTTCCAAATGTCATGTCTCAACTTATTCACATTCTATTGAATGTGATCAATCTATTGAATCTATGAGGAATTTTATGGCCCCTCCCAAATGCAGGATTTTCTGAATTTGAAGTCAATGGACTCTTGGGGCTGAATTTTATGTTTGTCGGGCGGGCAGGCCCGACCCAATCGGTGGCCATTTTGCTTGGGCGGGCCAATTAAGGCCCGCCCAGCGCGTTTCAGACTCCCGGGCACAGCGGGAAATTCAAATGTGCGGTGGGCATGTACAGACCGCTGGTTCCAATGGGGAACCAGCAGTCTGTACAAAGAAAGGCCAGGCAGCCTCCTTTAGGCTGTTCACCATGGCCAGCAACTGGGCTCCAGAGGAGATGAGGGCAGAGGAGGAGAAGGGGGGCAGGCTGCAGGGTAGGCCAATGTGCCCCTCGGTTCTCTGATGCCTGCCTTGCTGCCCTCCTCAAAGAGGTGTCATAACGTCGAGAGGTGTTGTTTCCCGAGGATGGGAGGAGGAGGGCCCCCTATGTTACCAAACAGGCATGGCAGGAGGTGGCAGAGGCTGTTAGCTCTCAAGATGCTGTGTGGCGCACAGGAACCCAGTGCCGCAAACGCTTCAATGATTTATTGCGCTCTGGAAGGGTGAGTACCATGTCGGCCTTGGCCATTTTACCCAGCAGGTAGCCTTAGCCTTTGAGTTCCCCGCCCCCCTCACGTCTTAGTGTCGTTACTGCATTGGGCATTTGGCGCACGCTGGGTGGGCAAACAGATAGTGACCATGCTTACATCAGCCTTAATGGTTGAGGAGAAGCTGGGCTCTCCCCGCAGCATATGTTGGTGTTCGTCGCATTTGAGTAGTCTGGGGGCAACCTGCAGGGGAGGCAGCTAGACACATACTCAGAACTCCAACGCATGTCTTATTGACGGTGATGAGATGGTGGAAGGGGAGCCTCAAGGTGTCGTGGCCCAAGAGCCATCTGCTGGCCTCGGCGCCGCACCTGGTTGCGCCTCCTTGCCATGGGCGCTAAGACCCGTGTGTTATTCAAAGTGATGGACGCCGATATGTGCCCAAGGTGGCCGTTGGGGGAGAGGGTTGGGAGCAGCCGTACTATCTTCTGGGGACTGATCACCAGGACAGGAGCCGCTGGAGGCCTCAGATGGGCCACTGTGGTTGGGGTGTGGCGTGCACGTGCAGAGTACATGAGCGATCAGCCCCAGTAAATGCTCTTCCCTGTTCTGCAGGCAAAAACAGAGCACAATAGCCGGGAGCACTTGCGGACTGGTGGTGGGCACGCTGTGCTGAAGCACGTAACCACCTATGAGGAGCAGGCCATGGAGTTGGGGAGGAGGCAGGAAGCCAGGTTGGCAGGTGTCGGCGAGGCTGGGGTGCAGCGGCCAGGTATTTGAGGGCCATAGTCCCATCCACTCTGTCTGCCCACCATCCAAAGCACTGATGATTGCTGCAATCGTTAATGCAGCAACACTGCTCATTCACAGACTGATACAGTCAGACGTGTGGGTCATACACAAAGGCCCCTCGGCCCCTTGAGGATGTGCGTCTCTAGCACCTTCCAAAGTTGCCTTATCCCATTTGTGACCACTATCCCCATGGCCTAACATGCCATGGCATCGCTGCTGCACATCCAAAGACTTATTGCATCTTAGGAGGGTTTGTACCTCCACCATCCTTTCAGCCAGTGCGTCCCACATTACTATGTCCAAAAGGTCCTCAGCACCTCACCTGTCAACCTCATGGCACTCAACTTAAATAAATGCCACCACGTTAGTCATCCCTGCACCAAGGGGAAATGTTGCCTTCTGTCCACCCGTTCTATGCCCTTCATAACGGTATGAAAGTCAATAATGTGACCTGTCAATCTCCTGTGCTCCACGGCAAATGTCGCAAGCGTTTGCAATGTTTCCTCATCACTGCAACTCTCCAGGCCAGCATGCATCCAGGTCAGGTATCTCTGCACTCTCCCCACTCCAATGCCATCCCTCCCATGAAGCGCAGGTCACAACTGAACGCAGAAGTGTAGCTTGGCCTCGACAGCGTTTTCTACACTTGAAACATGACCTCCCTTTTCCTACATTCTATTCCTCGGCTAATAAAGGCAAGTCTGGCTTTGGCCTTGTTAAACGCCTTATGTTCCTGTTCTGTTACCTTAACGGGTCTGCCCAGCAAGGTCCCTGTAATCGTCGTGACTTCCCACGGTCCTACCATTACTCATGTATTCCCGTACCTTGTTTCTCTTGCCCAAGTGCTTAACCGCACACTTATCCAAATAGCATTCCATGTGGCATTCCTTAGGCCATCTGACCAGCCTGTCTGTATGAGCGTGTAATGTTTGGGCCTCCTCTTGACTATTTTCCATCCCACCAATGTTCGTCTCCTTAGGTTCTTGAAGGTTGAGTGCATTATGAGCCTGGGGGGGAAAGGGATGAATGGTGCTACTGACTGAATGCCAACTGATCCACTGTCCTTGTTGTTAATTTCAGCATCACCACCGCATGGCCACCAGCACGAAGTCCAGAGCCCCCCCTCCACACCTGAGGGGCAACACTTGCAACTTGCATCACATCATGTCAGTGAGCCAGGCACCAGCGCAGCGACAAACACATCGGTGGGAATGTCGGCTAGTGTCCCGGGGCATAGTGGAGAGGGCACTTCATAATCGCTGGAGGAGATGGCAGGGACAGAGAGTGCTGATGGCACCAGCAGCCGGAGGACTGCGGGAGATCAGGCACATGCTGAGTCGGGCCATGATGATGTGCTTCTTGAGATGTCAGCTATGCAGCAGCTGCAGGACAAGCGGCAGGGTGTGCGGGAGCATTGGTAGGGTTACATGAGGGCGTGCTTCACTTGGTCTCTGTGGTGGAGGAGTCCAGGCAGAGTGTCAGTGATGGCATGAACCTCAGGACAGAGCTTCAGGCTTCCTCCATTGAGAGATTGGCGACTCTCATGGAGAGGGGCTTCCAGCAGATTGAGAATCATCTGATGGGGTTACGCTCTGACCTGCAAGTCCTCACAGCGCTAATGGCCACAGGTGGTCATTCCCAATGTGGGAGATGTTCTGGGCACCAAGTGTCGCCGCTCGGTGCCCAACCATCTGCGGTGAGCAGGGAGGTCCAAAGTGACCTCACGTCGGCGCAGCAGCTGCCTGTCATCGCTGCGAGCTCCTCTCAGGGCGCTCCGGATGAGGGCAGCAGCTCCTCCGCCCCTCTGCCAGTGACCGTTGCATCCGTTGAGGCTGTGACAACTGGGGACGTGCCAGTTCTGGAACTGGCCACCCCCTCCCAGGCAGGGCCAGCACAGGCTCCACGGGCCAGGGGACGCCCACCAAGGTCATCAAGGCCAACAGGACAGCAGAGTCAGCAGGATGTCTCACAAGCCACTCCGAGCGATGGGGCAGCACCTAGACATAGCACCCGCCAACGTAAGCATAAGGCACATTAGGCACTCAACAGGTTTGTCACTGGTGATTTTGTGTTGGCTCTAGATTAGGGAATGTTTCATTATCTGCGTCAGAGCGATGTTTGTTGTTTATTTTGGTGGCAATAAAGCCCACATTTCTGACCATGGCTGAGGGTGTTTCCTTTGTGCTGCATTTGTATGTTTCACAGACATCTCATGAGTGTTTGAGTGGACTTTGATGTTTCTGTACTAAGCCCTTAGTTGCAGCTGATGAGGTGGAAGATGTAGCACCTAAGTGCCACGTGTGGAAGTGCCAGTCAAGGCTGGTCCTGCAGATCCGTGTGTGTGGAGCTAGCTGAAGGTTCATTGAATTAAAGTGTCCCGGATATCCCTGCCTCCTTGGTGTAGTTGCGGGTCGGCGTGCTGCCCCTCATCATTGCCCTGTGCTTCCTCATCCTCTGAGGCACTGCTGGATTCATCATGTGCAGCCTCATCCACTGCGTCAAGGTCTTCATCGTCAACTGCATCCCCACTTTCCAGCGCAAGATCGTGCAGAGCGCAGCATGCTACCACTACCAGAGAGACACGATCTGGGGGGTACTGGAGTGCGCCCCCTGAGCAGTCCAGGCATCGGAAGCACATCTTGAGAAGACCGATGGCTCTCTCCAGCACAGCCCTTGTGGTGCTGTGGCTCCTATTGTAGCACTGCTCAGCTTCTGTTCTTGGAAGGTGGAGAGGCGTCATGAGCCACCTTCGCAGGGGATAGCCCTTGTCACCCACCAGCCAACCATCCAGCCGAGCTGGAGCACTGAAGAGCCCCGGCACCTGGGAGTGTCTGAGGATGTAGGCATCGTGGGAGCTGCCTGGGTACCTTGCACAGACTTGCAGAATCAGCATCCTGTGATCACACACTATCTGCACGTTCATAGAGTGGAATCCCTTCCTGTTGACGAAGGCACCGGGCTTACCTGCTGGCGTCTTGATGGCCACATGTCTACAGTCTATAGCACCCTGGACACGGGGGAAGCCAGAAATGGCCGCGAAGCCTCTGGCTCGCTGTGCCTGACTTGCCTGGTCGCAGCGGAAGTGGATGAAAGTCAATGCCCGTCTGAACAGAGCGTTTGTAACATGCTTGACACAAGTGTGGACAGCTGATTGGGAGACACTGCAAAGATCACCCACTGAGCCCTGAAAGGAGCCAGATGCATAGAAGTGGAGGGCAACTATGACCTTCAGAGCTGCTGGCATGGGGTGTCCACCCACACAGTTTGGGGAGATCTCAGGGCCAATCATCTGACAGATATAGTTCACTGTCTCCCTTGACAGTCTAAGCCTCCTTCGGCACTGCACCTCAGACATATTGTGGTAGCCGCTTCTCTGCCTGTATACCCTGGTAACAGGATAGTGGCATCTTCTGCGGCCCCTTCCACCTTGGACTACCTCTTGGCCCTGCGCCCCTTGTGCCTGCGCCTTGCTTCCCAAAGGTGGCTCCCCTGGAGGCTGATTGTCTACTCCTGTCCTCCTCCTTATTCTATCCCTCCCTTCCACCTCAGAGGAGCTGCCTCCAGTGCAGATGTCAGAACCCATACCCAGGCTAAATGGAGGCCTCTGGAAAGCTGTAGGCCCGATAAAGATAACTGTCTGCAGACTGGTGAGCTGAAGCTTCAAAGTACAGAGAAAGTTATTGGAAATCGATCTGAACTGCTAACAATCACACAGGCAAGTTTAAAACTCTTTCTGCAATAAATACTTCAGATAAAACATTAACAACCCCTCTGAGCCCACATATCTCGCCCGTGGATGAAGTTTGTTCAAAAGTCTGTTACCCACCTGCCCGTTGCGCCCGTGCGCGGAGGCGAAGATCGCACGGGCTCCTCAAAATCGGCATCAATTGCCGAGTTAAGGGCCTTAATAAGGCCTTTAATTAATGGCGGGCACGCGTCGCGCTTTATCGCCCGCCCACCCAGCTAAATATCGCGATGCCACATGCTGACATTGGGATGCTTGCCCGACGACAGCGCGCAACATTTTAAGTGCTGACGTGCGGGCTCCACCACCCGCACGTCATCTATAAAATTCTGACCTTGAACGGCTGGTTGCATTTTCTGGCCCCGTCCCTGCAATGACAGGGCCGTAAAATTACACGGACTGTCCCAGAGTGTTATTTTCAAAGTGAAAGCTGTCAAATTTACATTTGAGTGCATCAGTGTTAACGGCTTCCTCCATCTCTTTAGCAAACCTCTTCAATCGATTGACCACTCTCTCACAAAAATATTGAGCTGCACCTTAACTCCCAAAAGTCAGAGTTATGTCAGAAGTTAAAATGCAGAAACTCCAGTGGTAGGATGTTATACGAGCAGGGTTTTATGATCCCACCAAAGTCAGTGGATGTTTGAATGCTTCACCGCATTTTAGGGGCAGCCCCCTCTACAACGGGGTTGTAAAATTCCACCCTGGAAAAAGAACAAAGGCACCTCAAGTGCAAGCAGTCCGGGTTTTAACAGAGCAGGAAGGGGGAGGGAAACAAATCAATTATGGGAAGCAGGTTGGTTATTTACACATTATGATGAGGTTGTCCCTTTGTTTGAGAAGTCATTCTATTTTTCTCCACAGGCATTCAGATTTCTCAGGCCCTGGGAAGCTCAGTGGCTTACAGGACGCTAGAGGGCTGAATCGATGAGGGAAGTGCCTTCATAATACTGTGGGTTCAGGATGAGCAGGAGGAATGCTTTCTCTATGACCAACTAGCTCCCAGTATCCCATCCCCTCCCCATCACTCGGGAGCTGTCTACTCTCTCCCCCTCTACCAGTTAACACACCAACCACCACTGGATCCCTCCCAAATCATTAGAACACCTCACCCCACTCACGATGCAGACTGGCATTCAGCTCCCATGACGATGATTTGGACCTCCATCCCCGCACCACCACCTCTGCCCCAGTGATTGGGACAACCCCCAAATCTCTCCCATTCTCACAGCATGCCTACCTGCCTTCTTGGCTTTGGCCTTGTAAAGCCAGCTTCCCCCAAGGGGTTTCCAGCCTGTCAATCAGCTCATCAGTGAATGAGAGCCTCACAGAAAAGAACTTAAATCAGCCCTGCAGTTCAATTCTGCAGAGCATATCGGGAACCATTATTTTGGGTTCCCAGACCTCACAACAATTCAACCAACCTACCATGCCCAGAAAGAACTCACCTCTAGGCTCCAATCCAAGCCATTGTTTCAGCAGATTAGTTTTGAATTTACCTTTCTCCATGTGTCGGCAACATTCTCTGGTTCTACTGTTCTGGACAAGTGAAACAGGTTTTCATGATCCATATCAGTTGTAATTCAATTATTCCATTCATTCAATCATTCTGGTTGTTTTTTCCCTATATCCTTTCAATAGCTGCATTTTTTTTGTACTGTGGTGATTAGAACAGTACGCAATATTTTAAGTGCAGTTACACCAATGATTTATAAATTGGCAGGATTACCGTACTGTTTCAGCTCACTATTGATCTTTAAATACATCCCTGTATTCGATTTGCTTTACAATGCCACAATAGATTGTTGTGCTAGCTTCAATTTGTCAATCTGAATCCCCATATCTTTGTTTTCCTGCGCACATTATTTACTTTCCATTCAAATAATAGACATTTCTGGGAATTTTCGTTCCTTTGTGAGGCACTTTGCATTTCCCTACTTTGACTTTTATCTGCCACCTGTCTGCCCAATTCTCAAGTTTGTTCAAATCCTCCTATAGTTTACCCTGATCACCTTTGCAGTATACAACGATCATTGGCTTTGTATCACCTACAAGTTATGCCACTGTGCTTTTGACTCCGTGTTCCAGATTGTTTATGAAGATATTAAACAAAAAAGGTCCCAAATAGACATCTGTGGGATCCCAGAAGTAACAATCTGTTAGGTTGATGACAGTTCTTGTGCCACTACCCTCTGGGTCCTATTGATCAACCAATTACATACATTTTGGAATATATTTCCACTGATTCCCACTTTCTTTATTTTGAGTACCTTACCAGAATGACTGGGCTAAAGCCTTATTGAAATCCAAGTTCACCACATCCTATAAAACTCCTTTGTTACATCTTCAAAGGAAACCACTAAGTTACAATAACAAGACCCCCTCCCCCCCCACAACTACTTCCTTGGCCATATTTAGGAACATAGGAAAACAGGACTTAGGTGCAGGAGTAGGCCATTCGGCCCTTCGAGCCTGCTCCGCCATTCAATAAGATCATGGCTGATCCAGTTGTTGTCTCAACTCGACTTTGCCATCTGCTCCCCATAACATTGACTCCCTTGTCAATCAAAAAAAATCTGTCTAACTCTGCTTTGAATAAATTCAATTACCCAGTCCCCATTGCTTTCTGGGGAAGAGAATTTCACATACTAATGACACTTTGAAAGAGAAAAATTCTCCTCATCTCTGTTTCAAACAGTAGACCTCTTATTCTTAAACTCTGTCTGCTGGTTCTAGTTTCTCCCTCAAATGCACTATGATCTTATCTTTATTAATGTTTTCCATAACTTTAGCCACAATGGGCACCAAGCTCACTGCTCTGTAGTTTCCTTGCTCACTTTTGCCACACTTTTTAAAAATGGGAGCAACATCTACCTTTTGCCAGTGGTCAGGCATTTCTCTAGTATTCAGTAATTTCTGGAAGACCTGTGCCAGAGCCCCAGCAATTTCCTTTCTTTATTTTCTAAAGGATCCTCAGATACATCTTGTCAGGGCCCTGAGATTTATTCAACTTAAATGTGCACACCTGTATAGCAACCATACTGGTAGTAAAATGAATAGTGTTAGATCTTACCTTTACAGTACCCTCCAGCTCCCTTTCCTCATTAAATAAGCTGCCTGCCTCTCCATTGGTGAGGCCATCATAAGTCACTCACATACATTCTGTTCATTGTTAAATTAATTATTATAATTGTACAAAAATGGACTTGCAGTGAAATCAATATTGAGTAACGCTATGATACAATACAAGCATATCTATTGATTATATGACTGATAAATATTCTGGCATCATATATTGCAAAAATATTCCAGATTATTTAATCTCTTATATACATTACATTTTGCAGATAATAAAATATGCCTTAAAGTGGTTACAGGACAGTGGTATAATTTTGGCTAAGCTTTATTCTCATGGTTCAGGAGCCCCTCAGATCTATTACTCCATTTTAATCATTCTCTGCACATTGTATTAATCTGTTGAAGATTGAATGCAGAGCTGCTAATAAAGTAATGCAGTACACTTTGAGTCATTTCCAAAAAATATAATTGATCAAAAGGAAACAGTTAAAGGATGGGACTATGTAATTAAATTTGATTGTAAGACTCATTATAATAGTATTCCCCATCCCACCTTTGCTAATAAGTGGGCTTATTAAAATAGGAGATATAAGGAAGGGGGCATTATAATTGCTTTCCTGATTGACCAAAAAAAGGTAAAATGATAAAGGCCCATCAATGTATGTTTTGGCCTGAGAAATTAAAGTTTTAATTAAATACTCTGGACTACATTTTATCAATGCATCTTTTGTTGGTACTAACAACAGTGTAAAAGAGTGCAGGTTTTAGTTGCCATGCTGAAGAGATATGGCTGTAAACAAAGCTGGAAGTTTAAGCGTTTTGACTTGTTTCTGTCTCTTTCATATTTGAGTTCCAAAGTACAGTGAAACTTTTCCAGTCTTGAGCTTCTGCCAGCATGGATTACATAATATAAATATTATGGATTGTGGCGCTATTGTTATGTTACAGTGGATCTGATGTTTTGAACTAGACAAGCATTATTGACCTATGGCTATTAGAAAAATTAAGTGCACTGCAGCATAAAATTATTATATTGCATATGATATTTGTTATTTTTCAACCTTTCCTTCTGAAAGCCACCAAATTTCAATTACCATTCCTGAATGAAAGGATGGATACCTGTCCAGTTCTCAAACTTTACTCATGTTATTTTGTCAACTGGTTAGAAATACCTGTGGTGCCTTTGTTTCCTAACCTCTCTTCTATACACCACCTCTCCCTCCCCCACCCATATAGAAATGCTTCTGTTCCATTTGGTATCTCCAAAAATTCATTGACTCTCTCCAAAAAGTTAGAGGCTGCATTTTTAATGCAGGATGTCCCTAAGGGCTTCACAGTTAATGGAGCACTTTTAAAGTGTAGACACTGTAATGTAGGGAAAGTACAATGAAGACAGCTCAAATTGTTAAATGCCCAATTCAACTTTATTAGTTATGTTGGTTGAGGGATAAATATTAATCTGACTAACATTAATCTCTCATTCCCACTGCTCTCCTTCGAATAGTGCCCATGAGAACTTTTACATCTGCCCAAGAGGGTAGATGGGATCTCAGTTTAACTTTCTCACCCAGAAGAAGGTTCCCAGGAGTTTCCGCTTGATTGCGCTTTTTTTCAGCACATTACACCTGATATCAGCATAACTAGTGCAAAAGATAGCGGAATTTTAAGTGCAAATTGCTTTTGGTGCAAATCAAGTTCCTGCGATGTTTTGTGCTAGCTTTAAAAATATTGTGCTCGAAGCAAACATCACTCACAAAGCTGGTCACGCACCTAGGCTGAAGTAGTCACCATTGGGAGTTTCCGCTAATTGCTCTGGTTTGCAGGCCTTCTATGAGACTCCAAAATTAAACTAGATCTTTTGGGTGCATGGACATTAATACATTTGTTTTCGGTGGTTTTGAGTGAGTTTTAAACAAGATTACTAAGAATCTGAGAAAGTTTCACTGTATCCTGATTTAACCAGAATATTTTTTGCATAATATTTAAAATACATTTTCTGTAAATTAAAATCAGGTCATTCACAGATAGTGGATTGACACTGTGATTTAAAATGCTTATCTTTTATGATAAACCCATTTTCAACAATATTAACTATGGACACTAATACATTTTGAAAGGTTTTCAATTTTTTTTAAACAAAACTAAGGAGTTGACTCGTATAACACAATTTTACTAAGAAATAGATTTACATATTTTATAAAATCATTTTCAGTATGTCATCATTTTAATCAAGGATGTTAAAATGCATATCTTTTTGGGAAAAACCCATTTTTAGCTGTAATAAAAATGAAAGTGCTGCTGGTACTAAGCAGGCCTGGCAGCATTTGTGGAGAGAAAAATAGGGTTAATATTTCAGGTTGATAACCTTTTTATCAGAACATTGCGAAATTCTAGTGAAAATATTCAAGCCTAAATTAGGAAATGTATACCATTACTATTATTTAACTAGTTTGGAATGTTAACCATCAAATACTGTGAATAGTATCATTTTAAAACTCTTTGAAATGAATCTTAACACCGTCACCCATCCACGCTTCTGACATTTTCATATCCTGTCACTGCCTCTGTTGTTTCTATAACACACACTCTTTCTTGTTCACATGGGAACCTTTTTTTTATTGTGGGTAGACTATAAATATTTCATTTTATGTCAGGTGAAGCACCTCAGAGAATAAAATCTCTCAGCACTTTATCAACAGATGTGCACTGTGTCATATTGTTTTGGAATGTATGTCAACAATATTGTATCTCCAATGAAATGATATAATATGCTTTTATAATGTATGTATACACTAGATTTCAACATTGCTGGGAATCAACTGCAAATAATCCTCTTGGTAATAATGTCACAGGCTAGTTAATCTGGGAATGTTACCCTGTACTACCCTTAACAATCAGTATACCACACAAGATCAAGTATTTCAGAAACAACATTAATAAACAAATAGAATAAACAAATAGAAACTAGTACAAGTTACAAATATAATGACATCAAAAATGCTGAATGAACATATGAAACAATGGATAAAGGGAAATAATTATAAGTCCTACTTTTGATTTAAAGACTTTCCACATATAGTTTATGATATCCACAGAATCTCAGTGTGAGATTATAATTATTCATTATTCTATTCCAATATCTAAATCAAGGAAGAGTAAATTACATTTTTCAGTATATTATAGCAACTAGATGAGATTTTAATTGGAATATAGCCTTGCGTGGGTCCAAGTGGAATCATTATAATCTCAGTTGCATTGCTTCTTTTCAGGAAAAACAGCATTTATAATTGTACTGACTGTTATTCTTAGTATATGAAATTATCACTTGATAAATTTGCTATGATCCAAAATCCTGTGTATATGTCATGACATATCAACTATGAAGAGTATGTTGTTTTATTATTGAACTGAATCTTTCCCTGATTATGCTTCTATGAAGTGCCTAGGGACATTTTACTGTGTTGAAGATGCTTTTTGGATGCCAGTTGTTGTTGGCCATTTCTGTAGCTGTTGACAGTAAAAACAGGGACACAATTAAACTATGTACCCCACAGTTTAAATTATAAACTATCAAAAATAGCGGCTATGTGGAAATGATGTTTGCTTTAGCTTAAGGTTACAATGATAGTTATATGCCTTTCAAGCATTATTCTCACATTCTATTATTTAACAAGCTTCAGTATATAAAGAACATAAGAAAATTGGTACAGTAGTATAATGGTTATGTTACTGGGCTAGTCAAACAGACCCATGGACTGATAATTTGAATTAGTTTAAAAAAATCTGGATATTAAAAAAGATTGACCACAAAGCTTCAGAATGCCATAAAAATCATTAATAGGTTTTTGGGAAGGAAACTTGTCATTTTACCCAGTTTGGCAGGTGCGTGGCTCCAGTCTGACACCAATGTTAACTCTGAGCTGCCCTCTGAAGTGGCCTAGCAAGTCACTCAGTTGTATTAAACTTGAGCAGCTAGGGATGAGCAATAACAGTTGGTCTTGCCAGTGGCATACACATCCTGAGAATGTAAAAATGGGATAATAGAGGGTCATTTGGCCCATCAAACACCATGAGTTGCATGCATACTATCTCTATTGCGAAGGCCATCACATCTTATTTTCATTTTATTCTGTTTCTTGGATAAAATAAATAAAACATTTCACCAGTCCTAGGGCAGAATTTTGCCCTTGCTGGGCATGCGGGCCTCGCTGGCTTGGCGGCTGGCGGACAGCCGACCCCCGCCACCGAAACAGGGCCCGCCGCCATTTTGAGTGGGCGGGCCAATTAAGGCCCGCCCAGCGGCCTGCCCGACAGGAAGCACTATGCGTTTCCTGTGAGGGCGGGGGGTGGGGGGAGGAAATCCCCAGCTGTCAAAGTGCGCTCTTTCACGCATGCGCACGAAAGAGCGCACTGCTCCCTGAGACAAAGTGCTGTCTCAGGGAGATTAGTGACAGTGTACAAAAGTTAAAAAATAGAGAAATAAAAATATTATTAACATGTCCCCCTCATGTGACACTGTCACACGGGATGGGACGTGTTAATAAATATCACATTACGTTTATTAAAGTTTTTAAAAAGGAACATGAAACTTCATCCTGCCAGTGGATGAGGTTTCATGTATTATCAGAAGCCCGCTGGGGCTCCTGGCCTGCCCGCCAGCCTTAAGCTTGGTCGGGTAGGTCTTTAATTATTTTAATTACCCTGTCAATGGCCTCAATTGGCCATTGACAGGTCGGCGGGCGGACAGTTGATTTCGCTGTCCGCCCGCCTTCCTGAAAGTTGAAAGGGACCAGGATGACGTCGGGGGTTCCTCCCGACGTCATCCCGCGTCATTTTCCCCTCGGCGAGTGGACCCCGCCCCGAAATAGCCGACGTGGAAATTCAGGCCCAAGTGTAATTTATGAAACAAAAACAAAAATAGCTGGAAAAACTCAGCAGGTCTGACAGCATCTGCGGAGAGGAACACAGTCAACGTTTTGAGTCCGTATGGCTAATTTCTATTTTTTCATGGATATTGTATAGTCTTAATTAGATCTGAAAAAGTAATGAAGGTAAGGATGACATTACAGCTATTTATGTTGTTATTACATTCTTGATATTGGTGCAATGGCTAACAGGAGAGCATTCTGGAGTTACATTTTTCTAACAGATTCAAGGCTATGCATTATCTTGTATATTGTATTTTATAGCGAACAGAAGATTCCTCAAAACGGTTACAGAGCAGTAATGGAGTACAATCATTGGCTTCAATCAAGTCTAATTATCATGGGTTATTGCATTACCTAAATCCTGAAATAGATTACTACATTGTAATCATCCCTTATTATCTCTTATTTTCTCCTTATTCACAAATTATTAGCAGTTATTGAATGGCTTATGAAAACAAAAATTGCTACAAATGAGCGGCAAATCATTCAGCATCTGCAGAGGTAAAATAGTAGATGCTTCACATGTGATTCTTCAACTGTTGTGGATTTACATTTCCAGTTTATATTTCAGGCTTCTTTTTTCTTTTTTTTCTTGCCACAGCCTTCATTTCATTTAGTACATCTCAATAGCCCAACTTGAAAAATAAATAAATAATAATTGTTGCTACAATCGTATTATTCTAAATTTATTTTTGTATTCCTTTAACCCATATATAGTATTTTCATGCTCAGTAAAGACATGTCACATTCCTAACTGTTAAGATATGAACTTTATTCAATGTGGGCTCTTTGGTTGAGATTATCCCTGAAATTGGCAAAGTCCGTTAGCAGTTGTTGCACCCGCCGACTGCAATGGCGGGTTTTTGTGCCATATCATGTGCTCCCAGCTTAAGTAATTAGTAATCCACAGGGATTACGCTATATCGCTGGCGGGTGCCCTTTGATTCGCTCACCCCACCATGATTTCAGAGCTCCTTAACTCCGGGTGCCATATTAGAAGGGCAACCCCGCGTGCCCCCCCCGCACAGTGTGCACACTCTCTCAGCTGAAGAGAGCTGCAGGAAACCAATGGCATCCACAGGGCGGAAGCATGCAGCGCCCAAATTTAGTGACGCTTCATGGGAGCACCCGCTGCGATGTTCTCTACCCCCACTATGGACAGAGAACTGCAAGCAAGTTGACCAATCCAGCTTGGGAGGCAGTGACAGTGGTGATCAGTGCCAATGCCCTGCAGAAGAGGTCAGCACCAGTGCAGGAAGAAGATGAATGATCTCCTCCATTCCACTAGGGTGAGTCACCCAGCTCCACTCTCAGCTCACACACTCACAAACCCATCACGCATTCACAATGATCTCACTCGCTGCCACCTGAAGTGACATCACCACACACCCTCACATCTCCAACTGGCCTAATTTCCTCTGGAGCTTGCGTTCTAATCCTGTCCAGGGCTCCACTCGTTACCTACACACGCCAGGCATCCATGCCATCTGCACTTGCAAGCCTCTTCCTCATTTGTCTTCATGCAGGACAAGAGAGCTTACCATTAAAAAGAGAGGTCCCATACCGGCAGAAGTGTCGCCGAGATCAAAGTCTTTTTGCATTTGAGAATAGGACCATCCAACTGGCCAGCAAGAAAGTGGACATGCCTGTGTTGAAGGTGAGGTCGGCGGTGCTCATTCAAGTGAGGATCCAGCAGTGCAACATCCATCAGACAACCATGCTGTGAGTGATGTGTCCTGTTTCACAGGCCACTGCCATGCACTAATTATCTCTCTTTCGCAGTCCCCTCTGGAAAGCTGCTGAGGTTGGGCACGAGCTGAGCCTTTGACTCCAGCCCCAATGAAACCTTGTTGAGGAATCTGAGGGGAGCCACATTAAAGATCCATAACAGCGCTCACTCACACCCTCCACCAGCACCGAGACACACACCTCAGTGGGATCCAGTTCTAGAGTGGCCTCTTGGCCACAATCTGGGGAACACAGCACACTCTGATCCATAGCAGGCAGAGGCAGGAACTTCCTAGGCTGCCAGCACTCGGAGGATTGCTGGAGGCCAGAAATCTGCTGAGTGCAAGTCCAATGACGAGCCTCCGGACGTGGTCTTAAATCAGCTGCTGGAACTTCAGCGACAGTCAGGAAGGGATGTCTGCTGCATTCCTCAGATTGCAAGGCACAATGGAGGAGTCTGTCCATCATCAGTCTGAGGTGATAGCACCGGCATGCCAATGCACTGAGGTCAACACTGGGAGGATGGCAGCCGCCACGGAGACCTTGGTCCAGGACATCAGTCCTGCACTGCTACATGGGGCTGAATTTTCCCCCCATTGTGGGGGAAGTTGATGGATGGGCACGTGCAGGCGCATTTCCGATCAGCACCCCCGATCGGAGGCGCGGTGCCATTTTACATGGGCGGGCCAATTAAGGCCCACCCAGCGTGACGTCCGCACAGAAGTGCTATGCACTCCCTGTGCAGGCAGGGGTGGGGTAATCCCAAAATCGAGAGTGCACTCTTTCGTGCATGCGCACAAAAGAGTGCACTCATCTCCCTGAGGCTACGTGCTGCCTCAGGGAGATCGGCTGTAAATGTCAAAAAGATAAAAATAGAAGAATAAAATTTCCCTAACATGTCCCCTCGAGACAATGTCACATGAGTTGGGACATGTCCATAATTTTCAGAAAAACTTTATTAAAATTTTTTAAAAGCTACATGAAACCTCATCCAGCCCGTGGATGAGGTTTCATGCTTTTTCCAATTTGCGCCGGGTCTCCTGGCCTGCTCGCCAACCTTAAGGTTGGACAGGCAGGTCCTTTAATTAGTTAATAGCCTCTGTCAATGGCCTCAATTGGCCATTGACAGGTCGGCAGGCGCACAGCTGATTTCACTGCGTCCCTGCCTTCCTGAAAATTTAAATCAAGCGCAGCGACGTCGGAAGTTCCCCCCGACATCACCATGCATCATCTTGCGTGTCGGTGAGCAGGCCCCGCCCCCCTCTCACCGACACGTAAAATCCTGCCCATGAGCTGCATTCCATCGCTGAAGCCCTTGGTGGCATCCATCAGTGTCAACACGAGAGGGGGATGGGGGGTCTCGATCTCACTCCAGCTTCTCCTTCTCCTCAAGGAGTCAACCAGGGGCCTTCAGGTACCCATAGGGAGGAGGGCCAGCAGCTCTACACCCTGGGGCCATCCATCCAGGTGGCCCTGGGAGTGTCCAGCCGACCCAAATCCCCTCTTCCTGTGACCCCATCGGCTCCAGCCCGGCTGGAGGGTGCAGCTGACCCGCAGCAGGACCTTGAAAGCAGGCCAGGGCCCTCCAGGTTTCAGCCCTCCAAAGGACGGCTGCCAAGGTCATCACAGACAACAGGGTGTAGCAGTCAGCAGCCTGCCTTCACCTCTGCTGTGGATATCGGGTGAGCACCAAGATGTAGCAGCAGGGTTAGGAAAGTGGAGAAGATGTAGTTGCACAGCGTGGACACAGGTGTTAAACATTTGTACATAATGTTCATGAATATTAAATCCCAATCATTCATGTCTCCTTGTGTACGCCTCCTTCTTATGATGAGCTGTGTTAATATCAATCAGGTATGAAACCTTGGTTCCTGCACACACTAATGGCAATTTTTGGTATCCTGGGCCTCTCTTCTGTTCAGTGTGTTACCTTCTGACCACAGTGAGTGTCCCATTTCAATGTCACTCTCCAGATCAGTAATGCCTGCACCTTAATGTAAACTGTGGTTGCTGCGAGAATCTCGTACCCAAGCGTCGCAGAGCCCTGTGATGTGCTGTGTTGGTTCTGCACCATTGAGGCGGAAGTGTCCCCCTATCTCATCTGCGTTCTTGAAAGGTGAAGATGTGGTGTTGAAGGAAACAGATGATGATGCTTGCTGAAGGCTCATGTACTCTGAAACTCCATGTGCCCACTCTCTTTCAGCAGGGTCTCCATGCTACGAGCCTCATCACAGAGATTATATGTGCTACCCTCAGCCAAACAGGTGTCAGATGCTCCCAGATGCAATATGATGATTTCAGCTCAAAGTCAAAGAACCATGGCACCTAAAATTGCTGAGGCAATGGCATCCTTGTGTGCAGGCGCTGAGATGCCCAACCTTGAGCGACTGCAACACTGACCTTGTGACTATTGTGGGGAGAATGGTATCTTCACAAAATTGGTGGACAGTGATGTTCATCCCTTCGCCTTCACCCTCTAGCAGGTTATTGATGCAGCTTGCAAATGGTGATCCCTGAGGGCCACATCAGCCTTTAGACCTGCACTGGAATCGCTCAACGCTCCTTCTCACAATGTGCCGAGGACTAATGCGATGATTGAGTGTGTGATGAGCCAGAACAGGGCTCCTAATAAGCCAAGACACACACCCTTGAGGGCTCTATGTTACCTTATCATTTTGGACAATGCAAGTGCAAGTTCTGGCCACGAGGACACACTGCTTGTATGTCATATGCCTTCTTAAACAACTTGTGTACCTGTCTTGCTACCTTAAGGGACCAGTCGACATGCACACCAAGGTCCCTCTGATCCTTGTTACTTCCCACGGTCCTACCATTCATTGTGTATTCCTGGCCTTGTTTGCCCTGCCCAAGTGCATCACCTCCCACTTATCCACATTAAATTCCATTTGGCACTCATCAGCCCATCTGACCAGCCCGTCTATATCCGCCTGTAATGTAAGGCTATCTCCCTCACTATTTACCACCCCACCAATGTTCGTGTCCATTGGTTCTGGAAGGTTGAGTGCATAATGAGCCAGGGGGAAAGGGATGAAGTATGTCACTGTGTGCACGCTGACTGATCCACTGTCCTTGTTGTTCCTTTCAGCATCATCAGAGCATGGCCAGCAGGAGGAGCAGCAGAGGCCCCCTCTCACACCTGAGGGCCCTCAAGTCTCAGCAGCGTCACACCATTTCTGCGAGGCAGGCACCAGCGCAGATACTAGCACCTCGGTGGGCATTGGAACATCGGCTAGTATCCCGGGGCACAGTGGAGAGGGCACTTCACAGTCGCTGGAGGAGCTGGCAGAGACAGATAGTGCCGATGGCGCCAGCAGTCGGAGGACTGCAGGGGACCAGGCACATGCTAATTCGGTGCCTGATGATGTGCCCCTGGAGTCGTCCGCAACGCAGCAGCTGCAGGAAATGCGGCCGGATATGTGGGAGCATCTAGGTATGATACATGAGGCTATGCTTGGCTTGGTGTCCGTGGTGGAGGAGTCCACGTGGAACATCACTGATGCAATGAGCCTCATGGCAGAGCGTCATGCTTCCTCCATGGAGAGAATGACGACTCTCATGGAGAGGCGCCTCCAGGAGAACAATCTTGATGCCCATCCATCCACAGTGAGCAGGGAGGTCTGAAGCGACCTCACATCAGCGCAGCAGCTGCCTGTCGTCTCTGCGGGCTCCTCTCATGGTGCTCTGGATGAGGGCACCAGCAACTCCGCCCCTCTCCCAGTGACCGTATCATCCGGTGAGGCTGCGACGACTGGGGAGATGCCAGCTGTGGAACTGGCAGATCCCTCCCAGGTGGGCCCAGCACAGGCTCCACGGGCCAGAGGACGACCGCCAAGGTCATCGAGGCCAACAGGACAGCAGAGTCAGCAGGCTGTCTCAGAAGCCACTCCGAGCGATGGGGCAGCACTAAGACATAGCATTCGCAAACGGAAACATAAGGCACATTAGGCACATCATGGGTTTCTCACTGGTGCTTTTGCATTGGCCCGAGATGAGGTCCTTAGAATTTATTTTTGTTTGCTTACAGTATTGTTTTACAATTGGGAGAACATCTGATTTGAAAATTGAAATTCAGATGTGTGACCATGGCTGAGGGTGGCTTGTTTGTTCTGCGTGTGTTTGTTTAAGAAAACTGTCATGAGTGTTTGTTTGGACATTCAAATTTATGTACAAGGCCATTAGTTCCTGCTGATGACCTGGCAGATTTAGCACTTAGGTGCCGAGTATGGAAGCGCCAGGCAAGACTGGTCCTGCTGATCCATTTGTGGTGCACTAGCTGAAGGTTCATTGGATTAAAGTCTCCCGGGTGTTCCTGCCTCCTTGGTGTAGTCCCGGGTCAGCGTCTACCCCCTCAGCATTCCCCTGTGCTTGCTCATCCTCAGAATCAGTGCTGGACTCATCGCGTGCAGCCGCAGACACTGCGTCAACGTCTTCATCGTCCACTGCGTCCCCCCTTTCCAGCGCAAGATTGTGCAGCATGCAGCCACTATTACTGACAGACGATCTGGGGGGTATTGGAGTGCACCCCCTGACCGGTCCAGGCATCGGAAGCACATCTTGAGAAGACCGATGGCTCTCTCCACCACAGCCCTTGTGGAGGTGTGGCTCCTATTGTACCGCTGCTCAGCTTCTGTTCTTGGATGGCGGAGAGGCGTCTTGAGCCACCTTCTGAGGGGATAGCCCTTGTCACCCAGCAGCCATCCATCCAGTTGGGCCGGAGCACTGAAGAGCTTCGGCACCTGGAGTGTCTGAGGATGTGGGCATCGTGGGAGCTGCCTGGGTACCTTGCATAGACTTGTAGAATTAGCATCCTGTGATCACACACTATCTGCACGTTCATGGAGTGGAAGCCCTTCCTGTTGACGAAGGCACCCAGCTCACCCGCTGGCACCTTGATGGCCACATGTGTACAGTCTATTGCACCCTGGACGCGGGGGAAGCCAGCAATCGCTGCAAAGCATCTGGCTCGCTCTGTCTGGCTTGCCTGATCCCAGTGGAAGTGGGTGAAGGTCGATGCCCGCCTGAACAGTGTGTCTGTGACCTGCTTGACACAAGTGTGGACAGCTGATTGGGAGACACTGCAAAGATCACCCACCGAGCCCTGGAAGGAATCGGAGACATAGAAGTTGAGGGCAGCTTCAGAGCCAATGGTATGGGGTGTCCGCCCACACAGTTAGGGGAGATCTCAGGGCCAATCATCTGACAGATATAGTTCACTGTCTCCCTTGACAGTCGAAGCCTCCTTCGGCACTGCACCTCAGACATATTGAGGCAACTGCTTCGCCGCCTGTCTACCCTGGCAGCAGGATAATGGCATCTTCTGCGGCCCCTTCCACCTTGGACTACCTCTTGGCCCTGTGCCCCTTGTGCCTGTGCCTGGCCTCCCAAAGGTGGCTCCCCTGGAGGCTGAATGTGCACTCCGCCACCTCCTCCTTCTATCCCTCCCTTCCTTCTCAGAGGAGCTGCCTTCAGTGGATATGTCAGATCCTATACCCATGCTGAGGGGAGGCTTCCTGAAAGCTACAGGCCCACAAAAGATTCCTGACTGCAGGGTGCTGACCTGAAGGTTAAAAGTACAGAAAAAGCTGCTGGAATTCGTTCTGAACTACTGCAGATCACACAGGCAAGTTTAAAATACTTTCTCCAATAAATACTCCACAAAGCAGATTGACGACCCCACTGAGCCCTCTTATCCCGCCCGTGGATGCGGTTCATAGAAAAGTCTCCTACCTGCCTGCCCGTTGCACCCGTGCGCTGACTTGAAGATCGCACCACCTGATTGAAGACTAAAGGGCCTGAACTGGCCCGTTAATTAATGGCGGGTACGTGTCAGACTTCATCGCGCGCCCCCCGCACATCAAACTGAAAATTCTGCCCATTGTTCTGATTTCACGCTGCGTGTGATTTAAGTTCAGCGTGGGGGGTGATTCCGGTGAGTCGGCATCGTAATGAGATGCAAATACATGAAACTGACGTTCACAACTTTCAGCGGTGGGAAATGGGGACCGCCATTGACGGGGGGAGCGCACAATCGCTCCCTGCTTTAACGTCATCGGAAATCATGCTCGGGCCTTCTCATGTGATTTTGCGATTGTGCTTGCCATGACGCTGCCACGATTGGGAGGGGAAAGTCCTGGCCTCTAAAGTGGACCTTTGCTTTGAAAATGAACAATGACCTGCTGCAACGATAGCTGCCAAAAGTCAGCTGACCTGGCTTGTGTATTCAAAAGCTGACTCACTGTCTGATAGAGACAATAGAGCATACCCCAGATGAAACGGTGTCAACTATACATATCCTGAGACCATCAGGAGACATTCCTGAATTGAATGGGTCCTTTTTGAAACAAAGATGGTGATCGTCTTAACCCCACTCAGGATAAATGTCTTCAAACAATATACCAGGATGTGGCTAATCAACCCAAGACTGCCATAATATTTGGGAAAGGAACTGTGAGGAGTCACATGGTAGGGAAGCCATTTTTGTCTCCTTTTAATCTTTAAATGGTGACTGCAGAAAGAGAGACGCAGCAGAAAGCACAATAACATCGATGCCTTAAGAACCACAGCCTGTAACATCATAATGTCTCCAAGCCTGTTACTTTTTGATTCCACCAATATAACAAGCTGGCCTCCTGATAATGACAATACAAGCAACTAACTTTGTGACCTGCAGAAAGTCCACCTCTTCAAGAAAATCCTGAAAACAACTTCAATATATGACTTCAGCTATTGAATTCACCTAAACTACACTTCAGGAGTGAAGACGTCTTTCTACCAGGCTGCAACACATTTTCTCCAAAAGAAGATGAGCATGTGAATTATGAACTATTCCTTTATTTGTAACTTATAACAGTGCACTATTCTCTTCAACTGTACTTTCCTTGGCTATGTTTGTGTGTGTGCTTGTGTGAATGGGTGCCATAGAGTTACAGTTTGAGGTGATTTCTTAAATAAACAATCATCTATCTTTGCTTGAAACTCACGAAAAGCTTGCTTCTGGTTATTCAAACTGTCCACACAATTAGGGGTTAAAACACATACACAACACACACACAATCATTCCTCTCAAAAGCTTACTGATTATAGATAGGGATGGGAAGGGAACAGGGATTTCAGCAATTCTCTCTTATCCTGTCCATCATAGTATATATAGGATAAGACAAGCCCCATAGCATGATTAAAGTTAAGACATAGTGAAGAATTACGAATTGCAAAAGCAGAGCTTAATAAACCTCCTTACAACCTATAGATGCATTAACACGACCATTCTCTGTGTTTATCCTGATATTTTACATTAGAATTTACTATCCATTGTTTACTTTTTTCTCTTTTTTCCTTTATGTCAACAGCTGTACCATTGGGAAATGGCAGTAAACTGCCAGTTTCCACAGTCAAATACAATCATTTGGCAGGCATTGACATTGATAGCTGGTCAGAGTCTCACTACTAAGATTGGGTTAATATATTGGCGTTTTGATTGATTACCTTTGAGACTCAGGAAGAAATGCCCCAAAGCTTTCTTCTTGGAGCTTTCACATACCTCCCTTAGGAGACTGAGTGAACTGAGTGGAGTCCACAGACCAAATTCTATATGGGCCTCAAAAGAACTGGCCTAAACGTTAACTTCCCATTTCATGTTTTACACATTCTTACTTTACATGATTTACATGTTCTGACATTTCCACATTGGTTCATATAAAAAGTTCATACTTTGTGTTGCTCTGAAACTATGCAGAAAACAAAAGTATTTCAATTTGGCAAAAGCACAGATATATTACACATATGTAAAAATGATATAGCTGCAAAACGCATAGATAATGCAGTAAATACATACCCAATAAGCCGTTCAAATGAAATAATTTGCTTTTAGTTAAATGCTTTGCTTCTTTAACCATGTAATAATTTTTGATTATACATACAGAGAATGGCAGTTACAAAGATTTACAAAATGAAAACCTTCCAACAGTTGTGTGGGTTTCAACCTCAAGTTCAATATCAGTACAACAAACTCCAAAGGGAAGTAAAGCTAACAATGCAGAAGAGTTTGGTAAGAATCTATCTGACTGTGGCATGCCATTGTCTTTTGGCAATTTCAATACAATCACTATGACTTCTTCATTAGAAGAGGTAATAAGTTGTTGCTGGACGAGAAATACTTTGTTCAAACAAACATGTGCTACAGTAGTGTTAGGCTATCCCTTGGTAAATCCTGTCTATCCCTAATGAGGGCAACATTGCAGAGGTTTTAAAAGAAGACCCACAACTATGTCCTCAAGAGCTATTAGGGATGGATAATAAATACATACCTTGTCAGTGATGCCCATGCAAGAATGAATATAAAAACAAGATGATTGCACCCTAATCTTAAAAAGAAGCTTATAAGACCAACAATCTTACATTGTACATGCCAGCTGCTTTCACACAGTCATATATCATAGGGACGCCATTTAGCCCATTATGTCTGTACTAGCTCTATGAATGAGCTAATCCAATTATTCCTACTCCTGTACTATTTCCTCCATAGCCCTGAAAATGTTCCTATTTCAAGTATATATCCAATTCCCTTCTGAAAGCAACCGTTGAATCTGCTTCCACCATCCTTTCAGGCAGTACATGTATTTGTATGGATTCACAAGAAAACACATTGGACCACATCCTTGATTGTGGTGAGGCTCATGTGATTCTGTCAATTGGGCTCACATATCTTGTGTGGAGATTGATCCACAACTGTGCTTAAGGGATGATAATAAATTATGATGGCACCAGTTAAGATTAGAGAATACAAATTTACCTCTTTGAACTTCAAGTTCAACAATAAGTTATTTCACAACTCTAAATATTTCAAGAATTTGTTCATGAAAGTGAAATATTACATCTGTTAATCTTACTTAGACAATTCTTTATTAATAAATGTACAATGGCATTATTAATTGTGCTTTATTCTAAAGACAGTATTTCTTCATCATCACGGTTAATTGAGGACTGATATTGAATTTCTCCTATAAACCCCTTCAGGTAAACTTGCGTGTACAAATTTATCACATTCTAACTGCTCTAACAGAATAAACTAGGAACAATTATTTGATATTTTTCACAACTGAAAATCATTCTGGCTTACATTTAAAAGGTGTACAGAATACTATAAGAAACATTTATATCTTAATATCTTGCCTCCAATAGGCATTTACACAATTTGAGTTATATTGCAAAGTCTACATTGTAATCAAATTACCTTATATAAATCAGATCTAATTATTGTATTTTATTAATAAAGAAGAAAGAAAGGATTGTATTTACATGTCACCATTCACAACTTCAGGACATCCCAAAGCACTCTACAAATAATGAAGTACTTTTGAAGTGTAGCTACTGTTGTAATATAGGAAACATGGTAACCAATTTACATGCAGAAAGTTGCAACAAATAGAAATGTGATAATGACCAATTCATCCGTATTTTTTAATGATGGTTATTCCAAACAGTTTGTTCGGTCACATTGAAAGAATAGTAGTGCTGAGTTTGGCTTGATTGTTTCCTTTATTCCCCTCCTCACTTCAAGGCAATAGTCATAGGCAATGAACATTATGTAAACCCAGACAATGATCGTTGAAAGACTATTCAACCATAAGGTACATCACAACTGAGCTCAATGTTCAACTTCTGCTCATGTGTATATTCCAACTGGACAGTGCCTGGAACTAGGAACCTTAGATTTTCTTTCCCCTACAGTTACAGAAATGTTGTGATTATTTGTAATGCTCCTGTATATATATAAAAAGAGGAGAGCAAGACTTCCATTTATATCGCATTGTTCACGACCGCAGTGTGTTCCAAAGGCTTTACAGCCAATTAAGTACTTTTTGAACTGTAGCTATTGACGCAATGCAGGAAATGTGGCAGTCAGTTTATGCACAGCAATATCTTACAAACTGTTTGATAATGCCAAGATGTTCTGTTTCTTTACTGATGTTGATTGAGGGACAAATACTAGTATATTATTCTGAAGGTTTTCAGAAATGTTACCATTGAAATCCACACCCTCCTCAATTACTGGAATTGTGACCAGCTTTGAGCTTTTTGATGTGGCTGTGCATCATGCAGCAGGAAGAGAACACATTTTATAGCTTTACAACAGTCAAGCAAAAAACACTGGACAGACATATATGGTTTTACAGGTAAAATAAAATTTGCTTGCCTTTCTATTGATTAACGATCCTATATATATTAATAGCTCTGAATATAAAATGGTAGTATTATAAAGCGGGAACCAGCTGCTGTTGCTTCAAAATCTGCCTGTCCTGCTTTCTCTTGCCTAAGATGCTTCCACTACAGCACGCAAGCTTGTCCAAAATGTTGGTTTTTGAATTAACGTTGAGCAGTGTTCCTTGACAGGCTAATGTGTGAAAAGAGAAAATAATCAAGGAGGAAAATCAGCAACGAAATTTAGGATATCTCCTATAAGTTAGAAGTTTTTTAGAGAGAGTATTAATTTCAATGATACCCCTCCCTCTGCACCGTCCTCCTTCTTTGAGAAATGTTTGCCACAGACCTTTTGCCTGACCAGTATCGATTTGAATCCGCCGTTGCTTTCCCCTTGATAAGGGAATGGTAGCATAGTGGTGATGGTACTGGATAAGTAATCCAGAGCCCAGGCCTAATACTCCAGAGACATGTGTTCAAAACCCATCACAGCACCTGAGAGAATTTAAATTCAATTAATTAATAAGTCTGGAAGTAATAAGTTAGTATCAGTAATGCTGACTTTAAACTACTGTACTGTGATTAAAATCCTATCTGGTTCCTTAATGTCCTTCAGAGAAAGAAATCTGTCATTCCTTACCTGATCTGGCCTACGAACCTGTGGTTGACTCTCAAGTGCCCTCTGAAATGGCCTAGGCTCACTAGTCGCTCAGTCACATCAAACTGCGACAGAAACATTGAATAGGAATAAAACCGAACTGACCAACCAGCTTTCATCTAGGCACGCTAACACCTGGAGATGGCTTGTACCAACATTGGGAGAGCTGTCCTACAGACTAATCAAGCAACATACTCATATTCAACAAATCACACCTTACAGCCGATGTCTCAGATTCCTCCAACACCATTCCTGGGTTTGTCGTGTCCTACCACAGGTGTTGGATGGCACAGTAGTGTACAGTCAGGAGGGGGAGTGGCCCTGGGAGTGTTCAACATTGACTCCAGACTGTTTGAGGTTGCCTGCCATCAGATAAAATCTGGGCAAGGAAACCTCTTGCCCAATACCACCTACCACCCTTCCTCAGCTGATGAATCAGTACTCCTCCATGTTCAGTACCACTTGGAAGAAGTACTGAGAATAGCAAGGACACAGGATGCACTCTAGGTGGGGTCTTCAATGTCCATCACCAAGAATGGCTTAGAAGCATCACTACTGATCAAGTTCTGAAGGACATAATTGCCAGAATGGGCCTCTGACAAATGCTGAGGGAACCACCAAGAGGAGAAAACCTACTTAACCTTGTCCTCATCAATCTACTTGTTGCAGATGTGTCTGTTCATGACATTATTGGTATGTCTGAGCACCACATAGTCCTTGTGGATACATAGTCACACTGAGGACAACATCCATTGTACTGTGTGGCACTACCAGTACACTAAATGGGATAGATTCAGATCTAGCAGCTCAACCCTGGGCACCCATGAGACACTGTGGGGCATCAACAGTAGTAGATATGTACTCAACTACAACCTGTAACCTCATATCCCTCAATCTACCAATTTCAGCAAGCCAGGGGACCAACCCTGATTCAATGAAGAGCGCAGAATAGCATGCCAGGGGCAGCATCAAGTATACCTAAAAATGATATGCTAACGTGGTGAAGGTACAACTCAGGATTACATGCATGCCAGACAGCGGAATCATCATGCTACAAACACCAGATCAGATCAAAGCTCTGCACTTCTGCCACATCCAGTTGTGAGCTATAGTGGACAATTAACAACTAATCAGAGGAGGAGGTTCAACAAACATTCCCAGCCTCAATGAAAGGGGAGTGCAAAAGACAAGGTTGAAGCATTTGCAATCAACTTCAGTTAGAAGTGCCAAGAGGATGATCCATCTCATCCTCCTCCTGAAGCCCCAGCATCACAGATGCCTGTCTTCAACCATTTCAGTTCACCCCACATGATAACAAGTAACAGTTGAAGGCACTGAATGTAGCAAATGGTCCCTAACAACATCCAGGCTGTAATACTGAAGATTTGTGTTCCAGGACTAGCTGCACCCTTAGCCAAGCTGTTCCAGCACAGTTACAACAGTGGCATCTACCTGGCAATGTGGAAAATTGCCCAGGTATGTCCTGTACACAAGAAAAGTACAAATCCAATCCAGCCATTTACCACCTCACCAGTCTACTCTCATTCATCAACAAAGTTATAGAAAATGTCATCAATACAGGGTAATTTGATAAGGTGGATTCAAAATTGGCTTAGTTGTAGGTCTCCTAGCGTGTGATAGGTCTCAGAGGGTGATGACAGAAGGATGCTTTAGTGATTGGAAGCCAGTGTCCAGTGGCTTACCATAGGGATCTGTGCTGGGTCCCCTATTATTCGGCATTTATATCAACGACATAGATGACTATGTGGGGGGTAGGATTAATAAGTTTGTGGATGACCCAAAGATTGGCCAGGTGGTTAACAGTGAGGTTGAGTGTCTTGGGCTACAGAAAGATATAGATGGGATGGTCAAATGGGCAGATAAGTGGCAGATGGAATTTAAACCTGAAAAGTGTGAGGTGATACACTTTGGAAGGAGTAATTTGACAAGGAAGTATTCAATGAACAGCATGACACGAGGAAGTTCTGAGGAACAAAGGGACCTTGGCTTGTGTGTCCATAGATCTCTGAAGGCAGAGGGGCATGTTGGTGGGGTGGTGAAAAAGACATACGGGACACTTGCCTTTATCAATCGAGGCATAGATTACAAAAGTAGGGAGGTCATGTTGGGGTTGTATAGAACCTTGGTGAGGCCACAGCTGGAGTACTGTGTGCAGTTCTGGTCACCACATTATAGGAAGGATGTGATTGCACTGGAGGGGGTGCAGAGGAGATTCACCAGGATATTGCCTGGGATGAAACATTTAAGTTATGAAGAGAGGTTGGATAGACTTGGGTTGTTTTCGTTGGAGCAGAGAAGACTGAGGGGCGACCTGATCGAGGTGTACAAGATTATGAGGGGCATGGACAGGGTGGATAGGGAGCAGCTGTTCCCCTTAGTTGAAGGGTCAGTCACGAGGGGGCATAAGTTCAAGTTGAGGGGCAGGAGGTTTAAGGGGGATGTGAGGAAAAGCTTTTTCACCCAGAGGGTGGTGACGGTCTGGAATGCACTGCCTGGGAGGGTGGTGGAGGCAGGTTGCCTCACATCCTTTAAAAAGTACCAGGATGAGCACTCGGCACGTCATAACATTCAAGGCTATGGGCCAAGTGCTGGTAAATGGGATTAGGTATGTAGGTCAGGTGTTTCTCACGTGTCGGTGCAGACTCGATGGGCCGAAGGGCCTCTTCTGCACTGTGTGATTCTGTGATTCTGTGGATAGTGTTATGAAGCAGCACTTACTTAGCAATAATCGACTCACTGATGCTTAGTTAGGGTTGTGCCAGGGATACCCGGCTCCTGTTGTCATTGCAGCTTTGGTCAAAGCAAGGATTTCAGAGGTGAAGTAAGAGTGCCATCAAGGCAACATTTGATCAGGGCATCAAGCAATGCCAGCAAAATTTAAGTCAATGGAAATCAGGAAGGAAACTCTCCCTAGAACAAAGGAAAATGATTGTGGTTGTTGGAGGCCAATCATTTCAGCCCCAGGACATCGCTGCAGGAGTTCCTCAGGGTCATGGTCTCAGCTATCTTTAACTGCTTCATCGATGGCTTTCCCTCCAACATAAGTTTAGACGTGGGGATCTTCGCTGATGTTTGCACCATGCTCAGTACCATTCACGACTCCTCGGACACTGAAGCAGTCCTTGTCCACATACGGTGAGACATGACAACATTCAACATTGGGCTAATAAGTGTTGAGTAGCATTTGAGCCACACAAGTGCCAGGAAGTGACAATCTTCAACAAGAGAGAATTTAACCATCTCCCCTTGATATTCAAATGCATTGCCGTTGCTGAATACTATACCATCAACATTTTGGAGGCTTAACCTTAAACAGAAACCTAACTGGTTCAGCCATATAACTGCTGTGGTTACAAGGGCAGGTAAGAGAGATTGGCAGTTCTGCAGTGAGTGATTCACACCCTGACTCCCCAGAGCCTGTTCAGCATCTACAAGGTGCAAGTCTGTAGTATGATGGAATACTCTCAACTTGCTTGGATAAGTGCAGCTGCAATGACTTGCAAGAAGCTTGACAACATCCAGGACAAAGCAGTCTGCTTAATCGGCACCCCGGACACCATCTTAATCGTTCACTTCCTCCATCAGCAACGCACAGCGGCAGCAGTATGTACCATCCACAAGATGCATTGCAGCAACTTGCCAAGTCTCCTTTGACAGCACCTTCCAAACCCACGACCTCTACTACCTAGAGGAATGAGGGTAGCAGGTGCATGCAAAACCACCACCTGCAAGTTCCCTTCCAAGTCACACACCATCCTGACTTTGAACTATATTGCTACTCCTTCACTGTCGCTGGGTCAAAGTCCTGGAACTGCCTCCCTGACAGCACTGTGGGTGCACCTACACCACGTGGACTGCAGCCAGTCAAGAAGGCAGCTCACCACTAGGCAATAAATGCGGGTCTTGCCAGCAATGTTCACATCCTGTTAACAAATGAAAAAATTATGCAGCAGAAACTGTCTCTCATCCATTACTCATCAGCCTCAAGTTTTCCTTCCACCTCCTCTGTAGCTGCTCCCCATTTTTCCCTCAAGTCTGTGGTGAAACTCCTGTAAATCAATTTGGGATTTTTAGGGTGAACCTGCTATGACACTGTTCCCCGACTCACTGCAATAAAACACAAGAGGAGACATGGCAAAAGAAGTGTACCATTCACCCTACTGAACTGCCTTCTTTTAAGAACCCAACCAAGCAAGTATCTAACTCCAGATGTGCATGAAGCAAATTCCAGGAGAGATTTGAGGGCTGAATGGGAACTAGGAGAGGGTTCAAAGATGATATTCTTTGCTAGAGAAATGGTTGGCTTGAAGTGGAGACTTGCAAGATGGTAGGAGTTGGAATGACACAGGCATTTGGAGACTATGGGCGGAATTTTCCACTCTGAAGGTTAAGTGTGGTGGTGGACAGCTTTAACGGCGAGTTTCCCGCTGATTGGCAGGTTGGAAAACCGCCCCCAATCATACACTTGGAAGCCTATCAATTATGTATCGGTGAGCAGCTCTCTGAATTACATGGCAAGGCAGCCAATGGTTCGTCTGCCCCACGTAACCTAATGGGGTCGAAGGTCTGGCGCCATTTACAAACACCAGCCGAACACACACATTACTCTCTGCAACCCAGCTCTATGGCCGACCAAGGCTGAAATGGCTCCAAGCAAACAGAAGGCAGCACCAAGGTTCAGCAATAACTCACTTGAGGCTCTTATTCGTGGTGTACGCCAGCACCAGGATGTCCTCCATCTGAGGGATGATTCCAGGAGGTCCACCAAACTCATGTCACTGGCCTGGAAGGCAGTTGTGAGGGAGGTCAGCTCCGCGGGCACCCACCCGAGAAATGCCATCCAATGCAGTAAGAGGATGAATGATCTCATCCGCACTGTAAGTCATCATTCAGCTCACTCCAAATGCACACTCTCAAAATGACATTATGCACCCAGAGTGCCACTCAGCTCAGGGACCTCTCAAAATATTAATGTGGGAGATATCAGCATTGGAAGCCTATTCACCAGCATCTCATCTATCAACTTGCACACAACACCATCCTCAGCCCTTACTGGGGAGGGGTCAGTAAACACAGCAGACACGCATGCTTCCCAACCTCTCCTCCATCCCTTCTCATCATGTTCCATTCCATTTGCCTTCCATGCAGGTCAAGCTTGCCCATAACAAGAGGGAGAGACCCCAGAACAGAGGACAGACGGCGGGCATCCAGGATCCCTCTAAGGAGAGGAGGATGTTGCCGAGTTGGCGAGTGTGGACAGAAATCACACCTGTGGTGAAGGTGAGATTAGCTTCTCCCAGCAAGCCAGTAAGGGTGACCCCCTCCATGAGTTTATCGCATTCTGACACCCTGCTCATGTACTAAATCTACCTTCTCTCTCTTTCAGGCAGCAGCAGGTCCAGACAGACCAGCACAGGCAACCTAAGCCCAACCCCCAGGCCACCTCAGGGGAGAATTCTGAGGAGCCATTTGCAGAAGACCCATCACAGTGTTCACTGGCACCCTCCACCAGCACAGAGATACACACCCTGGTGGGCCATAGATCTAATTTAGGTTCGGGATCACATTCTGGGAAACACCTCATGGACAGGTCTCAGCAGCAGCCAGTGGCAGTGACTGCCCAGGTCTCCGGGCTCAGAGGACAGCTGGAGAGCAGCACCCCGCTAATTCTGAGTCAGATGATGAGCTTCTGGAGGCGGTCAACGCTAACAGGCTGGAGATACAAAGAAAGACGGCAAAACTTCAGGCAGAGTTGTGAAAGGCACTCAACAGACTAGAGTGAAGGATGGAAGAGTCTGGCTGTGTTCTCTCTAATGTCGTGGATCCGATGTTGCTCAAGGTCACCATGGGAAGGGTGGGGGCAGCCTTGGAGATCTAGGTCCAGTAGATCCTGACAGATTTGCAGTCCAACCATCACTCCATCACTTTAGGTATTGGTGGGATCCATCAGTGGCTAGGCAAGGAGGTGGGTGGGGCTCCTCGACCTCCCTCCAGCTGCCCCATCTCCTCAAGGAGTCAGGCAGGGACCTTCAGGCACCCGCTGGGAGGAGGACCAGCAGCTGGACACCCTGGAGACACCCACCCAGGTGATTCCGTAGGTGTTCAGCCGATCCCAATCTCCCCTGCCTGTGACCCCATTACCTCCAGCTGCACAGGCCGAGGAGGGTGCACCTGCCCCACAGCAGGAGGCCCAAAGCAGGGCAGGGCCCTCGAGGCCTTAGCCCTCTAGAGGACGCCTGCCAAAGTCATCAAAGACAACAGGGTATAGTAGTAAGTAGGCTGCCTCCACCTCTACGCGGATGTCAGGGATCCACCAAGATGTAGTGGGGACCCAACAAGATGTAGCGATAGAGTTAGAAAGATTAAGGAACCTTGATATCACTTTTGGGTCATGGGTATTCACTCACAGTATATATCATGCACCTTTGTAAATAGATTTGCTGTTCATGACAATAGTCTCGTCATTTGAGCGCGTTGTGCATATGCATCTATATGTCCTCTTATTGTGAGGGTGACTCAAGCTCCCATTCTGTGATCGCCTCCCTTTGTTAGCCTCACATTCATGTGATGTCTGGCTGTTTCATGTTAGTTACTCGCCCCTTGTCCAATGTCAGGGAGGTGTGTCAACTTCTTAGTTGAAAGTGACTGCAAATTGCATTAGGAAGTGATATTCATTAAAAGACACTATGGAGTTATGTATGCTCGATTGCATTGGAGGGTTACCATTCATGTTGTCTCATCGTCAAATAGCTGTCTTCATTGTTCGTGGCAAAGCACAAGACCTGCAGCCATGATGGTCTCTCCAGCCATGTATGCATTTCTGTGGCAGCAAGTGTCTCATTCAGGAGGCCATGAATGCATCAAGTCCACTTGAGGTAGGATTTACACTGAAGTGCTGCCTTTCACTTCCCAGAGCGGCTACAAACAGCTTTGACTGCTGACCTTTCCAAAGATTAGGGCCCGGTGAAACATGAGGGTTTACAGTCCAAGGCCCAATGTTCTCGATGTTAGTAGTTTTAAAGACCTTCCAGATCACTGGCATGCCACTAAGGGACAGGATACATGTGCTTGGGTACCCTTGCCTGCACTTTACTTCTCCTGGAACCTTGTGGCTATGAATGTGTCATGAGCATGTCTTCTGCACCTTGAGGCTTTGATCGCATCCTCATGTGGAAGCTCCCCATCAGCTTCCTGCCCTTTCAGTTTTTTTTTATTCCCTCATGGGACATGGGCATCACTGGCAAGGCCAGCATTTGTTGCCCATCCCTAATTGCTCTTAAATCAAGTGGCTTGCCATCCCATTGCAGAGGGCCATTAAGAGTCAACCACATTGCTGTGGGTCTGGGGTTACATGTAGGCCAAACTAGATAACGGTGGCAAACTTCCTTCCCTGAAGGGCATTAGTGAACCCGATGGGTTTTTACAACAATCAACAATGGTTTCACGGTCACCATTACTGAGGCTAGCTTTCAATTCCAGACTTATTAATTGAATTTAAATTCCACTAGTTGCTGTGGTGAGATTTGAACCCTTGCCCCAAGTGTATTAGCCTGAGCTTCTGAATTACAGTGACATTACCATCAAGCCACCAGCTCTCATCATCTGAGGAGTTCTCAATCTCCTCCATGTTTCCCTCTGGCAAGTGATCTCGCCTTTGAAGTGCCAGGTTGTTCAGGGTGCAACACATCATGATGATGCGGGACACACTCTGTGGACAGTACTGCAGAGCCCCACCTGAGCAGGCCAAGCATCAGAAACGTATTTTCAGGATTCCAATGATCTGCTCTATGATGGATCTTGTTGAACCATGAACCACGTTTTATCTTTCCTCTGAGGCACTTTGAGGACAATGCATGGATGTCATAAGCCATCGTTTCAGTGGTGCTTATCACCAAGCAGCCAGCCCTGTAAGCACCATGGCCCTTTAAATATCTGAGGCACCTAGGAGTCTTTCAGGATGTACGTGGGAACTCCCAGGGTACCTGGCACAAATGTGCATGATGTGCTTCTGATGATCTCACACCAGCTGAATGTTCAGGCAGTGGAACTGTTTCTTGTTAATGAACATCAGGGGCTGCTGCCATTTTTTTTATTCGTTCATGGGATGTGGGCATGGCTGGCAAGGCCACCATTTATTGCCCATCCCTAATTGCCCTTGAGAAGGTGGTGGTGAGCTGCCATCTTGAACTGCTGCAGTCCATGTGGTCTAGGTATACTCACAGTGTTGTTAGGGAGGGAGTTCCAGGATTTTGACCTAATGACAGTGAAGAAATGGTGATATATTTCCAAGTCAGTATGGTGTGTAGCTTGAAGGGAAACTTCCAGCTGGTGGTGTTCCCAGGTGTCTGCTTCCCTTGTTCTTCTATATGGTAGTGGTTGTGGGTTTGGAAGGTGCTGTCTAAGGAGCCTTGGTAAGTTTCTGCAGTAGTTGGTACACACTGCTGCTACTGTGCCTCGGTGGTGGAGGTAGTGAACGTTTGTAGATGGGATGCCGATCAAGTAGGCTGCTTTGCCCTGTATGATGTCAAGCTTCTTGAGTGTTGTTGGAGCTGCACTCATCCAGGCAAGTGGGGAGTATTCCATCACACTCCTGACTTGTAGATGGTGGACAGGCTTTGGGGAGTCAGGAGGTGAGTTACCCACCACAGGATTCCTGGCCTCTGAGCTGCTCTTCTTGCCACAGCATTTATATGGCTAGTCCAATTCAGTTTCTGGTCAATGGTGAACCCCATGATGTTGATAGAGCCATGAGCTCTCAAAGTTACATGTGTGCAAGCCAACGCACCCTGTACTCTAGGGTAGCCAGAGATTGAATGAAATCCAGGCATCTATCAACCTGGCTAGCTTCATCCAGTGTGAACTTTGATGAGCCTTGCTGTAGAGGGAATCCGCCACCTCCTTGATGCATTTATGTGTTGAGGACTGAGAGACGCCATTTGGTCCTCTGTGGATCCCAGAAACAACCCGCTGGCAAAAATTTGATTGCGCCGGTAACCTTAAGGGGAACTGGCAGGGATATCCTCCCAGTTCATGTGACATTAGCTCATCCCACAGAATGTGGCAGATATGAGCCACCATACCTCTTGACAGGTGTAGACAAGTACGGCATTGTCTTCAAATAGGAGTGACATCTTCAGTGGACCCTTGGTTATGCGAGTCGCCTCCATGGAATGGGTCTAACCTCCTCATCCTCTGGGTCTTGCTGGAGCTCCCCTGGACCAAGGGCCTCAGGCCAGGCCTCTTCTCTCAGCTGGACTAGGCGGTGCTGGGCCTTTCTCCTCCTTAATCGGATCACTGCCATCAAGAAGGTAGCAATTGAGCTCAGGCTTCATTATTCAATCCTCTCTCTTCCTGTGGACAGATAGATCTGACAGATTAATGAATAATGGGCACTATAGTAGAGCTCCCAATCACTACCTGAAAGCCACTGCCATACCTAGAGCTGCGTCTGCGCTACTCACCTTTCCCTGATCCAGCGTTCCAGCTGAGGCGCTACCTCACAGATCTAGGTGACCAAGATGCCAGCCCAGAGATATGATGTCTTAATCCCAGAGAGGTTGGAAGAGGCTTGAGTGCATCAGGAGATGTTCAACCTTACCTAGAGCACTCCTACTACGTCCGATCTGGTATACTGATTATGCCTAACCTGCACTTTTCGAATGGCTGGATGCCATTTGGCCCGTTAGCCATGCCGATTCTAGAAAGCACCTTAGAGGCTTTCATTGATCATCTTGCCGATATCCAGCAGCTGTGTTCCTTTCATAGTTGGCTGCATCTTCCATTCTCTCAACCCTCTCTGTTAATGCTCAAATTGATCAACTTCATTGTGAACCCAATGACCCCTGCAGCCTCACGTTAAATCACTCAAATGTTAGTGGCTCCAATTGCACCTTCTCAATAAACTCTTCCTGAGTTCCATCAGCTCAGACGCTATTTTCATGTTGTTATTCTAAGCAATGTGAGGGTGCCCCCTGCTAGAGCCCCTGAGTCTAGCCATGGGCTCATCCCACACTGCCTCAGCCCCCTGCCCTTGCAGATTCTTTCCCAGTTTTGATTTTAAAATATGTCATAACTTCGGTGTCTCAAGATGGTGCTGCATTTTTACAGCTTTGACCATCACCCTGGCAGTGTTCGTGTCCCCCGATCTCCCTGGAGCCTCACAATGTACAGATAGAACTCCCTCCTGTTGTTCTGCAGCCTCCCCCAGTAACCCTGGACCCCATTGTCATTGTGGTCAACATTCCAGCTCACCCCACTGAATCCATCACTGTTGATTTTCCCATGCCCCATGTGGACCTTACTCCTCCCCATCTTGAATCCGTGTGTACTGTTATGACCGGTCCCTGGGTGAGGTCACCCAATTTGTTAACTTCCCGAACGGAACCCCAATTTTGTTATGCTCCCGGGTGAGGAGGAATGAGCTGGCTCATAATAAAAATGCAACACACATACACACAGATCAGAAATGAGAAGTTAAGTCTAAATAAAAGTTTAAAGAAGATATATGAATCAGTCTTTGGCTTGTCTGTGAGGTGTAGATGATGAAGTGCTGCAGCCGTTAAGTTGGGTGCTTCCAGTCGACCTGGCTTTGGCAATTTAGCAGTTGGTTTGGAGACACTTGGTTTTGCAGGTTGGCTGAAGAAGCTGTCCTATTTCCTATTTTGATTGTGTCTTTACTGACTTGCCTCCAGTGATAGAGGGAGAAAGAGCCTTTCCCTCCAAGCTGCAGGGGGTGGCTAGTTGGTCTTCTTCTGCTGTCACAGCATATAAGAACACAAGCATACTAGAGCTAGCACACGCAGATCAGGTCTGCAGCTAGCCTTTTAACCCTTTTCCTTGTGTATTCCTGGAAGGGAAAAAACAAACATGTGTTTTGCCCAGATTCCATTTTCTTTTAACTCAGACCATTTCCACATTCTGAGATATGATGCCTGCTAAGATGTGGCAATCAGACTCCATTGTCTCCACAACTATAGGAGATTAATGTTCAGTATTTTGCATTTCATCTCTTCCTTCCAAGTGCCTCTGTCTGAATTAGGCCTTGACACCTTTATAGGTGCAACATTCCATGTTCTCTCAGGACTAGTCAGTCAAATATAATCACATGGGAATTTTCCAGAGGTTGGTTACTTTACATTCTCAGCCATCTTTTGCTCAGTGTCTTTGTTTGTATGTCTTTTGAAAAAGAAAACACGTCTTCCTTAAAAAGTTCAATATGCCTGTAAGTAATTGGAGCTGTAATCGATTGTCATGACAGTACAGTCACATGCAAAGGTGACCCCACCACCCCAGGATAGTTTCGAGTACCCTCTCCTTTATTACGTTTTCCCCAATTACAGGCTGTAGGTGCCTCCCCTGACCATGATCATCCCATCTGCAGCCCAGTACTGAGCCAGACACCTCCATCACCACCGAGTGTGGGACTATGACCACACCCTCCACACCAAGCTGTGCCTGATCTCTATTGAGCACACAAAGGCCTTTCCCCTTCCTGGTGCGGGAACACAACGTACGTGCCATGCATAGCCCTGTAGCATGGCCCACAGAACCGTAGGACTGCCTTTAACCTCTCATCCTGACTACGAGGTCCACAGAACCCCAGGACTGCCTTTAACCTCTCTTCCAACTTCTTGGCACCTGTCCAGGGAGTATTGCTGTCTTTCATTCAGCTCTTGGGCTCCTCAATGAATGACCACAAGACCATTTCTCTTCCCCCTACTCCATGAGTGTGCAACCCATCCCTCATGTGCAAGCCTATCCCTCACCCCCAACCCACTCATGAGTCTCTGTGCAACTCTTCCCTCTTATGCCACACTAACCTCCCCTCTCTTTCATACTCTAGAGTCTGCACACATCCCCTCCCCTTCATGCAAATCGAATCCCATCCACCCCCTTCTGTGTCTGAGTTCTACTGCTCCATGTCAGGCTCCAGCTTCTCCACTCCCAATCTTCCCTCCACCTGTCATTGTTCCTCCCCTCCAACCCTCCCAAACCCCCTTCACCTTCATGTTTCTGTCATTCCCCCACCACCAACCCCCCAGCCGGTTACCATGCTGGTCTCTGTTTTAGAGTGCATCCCTGCCTGAGACTCTCAGGACACAATGCTGTTCTGCCAGAGTAGCACTGCAACCATGGCGAGCAGCCCAGCTCAACACCCAGGCCAGCCTCCATGAGCAGCCTCACCATACACCCCTATCAGTCTGGGCTAGCAGTGGCATTGCTGAGGAACCCAGAGCAGCATTGTTGCAGGTATGCTTTGAATGTTGCACGCACCTCAAAGTCATAAATGAAGTGAGGGTGGATAGCTGCACACCACGTATATATGTTTGTTTTTGAGACCTGCCTAATTTCCCGCTGGTGTGGCACACAATTGGGAGGAGGAACATGATTCCAGTGAGTTGCTTTTTAATGAGTATTCATGACATGCTAATGTGTGCAAATGGAATTCTAGACATGGATCAGCGGGAAAGCCAATCCACCATCATCCTGCCATGAAAGTGAAGAGGGGAAAATTCTGACTCAGTTTTCTGCCAGCGGGAATCTGACTTTTGACCTCATTACGAATATTCCGCTCCCACCCACCACAAAGCCCGCCACTGGTGGGAATGGAAAATTCCACCCCATTGTGCTGAAAATCCATTGGGGGCGGGGGGGAGATCATCCCAGTTTATTTGATGGGAATGTCAGAATGGGAGTTTTGCCATTGACTTTGCCGATGTTCGCAGGGCCAGGATTGGTCAGTTTATTTACATGCGAATGGTGGGTGCTGGCACCATTAGTGATGTATTTAGGTCTTGCTAGAGACTGGAAAATCAGTGATTATTGTTTGTACTGGAGGGAGGGATTCTGTTCCCCACCACCCTCATCCACCCAAGCAAAGAAAGAAGATTTAGGTTTCCTCCCACCCCCCCACCTTAAACCAGCTTATATTTCACCCCTCTCCTATTTATACTTAGGTCTGTTGAAGGGTCATGAGGACTCGAAACGTCAACTTTGTTCTTCTCCGCTGATGCTGCCAGACCTGCTGAGTTTTTCCAGGTATTTCTGTTTTTGTTGAAGAAGATTTAGGTGCCTCTAGATAATGGATCTAAATATTTGCATGAAAGATCTTTGGTATTGAGAAGTTCAGGTTGCATATCTGTCCTGAATCCCAAATGATCGTATGATAATGACGTCAAAATGCCTGCTGACCTTGCCTATTCTGACCCTAGGTCAGTGTTGCAGAAATTCCTGGTACTGGAGGCCCTGCCCTTGGACCTGCCTCCTCCAACACCACTAGCTTTGTAAAGTGTGGAGGGAGGCTCTGCCCATTTGTAAAACCAGTAGAGATCCTGTGTTGGGCCTATGACTTAGCCTAACTTCAAGCCCTCTGGAGTTATAGTGGGAGTGTGTGGGTATAGTGATGGATTACCACCTTTATATTTAAATCAACATTTACAAAAAAAGGATTTGCCTTAAAAGTATCACAGAATTTTAACAGCGCAGAAAGAGACCATTCGGCCCATCGTGTCTGCACCAGCTCTCCAAATGAGCATTATGACCTAGTGCCATTGCCCTGCCTTTGACCGGTACCCCTACACATTGTTTCTATTCAAATAATCATCTAATGCCTTCTTGAATGCCTCGATTAAATCTGCCTCCACCAGACTTCCAGACAGTGCATTCCAGACTTGAACCGCTCTTTGTATGAAAAAGTTTTTTCTCACGTCACATTTCTTTCTTTTGCAAATCACTTTAAACCTGTGCCCTCTCATCCTTGATCCTTTTATGAGCAGGAACAGCTTCCCCCCATCTACTCTATCCAGCCCCCTCATGATTTTGAACATCTCTAATAAATCTCCTCTTAGCCTTCTTCTCTCCAAGGAGAACAGTCCGAACCTCTCCAGTCTATCCTCATAGCTGAAATTTCTCATCCCTGGAACCATTCTTGTAAACCTCTTCTGCACTCTCTCCAATGTGTTCACATCCTTCCTATAATGTGGTGCCCAGAACTGTACACAATACTCCAGTTGAGGTCTAACGAGTACCTTATATAAATTCAGCATAACCTCCTTGCTCTTGTACTCTATGCCCCTATTAATAAAGCCCAGAATACTATATGCTTTATTAGCTGCTCTCTCCACCTGTCCTGCCACCTTCAATGATCTATGCACATATACACCCAAGTCATTCTGCTCCTGCAACCCCTTCAAAATTTCACCCCTTATTTTATATTGTCTGTCCATGTTCTTCCTACCAAAATGCATCACCTCACACTTCTCCACATTGAACTTCATCTCCCATCTATCTGCCCACCCCACCAACTTGCCTATATCCTTTTGAAGCTCTACACTGTCCTCCTCTCAGTTTACAACACTTCCAAGCTTCGTATCATTCGCAAACTTTAAAATTGTCCCCTGCACACCAAGATCTAGATCATTAATATATATCAGTAAAATCAAAAGCCCCAATACTGACCACTGGGGAACTCCACTACAAACCTTCCTCCAGCCCGAAAAATATCCATTGACCATTACTCTCTGCTTCCTATTTTTCTGCCAATTTTGTATCCACGTTGCTACTGTCCCTTTTCTTCCATGAACAATAACTTTTCTCACAAGTCTGTTTTGTTGCACTGTATCAAATGCCTTTTGAAAGTCCATGTACACCACATCAACAGCAGTACCTTCATTAACCTTTTGTGTTACCTCTTCAAAAAACTCCAGCAAGTTAGTTAAACACAATTTCCCCTTTAGAAATCCATGCTGGGTCTTCCTTATCAACCCACATTTTTCCATGTGACTACTAATTTTATCCTGAATAATTGTTTGTAGAATCTTGCCCACCACTGAATTTAAACTGACTGGTCTTACCTTTTTTGACCAAGGGCGTAATCTTTGCAATTCTTCAGTCCTCTGGCACCTCCCGAGTCTAGGGAAGACTGATAAATTATGGAGAGTGCCCCTGGCCATAATTTCTACTCTCACTTCTACTCTCATTTCCTTCAATATTCCTTGCATGCAATTCATCTGGTCCTGGTGCTTTGTCAACTTTAAGTACCAACAGACTATTCAACACTTCCTCCTTATCAATTCTGAACCCTTCTAGTGACAGAGTTTCCTCGTCTGTCATCATGGCCTGGACAGCATCTACCTCCTGGGTAAAGATGGATGCAAAGTATTAATTTCATACCTCAGCCATGACCTCTTCACCCATGTGTAAATTCCCTTTCAGGTCCCTAATTGACTCTACCTCTCCTTTTACCAACCTTTTACTATTCATATGCCTATAGATACTTAGGGATTTCCCGTTATGTTGGCTGCCAGTCTTTTCTCATAATCCCTCTTCGCTTCTTTAATATGCATTTTCACCTCCCCTCTGAACCTTTTGTATTCGTCTTGGTTCTGAATTGTATTTTCTTCCTGACACCTCTCATACGCACACCTTTTCTTCTTTATCTTAATTTCTATCTCCTTTTTTAGCCAGGGAGCTCAGGATTTGTTTGTCCTACCTTTCCCTTTTGAGGGAATATACCTTGACTGCGCCCAAACCAATTATTTTTTGAAGGTAGCCCATTGTTCAGCTACAGAATTTCCCACCAGTCTTTCATTCCAGTCTATTTGGCCCATGTCCATTCTTGCCCCATCGAAGTCGGCTCTCGCCCAGTTAATTATTCTTACTCTGGATTGTCCTTTTCTATCATCATCCTAAAACATGCTAAAAGTAGTAAAATGCCAGTAGCAAAAATTAATGTATCATTTGTCTACTGCTACTCTTAAGATTGGTTTTATAATCAAAATGAATTCAGGGAAATTTGTGATAAACAAAAAAGTTTTTTTATTTGTTAAAGCTTCACTGAGTATCAATTTGCACAGGATTATGCAGAGTAGGGTATCAAAGGTCAAATCTGACATTTGTCAACTGAATGATCTCTGGCAAAAGCAGTGGAAATTTTCAAGTATACATTAGCAGGGTGAAGTGGGAGGTAAGGGAGAAAGAGCACATAGAAGGCACAAATATTATTTTCCCAATAAAATATTCCAGGCAGCAATTTTGCCACCACAGTTTTAATGATCAGTAATTCGGGA
Organism: Cetorhinus maximus; assembly: GCF_964194155.1. Taxonomy (NCBI): domain Eukaryota; kingdom Metazoa; phylum Chordata; class Chondrichthyes; order Lamniformes; family Cetorhinidae; genus Cetorhinus; species Cetorhinus maximus. The sequence continues at coordinate 146,192,811 of NC_135880.1, read as the reverse complement.
ACACCATGAATTGGACATGTCGATTGGGCACCTAATTCTTCAAGCTGTATTCAGCACTCTGTGCCAGTGCAGACTATCAAAGTTTAAGTGCTTATATCTTTTCCTAGACTGTCTACCCCAGTGAGTCATAAACACCTGCACATGCCTTTTGTCTGTCCATTACATCCAAGTACTCCCCTGAGAGTGTCGCAATGATGGGTGGCTGCTTAATTGTAAGCTGAATGGGAGACAAAAGGCCTCGTGCATGTATTTATGTTTAACCTTAATGTACCTGCATCCATGCCAAAAGTGTCCTTACCAATCACTACCTAATGGTCAATTAGTGCATATGCAGGTGGTGGTAGTTGCTATTGTAGTAACTTATTTGAACTTGGATCTCCCTGCTCTGTGAAATTAATAAATGGAATATTACAAGTGTGTAACCATTTATCCATTTGATTACTTAAATTGCAATGACACAGCAATGTGAAATCAGTGTGAATGGACACATTGGGCAAAATTTTTACCTTGGCTGGTGAGCATGTGCCCGACCCACTCCAGCGTAAATTGATGCACATTGACATCAGGTGAGCGACCCGACATCAATGCGCAGTTGCGTGATATTTCGGTCGGTGGGCGCGCACGGAAATCGGCAGCACACCCGCCTACAATTAATAGGCCTGTAAAAGTGGTAATTAACTTATATTTTTCTCTGCCTGCCCAACCTTACGGTTGGCGGGCAGGTGAAAAGGCCAAGCGGCCTTTGCACTTTTTAGGGAACCTCATCCACGGGCGGGATGAGGTTTCCAAAAACAAATAAAAATAAAGTACACATTTTAAAATTTAATTAATAACATGTTTCTGCTCATGTGACAGAGTCACATGAGGGGACATGTTTTATAACATTTTATGTGTCTTTATTTATTTTCCTGAAAAGCCTTCATCTCCCTGAGGTAGCTCTGTGCCTCCGGGAGATTTGCAAGCACGCACTCGCGCTCGTGTGTGAAGTTCGCCCTAGCACTCCGCCCCACCCGCACAGGCAGTGCTGAGCGCTGCTGCTCGTGTTTCCGTGAAATTGCAGTCTGGCCCTGATCGCGGGCGGCGGTCGGCTTCCCGACCGCCCCTGTCCACTCTGCCGAGCCGGCCCAACAAGCGCTAAATTCTGCCCATTGATTGTGCAAATCATAGGATGTATGATTAATATGGTATCTCTCGGTTGGCATGTGCACTATTCCGAGTTCCTCAGGCTCAACATCTGCAAGAGCTTGAATCTTCTCTTCCTATCTTGCTGGTAGGGTGGCATACTTATTCATTCAGTAGTCTCCTCCTATGTACAAGTTTGCCCTTATACATAAGGTAAGTGTGAATTAAGATGGGGTGATTTTCTGGTGGAAATTATACCTCTTTGCAATACATTCTCATTGCACTTCTCTCCCTGCTACATCATTGATAACATTTCTCAGTGTGGGCTCATCCTTTGCAATCTTTTGTTCAATAACTGCAACATTACATATATCCACATAGATGCACCATTTTTTTAACGCATTTTAAAAGCTATACAAAACAAATCAACAGGCCTGTTTTAGAATAAAGGGAAAAGATTAACTTGTGTTGTTGCTGGAGTAAATCTTCCAGCTATTCATATTTACATTTTGCCATTAAATTGCAAATGTAGGAAAGGCAGCACTCCTGCAACTAGGGGCATCATGCAGTATTAGTTGCATTATAAGTACCTGTGATCAGTAACCTACATTGGCTCTTGGTTCAGCTGTGTTTTCAATCCCTCCATCGCCACTACCCTCCATATTTCTGTCATCTCCTCCAGCCCTAAAACCCCTCATTATCTTTGTGTCCCTCTGTTTGTGGCCTTATGCACTTTCCCAATTTTAATTGCTTCAGCACTAGGGACAATGCCTTCAGCTGGCTCCACTCTGAGCTTTGGAACTCCCTCAGTAAACCTCCCTGCATATCTTTCCCCTTTAAGATGCTCATAGCCTGTTTGACCAAGCTATTGGTTAAATGTTCCAGTAGCTGCTTAAGTGGCTCAGTGTTGCATTTTTTTGACAATGTTTCTGTGAAGCACCTCGGTACTTTTTCCAATGGGTGTTATATAAGTGCAAATTGTTTTTATATAAAGCACCTTGTCAGAGGAAATGGCTGTTGCCAGTTTGCTCATGCGCTCCCACCGCCTCCATATATGCCAGTAAAATACTGATAGATTTGCTGTATCACTCATCTTCCACAGGCATCAGGGAGGGAAGGTGGTCAATTTTGACAATGTTTAAATGACTATGCAAACTTATGTATGTAAGTTATTTTAATGTTGGTCAGCTGCTGTGGAACTGCCCTGCCGTATTAAATAGAGTGGTTTCTATTGCAGCACAAGTGTGAGCTGGTACTTGAAAATTGCTTCAGCGAGTATTTGTTTACTGTCAACACAAGATGAGGAGGGCAAACCAGTTTTGATCAATTAACATCAGATATTCTTATCTGAGGGCTGATTTTAAATACTGCCCGGGAGTAGGCGATAATGCCATGTGGATTTTAACTGCTGGTTGGCAACTGGATTATTTCCAGTGGAAGGGAGGCGCCAGTCATCATGGAAGGATGCCTCCTGCTGGCATCAAGAGGAAAATACCAACAATCAGTTGTGTGTTTTTTGTGGCTTGTGACCTGGGGAGGGGGTTAGGGGGAAGCTCAGGGCAGCAAAAGTCCCGTGTTTCCTTGGAGAGTTGGAGGAGCACTCGTGCTACGCCAGGATCTCCCAAGCACTTTTTAAAAACCCACTGGTTTCCCAACAAGCAAATCTGGGGGTCTGGGAATGGTGGGTATCTCACTCAGGACATGCGTAAAAATTTGATCAGTGTCTATTGTACATTGTGGCACCCTGCTTCGCATCTATTATGGAGATTTTCTCTGGACCCAATGGCAGCCACAACTTAACCAACAGTACTAAAATAGTGAATCGATGAGAACAGAGTGGAAAATGAAACAATTCTATTTTAACTGCTCTCCTGCTCCTTTCCCACCGATCAGGGAGAGTTCAGACCGCCTGCTGGTTTCAAACACACAAGACTTGGAAAAGATGAGAGAGAATTTTAAATTAATATTAGTTGGTGGATTTTAATGCAAATAGCACTGAAACAAATTTAAATGTAGCAATTTAATTAACACAGAAGAGATATGATAATGAATAACATTTATAAAATCTGTCTAAAAGGAGTATCTGTTGTGTAATTACTTGTACTGGAAAAGTACAGATTATAAAAAGCAGTGTCATCATCTATCTATTTGACTGTCTTTCTATTTTGTTATGATCCCAGCTGATGTTACGACTGGACAAGTCAGATCCCAGGTGGTACCTGACCTCATCGGTCCTATCTTTTATTTTTTGTTTAGAGAGCTGGAGAGTGGCTTCTGAACAGTCACAGGAGTCAGCTGATGAACTTTTAACAAAAGAATAAAACAATTATTAAACAAGAAAAGATGAACTACATTACATCACTCCTTCACCCACAACTATACCTTTACAGATATATACAGATTCATAAGGATAGCACAAGTTACCAAAGCTATCTTATACTCCAATGTTCACAGTAAGTACACAGTCCATGTAAACCAATAGGTGACCTGTGGTCAGACACTCCACACTCTGAAACCAAGTGACAGATGCCACACCAAACAGATGCTATGGATTTCTGATCAACTCACCCAGATGCTTGCCACACCATGAGCCAACTGGTCTCACTGAACTCTATCTTTCACAAAAGGGTTTCTAATCTCCACTCTTGAAGAACCTGCTTTGGAATCTTCTCCCAAACGAAGCTTTCTCTTGGATGCCTTCCACAAGGGTCCACCTCTAGGGTCTCAAACTCTCCTTCCAATGTTCCTCTCCCCTGGATCGCCACGTGCATTCAGGTTTCCTTCCATGCACTCTCTCTCAGAAACTGAGCCGTGCCAACAGAACACCACTGCTTCACATGCCCATAGTAAAGAGTCACCAACCTTTTGGCTGTCTCCTCGAATCTTCTGGCTTCTCACAAGCTTATTTTGCCTTGAATCTGCATCCTGTAGCTTTTTCTCTCTAAACTTGGAGCCTTCCTCTCTGCCCCTTTCTTTCACTTCCACTGAACAGGGTCTTGTCCCAGATTCCTGCCCTTGTCCTTTGACTTAACTTAAAGGGCTTCTTGGGACCTTTCTCTGCTTTCATTAGGGCCTGCTCCCTGTAGTTCCCTCTCCCAATAGATTGCTGACAACTTGGTATCTCCCTCGAGATCCAGAACTCACTTGACATTCACTGTTTTTTTAACTTTTGTGCAATTCATTTAAGATTCTTAAACTTATTTTCCTCAGCAATCTACTAGTATGTCCAGATAGAGAGAGACTTAAACTGCTTCCTCCACCTTAGAGCATAATCACCAACTGAACTCAAACTACTTTTGGTTTCCCTGGATGGAATTTTCCCATTCTGTCCATGGCAGGTTTCATGACAGGCGGGAGCGGAGAATCCAGCTACAGGCACAAGGTCAGAAATCCGCCGGCATAAAAACAGCTTGCAATTTCCCCGATTGTGGGTCGATTATCCCGCTGACTAGGGCATGAACACCATTTGCACTCATTAATATCTCATGAATGCTCATTAAAACAGCTGTTCGCCGGAATCTTGACACGCCTTTCAATCGTGCATCACGCCAGTGGGAAATTACATCAGCCTCAAACCCGTTTGAAGAGGGGGGCGGGGGCGCATGTACAAGTCAGACCTCAGCTCACTGGTAACTTTGTTAGTGCAACATACATAGCCTACCTGCCATAGCGCTGCATCCATTTTGTTGAGATGAACGGCACACTGCTGGGGCTGTAGGGTTGGTCTGCTCCTGCTCTTTGCCTACATTGTTCCGAAGAACATCACTGTGCTGTGGCACTCATGCAGGCCTCCACTTTCAGAAATTAGCACCTCAACCGAGGGTGGACTGTGAGGCAAGGGTGGGGCTGATGAACACAAACTGGGCAATGGGGAAGGAAGGCTGTGGAATGGCAGTGGGATGGAAGGGCAATCACGAGGGGGGGCAACAGGGAGGAAAGGCAGCGGAATGGCAGTGAGGGGGAAGGGCAAACACGAAGGGGCCTTTCTGGGGTCACCCTCTAACTTCTTGTTGCCGCAGAAGTGAACAGGAGTCTGTTTAGAAAGAAAGGGGGAAGACTGCCTTGTGATGAAAGCCACTGAAAGCCAATGGCTTCATTAACACTGTTAAACGGGCGACTCAGAACTCAGCGGCTTCACATCATAGTCGCTGAATCTCAAGAGTAACACATAGGATTGTAGAATTTGGGAATGCAGACAATAGTGAAGGAAGCACAGCTGTTTCATATATGGCATTCCATCAATGAAGGCCTGTCACCTGTTCACCAGATTTGACTCTTAATGGGCCAAAGGGCATCAACTCATTGACCATGTTGTGGTAGTTGGAGATAAATCATCTCAGTTCCATCACTGCAGGAGTTCCTCAGGTTAGTGGCCTCGGCTCAAACATCTTCAGCTGCTTCATCAATGACCTTCCTTCCATCATAAGACCAGAAGTGGGGATGTTTGCTGATGATTGCACAATGTTCAGCACCATTTGTGACTCCTCAGATACTGAAGCAGTCCATGTCCAAATGCAGCAAGAACTGGACAATATCCAGGCTTGGGCTGACAAGTGGCAAATAATATTTGTGCCACCCAAGTGCCAGGCAATGACCATCTCTAACAAAAGAGAACCTAACCATCGCCCCTTGGCATTCAATGGCATTACCATTACTGAATCCTCCACTATCAACATCCTGGGGGTTACCATTGACCAGAAACTGAACTGGTCTAGCCATATAAATACAGTAGCTACAAGAACAGGTCAGAGGCTAGGAATCCTGTGGCGAGTCACTCACCTCCTGACTCCCCAAAGCCTGTGCACCATCTGCAAGGCACAAGTCAGGAATGTGATGGGATACTTTCCACTTGCCTGGATGAATGCAGCTCCCACAAAACTTAAGAAGATTGACACCATCCAGGATAGAGCAGCCCACTTGATTGGCATCCCTTCCACAAACATCCACTCCCTCCACCATCGACGAACAGTGGTAGCAGGGTGTAGCATCTACAAGGTGTACTGCAGAAATTCACCAAGGTTCCTTAGGCAGCATCTGCCACACCCACAACCATTGCCATCTAGAAGGGTAAGGACAGCAGACAGATGGGAACACCACCATCTGGACGTTCCCCTTCAAGCCATTCACCATCCTGACTAGCAAATATATCGCCATTCCTTCACCTTCACTGGGTCAAATTCCTGGAACTCCCTCCCTAACAGCACATAGACTGCAACGGTTCAAGAAGGCAGCTCAGCACCACCTTCTCAAGGGCAATTAGGGATGGGCAATAATGCTGGCCCAGCCAAAAATACCCACATCCCATAAATGAAGAAAAGCAAAAAAACTGATTGGTCATTAATATGCTACATCAGAGATTGAAGCACAGAGCTAGGCTGGGTCACTCATCTCAATTAAACTTTAGCATTCCACGTAGGGCTCAGGATGTTACATATCTGTGATGGCATCTTGGTCACCTCGATTTGTGTGCTAGTGTGTCAGGGACAAGGTGGCACCAGCCACCATTCATGCATGGCAGGAAAAACTATGGACCCTTACAGTCTCCAAACATGTCATCTTCTGAGCTTCACTTTCTTGCCCCTTGAATCATTAATACCTTCAATGTTTCCTTTCAGAGAGAAGGCAGAAGCACAATGCTGCCTTTGTCAGGGTCCGAATGCAATGGAGGAGGCAAAGGAGGGAGAGACGACTCCGCACAAGGCTCCAGCAGGAGGGACATGGTCAAGCGAAGCCAGAGCATGAACAGGAGGGTCAGGAGCAGAGATTATGGGTATGCCAGACCTAGGGCTTATTGTAGAAGAGTCTCTTATTTACAAATAAGCGAGAGGCAATGCCATGCATGTCTGCGCTTGTCCTGAGCTCTGGTACATCGCAGGTGTCACATTCTTCTTGAAGACCTGATGACATGCAGAGTTGGAAGGTATCCCCTGTCAATGGCTTTGAAGGCGACCACAGCACTCACTTCTTTGCCTCTGATTCTTTCCAAGGATCAACAGGGTACCTGTGCAGCAACACATCGATGCATAAAGGTCACAGATGCCCTTTACAGGAAGGCCCATCATGATGTCAGGTTTGCTCTGGATGAAGATAGCCAGGCTGCAACATTCACCGGCTCCGCCACCATCTCAGGCTTCCCAAGAGTGCAGGGTGCAATATACTGCACCTATGTGGCTATACGGGCTCCATGGCAGCAGGCCCTAATGTTTATAAACCACAAAGGCTATCATTCCATCAATGTAAACTGGTGTGTGATCACTGGAAGAACATACAGCATGTTTGTGAGTGGTACCCTGGGATTTGCCATGACTCCTACATCCTGAGTCACTCCCAGGTGCCTGAGATTTTCGAGGGGCCATTACGCCTGCAGGGATGGCTGCTTGGGGATAAGGGAAACCCACTGAAACTATGGCTGATGACACCATTGCATTACCCTCAGAGTCGTTCTGAGGAGAGGCACAATGTTGCTCACAGCTTCACAAGCTCTCTTATAGAGAAGACCCTAGGGCTTCTGAAGATGCGCTTCAGATGCTTGGACCACTCAGGTGGCTCATTACAATACACTCCCAACAGGGTTTCCCGCATCATCGCAGTGTGCTGCCCCCTTCACAATCTGGCAATGCAAAAAGGTGAACCCTTGTCAGAGGATGAACTGGAGGAGGATGAGAGTTCATCGGAGGATGAAGATCCGGAGGCCCAGGAACCTCATGAGGCTGCTGAGAGTCAGTATGAACGCGACCATGCCATGGAAGAAGGAAAATGTGGGACACGTGTCCGTGATATGGTAATTACTGACAGGATCCAGGAAGAGTAAAGTTAAGTGAGGGAATATGGCCCCATCTCTCCTAGCCCTCAATGCAATTTACTTTCATCTCAGGGGATGTCCACTCACTCACAGCGAGAACGACTCCTGCATTCATACTTATGCATTCTGACGTCATGAATTGCCAGGCCATGATCTTTGCTTTGGTCAATGGGGCCCTGTGAGTGAGCTCACTCTGGGAACTGAAAGTCCACTTAGGAACAAGATCGATGTGAGAGAAGACTTGAAGCCTTCCTCGTCATCTAATGATGCAAACACTGCTGCGATGAGATGTGGACATGCTGAGTGATCGCCTCCTCCCATGCATGTCTGCTTTTCTGCCACTACCACTGAGGAGACACAAATGCCGCTAGAATATCAGTGCTGATGAGCTGCCCTCACTCAATGGTGCTCCTTCAGGAAGAAGAGTTAGAAACGCTTCCATCATACACTTCAAATAAAGATTTAAACACACCTCCCTGACATCACACAAGGATGCGGAGACCAGTTCAATTGAGGTTGACATCACAGGGATGTGAATCTCACAGTGGGACACTATCACTGAGTGGGAGGAAGGCTAAATCTCGAAATAAAAGGATTCCAAAGAACAAAATCACAACACCCAAAACGGCCCAAAACATTCACATAACCATCAAATGCATTCACAAAAGTGAAATTTCTTTACATGTCTAGCACACCCATGACCCAAAAGTGACATCAATTTTTCTTAACTTTACTAACTCTACCGCTACACCTTGGTGCAGCCCCGACACGCGCAGCAGAGATGGAGGCAGCCTGCTAACTGCTACGTCCTGATGTATGTGATGAACTTGGCGGACGTCCTCTGGTGGCCTGAGGCCTGGAGGGCCCAGCCTGATAAGGGTCCCCTGCTCAGGGACAGAAGCGCACTCGGCAGCCTGAGAAGCTGGAGTGGATGGGGTCACAGGCAGAGGGGCTGTGAGCGGCTACACACCCTTGGAGTGTCCTGAGAGGAGGCCCCAGGGGTGTCCGGCTGACGCTCATCCTCCCTGTGGGTGTCTGACAGCCCCGCCCTGGCTCCTGCTGGAGATGATGCACCTGGAGGGGGGGGTCATGGTGCCTCATCTGCATGTCGCCTACATCCTGATGGTGCCCACCAGGGTGATTGGTCATGGAGTGCAAGGCTGAGTGCAAATCCAACAAGAGCTGCTGGACTAGCCTTCCCATGGTGACCTCGAAGTGGTCGCATGTTGGAGCCACGACATCAAACAGAACGCGGACGGACTCCTCCATCATTCACTCTGGTCTGCTGAGTGACTGTTGAATTTCTGCCTGATGTTCCACTGATGTCGTTGCATCTCCAGCATAGATTTGACATTTGCTTCCAGATGCTCATCATCTGACTCGGACTGAGCGGGTGGCTGGTCTCTAGCAGCCCTCCGAGTGCCAGAGACCTGGGCTGTCCCTGCCTCCCACTGCTGTGGGACATGTCAGTGAGGTGTTCCCCTGCAAGTCAGCCCAAGCCTAATCTACAGCTGTGCCCCACCGATGTGGGTGTGAGCACCTTGACCGTTCTTACGGAGCTTCCTCTTCGGACGTGGTCTGGGAGCTCGCACTGGTGCTGGACTTGCTTGGGGGCCTTGATCTGCTGGTGCCTAGAAAATAGAGTTTCAGTTAATGAGCATGAGCTAGATAAGACTGCATGTGACTCACTGTGATTGTCAGGATTTGATGAAGTGATGGATCTGTGATCCGTGCTAGGTTGCTGGGAGAGGCCAATCTCCCCTTCCCCACAGGAGCAATCCCTGTCCTCCCCAGCCAGCTCAGCTGCAGCCTCTTCAAACTCAGTGAGGACAATGATGTTGGCCGTCCCTCTACCGGTCTGCGATCTTTTGCGCCTGTTGTGTGCCAACTTGGCCTGTATGAAGATGGAAGAAAGGCATGTGATGAGAAGTGATGGAGCAGAGTTTGGGTGAGATGTATGTCCCCTGTGTGTGATGACCACTCCTCCCACCCGCCGCCCCCCCCTCTCCCCACCCCCCCACCCCGCCCCCAGAAGGGCCAGAAGATGGTGTGTAAGCAACATGATAGATTGGATGGTGGTGATCTGAAAGTCTCGGTGACAGAATGAGTGTTGATATGTGTCCCCGATTAATGGTTGCATGAGATCCCTGAATAGGATGGCCTGGTGGAGCAGACAGATGATTCACCCTCTTCCTGCACTAGATGGCATTGTAGGCATGGTTTCCAGCCGTGCTGACCTGCTCTGCGACAGCTTCCCAGGCCGGAGAGGTGAGGATGCTGCACTTCCCACAGCCATCCCTGGGATACATGACTTGCCTGTGCTCCTGCACTCCTTTGATCGAGGCCTGTAGGGCCTGCAGTGTGAAACTACCTTCATCTTGATGCCTCGGCCTTCTTCTTCTGGCTGCAAGACATCTCTGCATGTGTCCAGAAGACAGGGGGCCTGGAGAGAGAGAAATTATGTGTTGGACTGGCCTTTAAATATAGTGACCGGACCTTTGAACCAACCAGCTGATAGTGGGCAGACGAATCAGCTCCCAACCCGCCAAGTGATTCGGCCCGATACTCACCTGTGCATAATTAATGACCCTCCAAGTGCGGAATTGGGCACCAGTTCTCGCTATTTCGGCCAGCGGTGTGGGATCTGCCGAAACCACCCGCCACCGCACTTAGTCTCATAAATGGAAAATTCAACCCTATGTGTCTGTGTGGGTCTCCTGTCGCTATGCAACAGCACAGTTTTTCTACCTTGTGTTTGTTTTAGCTCCGTAATGAGTCGTAAAACCTCATTAAGATGCAGGCATCTTCTAAAGTGAAACCAAAACTCAAGTTCCCCCATCTTAACACACAAATACAGAAACACAAATTGCACTTAAACTTAAAGCTAAAACTCATTTCTAACACTGACAAATATGATTATAACTTACTTAAACTATCTCTAGTTCCTAATAATTCGTTTATCATTTCCCTGTCTATCTATCCCTCCATGCCCTCATCCCTCTGCGTCTTTGCATTCTCCTCCAGCCCTACAACCCTCCAAGAAACATACACTCTTCCAAATCTGGCCTCTTAAGCATGCTCAATTTTAATCGCTCCACCATTGGCGGCCATATCTTGAGCTGTGAAGGTCTAATCTCTGGAACCTCTCTGCCTCTCAAGTCTTTTTCTTCTTTTAAAATGCTTCATAAAAAAAACTACCTCTTTAACCAAGCTTTTGGCCCTCTCCCCTAATATCTCTTTATGTGACTCGATGTCCAATTCAAATACTGTTTGATAACACTCCTGTAAAGTGCCTTGGACTATTTTATTTCATTAAAGGTTCCATGTAAATACACATTATTGTTTTATAACACGGACCTTGAGTATTGCTGAAAAAAGACATTTTGTTGAAGCTTTTTGTCTTGCACTCATCAGCTCCTGATAAATGCAAGACGAAAAGCTTCGACAAAATGTCTTCATTCAGCAATACTTAAATACAAGTTGTTGTTGTCCACATTTATAATGAAAGCTATCTATGTATAGTTGACTTGCTGTAATTTTACCCTCCTGCGAGTGAAGATGCTACAGCATTTTTGCGACTGATTGACTCAAATTCCATGTATGTAAAACAGCAAAGAAATCAGAGATTCAGGATTGCTGTAGGAGAAGTGGTAGAAATCTACTGATGGAAAGCACAAGTAATGCCAATTGAAACATCTTTCAAAATTCTTTTGGGCTCCATTTTATTTCTAACTGCCTCCAAATGGTGTGTTATAGTTCACTCAGGGAGTCTCAGTTGCAGTAGCAGCATACGTTGTAGCCTGGAGCCAGATGGTAGAGGCTTCAACTCTCCTTCCATCACGTGGCTGGCCAGGAATCTCTCCCAATCTTACCATGTATGTTGGAAGGATTTGCAGGTTGATACTCAACCTGTTTGGCCGTGTTATGAACACTCCTTCCTTGGCCATCAAATCGCAGGAGCGGATTTGAACCTAGAGTTCCTAGTTTACGGACATGGATGCTATCCAATGCACCACAAGACCGCCCAGTCTCAAAATAAGGACGCCAAATTTACATGGACCTTGACCCCATCAGTTCTCCTAGAATCGCACCTCTGGTGCAGTTGGATGCTGAACCTGTCTAAGTATGCAGGGTTAACGGGAGGGAACTTCACTTCCTTGAGGTTGACATGCACCGATAACAGTATGATTATGAAAAGCTTATCTTCAGAGAGGCAAAGGATTCACCATTCACTTTCTTCAAATAGCTGAGTTGTGTGTGAAGGCACTGGCAACTCACACAACTAATATTAATGATGGCCCAATTTCAGGCTTGAGGCTTATTAAATTTAACACATGCATGTCGAGCAATTGCCTTCTCACCAAACAGCAGGTATCAGTGCATTTTTACCCCTATGTGACACTTGTTAAGGATGCAAAGCAATCTTAGCACAATGGGTTCGCTAGGTTTGGAAGCAGAAATTTACAGGTTGCTACAATTTCTTTCTGATTGACCTTAGGAATTTACAGGCAGTTGTAAATGACTTCCATACAGTGGCTACTTAAACAGTGATCTTAAAGTGAGAGAGCTGAGATACTCAGTCATATCCCAGAAGCCAAATTACCCATGAAGAATACCATAGGAGATATTAACATCATGAAACACTTTTACCATCAAGGGTTCCTGTCCTGGAACATTTAGTTTAAAGTTGTCTTGGATTGCTATAGGAGAACACATATAAATGCAAAATTAAAACAGAAAAACATGTCAAGCGACACATATGAGGCAAAGGTAGGAATGTATTTCAACTGCCGAAATCTGATGTGGGATTACACTTGAAATCCCAGCTTTTAGATGTTGACCCAGCTGCTCAGACTTTATAAATGTAAACAGATCTTCATGGCTATTACCTCATTGCTGTTTATGCACAGATTGGCTGTGATGTTTACAACATTGCAACAATGACTGCACTTTAAAAGTACTTCATTGATGATAACACCTTTTGGGAAATCCTAGCGTTGTGAAAGACCCCGCATCAATATAAACTTTTCTTCTTTTTCTTCTTTTCTGTTTACTTACAAACATTAGATGATTGTGCAATGTCCAGCACCAATCGCGATTCCTCAGATACTGAAGCAGCTCATGTCAAAATGCAGCAAGACCTGTACATGGGGAGGCGGTGGTATAGTGGTATTGTCACTAGACGAGTATTCCAGAGACCCAGGTTAATGCCCTGGGGACCCAGGTGTGATTACCACCATTGTCGATGGTGAAATTTGAATTCAATAAAGATCTGGAATCAAAAGTCTGATGATGACCACAAAACCACTGCCAATTGTCGTAAGAACCCATCTGGTTCACTAATGCCGTTTAAAAAAATATTCAGGCTTGGGCTGATAAGTGGCAAGTAATATTCATGCCACACAAGTGCCAGGCATGACCATTTCCAACAAGCGACAATCCAATTATCTCCCCTTGACATTCAATGGCATTTCCATCACTGAATCCCCCACTATCAACATCCTGGGGGTTACCATTGACCAGAAACTGAACTGGACCAGTCATATAAATACTGTGGCTACAAGAGCAGATCAGATGCTGGGAATTCTGCAAGAGTAACTCACCTTGTGACTCCTCAAAGCCTGTTTACCATCTACAAAGCTCAAGTCAGGAGTGTGATGGAATACTCCCCACTTGCCTGAATGAGTGCAGCTCCCACAGCACTCAAGAAGCTTGACACCATCGAGGGCACAGCAGTCCGCTTCATTGGCACCTCATCCACCACCTTTAACATTCTCCCCCTCCACCACCAACAACAGTGGCTGCAGTGTGTGCCATCTACAAGATGTGATGCAGCAACTCACCAAGGCTCCTTCAATAGTACCTTCCAAACCCGTGACCTCTACCATCTAGAAGGACAAGGGCAGCAGATGCATAGGAACACCTCACCTGCAAGTTCCCCTCCAAGCCACTCACTATCCTGACTTGGAAATATATTGCTGTTCCTTCACTGTCGCTGTGTCAAAATCCTGGAGCTCTCTCCCTAACAGCACTGTGGGTGTACCGACACCACATGGACTGCAGTGGTTGAAGAAGGCAGCTGGCCACCACCTTCTCAAGGGCAATTAGGGATGGGCAATAAAAATGCTGGCTTAGCCAGCGAAACCCACATCCCGTGGAAGAATTTTTAAAACTTCAAAATTGTGGACACTTATCAGCAAATACTTATATTATTCCTTTTGCAACAAAGCTCAATAAAGTCCTGTGAAAATACAATTGTGCTGCAAGGACTCAAAGCTAACTGGAGTTCTAAAGTGAAGCAGAATCTCCTCTTAAGACATGGAGTATCAAAGATATGGATCTTCTTAAGTGTCAGCTTCCACAGTTGGTAGTAGTCTCACCTCTTGGGCGGAATTTCTGTGCCCGCTGGCAGCAGGCATGATAGGTGGTGTGAGCAGACAATATGGTGCGATTGGTTTCGCGATGGCAGGAAGGGAGGTCGCGATTGTCTGCTCAGCCCACCAACGGTGGGTCGCACTTCCCGGTCGTTGGGAACCTCATTATAATATGTCAGCATAACATTAACAGGCCATCCCCCCAGGCTCTTGCACCCCGTTGGATCATCCTCCCACGTCGGTGAGAAAGCACGCCAATGTGTTTGACAACAACACAGAGGTGACATGCACTCGGCAGCCTGCACTTTGGGTGAACTGCAGGTGAATGCGCAGCATTGTTCTGCAGAGCTTGCCAGGGACGCCTGTTGCTTTGCAGGCTCCAGGGGTGCCGGAAGCGTTAGGGTTAAGTGCCGCTCTGCCTCGGGGATGACTTTTGAGAGTGAGGGGAAGTGCAGATCATGTACCGCCCTGCTTCGGAGGGGCTTGTCAGGGTGAAGGGGAGCGGGTGGACAAGTGCAGCCTTGCCTCTCAGGCAACTTGTGAGGGGGGGAGCAAGTGCAGCCTTGCCATTGAGGTGACTGGTGGCGAAATGGGTGGTGGTTAAGGGCCACCCTGCCGTTGAATATAGCGCACAAGCATTCAGGGTGGGGAGTAGGGTGGGCGAGGGAAGTGGCCACGCATTCAGGAAACCTGTAGAAAGTGACCATTCCTCTGCCACTGAGATAGTTCAGGTGCAGCCACATTGATATGATTGGGGTCAGGCTCCTAGCTTATCTGCCCACTCAAGCAACGCATCAAAGCACCACCTAGTTCCCCAGAGCTACCCCCACCTCCCGACCCCCCCACCCGCCCCTGCAAATTCATGAACTTTAGTGGAATGCAGAGCAGTTGGATGACTGCACACATTGTACAAGCTCCTTGCTAGAGCTGGCCATGGAGCAGTCACTGGTGGAGGCGCTCACAGCCCCTTGCAATGCCAGTTTGGGCCAGTCTCTCCCATGGTTCAAGCTAACAGTGCCACCTTGCAGTGTGAGTTAGGAGAATGCCTGCACCTGAGCTGATAGCGCAGCATGCAGTCCAATGGGCAAAGCTGCTGTCAATCGGTCAGGTGGAGTGGGGCGGTGGTGGGTGGGATTTCGGGCAGCCATGCAGTGCACTAATCCCAGGCCAACTAAATGGCAGCAAGTACTCTCACGGATGTGTTAAGGGGCCATCACACTTAACCAGGACAGGTTCTTAGTACACCCATGTGAACCACGTGTCTCTCTCTTTCATCCTGCAGGAGGAATACATCAGGATCGTGGAGCCTGGTGAACTAGCTATATGCCTGATGGCCTACAGAGTGCGAAGAAGATGAAGGAGAGAGCGGCTGAGACTCCTAGCAAGGAAGAAGAGGTGGCTGGGGCTCCCACACATGCCACCCTAGAGCCACAGTGAGTCATCGCTGGTCGGCACCTAGCGACACCCAGGGTCTATAGATGCTGCCTTTCATTCCTGCAGATGACCAAGAACCGAAGACTGCAAGTGTCTAGGGAACTGGTCGCTCACATCTGCCAGTTACTGCAGGATTTGACACCATGAGGACATGGAGGGCATCCACTGCCAGTAGCTGTGAAAGTGACCATGGTGCTCAATTTCTACGCCAATGGCTCCTTTCAGGGCTCCACAAGTGACCTCTATGGGATGTCACAAACCTCCACCCACAAATGCATCTGAAGTACTAGAAACACATCCTGCAGGTGTGTGCATGGTTTCCAGGGAGCGTGCACGACGTCTACTTCCTCAGTCAGTCACAGACCTCTGGAGACTTCCTGGGTCCGCAGAGGCTGCAGGCGTGGACCCTTGGGGACAAGGGCTACCTGCAGAGGCCGTAGCTGATGACAGCCAGGCGGCAGCCTCAGACTGCAGCAGAGCGGTGCTATAATGAGGCTCATACTGCAGCTCACACCTTGGTGGAGCAGTTCATCAGGATGCTGAAGATGAGGTCCTGGTGCCTGGACCAGTCTGGTGGAGCCTTGCAATACAGTCCACAGAGGGTATCATGCATTGTCGTCATCAGCTGTGCCCTTTACAACCAGGAGCTCCAACAGGGAGAGGAGCTGGCTGAGGAGGAGCTGTACGTCTCCTCCAATGAGGAGATACCTAGGGAAAGAGTAGGGCCCATTAAGGACCATGGTTGTAATTTGTGTGTGGAGTCGGAAGACGTAGGTAGGGTTCTAAATGAATACTTTGTGTTGGTGTTTACAAGTGACAGGGATGACATGGGTATGGAAATCAGGCAGAAGGACTGTGATATAATTAAAGAAATTAGCACAGAAAGGGAGGAGGTCCTAAGTGGTCTGGCAGGCTTAAAAGTAGGTAAATCTCCAGGCCCAGATGAAATGTATTCCAGACTGTTGAGTGAGGCAAGGGAGCAGATAGCAGGGGCACTGGCAATAATTCTCAATACCTCTCTGGCCACAGGAGAGGTGTCAGAGGACTGGAGGGCAGTCAATGTGGCACTGTTATTTAAGAAGGGAGGAAGGGATAAACCAGGGAAGTACAGGCCAGTCAGTCTAACCTCAGTGGTGGAGAAACTATTGGAAGCAATTCTGAGGGACAGAATTAATCTACACTTGGAGAGGCAGTGATTAATCAAGGACAGTCAGCATGGTTTTGTTAAGGGGAGGTCATCTCTGACCAATTTGATTGAATTTTTCGAAGAGGTGACCAGGTGTGTAGATGAGGGCAATGCATTTGATGTAGTCTGCTTGGACTTCACCAAGGCTTTTGATAAGGCCCTGCATGAGAGACTGATAACGAAGATAAGAGCCCAAGGGATCCAAGGCAATTCAGCAAATTGGATCCAGAATTGGCTAAGTGGCAGGAAGCAGAGGGTGATGGTCAAAGGTTGTTTTTGTGACTGGATGCCTGTGTCCAGTGGGGTTCCACAGGGATCGGTGTTGGGTCACTTGCTGTTTGTGGTATATATACACAATTTAGACTTGAATATAGGTGGGTTGATCAGCAAGTTCACGGATGACACAAAAATTGGTGGGGTGGTAAATGGTGAGTAGGATAGCCTTAGATTACAGGAGGATATAGACAGGCTGGTCAGATGGGCTGATGAGTGCCAAATGGAATTTAATCTGGATAAGCGTGAGGTTGTGCACTTGGGCAGGACAAACAAGGCATGGGAATATACGATGAATGGCAGGACCCTGGGAAGTACCGAGGATCAGAGGGACCTTGGTGTGCATGTGCACCGACCCCTTAGGGTAGCGGGATAGGTAGATAAGGTGGTTAAGAAGGCACATGGGATACTTGCCTTTATTAGCCGAGGCATAGCATATAAGAGTAGGGAGGTTATGTTGGAACTGTATAAAACGCTGGTTAGGCCACAGCCAGTGTATTGCGTGCAGTTCTGGAATCCGCATTATAGGAAGGAAATGATTGCACTGGAGAGAGTGCAGAAGAGATTTACCAGGATGTTGCCTGGGCTGGAGAGTTTTAGTTATGAGGAGATATTGGATAGATTGGGGTTATTTTCCTTGGAGCAGAGGAGATTGAGGGGGGACATGATTGAGGTGTATAAAATTATGAGGGGCATAGATAGGGAATACAGATAGGGAATACATAGTTCCGATGAAGGGTCATACGGACTCGAAACGTCAACTGTATACCTCTCCGTAGATGCTGTCAGACCTACTGAGTTTTTCCAGGTATTTTTGTTTTTGTTCTAGATTTCCAGCATCTGCAGTATTTTGCTTTTGACTTAGAATAGTTAGGTACTTGTTTGACTGACGCAGGCTCGATGGGCCGACAGGCCTTTTTCTGTGCTGTAGACCTCTATGACTCTATGGCTCTATGAATATAATGCCGATGGGGATGAGGCTGAGGAGGTCTTGGAAGCGACGATGACGGGGATGAGGCCTTTGCATTGGCTAGGCGAGGCGGGTGCGCTCGGGAGGCCCTCATAGCTGCTAGATTTGTGGAGGATAATGACGAAATGCAGTGAGGTGACCCCATAGATTCTCACAGCACATTTGTGAATGTTTGTCTCCAGTCTGACTTATGGCAGTGCGAATACCCTCTGTGATAATGCTCCTGTCATGGAGGCCCTAATAGTTGCTAGATTGCAGAAGGATGATGACGACATACATTGAGGACATTCTTTAAATCTTCACACAGCCTCTGAGAATGTCTGACTCCCGTCTGGCTGAGGGCAGCTCACTTGTGCTCTGTGATCAGGGTCATATCATAGAGACGCAGCCATGAAACTTTAGAGGCATCTGATGCTTTGTCCACCTTCAGCACTTGAGCCCTTCAGGAGCTGGAGCACAGCATCAGTGGTCCAGCCCCACCTTAAAGGTGCTGAGAACACATGGAGAGAATGAGTGAACTCTGTGGCGCCTGCCCACTACATTCTGGCAGCAATGACCAGCACCATCGAGGTGCAAGCATCAATAATGTATCCAGGGAACATGAGGCTGGACCATCACCTTGGTCTGAAGGCTGCACAAAACACAGGGAAAAGGCCCTGGACTGAGATAGCTGCTTTTATCTCGTGCAGAAAGATTTCACATCTGAGTGACACAAACACTGCTCATCAGAACAAGGAGCCATAGGCAGGGAGACATTCTTGGGAGTTTATTGACAAAAGTGAACAGTATGTACAAGTGATTAACACCTGTGCCCAGGCTACGCAACTAATTGTCCTTAACTGTTCTAACCCTGCCGCTACATTTTGGTACTCCCCAGATATCCACAGCGGAGGTGGAGGCAGCCTGCTGACTGCGACGCCCTGTCTGTGACAACTTTGGCGGGCGTCCTCTGGAGGGCCAAGACTTGGAGGGCCCTGGCCTGCTTTCAGGATCCTGCTGTGTGGCAGTGGCACCCTCTTCGGCCTGTGGAGCTCGAGCTGCTGAGGTCACAGGAAGAAGGGAGCCGGATGGGCCGGACACTCTCGGAGTCACCTGGATGGATGGGCCCGGATGTGTGCACCTGCTGATCCTCATCCCTGTGGGTACCCGGGGGCCCCAGGCTGACTCCTTGTGGAGCAAGGGTAGCTGGAGTGAGATCGAGCTGCCTGACACTCCTCTCATGTACATGCTGTTGGAGGCCAACTATGGCATCAGCGATGGAGTTAAGCCCACGTAGCAGTGCAGGAGTGACGTCCTGGACCACTGTCTCCATGGCGGCTGCCATCCTACCAGTGTTGACCTTGGTGTGTTGGCATGCCGACGCTATCACCTCAGACTAAAGGTGGATGGACTCCTCCATCGTGCCTTGCAATCTGAGGAGTGCAGCGGACATCCCTTCCTCATGTTCCCGAGCTTGTCTTTGCAGCTCCAGCAACTGTGACATGATCGAGTCCAGAGGCTCATCATCTGACTTGGACTCAGCAAATTTCTGGCCTCCAGCAGTCCTGCTGTGGATCAGACAGTGCGATGTGCTCACCAGATTTTGATCCCAGGGATGCTCTAAAGCTAGGTCCCACTGAGGTGTGTGTCTCTGCACTGGTGGAGGGTGTGGGTGAACGCTGTGACAGGACTTCAGGGAGGGTGACTTCAGATTCCTCTTCAGAGGTTTCTTCGGGGCTTCATTGGAGGCCCTGGTCATGGACTCTGTCGGCTGTTTCCCAGATGTGCCTGCGGAAGCAAGGAGAGATAATTAGTGCATGGCAGTGACCTGTGAAACAGGACACATCCCTCATGCCATGATTGTCTGATGGATGTTGCACTGCTGGATCCTCAATTGGTAGACCAGCGCCGACCTCACCGTCAGCACAAGACCGGTTCAGATTGTGGCTGGTCAGTTGGATGGCTCTGTTTTCAAAGTCCGTGGAGACCTTGATTTCAGGCATTCCTCCACCTGTTTGTGGCCACTCCCTCTTGTTGTGTGCCAGCTTGTCCTGCATGGATAGAGATGGAGAAAGTGTAAGCAGGATGCTTGCCAGGCCAGATGATAAATGTGCCTGGCCTGTGCAGGTAGCGAGTGGTCCTATGGACGGGATGAGGACAATGACGGTGTGTGTGAGAGCGTGAATAGTGGTGTCCCTTGAGGGCAGTGAATGAGGGCCCTGTGGATGTGTGATGAGTGTGTTAGTTGAGAGTGATGAGAAGAGTGACTTACCCGGGGGAACAGAGGAGATCATTCATCCTTTTGCAGCACTGGGTGGCTGTCCCCTTCTGGAGGATGTTGGCACTGACCACCACTGCCACCACCTCCCAAGCCTCATTGCTCATGGTGCTGCCCATCCTGCGGCCAGAGCGGGGGTACAGGACATCAGAGCATGCCTCAATGGCATCCACTAGTCAGTCGAGGGACCCGTCATTAAACCGGGGTGCTGCAGTCTTCTTGCCTTTGAGGGCCATATCTCCTGGGCAGCAGTGGTGAGCTGGAATCAATGAGTGCTGTGCTTGTGGCTGGCCTTTAAACATGGCGTCTGGCGTGATGCTACGATAGGGTGATGGCGGGTGGGCAGGCAGGTGAATGAGGAGCCCGCCTGCCATGGAAATTGTGTGTTTCCCAGGAGTGCACAAATAATGAGGCGGGCTTGGGACGGTACGGCGTGAAAACCCGCCATCAGCGTTTTACCCACCCACTACTACACTTAGTGCAAATTTGGGAAAATTCTGCCTAGAGTTCAGATCAGGTGCATCCCAGGTTGCCAAAGGAAGTGAAGCAGCAGTGACTTTGGTCATAATCTTTCAATACTTCTTAGATATGACGCTAGAGGACGGTGCATTTAAAATGCTACATTCTTGGTCAAAAAAGGGAGAGGGACAAACCTGGTAACTATAGGCCAAACAGCATAATTTCATTGCCTGCGAAAGTTTTAAGGACAATGCTCCAGGATAAAATTAGTTGACACTTGGTAAAACGTGGGTTAATAAATGACAGCCAGCATGAATATGTTCAAGGCAATTCTAAAGTCAGAGTTTAAAAAAATGTATCTGTTGATTATTTCAACACTGCACATGAACACAGCAATTACTACTTTGGGGTTAGCAGGCTGGAGCTTGAAATGTTGACTTTATTCTGACAAGAGCAAGACTAAGGTATAAAAAGAGCAACTTAGATTTGATTTTAAATGGTGTCTCTTTTCATCCAACAACAGGGATACTGTATCATTATTTAAGCAATTATATAGGGTGGGAACAAAGTGGATAGGGTCCGTGACATAAAATGTCAGTCACTATTTACTGTGTAAATTAGAACTGGTGCATGGAGGTTTCTGCATCATCTGTCAGTCATTATGTGGAGATGAATCCAACTAGGCTAACAGGGCAATAACATCAAGCAATGTCCATGCAAGTATTGTAGCTGCTCCATAGTCAATAATATCATCTATCAATCAACCACATTAACTACAAAGCAAAGGTCATTAATGTACATTTCTAAACTTGCATGCTTAAAATAACTGTCATTGCTTCCTCTGCCCTAGGGCTCCAACTAGGCAACTGTCGAGTAATGCTTATTAACTTGTTTAAAGAAACAGATCTTTTCCCCTATATTGGTTGTTGTTGTTCTATACTTTATTTATTTTATTCGGATCTCGTGTGTGATATCACACATGCTTATGCATTGTTAAGATACATAACTTTGTCTTTAGCAAACATTACTTCATTACAGGTTTGCTTTCGATTTTGTCTCCATTTCCATCTTGCCACAAGCATTTGAGATTTTTGTAGTACAATACGCACTGCCAAAGTCATTAAGAGTCAATTATGCTGAAAATTACAAGTAGAACAGTGGGAAAACCACCCATTTGCAATCTTTGAATGATGAATTCTAGTGTTAGCCACTGACAATATCTAATGCATTTTGGAGATTAATGCTTCCACCTTATCAGAAAAATGGTCACAGAAGCAGAATCTACTCACATCTCTCCTGCTGCAGCTGTAAATCTCCTGATGACTATAATGTTCTGAGGAAGAAGAAGGGGAGCCAAGTTACAAGTTCCTCTTGATGTGACTGTGCGTGTTTACTGAAAAATTATGCTTACAGTGCTCCTGGCTCTGCAGATATTTCTTAAGCAGCTAATAAGATTAATGATACATTTTTTGATTAATAGGCTGAAAGTCACAATGACCATCAACATTTTTGCTGTTGACTCGTCAAAATGGTTTGCTTTGATTAAGCAGGTGTTAGAAGCCCTTGCTGGTTATGTGAATAACATAACTGATTAGGATTCCAAATATTGAGCAACAGCATATGTGCCAGACCTTTACCTGAAAATGAAAGAATTATCTCACAGCCTGAAAGTCCCATCAAGAATCAAAAGATCTTTTTTAAACATGTGGGGAAGATCATGAGGGTCGGAGGGGGGAGGGGGTAGATTATGGAGGTTGGGGGGAGGTCCTGGAGAATAGGGAGGAAGATTGTGACGATCGGGAGGAAAGATGATGGAGGTTATGTGGGAGTGGAGGGGGAGGGAGGTGAGGGGAGTTGGAGATCATGGGAGTTGTCAGGGGGCCAGACACTTACCTTATGGATCCTTATGGATCATTTCCTTTCCCCCCCTTCTCCTGATGGGGTTCCCCAGCCTCCATGTCTTGTGACTAAAAGTCCTGGTAAAATGGAGGGACACAGCCTTCTGAAAAACTTTTATTGACTGACCTATTTCTTGAAGGCAGATCCCTCTCCACTGAATTGCCTCAGTTGAAATCGGCAGTGCACAGGTTACAGCCGGACTTAAGATTTAATTTTTTTAAAAATTTCCAAACCGCCATCGAGCCACCCATTTTGGGTCATGAAAATTCTCTCCATTGTGTACAGCTGCCTATTGGTCCTGTTATTGCACCAAGAAATCCAGGGCGGAATTGTCTCACATTTGCACTAAGTGCGGTAGCGAGCTGGTAAAACGGCGCTTTGCCTGTCGGCCGCTCTGGCGAGTTTTCACACTGTATCATCCCAAACCCACTACATTATATATGCATTCCTAGGAAACATACCGTTTCCACGGCAGGCGGACTCCCATTCGCCCACCCGTCCGCCATCACCTCGCCGCTTCATCACACCACGTGCACACATCTCAGTACTTCCAGCCCACAACTGCTGCTGGGAAGATGTCCACAAAAGGAAAAGAGACTGGAGCCCCCAGGTTTAGTGACACGTCACTGGAGCTCATTTCACATGCCGTGGAGTGCTGCCAGGATGACCTCTAACCCCGCTCTGGCCACAGGATCGGGAATGGTATGACCAACCAACCAGGCTTGGGAGGCGGTGGCAGTGATGGTCAGCACCAACACCCTTCAGAAGAGGACAGCCACCCATTGCCGCAAGAGGTTGATCTCCTCCGTTCAAGTCACTCTTCTCATCACTCTCACTCACACACTCACAAACTCATCACACACCCACAGGGCCCTCACTCACTGCCAGTTCAAGGGATATCACCATTCACTCTCACACACACACCTTCATTGTCCTCATCCCGTCCATAGGACCACTCACCACCTACACATGCCAAGCATCCTTATCATCTGGCCTGGGAGGCATCCTGCTTATATTTTCTCTATCTCTATTCATGCAGGACAAGCTGGCACACAACAAGAAAAAGAGGTCGCAGACCAGTGGTGGAATGCCCGAAATCAAAGTCCTCACGGACTTTGAAAACACAACCATCCAGCTAGCCGATGACGATCTGGATTGGCCCTGTGTTGACAGTGAGGTCGGCGGTACTCTACCAAGTGAGGGTCCAGCAGCGCAACATCCATCAGACAACCATGCTGTGAGTGATGTGTCCTGTTTCACAGGCCACTGCCATGCACTAATTATCTCCCCTTGCTTCCACAGGCACATCTGGGAAACAGCCGACAGAGTCCATGACCCAGGGCCTCCAATCAAGCCCCAAAGAAACCTCTGAAGAGGGATCTGGAGGCACCCTCCTTGAAGTCCCATCATAGCACTCACCCTCACCCTCCACCAGCGCAGAGACACACACCTTGGTGGGACCTAGCTTTAAAGTAGCCTCGGGATCACAATCTGGTGAGCACATCACACTGTTTGATCCACAGCAGGCGGAGGCAGGGACTTCCCAGGTGTCCGCCACTTGGGGGACTGCTGCAGGCCAGAAATATGCTGAGTCTGAGTCAGATGACAAGCTCCAGCTCACAGTTGCTGGAGCTACAAAGGCAAGCTCGGGAACGTCAGGAAGGGGTGTCCGCTGCACTCCTCAGGTTGCAAGGCACAATGGAGGAAATTGTCCACCTTCACTCTGAGCTGATAGTCCATGCCAACGCACCAAGGTCAACACTGGTAGGATGGCAGCCGCCATGGATGTCGTTCCTGCACTGCTGCATGGGCTCAACTCCATCGCCAATGCCATAGTTGGGCCACAACAATGTGTATGTGAGAGGGGTGTCGGCCAGCTCGATCTCATCACTTCTGCTCATGGAGTCAGCCTGGGGCCCTCGAGAACCCACAGGGAGGAGGATCAGCAGGTGCATACACCAAGGCCATCCATCCAGGTGACTTGGGGAGTGTCCGGCCCATCTGAATCCCCTCTGTGACCTCAGCAGCTCCAGTTCCACAGGCCGAGGAAGGTGTCACTGCCACACAGCAAGACCCCGAAATCAGGCTGGGGCCCTCCAAGTCTCAGTTCTCCAGAGGACGCCTGCCAAGGTCATCACAGACAGGCTGCCTCCAAGTCCGCTGTGGATATCTGGGAAGCACCAAGATAGTGGCAGGGTTAGGAAAGTGAAAAAGAATTAGTTGCACAGCCTGGGCACGGGTGTTAATCCTTTGCACATGCTGTTCACTACTGTCAATAAACTAGCAAGAGTGCCTCCCTGCCTATGGCTCCTTGTTCTGATGAGCAGTGTTCTGGTCACTCAGATGTGAAACCTTTCTGCACAAGATAAAGGCAGGTGTCTCAGTCCTGGGTCTTTTTTCTGTGCTCTGTGCAGCCTTCAGACCACAGTGATGACCCAGCCTCACACTCCCTGGAAACATTACTAATGTCTGCACCTCGGCGGTGCTGGTCATTGCTGCCAGAATTGAGTGGGCAGGCACCACAGAGTTCTCTCATTCACTCCGTGTGTTCTCAGCACCTTTAAGGTGTCCCCCATCTCTTCAGCATCTGTGACCAGTGACGCTGTGCTCCTGAAGGGTTCAGGTACTGAAGGTGGACAAAGGATCAGATGCTTCTAAAGTTTCACGGCTGCGTCTCTATGATATGACCCTGACCACAGAGTGCAAGTGAGCTGCCCTCGGCCAGACAGGAGTCAGACATTCTCAGAGGCTCTGTGTAGATCTATGGAGTGTCCTCACTGCATGTCATCATCATCCTCCTGCAATCGAGCGACTATTAGGGCCTCCACTGCATCTCCATGACAGGAGATTCTCGCCGAGGGTATTCGCACTGCAATAAGCCAGACTGGAGTCAAATGTTCACACATGCAACGTGAGGATCAATGGTGTCTCCTCACTGGATGTCATCATCATCCTCCACGAATCTAGCAGCTATGAAGGCCTCCCAAGCACGCCTGCCTCATCTGGCCAGTGCAAGGCCCTCATCCCCATCATCGTCACTTCTGAGCACCTCCTGACCCTCATCCCCGTCGGCGTCCTCCTCATCAGAGGGGACTTGCAGCTCCTCCATCTCCTCCTCAGCCAGCTCGTCTCCCTGTTGCAGCACCAGGTTGTAAAGGATGCAGCAGACACCATGTGTGGACTGTATTGCAGGACTCCATTAGATCGGTCCAGGAACCTTATTTTCAGCATCCCGATGGTTTGCTCCATCAAGTTGCGAGCCGCAGCATGGGCCTCATTATATCGTCACTCTGCTGCAGTCTGAGGCCGCCGCGCGGGTGTCATCAGCCACTGCCTCGGTAGCCCTTGTCCCCAAGGAGCCAGCCCTGCAGCTTCTGTGGACCCTGGAATACGTCAGGAATCTGTGACGAATTGAGGATGTAGGAGTCATGCACAGTCCCTGGAAATTGTGCGCAGACCTGCAGGATGCATTTGTGGTGGTCGCACACTAGCTGCACATGCAGTGAGTGGAACCCCTTGCGGTTGATGTAGTTCACCGCGTGTTGAGATGGAGATCTGAGCACCACATGGGTGCAGTCAATCGCACCCTGCACCTGTGGAATCCCGAGGTCTGGGCGAATCCAATCGCATTTGCATCCTGGCTGTTCTGGTCCCGGGCGAAATGCACAAAGTTGTGTGCCCTCACAAAGATGGCATCTGTGGTCTCATGGATGCATTTGTGGGTGGCAGATTGTGAAATCCCACAGATGTCACCTGTGGAGCCCTGAAAGGAGCCACTGGCATAGAAATTGAGCGCCGCAGTCATTTTCACGGCCACTGGCAGTAGATGCCCTCCATGTCCCCATGGCGCCAAATCCTGTGCTAGCTGGCAGACATGACCTGATAGTTCCCTAGACATGCGCAATCTTTGGCGCCACTGGTTCCCAGTCATCTGCAGGAATGAAAGGAGGCATCTATAGACCCTGGGTGTCACTAGACACCAACCAGTGACAGCTCGTTGTGGCTCTTCAATGGCATGTGCCCCTTCTTCCTGAGGTTGCTGCTCCTGCCTCTGTGTGGCCAGGTGCCTCAGTTGCTCTCTCCTCCATCGTCTTTGCTTTCTGTAGCCAATCAGGCATACAGCTTGTTCACCAGGCTCCATGATCCTGATGTACTCCTTCTGCAGGATGAAAGAGAGAGACACATGGGTTAGCATGGGTGTACTAAGAACCTCTCTTGGTTAAATGTGAAGTCCCCTTAACAATGCCCAGGAAAGGCTGGCCACCTCTTGGATGGCCAGAGATTAGTGCGCTGCATGGCTGCCCGAAACCTTACCTTCCTCCGCCCCACTCCACCTAACCGATTGGCAGCTGCTTTGCCCATTGGACTGCATGCTGTGCTGTCAGCTCAGACGCAGGCATTCTCCTAACTTGCACTGCAAGGCTGCAGTGTTAGCTTGAACCATGGGGGAGACTGGTCCATACCGGGATGATACATTGCAAGGGGCTGTGAGCGCCTCCACCAGTGACTGCTCCATGGCCAGCTTTAGCAAGGAGTTTGTACAATGTTTGAAGTCATCCAACTGTTCTGCAGTTCACTAGAACGCTCTTGACTTTTCAGTCTGTGCCCGAGGGGGAGGGGTGGAAAGCTCTCGAGCACTTGGTGGCACTTTGATGCCTCTGTGTTGCTTGAGTGGGCAGATAAGCAAGAGGCCTGACTCCAATCATCTCAATGTGGCTGCTCCTGAACTGTCTCAGTTGCAGAGGAATGGTCACTTTATACAAGGTTTCCCAAATGCGTGGCCGCTTCCCTTGCCCAGCCTACCCTCCACCCCGAATACTTGTGCGCTATATTCAACTGCAGGGCTGCCCTTGACCGTCGCCCCCCAACAAAGCTCCTGAAGCTTGAAGTCCAACAAGCGACCCTGGTGAGCGCTGCAAAACCCCCGTCAAAGAGCAGCAGCCCACCAAGTGCGTTGCTTTTACGTGCTGTTGTGAAATGTGTCGGGGTACTGCCCCTCAGGTGTGGACGGACAATCCAGCTGGGGGGATGATTCCAGTGGGCAAGCCAAATAATTATGTGTTGACGTATTACAATGAGGTGCCCGACGTCCGATGGCGGGGAACGCGGCCTGCCATCGGTGGGCTGAGTGGACAATTGCGAACTGGTTTCACGCCATTGTGAAACTGATTGCACCATATTGTCTGCTTATGCCACCGAACGTGGAAAATCCTGGCTCCAGAGTTCATTCTGAGCTCACATGGTAAACTGTGAAATTGAAATTCAACAGATCTGGAAATTTGGGAGCTGTCACCAAAAACAAAATTATTTTGCAAGGTGTTAAATTGTTGTAAAACCCAAAAACTTCATTATTCTCCATCCAAGAATCAAGCCTGCCAGCTGTACAAGATTTTGCCTACATGTGACTCCAGACCAACAGGTTGTCTGGTCATAATCTCATTGCTTTTTGTGGGACCTTATTGTGAACAAATTGGCTGCACCATTCCTTACATGACAACAGTGACTATACATCAAAAGCACTTCACTGGCTGTAAAGCGCTTTGGGCCATCCTGAAATCACAAAGACGCTATACAAATTCGAGACTTACTTTCTTTTTCCACCTATTTATTTGGCTCAGTGTCTTCAGGGATGATAGGGATGGGCAATACATGCTGTCTTGCTGGTGTTCCCTGCATCCAAAGAACAAATTAAATAAAACCTCAAACATGTCATATCACAAGAACACATGGGGCAGGGTTTTTGGGTCATTGGGCGGGCGTGGCAAGCGGGCCTGGGAGTGGCGGGGAAACAGTCTGCCAACCGCAAATGATCCCTGGCCACGATTTCACGCTGGCTGGCCAATTAACGGCCAGCCAGCACGAAAGGTGTGCTGAGAAGCTCAGCGCTGTCGGGGTTGGGGTGGGAGGAGTGAAGTCTGTGCAGACGTGGGGGAGTGCGCATTGCAAGCCCCCTGAAGGCATAGACCTGCATCAGGGAGCTGTTAGAATATAAAACCCTGAAATAAAGATGTGGAAAATGTGAAAAAAAACTGTCCCCACATAGGACTCACTCACATGAAAATAGACATAATAAAAATTCTGTCAAAACATATTTTTAAATTAATGTTGGAAACCTCATCCCACCCGTGGATGAAGTTTCCTCAAAAATGCAAAGGCCGCCTGGCCGATTCACCCGCTCGCCAACTGTAAAGTTGGACGAGCAGCGAAAAATAACAGTTAATTAATTGATTAGTAGTCAAAATAGGCCTCTTAATTGTTGGCGGATGCGCTGCCGACTCTCGCACGCGCCCGCTGATCGAAATATCACACGAGTGCGCGATGATGTCGGGACACTCGTCTGACATCATTGTGCACTGTTTTACATCCGATCGGGTTGGATGCACGCCCGCAGGACCTAAAAATATTCCGCCCATGATAAATAAAACTTGAAAAGCTTACTGGGCTTGCTGACAAGCTCAGTTTCCTACTGTCCATATGCAGTTTGTACCACTAAGACCATTAGGAATTTAATCTTAGGAGGCAGACGAATAACTGCAGGCAAAACGTCCATTAAGCTTAAAGACTATTAAATTTCCCCTTGATCTCTAAGGCAATCGAAGGAATATTCCAATATATCAATTCAGCATTACAACCTACATTTTTGGGTGGATGGCACAGTTGCCGACCAGTTCTAAGTTTTTGATCATCTGTCTTTCTATTTCTCAGCAAATATTCACCCAATTCCTTTTTAAAGCTGTTAATTAATATTCTACATATGCCTTCCCCTTTAGAACATTATTTTCTTCCTGATTAGTAGTCCCTTTGAACAACATTCATTTTGAGCTGTACATTATAATCACAGTTCAAGATATTATATTAACATTACCTATAACGTACAAGTGGGATGCAATGTCTTTGAGACAATTCTCTAAAGCACATCTTCTGTTTTGTACAATTTATAAAGACTCATCTGGAGAAGGTTATGACTGAATGTTTAATGTTGGCTATCAGTGTTTTTGCACCCTTTGAAAGTATAGATTCATTGGTTATATTGGGCGTGTTGAAGATGTTTTGTGTGAAAATATAAATGAAACAATCAGTCCTGTCATTATGTTAGTTTGCACCTTTTTTTCCTGTGATTTCAAAATGACTTGAACCCTGTAATTTATCTGGTTTTTCGAAAGGCCTTTAATAAGATGCCCCATTATCGACTACTGAATAGGGTCAGAAAATGTGGGATCGGGGATAGGTGGCAGAATGGTTGCCTGCTGGCTTAAAGACAGAAAGCAGAGAGTGGGGGGTAAAGGGTGGTAAGGGAGTAAAGAAAATTCAGAGTGGCAGAAGGTGGGAACTGGTGTTCCACAGGATCAGTGCCAGGACCGCTGCCATTCACAGTTTACATTAACGATTTGGATTATGGAACTAAAAACAAAATTTCTAAATTTTCTGATGACATCAAATTGGGGGAGATAGTCAATATTGAGGAGGTCTGCAACAAATTACAGGAGGACTTTAATAAACTGGGGAAATAATTGGTGAATGACATTCAACACTGATAAATATGAGATAGTGCATTTTGGTAGGAAGAACTACTTGGAAGTTACAAATCCAGATGGGGTAGAGGGGCAAAGGGATCTCGAATACAAATAAATCAATCACTACAGGTCAGCAAGGCCATAAAAAAAGTATACCAAGCACTAGGCTGTGTTCCTAGAGGGATGGAATTGAGAAGTAGAGTAGTTATGCGAAACCTGTATTGAACCTTGGTTTGACCACACTTTGAGTACAGTGTGCAGTTCTGTTTGCCATATTATATAAATATATAGAGGCATTGGAGAGGATGCAAAGAAGATTTACAAGGATGCATGGGTATAAATATCAGGAAAGGGCTGACAGACTGGATCTCTTTTCTCTTAAAAAAATTGGGCTGAGGGGAGACCTAATAGAAGTCTTTAAATTTATTGAAGGTTAAGATAGAGTGAATACAGAGAGAATGTTTCCTTGTGTGGGGTAGAGTATAGCTAGAGGATATTGATAGACAACTGTCACCACGAAATCCAATAAGAAACTTCTTTACCCAATGGGGGTGTATGGAGAGGCATAGGTTGGCATGGAGGGTATGAGTGGCCATTGGGGATGGATGGTGGGCATGATGTGCCCTGAGTTGACATGGAGAGGGCATGGAGAATGTGTGAGGGTGTGAGGGGTGAAGGCTAGAGGGCTGTTATCTGTTTTATTGTTTTTATCGTAACTGGGACAAAGTCCCAGAGCACAGAGGCGGGCATTTTAAACAGTCCACTTCGACACCCGGCAGCTCCTGTGGCCACCTCTGCACTGGTTCCAGGGGCAGCGGGCACAACTCCAATTAGAACCACCCCCCAGAATGAAAGTCCCGCCTTTGCAGGCACTTTCTCCCGAGGCAGGCACACCGAACAGGAAATTTTCCAACTCCCGCTGCCAGCCTCGAGGATGAAAGACCAGCTCATTATTTCTGATTCTTCCTATTTTCATAAATGCCTTCTGCATGGCATATGGACTCATTTGAGAAATTATGACAGCCATAGTTTTAGTTGAGTAATACATCGTCCATTGTACCATCAGAAGAAGTGTAAGAGAATTTGATGAGTTTAGTAAATGAGCCTGTACATCTCCTATACAGCCCAAGTTCCCATGTTTGACATGTAAAATGTTTGACAGACTGTGAGTGCCAACAATCATTGAGAGTACTCTCTATTGGGAATTTGCCACTCTCTCAGAATACCACGAATTTAAAACAGATGAAGTGGTTTGAATTCTTCTAAATGACAACGTGATATAAATATGCAAATACTGGGTTTGCACTGTTTTTAAACAGGCCAAGATTTTATTGGAGGGCTTTTAAAAATGTTCAAACTTTTTCTAGATTTATAAAAAATTCTAAAACAAGTTGTTTATTTAAATTTATATCTTCGGCCGAGATACCAAACAGAAGAAATTTTTGCAAATTTATTTCTGGCCCTGCTACATAAAGTGATGAAGAAAGTCAAAGCCTTATTACTAGGCCTTGGTGTCAGAACTGTATTAACTGCCTTTGCTCCTCATTATTTGCTTTTCTTCTTTTTGGTATCACTGCTGAGAAGGGAGATGGATGATCCATTGCCTGACTTTGATGTGTTTTTCTGTAATCGGCTATGGGAGGTGATGACTATGAGTTCTGCAGATCAAAATGATGTTCTTGATTTTGGCTCAATTGGTAATACACCATGTAGCATGGCAGGAGCCACACAGAGCTATAGGGCAGAGGGATGTATAATTGATCTTGGTATAAGAGAACGGAGGAATTAAATAGATTTCATGTTTCTCACTGCGCTCCAGCAATTCTTGCTGGGACCTTGCAGTTTTGATTTTTGCAATGATGGAGAGTTTCTCTGTCATTGTGAAAATAGCAGAGGAGATTGGAATTCTAAAGCTCCACCTTCGAACACGGCATCTAAATTTTCACAGGGGTAGGAATGGAGGCGGAGTAGTATTTATGCATGCGCATTTCGCAGAGGAAGCTGCACATATAAAACAGCAGCTGCCTCCCATCCTGTTTGAATTTTGTTAGCCAGGAGTTGGAAGCACAATGGGCGGAATTTTCCGTGCCGGCTGGCATCGGGCGTGTTCGGCAGCGTGAGCGGACAATATGGCGAGAAGGTCAAAAATCAGTCTTACGACATCGTGAAACCAGTTTCCAGTCGTCTGCTCCACCTGTCAATGTCAGGCTGCATTTCCCACCATCAGACGTCGGGTACCTCATTGTAATACATCTGCATATCGTTACAAGCTCAGTCCGCCAAAATCACCCCTCCCCCACGATGGATCATCTGCCCACATCTGCGGGGAAAGACACCGGTGCAGAACACGTCTTGACAAGTGCGACGTGCAGAAGTCGGGACTTACTGTCAGGGCCTTGCTCACAATTGCAGACATCCAAGGAGCTGAAGATGCTGGAGCCCAACAGGAATGAAACCTTGGAGGAATGTCCAGGCCGTGCTGGGTGGATTCTCATGGACATGGCTCTGCTGTGGAGCAGTTCATGGAAGTTGGAAAGTCACCCTTGAGGCCCTGCTCGTGACGAATGATTGTCGAGGGGGTGGAGAGGTAGGTCCAGCTGTGTTTGGGAGAGGATGGTCTAGGATCAACTGGGAGAGGAAGGCGTGTCAGGGGTGGGAGGGGGGAAGGCGAAGTTCAGGGATGGGGAGAACAAAGATGTTGGGTGGGTGAAGTTGGGAGGAGGGGAACAAAGGTGTCGGTGGGAGTGAGGTTAGGAGGGGGAGGGAGTATGGTGGGAGGAGTGGGTAATGGTGAAGAAGACGGCAACTGGGGAGGTAGGTATATGGGAAGGAGTTCAGAGGGAGGAAGGAGTCCAGGGAGGGGCTGAAGGAGTTCCAAGGGGGGAAGGAGTCCAGAGGTGGGGGATGTCCTGGTGAACATGCAAAGGAGGGCTCTGTTGAGTCCATGGCTGCCTCCTGTGGAGTTAGCTGAGGGTAGGTGTGGTAGGAGGGAATGGTGAGAATGACCGAGGGCAGAATGAGGCAGTAGGGTGGAAAGATGAGGGTGCAACACTATTGGTAGAAGGGACGGCGAGGGTGTTTGGACGGGACTCAGAGGCAGACATGAACCCTGGGGGTGGGAAGGAGGAGGTCGGGGAGGTTAATGTTGTTGGGGGGGGGCGGATTTTTGGAAAGGAAGGGAATATGCACATTCACCTGGACATCCCCGAAGGAAAAGGGTTGTGGCTGGTACATCATACTGGGGAGGTGGAAGGTGATGCCAGGGGTTGACAGTGATGGGAAAAAGGAAATTGATGACTGGGGGAGGAGAAAGGGCGGGGGAGCACAAGGAAACTGTAGTGCTACCATGCTTGTTAAATCGAAAGTGAACTAAGAGTGGGTGGGTGAGAACAGGTGCTGCATGGGAGCGAGATCAGTGGGTGGGCAGAGAGGCAGGTCAGCTCAGATGGTCAACTGAAAGTGAACCCCAGCAAGCAGCATTGAAAATGCTCAGTACATTGAGATGTGTGTGAAGTGGGAAGGATCTTCGGACATGGGAGAGTGCTAGCATGAGGCATGTAAGAAGGGTACTACAATTGTCATGGGTGATTTTAATATGCATATTGACTGGACAAATCAGATTGGCAGGGGTAACATGGAAGAAGAATTTGTAGAGTGCATCAGAGATTCTTTCTTAGAGCACTATGTTGCAGAACCTACCCGGGAACAGGCTATTTTAGATCTTGTAATGTGTAATGAGGGGGTAGCGATCACAACATGGTAGAATTTTAAATTCAGTTTGAGGCCGAGCAACTCGGGTCTCAAACCAGTGTCCTCAACGTAAATAAGGGCAATTACAGAGGTTTTAAAAAAGAATTGTCTAAGGTGGGCTGGAGAAATAGACTAAGGGAAGAAATTTCCCCCCGTTGGGGGGAAGTGCAGGAGTGGGCGCAGGCAGGCACGCCTCCGATCGGCCCCCTCGATCGGGGGTGGGGGGGTGGGGGAGGGTTTATGTTGCCGGGCCAATTAAGGCCCGCCCGGCATGATGTCCGCCAGGAAGTGCTATGCGTTCCCTGTGCGGACGGGGGTGGATTCCCTCAGCCGGGAGTGTGCTCTTTCGCGCATGTGCACGAAAGAGCGCACTGATCCCCCTGAGGCTGAGTGCTGCCTCAGGGAGATCAGCTCAGAATTAAAACTTTGAAGGTAAATGTTGAAAAAATTTCCCTGACATGTCCCCTCATGTGACACTGTCACATGAGTTGGAACATGTCCATCACTTTAACACAAACATTTATTAAATTTTTAAAAACTCTCATGAAACCTCATCCCACCCATGGATGAGGTTTCATGCTTTTTCTGAAGCCTAAGGTTGGACGGGCAGGTCCATTAAATAGGTTAATGACTTTTTAAATGGCCTCAATAGGCCGTTGACAGGTCGGCGGGTGCACAGCTGATTCAGTTGCGCCCCCGCCGACCTGAAAATGGAGATGACGCGGGGTGACATCGGGAGTTCTGCCTGATGTCATCCCGCATCATTTTACATGTCGGCGAGCGGGCTCTGCCCCCTGCTCGCCGACCTAAAGATCCTGCCCTAAGGGGAAGGTCAGTGGATGAGCAGTGGCAGACATTTAAGAAGATATTTCATAACGCTGAGCAAAAATTTATTCCAGTCAAAAAGAAGGACTCGATGAGAATGATGAATCACCCGTGGTTAACAAAGGCAGTCAAGCAGAGTATCCAATCAAAATCTAAGGCATACAAAGCGGCAAAAACTAATGGTAGGCCAGAGGATTGGGAATTTTTTAGGAATCAGTAGCAAATCATTAAAAAACTAAAAAAGAGGGAGAAAATTGATTATGCAAGTAAATTGGCAAGAAATATAAAAACAAAGAGCAAGAGCTTGTATGGGTATATAAGAGAATGGCTAAAGTGAGTTCGGGTCCTTGGAAGATGCGACTGGAGAATTGAAAACAGGGAACAGGGAAATGGTAGATAATTTAAACCAATATTTTGCATCGGTCTTCACGGTAGAGAACATTATAAGCATCCCAAAGATATCAGATAAGCGAGGAGCTAATGGGATGAAAGATCTTGTAACAGTGTCAATCATGAGGGATAAAGTATTTGACAACTAATAGGACTAAAGGCAGACAAGTTGCCAGGACCTGATGGCCCACATCCAAGGGCTTTAAAGGAAGTGAGATAGTGGAGGCTTTGGTCAAAATATTTCAGAACTCACTGGATTCTGGGAGGGTCCCAGCAGATTGGAAATACAATAATGTGACGCCTCTGTTTAAGAAGGGAGGGAGACAAAATGCAGGAAACTATAGGCCAGTCAGCCTAACACCTGTCATTGGGAAAATGCTACAGTCCATTATTAAGGAAGAAATAGCAGGACTTTTAGAAAAGCTTAACGCAATCAAACAGAATCAACACGGTTTTGTGAAAGGGAAATCATGTTTGACAAATTTGCTAGAGTTCTTTGAGAGTATAACAAGCAGAGTTGGTAGATGTAGCGTATTTGGATTTCCAGAAGGTATTCGATAAGTGCCACATAAAAGGTTATTGCACAAGATAGGAGCTCACAGTATTGAGGGTAATGTATTAGCAAGGATTGGTTAACACACAGAAGACAGTCGGGATTAATGGGTCTTTTTCAGGTAGGAAATACGAAACTAGTGGAGTGCCACAAAGGGCCTCAATTATTTACTATCTATATTAATGACTTGGGGGAGGGGGGGGGCAGAGTGTAATGCATCCAAATTTGTTGACGCTACCAAAAATAGGTGGGAGGGCATGTTTTGATGAGGACATAGGGAATCTGCAAGGGGATATAGATAGCTTGAGTGAGTGGGCAAAAACTTGGCAGATGGAATATAATGTAGGAACTTTGGTAGGAAGAATCAAAAGGCAGACTATTATTCAAATGGAGAGAGACTCCAAAAAAGTGCAGCACAGAGGGATCTGGGTGTTCTTGTGCGTGAAACACAAAAAGTTGGCATGCAGGTACAGCTAGTAATTAAGAAGGCAAATGGAATTTTGGCCTGTATTGCTAGGGGGTTGGAGTTTAAAAATAGGGAAGTCTTGTTACAACTGTACAGGGTGTTGGTAAGGCTGACCTGGAGTACAGTGTATAGTTTTGGTTCCCGTATTTAAGAAAGGATATACTGGCATTGGAGGCAGTTCAAAAGAGATTCACTAGGCTGATTCCTGGGATGAAGGGGTTGACTTATCAAGAATGGCTAAACAGGTTAGGCCTTTATTCATTAGAGTTTAGGAGAATGAGGGGTGATCTTATTGAAACGTACAAGACTCTGAGGGGGCTTGACAGGGTAGATGTTGAAAAGATGTTTCCACTATTGGGGGAATCTCGAACTAGGGAACATAGTTACAGAATAAGGGAACACTCATTTAAAACTGAGATGTGAAGGAATTTCTTCTCTCAGAGGGCAGTGAATGTCTGGAATTCTCTACCCCTGAGAGTTGTGGAGGTTAGATCACTGAAAGTATTTAAAGAGGAGGTAGATAGATTTTTGAAATATCGGGAAGTTGAGAGTTATGAGGAGCTGGCATGAAAGAGAAGTTGAGGTCTGGGGCAGATCAGCCATGATCTTATTGAATGATGGGGCAGGCTTGAGAGGCCTGCTCCTATTTCTTATGTTCTTATGAAAGGTCCTGCCGCACACACTTCTCCCTCCAGGATCACTCATGAGCCAGCTGCATGCAGCTGAACTGCTCATTGAGGGGGGGTGGGGTGGCGGAAGGAGTGCCGGATGCAGTGGGAGGGCTGACAAAGCCTGTCAATGAAGCTGAAAGACACCATTACACATTATTCAGTGAAAGTGAATATGTTTTCAGATTGTAAAGTGAGAAAATGTGTTGACCCATGCAACCAAATATGATTAGAATTTCTTAATTTTGAACGCTTTAGGCTTCTAGGTGCTGCCCTGACATACGCAACAGGGGTGGAGGCAGCCTGTGCAATGGCTGGCCCTGTAGCCTCTGATGACTTTGGCATGGGTCCTCTGGAGACCTGAGGCGTTAGGGGCCCCGGTTTGCTTTGGCTGTCCTCCTGTGGGCCAGCTGCTCCATCTGCAGTGACAGGGGACGAGGTTGAGAGGGCCAAAGGCAAAGGGGATTCAGAGGGAGAGGACAGCCTCTGAGATTCCTCAGTGGATGACCTAGGGGTCATCACACCAGCTGCTGCTGCTCCTCCCTTCAAGTGCCTAAGGGCCCTGGCCTGAATCCTTCAGGGGAAGGAGCACCTGGGGGCACATCGAGGTACCCCATTTCTCTCTCGTGATGCCACTGCAGAAACTCACCCATGGCTAGTGTGATGGGGTGCAGGTCTGTGCGCATCTCTGTCTTTTGCTGGACCAGTGTCTCCATGGCGTCCGCCATCCTCCCCATAGAGACCTCCATACATGCACATATGGGCACCACTTCATCAGAGAGCAGGTGGACATATTCCTCCAACTTGCGTGGCACTCTGTTGAGGGCTTCGAACAGCTCTGCGTGATGTTGGCCTGCCTTCCGCTGACTCTCCTTGATGCTTTGAAAGGCCAATTCCAGAGGCTCGTCATCTGACTCGGACCTCACGGATGCCTCTCCCCCAGCAGTCCTCCGAGTGCCAGGGAGCTTGGCTGAATCTGCCTCCACCTGCTGCAGACATGTGTCTGTGCAGTGACCACCAGATTGTAAACCTGAGCCTGCTCTGGACCTAGGTCCCACCGAGGCGTGTGTCTCTGCGCTGGTGCAGGGTGTGGGTAAGCGCTGTGACAGGTCTTCCAGGCTGCTTATTTCCAGCTCTTCAATGGAGGAGGTGACCTCTTGGCTGGAGGAGAGGACGTGGATGGAGCTGAGGGACTGGCTGGCTGAGAGTGTCAGTCGCATGGCAGAGCTCCCTGTGAACCAAAGTAGAGATCATTAGTGCATGGCAGCAGAGTCAACAGCAGAAGAGAGAGCACTCACATTTGCGTTGAGAGAGGGATAATGTGGTGTAGAATCGTCACGAGTGTTCGCTGCCCACCTTACCATCACCACAGGCATGATCCACATCCTTACCAGTCAGCACGATGGCACGCTCCTCAAAGTGAGTGAGGGGTCTAATGTGGGCCACTCCACGCCTGGTCTGGGACCTCTCCCCGCTGATGTGAGACAGCTTTTCCTGCATGAAAACAGATGGAGAGGGTGTGAGCAGGATGCATGGCACTTCGTGGAATGTTTGTGTGGTGAGCGGAGCCATGGATGGGATGAGGGCACGAGCTCCAGAGGATATGATCCTGATGGAGATGTGAGGGTGTGTGTGAGAGTTAGTGGTGTTGTCCGTTGAGGTGTGAGATCTCTGTGGATGTGTGATGGGTTTGTGATTGTGTGAGTTGAGAGTGATGAGAAGAGTGACTTACACTGGCAGAAGGGATGAGACCATTCATCCTGTTGCGGCACTGGGTGGCTGTCCTCTTTTGAAGGGCATTGGCTCTGATCACCGCTGCCACTGCCTTCCATGCTTGCTGGTCTTCACCCAGAGCAGGGATAAGGGACATCACAGCAGGCCTCCAATGCATCTAAAAGGCACTCAAGAGACATGTAATTAAACTGTGGGGCTGCAGTTCATGGCCATGTCTTTTTTACAGCAACCCTAGGCTGGAAGCACTAAGAGATGTTGGCGTGGCTACATTTTAAATGTGGCACCCGGCGTGATGAATCAGTGAGATGATGGCTGCCACCAAAAACGTCATGTTTCCTGGGAATGCATAATTAATGAGACGGGATTGGAATGATACGGCATGAAAAGCCACCATTGCGGCTGGCAGGCAAAACATCCCATTTCTCGGCTGCTACCACACTTAGTACAAATCTGTGATGATTCTGCCCAACGTCTACAGATTAGGCCTGGTAGGAGCAGGTTTAAACTTTGCAGAGTCCTTTGGAGAGGTGGGGTATTCATTCAGAGAGTTAGGGCACCCCTTTGGATATGCTCCAGGGACACATTTGGAGGATGTCAAGTGCCCTTTAGGAGATGTAAGGTGTCCTTAGGAAGAGGTAAGGTGCCATTTGGGAGAGGTAAACTTCCCTTTGGGAGAGGTAAGGTACCATTTAGGATTGTTAAAGGAGGACATGAATGTGTGCAGAAAGTACATAAACTCATTGGAACTGTCAAGAGAGCTGTCAAAAGAAACTGCCAGAAGTGTTAAAAGGAACTGTTGGAAACAACTGTCAAAAGTGTCAAAAAGAACTGTTAAATGCAGCTGTCACGGCATTTAAAACTCCTGCCCTTTATATCTTTGGAAAAACTGTGTGGAGTGTTAAAAAAT
Source organism: Cetorhinus maximus (assembly GCF_964194155.1). NCBI lineage: Eukaryota > Metazoa > Chordata > Chondrichthyes > Lamniformes > Cetorhinidae > Cetorhinus > Cetorhinus maximus. The sequence goes on along the minus strand of NC_135880.1, from coordinate 146,153,228 downwards.
CATTGCTTTCTATTCACGCTGCCTGTTGATGTAAGCCTGAGAGCTATGATTACTGGATTAATGCTGTATGACTGATTTCACAAGCTTCCATAATCGCTGTGGGGTGCCTGCCATTTCACAGTTTGATTGACAGCTGCAATGGTTATAAAATCTTTGAAGTGGGATTAAGCACTTAAATGAAATGTTTCTTTTTCAAGGGATTATGAGTTGAAGGAATGGGAGTGTTTTTTAAAAAATAAAGTCTGCAGTAGACAATTAGTGCTGAATCTTGTTGAGGCATCGGGTGTCTCGCCCGCCAGCTGGAAAGCTGGTGAGAGGCCCGCACTGCCTCTCCTTGGGAAGGCCACTGATCCACATGCCAATCAGGCAGTGTCGAGGCCAGCGATGGGCCTTCCCCTGGAATCAAGACCCTGGGGCGGAGGTCTGACCTACTGAGCTGCTGGCCAATCAGAGGCTGCTCAGAAGTGCCACTGCGAAGGACTGTCTGCTGCCAGAAGGACACTGGAATACCAGGATCAAGGGTGACCTAGGCCACAGGTAAGTAATGTGTGGGGAGAGGGGAGGTGTTTTGCAGGGTGGGGGTCATGTGAAGCGGGGTGCAGGGGGATCGGCAGCAAGTCCAGGGGGTGGCCCTCAGCAGGCACCCCTCTTCCCAATGTCCAGTCCATCGATCAGGCACTGGGTGCTTTTGAGTGAGTGACCCACCCCCCATCCCATAGGTGACAAGCTGGCTGTACAGTTTTACCTGTTGTGCACACTGTGTGGTGATAGGTCCAACTGCAGTTGGGTTAATACCAGCAGTAGTGGGATGAGGCCCTTAAGTGGTCCTTAATTGGCAATTTAAGGGCCTCAATTGACCATGGGGCAGGAAGGTCGACCATGGGCCTTCCTGCCCAGAACTTAATCTTGCTGGAGGTGGGAGGGCAGCTGGGTTTCAGTGCGCCACTGTCCCGCCTAAGTAAATCCCGCCTCCAAGCTCGCCACAAGCAAAAGCACAAGATTCCGGCCTTTGATCTTTATTTCATTTAATCTCACCATGGGTCTTGAGGTCTGCCCATAGTGTATGCTGGGTGAGTTTTCATTGAGGGTGTAAGGGCGAAAAGTGGTGTGTTGGAGGGATGGGATGGCATGAGTTGGCTTGGGGGCTATAAGGGGCCATGGAGAATGGGTAGAGGGCATAGTTGGCATGGAAGATATGAGGGAGAGGCCATGGGTGGTGGGTGCGGGGGCATGACATGGCACGGGTTGGCATGGATGTGGCTAAGGGAATGTGTGTGTGGGATAAGGGTGTGTGAGGTGTGAGAGCTGGAGGTCTGTTTTATGTTTTACTGCTTTTTAAGAAAATTTCCACACGGTGTCAGTGCACCGAGGCAGGTCGTCTGCCCAGCCCAAGTCTGCACCCGGCAGCCTCCGCACTCATTCCAGGGTCGCCCACTATGACTCCCATTTTCACCAGAACTCCCCTCCACCCCCCCACCAGACCAAAAATCCGACCTCCTGGGACGCTTTCTCCTGGGACGGTTTGTGGAGCTGGAAATTGTCTCAACTCTGCACTCCCAACCCGGGAGTGAAAATTCAGGCCTGCATGTTTGTGTGATGGTCTCCAAGCTCAAATATCCAAAAGACACTCACTGGGATAGTTATGAGGAGAAGTATCAGATGATAGCGGAGTTGCCATCTCCAGAAGATGGAGGAGAGGACTCGGGAAGACGCTTATAGGATGGCACATGAAATAATATGTTTTGTTCCAGATTAATATTGTATAATGAGATCCAATACACTGCTCTAACTCTAAGCCTATGTTGCTTGGAAAGAATGGTTTAGAGCCATCAGCAATGTCCCAAACAATGTTTAAATGGTATATCAGTACAGATATAACTGTTGTGCTTTAAATCAGTATAAAATATTTTAATTTCATAAAAAGCTTCAAGTCATACCAGTCAATCACATGGCTAACAAATTTCAGACACATATCAACTAAGTGCAAATTAATTAAATGTACAGGAGAAAGGTATGCCTGTGTCAAATATTGTATCTTGTATTACATCAAGTGAATAATGTACTTAAATCCCTGTAATGTACAGAAATAATTCTTAGGGATATAATAACTTCTAACTGCTTTATATGTGAATGCAGGCAAAGAATGTTAGTTTTCATAAAAATTGCCATTTCAAGTTAAGAAAACTTCTATTTCTCTTTATTGTGGATAAGTCAGAGGCAACTTAAAATATGCTGCTCAAATGTGACATATGAGAAAGTTGGGGTCTTGAGAGATATGATGAGGTCAAGCAGCTACAGAACTGTGATATAGTCCTGTTAAATGTGCCCAAAGCCTCGGGCTTGTGAGTCAAAAGAACAATCCTTCTTTACCAAATGACTATTTTCAAATTCAACGAGATTTTACAATCCATGTCACCCAGAGCAAGGAAGCTTCCAAATGAATGCAGCCTGCCTTCTCTGGGCAATTTCTATTCATTGTAATCCATTGCATTTACCATTAGATTGCCAATAACTCATTCCTTATTGGGTAATCCCCAGCCTTTTGTTGCATCCAGCACATAACAAAATGGATGGACTATTCAGAATTATGATGATCCATGATGAACACACTTAGTCAGAGCTCAGTGCTATTTATACAAAGTAAAGACTGAAGCATTTGACATATTCACCATATTCTGTGTCAGTCATGAAAGAAAACAAATCACCCATTATCTTCTTAAAATCAATTAATATTAATTTTAGCAATTGAATTTTGACTTTTAAAAAGAGTCCTCCTTTTCAAATGTAAGAGTAGAATTTAAAGATTGCATCTGAGTTTGGGTTAAACAACAACTAATTCAGCTGATTGAAAGGGAGGATGTTCTGTGCCTGTATGCATCTGAATGGGGTCCTTATATGCAAATTAACTGCAGTTATTAACCATTGAATCAGTCAGTGACTCCCCTTGAGATCTAAATGAAATAGGTTAACTGCTCCCATTTCCTATTTTTCCATTTGGAATATTAAATATTATTGCTGTTACTTTAGTCAGCTTATTAAAATGCTCAACCTTAGCCATCTCTTCTTCCCCTTGTCACTGCCCCACCAACCAATAATTGTTTTAATTCAAAGTAATAGTACAAGCGACTTTTGAACAAAATTATGAATTAAATCCATTTTGTCCTTGTGATTTGAAAAGGAAGACTCAATTTAACACAATTTCTTAGTCTAACCTGTCAACCATGACAACATAGGTTTGTACATTGGGAATTGGAGTCAGCAGCTATTTATTTCAAGGACTGGGTGAAGCTTTCAGTTTGATTATTTTGTGTGAGTAGCGATGATGAAAACTTCCATTTAAAATAAAATACAGAAACCATCTGTTTTTATCATGTTTAAATAGCAGTTTCATTGATGTACACCTTTCTCAAAACATTTCTGCGCTCAGGGTGAAAAGTATTATTTAAAAAAGGATTTAGAAATTGTCTTCTTAATTTATGGCACTATATTAAGAAAATGTTGTTTGTACAATGCTTTCCCTCTTTCTCATGCTGCAGCACAGTTCTAACAACAGAGCCAAGTGCTTTCCATTACCTTGCCTAAAGTTCTATTTCCATTTTCACAAATTTGAAAGAAACTGAATGCCTCTCAGTTAAACCTGGGAAAGAGGTTTTAGCCCCTGCAATGTGTAGTGGAAGGGACTGGAAAGATCAAACGAAGATTTGAGAAGGGTCATGTCAATAAGCTATTTCTAGTTTGTCATACTTGTTAATACAGTAATTTTGCTCAACTAGAATACTGGAGGCCATGTGAAGCAACTGATTTTTTTTAGCTCTCTGGTTCCTTAGGTTGAATGTACCGTCTGTTCAGGTACACCATCATTCCAGCTGTAAGTCACGCCTGCACTAATATTTCATGGAAAGTGATTAATGTGTTTTGACAACATCACTGGATGCATATTTAATTAGATTATACATCTGGTGTATTGAGTGCATCTGCAGTAAGGAAATCATATCCTGTATGGAAAATCTCATCAGCAAAGTCACAGGAATTTTGATCCTTGACAATCTTCATTTGCTGCAAAATAATTCTGTTTATTATTTTACTATTTCACTTTTCTATCTTAGTTTCCTTCCTGTCATTTATTTCTTTCTTCCTCATTTTGTCTTGAATTTTTTTCCCTTTTGATGGAATTTCATTGAATCTAGCACAGAAGCAGACCATTCAGCCCAACCAATCAATGCCAGTGTTTATAGTCCACATGAGCCTCCTTCAATCCTAATGGCTGCTTCCCACCCTACCTCCATCTACCTCTATTCTCTTCTCCCCAATGTAAGCAAGAAATCCTTCCCATAAATGTATCAATGCTGTCTGATTCAACCACTCCATGTAGCTTTGCCTTCCACATTCTCTCCATACTTTATTTGATCTCATGCATGTGCTCTTGTTCTGGACACTTCTTCAAGTGGAAATGTTTTCTCTGTATTCACCCAATCAAACTTGTTAATAATTTTAGAGAAGTCGATCAGGTCATCTCTCTTTGCAGAAGAAAGAGGTCCAACCGCCTCGAGATTTCCTGATTGTAGCACCCTGTCAATTCTGATAAATCTTCCTTTCACCCTTCTCTACCACCAGACCCGGTGGTTGAAAACTCAACTGGAGATTTTGTGAGGTGTCTCATTTAAATGTGTTTATTGTGTTCATTAAAAAAAAAGCACCGTCAACATGAAATGCCTTATTCATCTATAACTAACTCCTAACTTCAATTCTTTCAGGGAGAGGGGTAATGTAACAAATGAGCATTCTCCCACACACAGGTTCCCTTATTAGTTGCGTTTGGGTCTTGTGTCAGGAAACATTTCCTGGATTCATCTTTTAAAAGGCAGAAACAATTACAGAAACATAGGGCAGGATCTTCTGGTTGGCGAGCTGGGGGCGGGGCCCGCTCACCGACGCGTAAAATGACACAGGATGACATTGGGTGGAACTCCCGACGTCACCCCGCGTCATTTCCATTTTCAGGTCGGCGGGGGCACAGCCGAGTCAGCTGTGCGCCCGCCGACCTACAAATGGCCTATTGAGGACATTGAAAATCTAATTAACGTAATTAGTGGACCTGCCCATCCCACCTTAAGGTTGGCGGGCAGGCTGGGAGCACTGGCAGGCTTCAGAAAAAGCATGAAACCTCATCCATGGGCGGAATGAGGTTTCATGAGGGTAATTAAATTTTTAATGAAGGTTTCAATAAAAGTTATGGACATGTCCCAACTCACGTGACAGTGTCACATGAGGGGACATGTCAGGGAAATTTTTCTATCATCTGTATTACAAATTTTAATTCGGAGCCGATCTCCCTGAGGCAGCACTTAGCCTCAGGGAGATCTGTGCGCTCTCTCGTGTGCATGCGCGAAAGAGCACACTCCTGGCTGAGGGAATCCCCCCCCCTGCACAGGGAGTGCATAGCGCTTCCTGTCAGACGTCACGTCGATGTTTGCAGCTGACGAGTATAACTTAACATGCCTGTAATTGGTGACATTTAATGAGTGATCAGCTATCCATTTTAGACAGTTGTGAGAAAGTTGTCTTACGGAATATGTAGTAACGTATATATGTGTGTGTGTGTGTAAATGGGCAGTCTCCCTGAGTACATGAGCTTGATATGTAGGGTAAGTGATATTGAATTTCAAAATATACTTCATTGGTGGCGCACCCCCAACCGGGGCGCCCATCGGAGCTGCGCCCGCTCCCGCACTTCCCCCTGGATGGGGGGGGGGGGAATTTTTCCCATAGTGCATTGCAAGGAAATTTGTCACCTAAATCCTATAATCAACATTATTGTTGTTGTATCATTAAATTTAGTGGCAACATCCATGGGTCAGCTCCAGACTTTAAAAAAGGTAAATTGTATATGGTAAAATGTGCTTTAAAAAAGCAGGAAGAACAATAATAAGTGGACATTTTTATTGGAAACCACATGTTTACCACATTTTCTTGGGACAGGTTGGTTGGACCAATAGTTCTTTTCTTTTCCATTATTGTCTGTATGTACAACACTTGCAAAAAAAAAAATGCTCTACAGTAAAAATACAGAAGTGAACCAGCTGCGAGAGATATTTCATACAAAAGAGCACTTGACCATACATGAGGACTGCAACGCTTTTGATGCCATAATTTTGTTATAACAAGTATAATGGAAAGCATTTGCGCTGAAGTACAGAAATTGACGACACTTGTCAAAGATAGATGCCCAGTAGTTGATGTTCCTGTCACATGAGGCCAGAATTGGAGCAGTAGAGATATCTCAGGCTGGAGGAGGCGAGAGATAGGGAGAGATATGGATGGATGAAATATGTTTATTTCCAAACAAAAGTGCTGCAAAGTTCAAGAAAGAACTATTTTTATTTTCTGTCAGCATCAATCTGAAAGAATCTCTGAAAATAGATCCTTTTAAAGGTTTGCCTTTCTATGGAGTTAAAAAAAAATGAATCATCCCTTCCCAGCAGCCTCTCTGACATATATCTGGCACCCTGACAACCCCTATGTCAGTATTCTTTCTTTTTCACAGACACACGGAAGACACCTATTAACAATGTCATAACAATGTGAAATTTTTAACAGCACAGCACACATAGCAAACTTTATATTTTATTTTACTTTTTTGCAGACAGAGCTCTTCAGGGGTGCTGAAAGAATTCTTACAGCTGTCCAATTATGGATGTATTAAGTTGACTGGACATCGAGCAACTAGAAAGCAGGCACCAGTGCGCCTGAAATTAATGGGCCCAAATTTAAATCAGCAGTAAATTTTGACAATCATATTAGGCTCAGGCCAACAAAGTATTTAGACAGAGGATAATTGATGTCCGGAAGAAATTACTTGGCAGGTTCGAATGGCATTATAAAACTGTTAAGTGGAAAGTTTTACTTGTTTGTAACTTTAGTCTGAACTCAAAGATGAGAGCACACCCTTGAAGTCATTCCAGGAAACCCATCTACTTTTGCAATGTATATTCTACAAAGTTCATGCGGATAAACATAGTTCCAACCAAGGTGTGCTTCCATCGCCAGTAGCAATTATCACGGTTGCAACACTGACATGTTATTGAAGCAATGATGCATCAGTTAACGGATTCATGGTAACAAAGCAAAGATTTTGTTGAATGGCAATCAATCAGCGATTCCTGGAAGAACACAGTAAGTATACATTGGGCAGAATTTAGCCCTTGTCGGGTGGTCGGGAAGCCGACCGCCACCCGCGATCAGGGCCGGACTGCGATTTCACGCCAATCAAGGCCCGTCCAGCGTGAAACGCACACGGCAGCGCTCAACGCTGCCTGTGCAGGCAGGGGGAGTGCGAGTGCAAACTTCGAGCATGCATGCGAATGCGCGCTTGTTTGTGCGCTTATCAATTTCCCCGAGGCACAGAGCTACCTCAGGGAGATGAAGAGTTTTCATAAAAATAAGTAAAGGCTCATAAGATGTTATAAAACATGTCCCCTCATGTGACTGCCATTTAATCAAATGTTAAAATTTTTATTTTGTTTTTATTTGCTTTTGGAAGCCTCATCCTGCCCGTGGATGAGGTTTCCTAAAAAGTGCAATGGCCTTAACAGGTCTTTTAATTGTCGGTGGGCACAATGCCGACTCTGGTGTGCGCCCGCCGACCGAAATATTGTGCGACTGCATGTTGACGTTTTACGCTCGAGCAGGTTGGGTGCGCGCCCGGCCGCCGAGGTAAAAATTTTGCTCATTGTTTTGGTTTAATTCATACGTGGTTTAGTATATTATTATTTCAGATTCAGGCTCTGCTTGTAGGAGGAAAGGGAGATTGTCACCAGCTTCTGTCTTTTTTTCTGCCAGCTGAATTTATGGAACAATTAGGCACAGCCTGCCATGCTAACTCAAATGTGAAAATAGCTGATGGATATTTCAATTTCTATTATGTCTATTAAAGTTGAATCCATTGAAATAATTTTGCCTAAATTTAACTTTTCAGGAAAGGTATTTTCTTGATTGTAATTCCCACTATGCCAATTTTTTCACTTAAAACATCTCTACACATGTGATGAAGCATCTTTCAATTTAACTAGGTGCCAATGGATCATAAATATTTAATTATCTTTTTTATAGCTGTACCTCTAAACAAATTCACTTATGTTGCCTCAATTTAGGATTATCTACACAAATGGACATTGGATATCAATCCTACTGATCACATTTTTAAAAGATCCTGCAAAAGGCATTGTTTTGTTATTCTGATGCATCACGTAAGATGCATTTAAGTGTCCGTGCATTGCTTCAGATGAAATTATCAACTTGATGATGGTTCAATTGAATGACTATGCAATGGATATTTTGTTAATATTCAAAAATAAATAAACAAAGAGTGTGATGCAACACAAACTTTCCTCACCAGGTCTTATGGCAGATGTTGTGATGCAACCTAGCTACCAATAAAATGCCCCAAACTTACGAGTGTATCTTTAGAGAGGAGAGATCTAAGCTAATTACAATTAGGTCTATTTCCATAGGTTGCCTGTAAATCCAGTTTATTGCAGAGCAGTGACTTCATGTTTTTTGTGACTTTTCAGTACTTGTCACCATTTCTCAAATGTGTTTGGTCCAGTCTTAGTATGGTAGAGCTGTGCTATGAGGCAGGAGAACTTATTTTTCCATGTGAATAGTAAAAAAGAACCTTGTGAATCTCCTGCTATTTATTATGGTCCATAAATGGTTTGTGCATGTGTGGGGTTGGTAATAATGCCCACATATAAACTGATTTTGAGCGCAGTTAAAGTATAAATGCCTAGGGACTGTATTCAGTGCAGATCAGTGAGCAATCTTACGCTACAATATACAAACATAGCTCCGTAGTGTGTACTGACTTATATCCTACTGAGCAAGCTGCTGGTTGTTAAAAGTCTCAGCAAGGACTAATAAATGCTAGTTTATCTATTGAACTAGCAGCAATGCCAGTTTAGAGCAGGGCAGTATCAGAGTTATATGTATTTCAGTTGAGCTATTATAAACGATCCTTTCTATAGTGCCCAGGCCAAAGCAAATATGTTACTAACAGAAGAATGTGATGAGGTTACATACTGAGTTTTCGTTATAAATGTGGGCATAGAATTTACATTGGGGAAAATGTGACACAAAAGTCTGACTTTGTAGGCAGTAAGTGTACATGTTAAATGGGAAAATAACGTGCATTAGCATTCAAAGGGTCAAAGAACAATAGATGAAAGCAAAAGCAATAATATGATTTTTACAAATTTGATTCTGCCATTGTACCACTTTTCTTTCAGGTTAAGTAGTGCCAGTTATTCCCTTAAGTGGTTTGAGTGTTTAGCTTTCATAGGAATTGGCTATCACCGTCTTTTATCTACTTATACAGTAAATGGTGACCGATAGTCGTAAAAACCCATCTGGTTCACTAATGGCCTTTAGGGAGGAAATCTGCCATCCTCACCTGATCTGGCCTACATATGACTCCAGACCCACAGAAATATGGTTGACTCTTAACTGCCCTCAGAATTAGCCCAGCAAACCACTCATTTCAAGGACAATTAGGGATGGCAACAAATGCTGTCCTTGCCAGCAACACCCTAATCCCATGCAACGATAAAAAAAAATCTACCCATGTAGCTGAAGTTCCTCATCCCTGGAACCGTTCTTGGTAAATCTTTTCTGCACTCTCTCTAAAGCCTTCAGATCTTTCCTAAAGTGCAGTACGCAGAATCGGACACAATACTCCAGTTGTGGCTGAACCAGTGTTCTATACAGGTGTATCATAACATTCTTGCTTTACTACTGTATGTCCCTATTTATAAAGCTCAGGGGGAGAATTTTCTCCCCGTTAGTTGGGTTGGACACAAGCAGGTGTAGGCAGGTGCGCAGTCGATTGCCACCCATGATCGGCTGCACGCCGCCAATTTACGTGGGTGGGCCAATTAAGGCTTAGCGTGACATGCGTCCAGAAGCACTGAGCGCTCCCTGTGCGGGCAGGGGGAGTAGGCTAAGCTGGGGCCTGCGCTCTTTCATGTGCGCAAAAGAGCACAGAAATCTCCCTGAGGCACAGAGCTGCCTCTGGGAGATTAGTTTGATTTTTTAAAATTTTAATAATGAAAAAAAAATTTTTAAAGACATGTCCCCTCATGTGACATGTGACCCGAAGATTCTGGCCCAGGATCCCTTTTGCTTTTTTAATGACTTTTTCAACCTGCCAACTTCAATGATTTGAGTACAAATGCTCCGATGTCTTTTGTTCCTGCAATTCCACTTTGGAATTGTACCCTTTATTTTATATTGCCTCTCCTCTTTCTTCCTACCAAAATGTACCACTTTAGATGCCTCTGCATTAAATTTCATCTGCCACAGGTCTGCCCATTCTACCAGCCAGTCTGTGTCCTCTTGAAGTCTATCACTATCTTCTTCACATTTCACAATAAAAGTTTTATGTGTTATGAAAATGTTGAAACTGTGCTCTGTGCACCCAAGTCTAGTGGCATAATTTTCCCTTCTGGGCCTAATTCCTGTGGTAGGGATGGGAATTGGGAATGTTTCCCACCGCAGAGGCCTGTGGGAATTCATGCTAAATCGCGCAAAGCTGGCCCAATTAATTATGCAGTTGGGGGGTTTCCTGACATTTTGCGTGGCAAAGTGGGCTGGATGGCACCCATCCCACCATCATATCTGGACACCATACTTAAAAGGCACCCAGGCATCAACTTACCCACTATTGAAGGAGAAGATCCACCTTCTGGAAGCTCCTAAAGTTAGAAGCGCCACCTCCTGAAAGGCCCTGAAGTTAGTAGATCCACATCATGGATGCTCCATGAACCCACTGCTGCACATGGTGTTCCAAGGTCCACGGTTGCTGGAGGCCTTCAGCTTCCAATCTCCGCAGGACATATCCACACCATATTGGTCCGGACGTGTTCCAGGCTGGCGTGATATCCCACTGGTGGCACGGATGATTGCGCAGTGGGCGACAATTCCAGTCACGCCTTCAGATGCATCCCATTAATGGAATGCAAAATAGTTTCACACCAGCCTCTGGTGGAAATGTCAACCCGCCATTATGGGCGGGAGCACATGAACCCGCCTTCATTTCACAGTGGCGGGAAACTGATTTTTCAGCTCCCACTGCATTTTCCCACCTCAGCACCCCCCCCCCCACCCCTGCCACCCCCCACTCTAGGTTATTAATATATATCAGAAAAGCAGTGGGTTGAGCATGGAGCCATGGGGAACTCAACTGTATACCTTCCACCAATCCAAAAAGCAACCATTCATCACTACTTGCTGTTTCCTATCACTCATCTTTGTATGCTGCTACAGTACCGTTTTTCCATGTGTTCAGCTTGGCTGGCAAACCTATTCCAATCTTCTTGCAGCATTTTGCTGCCTGACTGACACTTTTGTTTCTGTGATATAACTTTTAAAAGCCTCCTTCTCAATGTGGTGAAAAGGCTCTCCTCTCACAGACAGACAGAGATCAAAGGGTACTCCAATACAATGGTGAGAGATCCATTTCTGAATATCTGGCAAACAAAATCAATTATGATTTAGACTCTGGAAGAAACAACTTTTGGTTCGCAGAACAACCAGCTTTTGTCTTGGTAACTTTTTTAAAATTAAAACTTGAAAGAGAATATAAATTGCCTTTAAAGCCCATAATTTTTACTAACTCCTTTCTATAGGAAAAAATAGTCAAAAGTTTAGAAATATGACACTGATTTGCACAGAATTTTATGTTCCAAGCCTTAAGATTTGATATTTCCCCCAAGTTTCTGCAATATGAGCCCTTTTCTAATTCATTTACATTCCAACCTTGTCTTCTCTTAAAATGGCTGACTGGCAGGGATTTAACCTCACCAAACCACCTGCGCACTGGAGAGAAGAATACCTCCAAACGCAGATGGGCAGGTTGATCAGAATCCTGCATAACCTGCTCTGCAATGTAATCACAAGGAATAGAAAATGCAAATTTCTCTTCAAAAGAAATTGCCTGTGCAGCGCAGGTTTATTTATATCTCAAACAGTTTAATCCAGTACTTATTATGGCTTAAATTATATGCACTCAAGCAGGATTAAAATGAGATTGTTGCATTTCTAGTATGGAGACAATTCTTTTGTAAAGAGAGAAATTAGACTGATGCAAACTGTATTTGTCAAGCAACTATTTTTGTTGTAGTTTGTGCTACAGAAACACTTTCATTGGAAAGTGATTCAAACACATATACTGTTAATTTGCTCTGCATGGAAGAGTGCTATATTTTACCTTAACTAAGCAAGACTGTGATGTAGGGCTGTGTGACTTGCAATTGTAAAATGTAATATCTCAAAACCAATGTTACATGCATTCAGTATACTGGATGACATTTTTAAAACATTGCTTGTTTACTGAACTACATTACAATATTGACTACACTTCAAAAGTACTTCATGGGTTGTAAAGTGCTTTGGGATGTCCTGAAATCGTGAAAGGCACTACATAAATTCTACTCCTTCCTGTTCTCTTCCATGAAAATATTGACAGTTCTTACAGTTACTTGAAATCCTTTTTTTAATCTACTAGCAACACCAAAAATAATGACATGCTGTTTACAGAAAAAAAGCTGGCTGGTTATAGCTGAATCTATGGCCTCAATATTAATGACAAGCTAGAGATCAGACCAGGGGGTATTAACAATTAAAAAGCGGGGGACATGTCCCAAACCCACCAGGAATGTGCTTGTTGCTATTTTTACAATGATGGGTTTCCTGACATCGGATATTGGAACATTCATTAGCATATTTTAATCAGATTCCTATAGAGCGATTGGGAGCTCCATATAGGCCAGAATTTTACATTTGGCATGCGGGCGCGTGCCTGACACGCCTGAGCGTAATATGATGAGCGATATTTCGTTCAGTGGGCGTGCGCTAGAGTTGGCTGTGTATCCACCGATAATTGAAAGGCCTATAAAGGCAATTAACAAACTAATTAAAATCAAATTAGTGCTGCCCATGAGCGGGATGAGGTTTCTTAGAGCAAATAAACATTAACTGAAAACTTTATTTTTGAATTAAAAACATGTTCTAGCTCCTGTGACAGTCACATGAGGGGACATTTTGAAAAAATTTTTCTTGTCTTTAATAATTTTTTTAAAAAGCGCTTCAATCTCCCTGAGGCAGCTTCCCGACTGCTCTCGCCTGCTCCCGCGGAGCCCATCCATTGAGGGAAAAATTCTGGCAATAAAGTTTGCATCTGCTATGTGGGTTTTCTGGGAGTCGAGAAACCAAGCAGTGAAAGAGAGGCATAATCTGCTAGCTGCACAATGTAACTGTCTTTTCCAGCACTCCTTGTGGACCAGGAGGTGCATGAGTGCTTCCCCAGCCCTTTGGGGAAGCCTTTGACCACCCCCTTGCTGATTGTGACCTCTCTCTCCCAATCTCCAATTGGTGATCTTCCCTCCTTCTCCAGCCCTCCCGTGATTACCTCTTCACGCCCAAAGACCTGATTATGTATACCTTCATGTCACATTCGCAGTCAACCATCACCCACCACTCCCACACCTTCTGATTGTCAGGGCCCATCTCCAGGGGTCTCTGGTTGAGGCCTCTTGCTGCTAGTTTTTCCACCTGACGGGCAGTTAGTCTGTTAATTTGCTCACCGCCAGGACGAAAAAAATATGATAATGAAGCCCTGCTGTTAAATTCAGTGGGACCTCTGTGTCCTTGGACTCACTGGGGAATTAACAGGGCCCATGATTTAAGTTTTTTTTGCCATTTTGGTTTCCTTTTCACTTCATGCTATATAGTGAAAAACCAAACCCACGTTAGTGCTACCAAAACAGTTTTTGTTCAGTGCATTGTGCTTTTTAAAAAGCTAAAGGTGTTTTGCAGCATATTTCCCGATTTCTGCTGAGTTAGCTGATTTCACAAGTAAGCACAATAATTACAGTTAGCGTGCTGGGGAAAGAAAATGAGAAAAAAATGAGCCCAGTTTCTGCTCCAGATCACTATCCAGTGACCACTGCTAGAAAGTTGCTGTGTCTAAATAACAGGGCCATGCACAATACCAATACTCCCCATGGCCGAATAGCAAAGCAGCTGATAGGATATGCTGCTAAGTTTACATTAAAAAATCGATTGTGTAGATCTGTACAGAATATTTTGGGAAAAAGTATTTGTTTATCACTGAAGTGAATCACAATTTCTCTTTTTGTAAACTAAGTAAATGAAAATAATCTTACTGAGAGCAAAAACCTGTGTTATGAAGTCATAAAGATATTTTGACCATGAAACAAAAGAGCTTGCAGAATCATGAATATCTTTGCACGGCTGAGGTTAAACATGTGTAAAACGTGCCTTCAGTCTCCCAGAGGAAGGTATGACGAGTGTCATATTGCACTATGGATCCATTAGCTACAAATGCCATCTAACCACAACACACTAGCCAGTGCCAAGCAAACCATTTTTAACTGGAATGCTTTTTTTCCAAATCCTCTGAGGACTATTGAGTACCATTTCCGTAACAAGAGGGGGTTTCAGCAGCAGATGCATTTTAAAAATTTAAAACAAAAAGTTGCAAAGAATTTTAATTGATTTTTGTTAAGTTTTTTTGGATTAGGGGGCTGCATCTTCCGGTCGGGAGCGGGGTGTGGGGCCCGCTCGCTGACGCGTAAAATGACGCGGGGTGACGTTGGGCATGCGTCCCAACGTCACCCCACGTCATTTAGATTTTCAGTTCGGCCACTTAAGCCCTTTAAAAAAGTAATTAAACCAATTAATGGACCCGCCGTCCAACCTTAAGGTTGGCGGGCAGGCGAGGAGGCCAGGCAGCCTTTTGAAGAAACATGAAATCTCATCCACGGGCGGGATGAGGTTTCATTAGGGATTTAAAATGTGCACAAAATGTTTAAATATAAGAAATCGACATGTCCCAGCTCATGTGACAGTGTCACATGAGGGGACATGTCAGGAATATTTTTTCCACCCTTCCGCAAAATCTTTAAAACTTCCACCGATCTCCCTGAGGTGGCACTTAGCCTCAGGGAGATCTGCACGCTCTCCCTTGATTGGCCCACCCACATAAAATGGCAGCATGCCCCCGATTGGGGGCGCCGATCGGGAACCTGCCTGCCCGTGCCCATACCCGCTCCCGCACATCCCCCCAACGGGGGGAAAATGTTGCCCACGGTGTTGAATCAGATGATTTAATAAGCTCAGTGGTGGAGGGGAGCTTTCAACAATTTCTTTCATTGAAATAATACCAACAACCTGCAATCATATTGCACCTTTCTGAAAAACACCCCAAAACCCTTCACAGAAGCAGAGTCAAAGAAAATATAAGGAGAGGTCAATCAAATCTTGACCAAAGATCTGGGTTTTAAAGAAAGCCTTAAGTAGGACAGGTGGACGATACAGGGAGGGAATTCTATAATATGGGGCTTAGGCGGCTGAAGGCACGGCCATGAATGGTGAAGGTGAGGGTCGGGGCTGGGATAGGTGCACAAAATATTAGAGTCAGAGGAATGGAGAATTTGGTGATGTAGTGATTATAGGTTTGGAAGAGGTCAAAGAAATAAGAAGATTGAGAACGCTTACTTGCTGTGGAATGCAATTCTAATCCCTCATATTATCTCGCTGGCTCAATCTTCCCAGTTCATCCTTTTTAAGAAAAAGCTACCTAGTTTGTTTAAACTGTGAGTGATGGTGACTTGTTGGAATTGGCAGAGAGAAGTGACTGAGCAGCTAATTTTCCACAATTTCAGTGATATGAAAACTCATTGAGAGAAAAGATTGCAAATGTGAAATAAAAACAGAAAGTGCTGGACTTGCAGAGGAACCACTCATAAACCGAAGAAAAATGCAGGTTAACATTTCAACTAGGTCCACAATGTTGTCCTGCCTTATTTTCCTTTCAGATGTTGGCTGCTTGCTATGCTTCCAGCATTTCCTGTGATACTACCCCGATAGGACAGTTGTTTACTAATTTATAAATTCATGGTAAACTGCATTGGTATAGGTTATGTTATATTCAGCTGCCTCACACTGTCAGGTTTAGGATGCCCTCCCAACTAACATTCGTTCCTCCAACCTAAAATATGAATTTGATGATTATTATGAATTAATAATCATAATTATGAATTATGAAAGCAAAGGGAATGTTAATGTTATTTATAATTATTTGTAGCTATTTAATTTTTACAAGATGTAAATACTGACAAGTGAGTCCCCCATCCTTGAACTGAACATTCCACAACATTTTCAGTTTTTAATAAAAATGCACAGACGGAACAAAGCATTTGTTATTCAGTATGTAAGTCACAGTTAGATCATTGTACATAAGGAATGCTGACTATGATCTCTGCTCTTTGGTGTCTGATCATGAAGAAAGTGGATGGAACATACAAGCTGTAGTGGAGAATTGGCACTGAGAGAGTTAATGTTTCTCTTTGTGATTCATCTCATCAGCTTTGAAAAAGCCAGCCTGTGCTGTGCAGCATTCACTAGGGAGACAATATAGTCAGCAATAATGAATGAAAAGGTGCACTGCTGTGGTAGATTTCAGCACGCAAGGGCTATTTCAGTACAGAGAGATTTGAGTTCAACATTTTTATTGGATGTTTTTACCATTTGAACGTTTTACAACCCAAATTTTTAACCAAGTTATTTTTCTTCCCCTACCTTCCTTAAGAAAGACTTCACTAAGTTGTCTGTTGTCACGCTCCTGTAATGTTGGTGTAAACCCATTTCTGAGGATAGATTCCTAAGGGGTTCAGCCTATGCAGGTAAATAGGCTGCTTCTGAGTCCCAATCACTCCAAGAAGTAGTTCAGATCATTATCAGTATTTTTCAGCAATTTTAGTCATTTTTACTTTAAATGGTGTCATTTCGAGTGACACAAAACAGATGGTATTTTTTTTTAAAAAAGCAAATTATTCAGATATATATTTTAAAAAATCTCCATTCAACAAACAAAATTTTGAAACTCTTTACTGAATAGTAATATTCCCCCACTGTTGTGAATTGCAAGCCGTTCTAAATAATTGTGGGTGAAACATATAAAAGACAGATCCACTATGACACTCATACAAGGACACTTTCTTGAGCACAGAAAAATATCACCCTTGTGAACCTCAAGCCGCTTCTCCCTCCCAGATACCCTGATGATCACTCACATCACCCCACCCCAACAATGGAAAACATAACCCAAGTCCACTAACAACAAGACCTCTCTTAAAAGTCCACGAAAAGGCAGCGAGTGACCCAGCTTTGCAACTTAACCCCTGAAATAAGGCTGCCCCTTTGATTTAAGCGATTCCCAGGGCCTGTTAGAAATTATTTTAAGCCATAATCAGTACGCTATCTCCAAGCATGCACAAGGCCTGCTCCAGCTAATATCAAGTCTCATTGCAACATCTGCTCCTCCAAGCAATCTTTCCAGTCTTGCATGTATCATGTCCCAGTGCAACCAAATCTGGTCCTGCAAGTATCTTGTCTCATTGCTGGCATTTCTGGTTCTGCAAGTATTGTGTCCCATGCAGGATCATTGCAAAACTTTTGTGCTGGGATGCACACTCTTTAGTGCTGAACGCTTCTTTTTTAATTAAGCAACTTGATATTTAAAATGTTACCTTTGACCTGAACCCACTCTCCCAGTAAACTTATACCCCTTGTTGCAGCTACAAATAAAGTTTTGCTCAAAGGGTATGTTTTTAAGAATTACTTTGGGTGGAATTTTTCATACCTGCCAGTAGCAGGAATCAGGGCTGTTTTGCGGGAGGCAAAAAATCTGTTTCCTAACAGTGGGATAAATAGTGTGAATTTTGTTCTCTCGACTTTCAAGATGGGTTAAAGGCAGGTCGAGTTTCCCAACGGACAATTTTGGGAACCCCATTTGCATTCATTAGCACATCATGCATGATAAGTAAAAGGCAACCTCACCAGAATTAAGTTAATCCTCCAAATTAAGTTCCCCACCAGCGGTAATTTAGAATGTTCAGTTTTATGAATGTGAGATGCTGCTGCCTCACAGCTCCAGGGACCCGGGTTCCATTCTGACCTTTGGTGTCTGTCTGTGTGGATTTCCGTGTGGTGCTCCGGTTTCCTCCCACTGTCCAAAGATGTGCCGGTTAGGTGGATTGGCTGTGGTAAATTGTCCCCCGGTGCATGTGTCTGAGTGTGAATGTGAGCCCCATCCTGGGTGTACCCCACCAAGTGCCCATTGCCTGTCAGGATAGATTCCAACTCCCCCAACTCTGAATTGGATGATGCGGTGCTGAAGAAGTGAAGTGAGAGTTTTACGACTATATATATATGTGGTGTGCCCTTGGCAAACTTCAACTCTTCCATGGCTTTGAGGTCAGTAGACATTGCTTTCTCCTTCTTGGGACCTCGGATAGCTTCACTTGAGTGCCATTAGCAAACTTTGTGCCAAGGCTGGACAAGAGTGACGGAGTGCCGGGACTCCCCCGACACCCTCTTTCCCCGGATTCCTTCCCCCTCCGAATTCCTTCTGCCTCCCGGACTCCTTCCGCCTGCTGAAGTCCTTCTTCCTCCTGAAGTCCTTCCCCTCTCCAAACTCCTTACACCTTACTCCTATCTCCCCATGCCTCATCCTCCCCCCTTTACGCCTTCTTCCACCCCTCCACCTCACTCCCCTCCAACAACTTTGTTCTCCGCCTCCCAGCCTCACCACCCACCCCACAGTATGCCTTCCTCTCCCACTCACAACTGGACCTTCCTCTCTCCCTCTCGCTGATCAGCTGTAGCAGCCAATGGCCAAGACTGCGATGTCCCAAAGCAGACCCCAGACATTAATGGAGACCTCCCACCTTCCATGAGCTGCTTTGTGGCGTAGCCATGTCCATGAGAATCCACCCAGCATACAATGCATGTGTTCCTCCAGACTCCGGTAGCTGTAGGGCTCCGGCATCTTCTGCTCCTCGGATGGCTGCAATCTGAGCAAGACACTGAGGTAAGTCCCGACTTCTGCACATTACACTTGTCCAGACTTCTCCGCCGATGTGGGCGGTAAATATGGGGTGATGATTCTGGAAAGCGGGCAAGATGATGAGGTGCATTGAAATTAGGTTCCCAATGTCCGGCACCGGGAAAGGCTGCCCACCATTGATGGGCGGAGCAGACGATTGCAAACTGGTTTACAACAGCATAAAACTGATTTCTGGCCTCCTCACCATATTGTCCACTCACGCCTGCCATGAAGCCCAACAGCAACAGGGGCAGAAAGTTCCGGCCTCCACAATGGAAAGTTCCACCCTTTGGGGTAGAAATAGCTGTCATTGATAATAGAGACCAAACTTTAATGAACATAAATATACAACCTCCTTGAGTCAGCTCTGCCATCCAACTAGATTCTGGCTGGCCTGTACCACAACTCTACTTATACACCTTTGATCCATTTCACTTGATATTCATACCTAACAAAAATCTATTGATCTCTGTCTTGAAAGCTCCAATTGTCCCAGCACCCACAGCATTCTGAGACACACAATTCCAGATATCATTTATGTGAAAAAAATGCTTCCTAATTTCCCCCTCAAATAGTCCAGCTCTAATTTTAAGATTGTGCTCATTTTTCTACATTCCCCCATTGGGAGAAATTGCTTTTCTGTATCTGCTCTTATTGAATTCACCGAACACCTCGGTTAGATTAACCCCCCATCTTCTAGACTTATTTAACCTAGTGATATTTTGACCCTACAACTATCATTCTGGTAAATCTGCTCTGCACCCCACTCCAAGGTCGATATATCCTTCCTGAAGTGTGATTCCCAAAATTGAGCACAGTACTTGAAATCAGCTCTGATCAAGTCTCTATACAACAGATGCAAACCGTGCTTTCTCTTCCTGCCCCCTTGAATCAGACTTGCCTTCCATCAGCCTTTCTGAGCTGAGTTACAGGTCAGCCATGGTATAACCCAACAATATGGGCTGAATAGCCTACCCCTGTTCATATGTTTCTCAGATTGGGGCTTAGATTCTGAAAAAGCCTCTGTGACCACTTTTATGTACCATTATTTATTCCAGTCACTGTTGTCAATCATTTAGCTGTGACCTAATGTGACATTTTCACTTTGAGCACAGATGAAGAATAACCATGAGGTTCTCAGAAGTAACTTTAATGATTATTATTGAACATTCTGCAATTGAGTTTAATTTAAAAACATTGTCGAAGAATGATTACAAAATTGTGACAGGAAATCACGGCATCTTCTTGCAGAAGACGCCAGCCCAGGTGTTTCGTTTTGCATGCTTATTTTCATTTTGGAAGTGTAACATTTCACCCTTCAGTCTCATCATTCGCTAATGATTGCCTGACAATCAGATTCTCATAGCATTTTTGTGGTAGACAATTTGCTAGATTGTGTTGTGATTAGTATCTGCCTATTTCCTGATTAGCCACTTTGACATGAGTTGCTCTCAATATTTTTGAACAAGAGTGCCTGATGTCCATGACTTATATTTCACATTTGTTCATTTATCAATGGAACACTCATGAATGTCTATTTTGACGGTTCCATTTTAAATCTTTCCTTGCAGTAGTGTGATCTCAACAGCAAGATTCCTCACACACATTTTTGTGCTCTTTTGTGTTGCACATTCCTTTTCCATCAAAATGTACATTTCCATTGATTGACAAAGCTTTCAACATATTTCATTTTTTTGTTGGGGGCGGTAAAGGAGCTGCTTATATTGTCTGGTTAAGGCTCTTCCCTCTCCCACTGGAAAAAAATACTTGGAAAAAAATTGGCTTTAATTTATGAAAGTATCAATGCTATAGATCTTTACTAAAACACAGCATAACCCACTTGTAGCCATTTTGAAGTGATTTGACTTTCTTCAACTTGAAGGGCTACTACATAATACACTATTCCCCAGCTAACACAGTATCACATGCACACTTCATCGTACTGTTTTAGAAGGTGCATGAGAGCAGCTTGGACTGTCTTGTCGATTTATCCCCCCCCTTTTTTCACCCCCGAACTTCATGGATTTCTAAAACTGGTCTTCTCTTTTAATGCATTGAGTAAATGGCAGCACATTCTGTTCTCAATCAAAGCTGCTTCAAAATTAAAAATAGAAAATTGCACCATTGCCCTGTTCAATAGTCTTCTTTCTCCAAAAATTGCAACCTAGTATTGGTGGGTATTCTTTCCAGTTGTGCTGCTGCCATTAAAACATTAAACCAGGCTGTCTATTTAGGTCACTACCTATATTTGGCTTAAATTGTTATCAAGAAATGCAATTGAACCCTCTAGCAGTCTCATTAGTCATTACAAACAGACGCTAGATGATAACCTCCTAATTTAACACTCAAGCAGTTATATTATAGTTTGTAATTAACAAGTTCTATAATAGAGTACATCTTATAAGCTTCTTTTACAAGCATTATTATGTTACAATACGATTCTTTCGCCTTCACCTCTGAGACTGGGTATGAGTCAACCCTAGAAACAAAATGGTGCCTACCCCATTTCTCTCTTTCTCTCTCATTTTCTTTTCAAGGGCTGCAGTGAAAACCATTCAAGCAGTCCACTCCAGTTTCTGATATTAACTGTGTTTATAAGCACATAACTGTACACTGCATTTAACTAGTTATTTGTTCCTTAACAACCTTCTACATGAAGAGGACTCGCTGATGAGAACACTTTACCAATGTACTGGAAGACGCTCCTTTGAAGTTGCAGCTCTGGCACTGTGTTGCAGCAATGGTGAGGGGGAAATGTTTCTAACATATTCCGCTCCTGACACAGGAATTTGTAATGCTGTCACTGGTTGAAACGTGGAAAACCATTCCATTCTCCCAAACTGTCATCTCTTACCTTGATGTCCACCCTCACCGCCCTTTCCCATAGGAATAAGAAGATGCCAGCCCATTTCTGCATTATTAAAATCATGATTGTGTTTCTCTGGGCTGGTGACCCAGGATGTGAGTTCTTTTTAAATCTGGCTTATGGGTTCAATCATCCTGAGAACATTCGACCTAATTACAAGCTAACAGCTTCCTGCATGTAGAAGGTGCTTCCCTGTGACTATCTTGTGCAACCTAAGGAAGTTTTGGAAATAATTTAAACATAGAAAACACAGTTTTAAAAAATAAAATATCAAAGGAGGTTCGGTTTAAATTTGAACTTTTTGCATAAATATAGCTAGGTCAGTAAACTTTCTTGCTTGGTGAAATATGTTTACAAATGCTTGAATGACTTGTGACAGGCCGTGACAAACCTTTCTAAACAAAGGTCAGCATTGGTGCTGGTAGGTCGTGCATCACATTTTCAACTGAAATGAACACAGAGGATGTTCCCATGATCCTAAGCAAATGTCCCTTTGGCAGACCACTGCAAAAAAAAGAGGGAAGAATGCAAGGTCAACCTCAGGTCATGGTCATTCAGCAAATCTTTCTACAGCAAGCAGATACCCATTCCATTAAATATGAAAATCCACTCATTGTCTAAATACTGATCGTTTCCTGTCAAGTGAGTTTGCTCGCAGTGTAGCCACGGCAACTGTAATGAGATAACGCAGGGTGTAGAACATCATTAGCAGACCTTGGGCTCTGCAAACAAGGAATATTCATATCACCATCAAAACCAAAATCTCTATAGGTTTTTCCAAAATAAAAAGACAAGCACGTAAACAGATATTCCCCCTTACACGTCCACCTCTTTTAAAAAATGTTCCTTATTTCTAAAAACAAATATGTGGATTGATTTTAAACAGCCAGTTGGTTGTGGCCATCTTTAATCTATTATTCTCTTCCCCCAACATGCAATTATATGGCCTTTCTGCATCTTATTTTCTTCAGGTTTAAGTGGGATGGTGGGGTCCGGGTGGGGGGAGGGGGGAGACGGAGGTGTTGGGGGAGGAAGAATCCGCCCACTTTTACATATTCTGTATTGGAGGTTTTTTCCCTGTCTGTTGGTTTCCCCAGCCATAAGTGACAGCAAAATGGGGATGGAATTATCTAAGACAGTGAGTTCCTGCTCGGGTGGAAGCTTGACCATCACCCTGGACTCTGACAGCCAGATATGCAATGTTTCTAAATATAAGGTACTCTGTCACTATCAATTTTACCAAATCTAGCCACAGGACAGCATGACATTGTTGGAACTACATTCCGTACTGCAACTGCTGCAGTAGTATAAAGTCACATTGCTACAGCAATGGATTCCTGGAATGACTTAATTCTGCCCAGAAAAGTAACTCAATCTGAAAACAGCACAGAGGTAAGAAATTGTGATATTTTAAAAATATATATATTTGTGATCATCATAATGGACATAACAGTTGGACGTAGAGAAGTTTCAAAACAGAAAAAAGATAAAAAATATTTAAGTAATTAGTTTTTTAAGGCAGCCTATTTTGATTAATCAGTCATAGTCAGAATTACGCCCATTATGAAAAGGGAAATGTAAAAACAGACAAGTCAAGTTCAGTATTTAGAATGTGGTAGGTAATAAACTGTAATAGGATTTGTGTTTTGAAGGGGCATGGAGTTAAGCATACTAGTGAACAACAATCTATTGTTACACCATCATTTATAAAATGGCAGAGTGAAAAAATAACAATTTCCTTGACATTGCTCAGTTCACCACATATTAGGCTTAATTTCTCAAACAAGATTGGGAAGTCAACAGATTTCCAGGCTTCCTGTCTTCGCACCAACAAGTCTGTGAGGCGTGTTTCTCTTTTGAATTTCCAGAGAATGGTACTGATAGAGATTGTGGGCAATTGCAAGACTGAACAGACATTTAACCAATTTATTACTTATCAACGTACTATGTAATAAGTTTAAGAAATCAATACTTACCATGTATATCTAAAGCTGTGAATACAGCTCAAAAACAGAAAATGCTGGAAAAACTCGGCAGGTCTAGCAGCATCTATGGAGAGAGAAACAGAGTTAACGTTTCGAGTCCGTATGACTTTTTTGGCTTTTGCAATATTTTGCTTTTATCTTAGTGTGAATATAACTGATACATTTCAAATTTTGACCACCATCAAAGACTGTAGCTTTGAAATATTTAATGAGTAGCACAAACTGTAGTCACACATTGCACATATAGCATTTAGTGTTTTTTATTGGCCAACTTTAATTAATTTCAAGCCTTATCAGAATAGGTACTGTGCAAAACCTTCCACTTATTATTCAATATCCTTTTAACAATTTGGAGAAGCATTTTTAAAGCTGTGATGATGGAAGAAACATCCTGAGTCAATATATATTTTCCCCTTTCACTTCCCTTTTCATGGCTGAAAGGGGCAGTGATGGACTTTTTGGTGTCTGTTGTCAACACCGCTCTCTAACTCACCATAAGTATACCAGTTTTTCAGGAAGTCACTAGCCAATTTTTCTTCACTTCAAATGTTTTAGATCCAGGTTAGTGACCAAGTAGCCAGTGGGTGAATGACATTCCAGTTAGACACCATGGGAGGGATCCAAATTGTTTAAATTGGATAGCATATTAACATCATAAGATATAACGGTTACAGCAGTTTTAATATTTTAAATGGGTTAGCTCCTCTGTTAGTGCAGCAGAGAGGGAAATGTCAATTGCACATGTTAAGCATGCATACATAAATAGTATAAACAGTTTCCTTATGCTTAGTTGATAAGAAAGCTAACAAAAACCTTGCAGAACATCATTACTGTACCAGTGTTTTCCCCACTCTGGCTCCTTTAATTCAATATTAGACTCCTGACAATTCCCCCCTCCTCACCCCTACCCCACTACTGCCACCCATCAACTCCCCAATCCCCCACCAAACCCACAGCTCAAAGCCCATTGAAGTATTTCAAATGCTGCCATGCTAAAATCACCTAGTCAAGCATGGGACCTTTTAGGTCTGACAGCATCTATGGAGAGAGAAACAGAGTTAATGTTTCGAGTCCTTTTGACTCTTTTTCAGCTCTGAAGAAGCGACATATGGACTCAAAACATTAACTCTGTTTCTCTCTCTACAGATGCTGCCAGACTTGATGAGTTTTTCCGGCATTTTCTGTTTTTATTTCAGATTTCCAGCATCTGCAGTATTTTGCTTTTATATTATGGGACCTTTTAGTTTGGGTCTTACATTGGGTGGTACTTTTACCCATGTGATTTGGAAGTGATGGTATTCCCACAACATTGCTGCTCTTGCCCTTCTCACTGGTAGACGTTAAGGGATGAGAGCTGGTGTTGAAGTAACTTTGCTGTGTTCTGTACACACTAAGGCTTAATACACCAATGTTGGTCTGGAAGTTCAATGCGGGGGGTGGTTTTTAAATCACCTATTCCTTCATGAATGATGTTGAACTTCTTGTGTGCTATTGCAGCTGTACCCATCCTGTGGTGAGTATTAATTACACTACTGATTATGGAAAGGTTTTGAGAGTTCAGGGTGAGAGTCACATTCAACAGGCGACACAACTTCTTCCCTGGCCTTACCATCCATGTTGTTGATATGGCTGTCCAGTTAAGGTTCCAATCAATGATGACCTCTAAAATGTTGATGCTTGGGAATTTGGTAATGGTGGTCCTGTTGAAGATCAAGGGGACATGGCGGATTTTGAGATGTTGATTACCCAACACTTCTGTGAAACAAATGACAGTTGCCATTTGTGAATCAAATTCTGCCGTCAGCCACTATGGACTGCTTCATTAATGGATAAGTTGTGAATGGCACAGAACACTGACCACCAGTGAACTGCCCCATTTCTGACATTACTTGGAAGGCAGGTTATTGATGAAATAGCTGAAGATGGTTGGACCAAAGAACTTGACCTGAGGAACACTGTCTGCAATGTTCTGAGGTTGCATTAATTGTCTCCAACAGCTACAGCTTTCTTCCTTTTTCCAGGTATGCCTTCAGCCATTGGAGTTTTTCCTTTTGATTCCTGCTGGCCTTAGTTTTGCCAGTACTCCTAAATGCCTTACCTAGTTAAATGCAGCATTCTCATCTCTCCTCTAGCATTCAGCTTCTCTATCCATATCTGAATCAAGGCTGTGAAAAGATCTAAAGCTGAGTATTTTGGTGGAACTGAGATTACTGAACATCTTTTTGGCAAGCAAGTATTGTTTGATACCGTTATTGATAATTCCTCCCGTCATTTTGCTGATGATTGGAAGGAGACTGACAGGACAGTAATTTAGACCGCTTTTCGTCGACAATGCATATATGGGCCATTTTTTAAATTATCAGATAAATGCCACTGTCATTGTTCTACTACACAGCTTGGCTAAGAGAACAACTAGCTCTAGTTAAACAGTCTTCAGCTGGATTTTGTTAGGGGTCCTGGATTTTACTATGTCCTGTGAACTCGGCCTCTTCTTAATGTCTTCAAGAGTTAACCACTGGCATTCATGATGATGGAGCAAAAACTGAGTGCACTCATGTACTTGGCTCCTTTGGCTGAAAATGTTTGTCAACCTTGGCTTTGTGCTCGTTTGCTGGCCTCCTCCTCCTATTAGTGGCTGATTGCCCACCACCATTTTGAGCTGGATGTGTTAGGGTCACAGATGTTCACTCTGATCTTTTGGTTGTGGCAGTGCCTAATTCTGACTATCGCTTTGTGTTTAGCACTTAGTATGGCAGCTTCACAAGGTTAGTGTCTCATTCTGAGACATGCCTGGTCTGCTCCTGGCATGTTCTTCCATACTTTCCATTGAATCAAGTTTAGTCTTGTTAAATTATGGTGATGAAAGAATGAGAGAATTGCCTGACGGACGATGAGGTTAGAGATTGTGCACCAGCAGGCCAGGTCCAGGTGTGACATATTATGGTTTGAATTGGGAGTTTACTAGAAGGCCACTCATTAATTTGTTCAGTTTGAAGCATGCAAAATCAATCAAACATGAGCTAAGGCATTTTGTCATTGGAGATCCCCTTAATTCTGTAATTCTTGCAGTTTAACATCCAACCATATGCTACCACACCTAATTACTGTTTTCACTGTTTTGCATGGCAGATTATTCCAAATATTTATCACACATTGAGTAAAGGAGCTCTTCCTAATGTCTGTTTTAAATTGGCCTTTCATTAATCTAAACTAACATCCCTTCAGCCCATAGCCTGACCTACACTGAAGTAATGTTATGGGTTGACTTTATATCATTCAGTATTTTGTATACCTCAGTGAGGTCTTCTTCAACTCTCCAGAATGTAGAACCCAAGTTTCTCAGATTTTTCCTTGGAGCCACATTTCTTTATTCTGAAACACTTCATTACTCATTTCTGTGATCTGCTCAATATGCATGCACGTCCTATTTGTGATGTGGTCACCTGAATTGAACTCCAGTTGTGATCTGATCAATGCTTTTTAAAGCCTTCATCCTGTGCTAATTTGTCTAAATGTGGACTTGTATTTTGCTATTCTGGCTAAATATCCCAGCACACTATATACATCTTTAAATTACTTTGCCACATTCCCTAGACATTAAAAGTGATTGCTCTTTTGTTGCTCCTATATCACAAAAAAATATGAGAAATGCTAACAAAATATTAGCCTTCATAATTGGAGGACTAGAATATAGAGGGGAGGAACCTCTACTCTCACCATCCAAAGCCTTAGTTAGACTAAAGCTGGAGAACTGTGTCCCGTTCAGGGCACCAAATTAGGGCCTCGGAAGGAGTGCAGTGAATATACACCAGAGCCTAACCAGGGCTCAAAGGGTTAGATCACGAGAAAGCATGTTCTCCCTGGAATGTATATAAGGCAATATATATATTATATATATAATCAAATTTGATTAAATTTTTTAGGATTTTGAAAGGAAATAATAAAAGCCAGAAGCTGTTTCTGCTGGTGAGGAACATAACCTAAGAATCAGAGCCAAGCCATTCAGGAAATATGTTAGGAAACACTTCTACATGCAAAGGGTGGTAGAAGTATGGAACTCTCTCCCACAAAAAATGCATGCTTGCTCAATTAATAGTTTTAAATCTCAGATTGCTAGATTTTCTGATAGACAAGAGTGTAAAAAGATATGCAACTGAGGGAGGTAAATGGAGATAAGATACTGATCAGCCATGATCTCATTAAATGGTGGAACAGGCTTGAGGGGCTGAATGGCCTGCTCCTGTTTCTATGTTCTTCATAGTTAAACTGTTGAATTAGTTCCATCCCAGTGATGCCTTACTTATATTTTCTGCCACCAATTGGACATATTTTGTCTAGGAGTTAAAATTTAAAATGCTTAGAGAGCCAGGGTGGGAGCGTTCATATTTAAATCAACTCTGCGTAGGTTTTATAAAATTGCTCGGACGTTGCAGAACAACCATTTCACAATGACACTAAATTTGCAGTGTAAGTTCATCCCTGGTTGTCCTATGATTCTGTTCCAGTTAGTGTATATGGAAGACATCGTTTTTTTGACGTATGTGCAATAATTTGCACTTTCATTATCATATTTAATTCATCATTTACCTGTCTGATTTCATGATGGGACCCAGGTCCTTCTAAAATCCACTGTTATCGGTCTCGATTGCTTCCGTGTTTAAATGTCTGCACATTTCATTGTAAAGTTTGCAACTAGTTTCGGTAGTCAGTTTATTGAAATCTACCATGGATTTCTGTGAGTTTTAATTTAACCCTTTTATTTGCAATTTTGGGATTGTCACAAAGGAATTAAGGAAACTTGTAAGGCAAGATGATGATTTTGCTCTCCACAATGTTGTTGATACTGTAGATTATGGACATCCAGAAATTAAATGAAGAGATGGCCTCAAATCTTATTGTTTAAATCACATCATTAGGTGTGCATATAAGATGGAGAGCAACAGATAACTGAGATCGAAATTAAACACAATTCCATAAACAATGACATTGAAAAGACGATGAGGTTTTAAATTCACAGAGGAACAACATTCCATAGCTGAACAGAAAATTTGGGGAAGACAATGGGTGATCTCCGCGTTTTCGTGACAATGAGCCGTTTAGCCAAACGTGAAACACAAATTGTTTTAAGTGATTCTGACATATTTATATGATTTGAATAAGTGCATCCTCCTCAAGAACGCTTGATTGCCATTAAGCACCTTTAATTGTCTAATGCTCAATTTACCGACATGATGTACTTTTTGTTTCAAAATATCCGTTGTGTAAATAGTTTTTGAATGCACTTAGAATTGTTAATAATAAGGAACATAGTATTCACGTGAATACGTCAGTCAAAAAGCTATACAAGTCAATATATTAAAATCTTATACAAAATATATATTTGCATTGTTGTAGAACTGAATGCTGCAATGCTTTTATTCCAGAATAATAAAATAACACAATGAGATACTGCTGTTTATGTTTTACGGTATTTTTTTTAACGAAAGAAACTGGATTAAACTGATAGTCGAGGGAGTGACCTTTCCGCTTCAATGGATGGAGTTCTACTCCACCGCAGACTGGGTGCTGGTGAATAAATTCACAAGCCGGACTGTGAATAGGACAAGCCTATTGCAATGTCTACCATTTTGCAAACTTGAACTGGATCAATACAATGGGGTTTCAGACTGATCGATTCCTTTCTCCCTCTCCAGGTTCAGCATCTGTTCGGTTCTGTAAACATTGCACCACGTGAACACTTTCACGAGTGCAGTTTGAAACATCTACCTCATTAACGGAAAACGAATAGTCCTTTAAAAATCTGTTTTCAGAAAAAAAAAGTCCATCTGCGCCTCTTGAAAATGTTTTTATCCTTTTTTTTAAACATTTACCAGAAAGCCGTCAGGAGTCAGGGATAAACTTTGTACTTCGGTTGGCCTTCTTTCAATGCTATCAAATGAAGTAACCTTTGGCACATGGTGGCCCCTGTCTTTTTATAGTGTCGTTGCATCAGAAGATCACGTACAGTCCATCAAAATTTGCGAATTGTGATGCCACAGTAAATCTCTATTCAATTCAAGACAAATACCTTCCAATATTCAGCAGCACATACAATATTCAGCTTTTTAAAAATGTAATCACAAAACCCAGTGTTTTTTTTTGTTTTATTAATGGACAAACCCGCTGTCCCAGTCATATCCAGAAATCCCGCCAAAATAATTGCTTCATTGATCTGGGTGATAACTCCTTTTGATCGACATTTGCTCTGTTTGCAAACACTTTCAATGACCTGTGCTTAGTTGAAAATCAAAAGTGAGGGGGAACCTTTTTTTTTGACGAAGGGTAAATGCGTTCACTGTTTCAGTTGTGGAAAAACTATCGTTTTTATGGTTACTACTGTGAAAATAGAATACACGCAATTTGCAGTAAAAAGGAGGCACTTAAAATTTTACTGCAGAAGCAGGGTTGAGGTTTTTAATTAAGTTATTATTTCATTTTGTAATCATTTTATATAAAATGGATTGAGGTATTTAAACATATAAAAAGATGTAGAGTACCATACAGCCAAACATCACACTAATTACAGTATAATAAACACAATTATGTTGTCTAGACTGAAATTCGTATCGAACGCAAAAAGGCATCTTTATGCATATAGTAAAATACTCCGATCAGAAAATATAGTAGGGCAGAAATTAGGTCTAAAATGTAAAATAAATACAACCGCTGCAGCTAATGTAATTTATCTCAGTTTATCTGGTAACCTGAACGGTTTTTGTTTATCGCGTTGCTACTGATTTTTTGAATCTGAACGTTTGAGGCTCACAAAAGATGTGAACTATAAATCAATCTGGGTTTAAAGAAAGAGAAATTAATCCAGATGAAAGGTTTATGTAACATTTTATTTCCGGTTCGCTCCCCAAAGATATTGGGTGGTGGCGGTGAAGAAAATAAAGTGAAGTTCAAGGCAGGTTGACCACGAAACGAATCGTCGCTTTTTGTCAAGCTGAGGTGTTATTATACTGCAAAAGTAAAACCACGGGTGCTAGAAATCTGAAAAAGATACAGGGAATGCTGGAAATACTCTGAAAGTCAGGCAGCATCGATGGAGAAAGGAGCTGAGTTAACGTTTCAGGCCAATGATCTTTCATCAGAACTGAACGATGTTAGGAAGATAAATAGCTTTTACGCCAGAACAGAGCCGGGGAAGAGGGAAATGGACGGGCAGGCGAGGAAAAAAACAAAAGAGAGAGGTCTGTAATAGGATGGAGGGCAGCAATAATTAAATGGCACAAGTAATGATTCATTAGAATGAGTTTGATTAAAAAGTATTTCAGCTTTCTCGTACCCTTAACAACATCTAACATACTGAGATAATGTGTTCATTTAGGTGTTGCATAGCCCATGAAAACAGATATAGATGAAAACAAAAAGCTAAAAGCTACTGCGGATGCTGGAAATCCAAAACAAAATAAAAACAGAATTACCTGGAAAAACTCAGCAAGTCTGGCAGCATCGGCGGAGAAGAAATCAGTCAACGTTTCGAGCCCTCATGGCCCTTCAGCAGAACTGAAGCATAGTTTCAACAAGGGAGAAATATAAATTGGTTTAAGGTGGGTGGGGGGGAAGAGACACATTGAGGGTGTGGTGTGAGCAGATAATCAAAAGATGCCAGAGACAAAAGGGTCAAAGAGGTGTTGAAGGTGGTGGTCTTTGTCTGAGAAAAGTGCTAATTAAGGATGCAAGACAGGATATTCAAAGTACAGCTCTAGTGGGGGTGGGGTGGAAAGACTAAAGGTTTTAGTTTTAGATTTAAAAATAATGGAAATAGGTGGGGAAAGAAGAATCTATATAAATTATTGAAAAAAAAGGCGGGTGGGGGGGGAAAAGAAACGGGGTGGGGATGGGGGGAGGGGGGTTTAAGATCTAAAGTTGTTGAATTCAATATTCAGCCCAGAAGGCTGTAAAGTGCCTAGTCGGAAGATGAGGTGCTGTTTCTCCAGTTTGCGTTGGGCTTCACTGGAACAATGAGCCAAGGACAGACATGTGGGCAAGAGAACAGGGTGGAGTGTTAAAATGGCAAGCGACAGGGAGGTTTGGGTCTTTCTTGCGGACAGACCGCAGGTGTTCCGCAAAACGGTTGCCCAGTTTGCGTTTGGTCTCTCCAATGTAGAGGAGACCGCATTGGGAGCAACGAATGCAGTAGACTAAGTTAGGGGAAATGCAAGTGAAATGCTGCTTCACTTGAAAGGAGTGTTTGGGCCCTTGGACGGTGAGGAGAGAGGAAGTGAAGGGGCAGGTGTTGCATCTTCTGCGTGGGCATGGGGAGGTGCCATAAGTGGGGGTTGAGGAGTAGGGGGTGATGGAGGAGTGGACCAGGGTGTCCCGGAGGGAACGATCCCTACGGAATGCCGTCAAGGGGGGTGAAGGGAAGATGTGTTTGGTGGTGGCATCATGCTGGAGTTGGCGGAAATGGCGGAGGATGATCCTTTGAATGCGGAGGCTGGTGGGGTGATAAGTGAGGACAAGGGGGACCCTATCATGTTTCTGGGAAGGAGGAGAAGGCGTGAGGGAGGATGCGCGGGATATGGGCCGGACACGGTTGAGGGCCCTGTCAACGACCGTGGATGGAAAACCTCGGTTAAGGAAGAAGGAGGACATGTCAGAGGAGCTGTTTTTGAAGGTAGCGTCATCAGAACAGATGCGACGGAGGCGAAGGAACTGAGAGAATGGGATGGAGTCTTTACAGGAAGCGGGGTGTGAGGAGCTGTAGTCGAGGTAGCTGTGGGAGTCGGTAGGCTTGTAATGGATATTGGTGGACAGTCTATCAGTCTATAGATGATAACTGTTTGCCAGGGAAATTCAACACTTAAAAGAGGTTTACAAAGGCGAGCTGAATCCCACACTTCGCATTCGCATCGAGTGTTCTGCCTGCCACGAACTATTTAGCAGATCCACGAAACAGCTTTGTTACGTGTTTGTCTCTCGGAGACAGCTTGTTGCTGTGGCTCATTCAAGAGAAGAGCGGCATTCAGGCCATACCATGCATGCAGGGCAATGTTCCCCAGTTCGACACAATGTTCCAGTTCATCTGCATAATCCCCGGGTCCAGGCAGCGAGAAGAGTGGATACCATGCATGTCAGTCCTGACAGCTTCATTAAACTGGAAAGCTTCAGTTGCTGCTGACTGCAGATCTGCCATTGAGTCTCGGAGATCTGCAGACGCACTTGTCTTTTTTATTGCAATTCATTCAAAAAATACAGAAGGTTGAACAGTGATTTTATTTGTTAGACTCAGAGAGATATTTCCAAAAATTACCAAGATTTACTAAGTTTGTTCTAAATTCGTGTTTGTATTTTTCGGATGGGGGGAGGGGTGGTGGGGTTGGTGCTGCTGAAATCACAGAATTATTCAAGTTGAGGATTCCTAAATTCTGATCAGGAATGGGCTGGGGATGGTGGGGGTGGGGTGGGGTGTCAAATTGTTATTGAGATCAAGTATTTTCATTCAGAAATTAAAATGCATATATGCAGACAGACAAGGCAATGATTGAATATGCACCAGACAAAGCAGCAATATTCTCCAACTGTTCTTGAAGGTACTGAAACCAGTAATACAAGATATTAACCAGTAAAGCCCATATTAATCACTCAAATGAGCCGTTTCAAACAGATAGCTTCGAGGATTCTATTTAAGCTATTGCCCCTCCTAGTTGATGAAATGTTGTTACGGATCTGTGATTGAAATCACCAATCATATATTCTGCTGACACTTTTATTCAAGAAGCTTCACTGTTAAAACCTTAAATGCGTTTTAAACACCCATTTTGTAACATTGTTTTTATTGATATCACCGCACTACAATAGATTAGGAGCCTCAGTCATGAATAGATAGCAGTGTCAATGCAGTGTAGTTATACTGTGGTTACCGACTGATAAAACACAGGCGTCAGTCATCTGTCATCTCTACAAGTAGCCCGATGTAAAGTTCAAAATAATTGTCCCTTTACCCACAAGCATTGCATACATCCATGTTCATCTGTACATCCACAAATACAATGAACCACACCAGCACTGTACAAAAGAAATCCCGTTAAACTCCCTTTGAGCTTGGAGGCCTGAAAGGGTTATAAGAAATAGAACTGAAGTATTCAAGCCCGAAGCATGTTGAAAAATCCAATTTCTGGAGGAATCAAAAGCTGAATCAATAATCTGGAGCAGCTCTAGATGGTAGTGTGATAACAACATTGGCAGCCAGGAGTCCTGAGCTAACCAGGACTTGGCTCGGAGGGGAACAGAATGTCTGCCGCCCCCTCATCCCACCAAGGCGCATGCAGGAGAGCAGCGACAGGCTTTTAAGTTGTAGATTGTCTCAGAGGTGTGCTGGTGACTCATAGAAGTGGTGACTCAGCACCCACACCTCCGTGTGTCTAACTAATACCTCCTGGTCAGACTAATAAACTGACCACATTACAAAAATAATCCAGAGCATGGAGCGGATGTAAAAGGATTGGAATAAATGAATAGCCTTAAGTATCATTAGCTACATAAAAGAAGCAGATTCCTGGTGTTGGTAGAATAGAAATAAGTGGAACAGGATCACAAAGCAATAAATGATGCTATGAAACATATCTCACTGAGTGACACCTTTCTGTTTTGCTGTGAAAATAATGAGGAGAAATCGGCTTACTATAAATCTTTGATCGTCACCATTCAAATGTTTCCCATTTGATGATGGCATATAATGAAACTCAAAGTTTGTAGAAAAAATCTACCATCCAGCAAAACAAAGGATTCATTAAATGCTCTGGGAGTTAAGTGTCCTTTTCTGCTAGTATTTGCTGTGGAGTTATTGAAGCGATCCCGGTATTTGGACTCATATTATAGAGGAGTTCCAGAATTAGAGAGTCATGATTATACCATTCTATATGGGGTTAAGGGTGTCTGTAGACTGCGGACAGAATGATTCAACTGATTGACTACTCCATTAATTTTCAGGCAATGTTCTGATATATGAAGTCATCATGTGCCTCTTCATATTGTTGCCAATGGTGTGGGTCTGTCTTATTGCATAAAAGCTTAGTTTTCTGCTGTGACCTGACCAACCGCATCTCACAAGATTCCATCAAATATTTTGAGCCCTTTTCAAGGCTTCTAATTTCTGATAACACGTTGCCATCTGAAAAGTCCCCTTCCCCCACCAACATTTAGAAATGTCTAGCATCAGAACTAGCAGGTCGTGAGTTCAAGTCCCAGGGCTGTCTCCCAGCTGAATTGATGCTGAATAAATCATGAATGTCCATGGAAACTTCATGAATTTTCATGGGTGATTGTACCTGAACTTGCATAACAGTGTGCCAAGTAGTTCATGGTTTCTCATATATATCCATGACCACTAAATAGCTCCTTTCCAGTTTGTGGAAAATCATAATCAAAACTGACGTGTGCAGTTCATCAAATTCCATGAAGATAGAGTTTCAAACAAACTGAATTTCATACATTTCTGAGTGAAGCAGGACATGTATATCCATAATGTACTGTGATTTGCAGAGTAATTCTGCACAATTTCAGGACTGCTTTCATGCCTCAACATCTCATTTGAAACCAGTTAAAAATGTGCTGCTACTCTCATTTGAAACACATTTTCAAACAAAGAAAGTTCACAAAATGCAATGTGCAAATACTCTGAACTACACTTGGAAGAAATAAAATAACAAAACACATAATGCTTATAAATTCCAAAATAGCTGGTGTGATGGAGTAAATATTTACTCATGAACAATTTAAGAGACACCAAACATGCTAAATTTTAGTTGAAATACATTTTTGAGCAGCATTTCTAATGGTCATCCTTTTGAAATCAGTTATTCACAACCCTGCCTGCAGTAATATCAAGAAAAAAAATCAAAAAGGAAAACAGCTGAAGGAAGATTTTCCTGTGAGCTTTATGAATGAAGCATGATTTCCTATTTTATGCTAACCCTGAGGAGGATCTGTATTGCCACTGCCACTAAGCAGTAAAAATAGTTAAGTGTAAGTCTTAATCGTTTGCTGTGTTAACAACTCCCAAGCATTTCAGCTACAGCACTCAACAAATTATTACTTGTGCTGTACAAGCAACCCATGTGGCCGAGCCGCTCGATAGGATCAATCAATTAATCTAAACAACTGCATTTTATTCCAAA
This sequence comes from Cetorhinus maximus, assembly GCF_964194155.1. Lineage (NCBI taxonomy): Eukaryota > Metazoa > Chordata > Chondrichthyes > Lamniformes > Cetorhinidae > Cetorhinus > Cetorhinus maximus. Next base: position 146,117,249 of record NC_135880.1, on the reverse strand, counting down.
CCAATGATCTTTTTCTGTAAAGAGGAAGACAAACGTCAAGAATGAAATGACTTTTACCACACTCCCATGAAACAAACAACAATGTATCTTCTACCTGATAGGAAATATGTCATTTTAATATATTCCTGTGGAAACCCATTATTCCTGGTTATTCTCTTTGGTCAATCACTCTGGTCAGTGATGAAAATCATCAGTAATCAGCCATGTGTAATATTGCAGGAAGTTTAGGCAAATTGGTAGAAAGTTGGTTGATAGACAGGCAACAAAGTGCATTGTCACAGAACCAAAGAGTGATACAACACAGAAAGAGATCATTCAGCTCATTGTGCCTGTGTCAAATTTTTGAAAATGGTATGCAAGTAGTCCTACTACCCTGCCCTTTTCTCATAGTCCTGCAAACCTTTCTACTTCAAGTATTTATCCAATTCTCTTTTGAAAGTGATTATTGAATCTGCTTCCACCATCTTTCCAGGCAGGGCATTCCAGATCATTAAACCTCAATGTGTGTATTTTCCCTCTTGTCATTCTTTCCAATTACCCCAAACCTGTGCACTCTGTTTACAGCCCAGTTTCTTCTTGCTTACTCTATCAAAACCTTTCATGATTTTGAACCCCTTGATCTAATCCTTCCATCCTAAAGCATGAAACCTAGTTTGGCCACAGTGCTCCAGCTGGGGCTTAATTAGTGTTTTATAAACTTTTGCATTGTATGCAGTATTATGTAGCCAAAGATCCCATACACCTTTTAAACAGCATTTTTAATTTGCCCCGCTACTTTCAAAAACTGAACAGGTAAAAATTGTCCAGACCACTCTGTTCCTGCAACCACTTTAAAATTGTACCATTTTTTATTCATTCACAGGATGAATTATTTATTCATTCACTAGGCCAGCATTTATTGCCCATCCCTAATTTCCCTTGTTCAGAGGGCATTTAAGAGTCAACCACATTATTGTGGATCTAGAGTCACATCTAGGCCAGACCAGGTAAGGACAGCAGATTTCCTTCCCTAAAGAACATTAGTGTTATGACAATTAGACTTTTATTTAATTAGACTTTTAATTCCAGATTTTTGCTGAATTAAAATTTCACCATCTGCCATGATCCAGGTCCTCCAGATCATTATCATGGGGCTCTGGATTACTAGTCTAGTGACAATACCACTACGCCACCACCTCCCCCTATTTAGTATATCTTATATTGCCACTCCTCCTTCTTCTTACCAAAATGAATCACATCACCTTTCACTGCATCAGTGGTTGAGGAAGTAAATGTTTAAGTTGGTGAATGGAGTGGCAATCAAGTGGTCTGCTTTGTCCTGGATGGTGTTGAGCTTCTTGAGTGTTGTTGGAGCTGCACTCATCCAGGCAAGTGGAGAGAATTCCATCACACTCCATTTTCCATCACATTTTATGGCACTTCGCAGGAGTATTTTAAAACAGAATATGGCACCAAGCCACACTCGAAGGTCAGGCAGCATCTGAGGGGAGAAAAACAGAGTTAACCTTTCAGAGGCTTTCTGATGAAAGATCACAGACCTGAAATAATTCTGTTTCTCCCTCCACAGATGCTGCCAGAACTGCTGAGTTTTTCCAGCATTTTTCGTTTTTCCTTCAGGTTTCCAGCATCTACAGCATTTTGCTTTGTGCAAAGAGACATTAGGACAGATAATCGCAAGCTTGGACAGAAAGTTAGACCCTCAGCAACATCTAAAAGGCAGTTTGGAGAGAGGTGGATTGACACATTAGAGTGTAGGAGTATAATGTAAACTGTAAGAGGAGAGGTAGATTTTGACCAGTGGGAGGCAGTGGAATGGGAGTTTCGAGAAGGGGGAGAATCGAACTAGTGGGAGAGAACAATGTTTCCTTTAAGGAAACCACATATTGAAATAAACAGGCCACTTACAATTTCATGAAAGCTCAGTGACTTTCAAAATGTAAGAAGCCATGGACAGAAATGTAACGTTCAACAGAGTTTGTGCCCCGCCCAGTACAAAGAAAATTTTGAGGGGACATCGGTGAGCAGCATGAGAGTGAGGGAGAGTGGGCTGCATGAGACTGACAGACAGAGGGAGAGTGATGGCACCTATGGTAATGCAGCACAACCTCAGTACTGCACTGGCATGTCAGCCTTGATTTTTGCAGTCAAGTCCTGGGGCAGGATTTTCTGCACCCATCCGCTGCCGGAATCTTCCGGTCCCACCGCAAGTCAATGGATGTCTGGCTGGGGTGTCGCCTCGCCCACGGCGGGCCCCGCCCACAACGGGGCCAGAAAATCCTGGCCCCGGAGTGGGAATTAAACCCAGAACCTTGTGACTCAGAGGCAAGAATGCTAACAATTGAGTCACAGCTGGCACATTAAAATTCATCTTCCAAGATTTCAGCTGTATGCCAATTCTAAATTTCTGCTGTGTACACCCATTTACGTTTAAACTACAGATTCCTAAATACAGTTTTGGGTTTTAAGACCAAGGGCAGAATTGCCCCAGTTTGCACTAAGTGCGGTAGTGGGTGGGAACAAGGTTGTTTTACCCTCTGGCCGCAGTGGTGGGTTTTTGTGCCGTATTGTCCCAATCCCACCTCAGTAATCATGCATTCCTGGGAAACATGGCGTTTCACAGGTGGGTGGCCTCCGATTGGCTCGCCACGCTGTCACCTCACCGCCTCCTCATACTAGGCACCATATTTAAATTGCAGTTGTGCACAAACCTCCCAGTGCTTCCAGCCCAGGACTACAGCACAGAAGACATGGCCCTGAAAAGCAAGAAGACTGCAGCTCCCCCCCATTTCAGTGACGTATCCCTGGGATACCTTCTAGATACTGTTGGAGCCCACCGCGATGTCCTCAACCCCCGCTCTGGCTGCAGGAAGCCCATCAGTGTCACCACTCCGGCTTGGGAGGTGGTGGCTGTGGTGGTCAGTGTCAACAGAAGAGGTCGGCCATCCAGTGCAGAAAGAAAATGAATGATCTCATCTGTGCCGCCAGGTTAAGGCAACCATCTCATCACTCTAAACTCACACACTCACAAGCCTATCACATATTCACAGGTATCTCACTCACTGCCAGCTCAAGGGACATCACCACACCTCTCTCACACACACCCTCACATCTCCATCTGGCTTCATCTCCTCTGGAGACTGCCTCCTCAGTCCTCATCGTCTTGAGGCCACTTGCACAGATCAACATGTACCCCCACACACACCCTGGGATATCCCCTTCCCCAGTAATGCCCTAGCTCTGCAGCCTTTTCCCTTGCCTGAGGCCACTTTTCCCCCTTCCCCAAGCAAGCCATAGCCTTACAGCCATTGAAAAGCCACCCCGTCGTAAATAGAAATCTGCCTGTGAACCCCCCTGAAAGTGATGTGCTGCCTATGAAGGCTGGTGCTGATGACTGCAAGTACTGCCCGAAACAAGGTAGGTGAACAAACCTCAAAGTCCTGAGCGAAGTGCAGCTCGCCAAGTGTACATCGCTTATATTCAGTTGTGAAACACGTCAACATGCAATCACGCCAGTGTGCCCAGATGATCCAGCGTGGGGGGATGATTCCGACGAGCTGGGCTTATAATGAAATGCAGATGTATTACAATGAAGTTCTAGACGTGTGGCGGTGGGAGACGTGCTCTGCCACTGACGGGCGGAGTGGACAATTGAAAACTGGTTTCACGTCGTTGTGAAACCGATTTCTGGCCTTCCCGCCATATTGTCCACTCATGTCTGCCATGACGCCCGGCGCCAGCGGGCATGGAAAATTCCACCCTATCTCATGTTCAAGTAGTCTTAGACACAGAATTGATTTCTAAATACTGCTTAATTGTTCTGGGTATGGTCATGAGATCAAGATGATCATGAGACCAAGCATGCCAACAGCAGTAAATATAGCAAGAGCTAATTGTCCAGTTGACCTTATTGTGTTCAGTTAGCAGAAGGCACAAATGAAACTGATGGCACAAGTGTTTGACGCCCTATGTTGTTCTGCTTTCTGCTGGAGATTACTAGTTCCTAAAGAGAGAGGATATATTTATGAGTACACTGCTATCCTTTGGCAATTCACCGGTGTCTTCAAAAATAATAAGAGGAAAGCTATTTTGTAGAGACAGCATTAAGGCATTAATGTTAACTGCTCTCTGAGGAAAACATCATAAATTTGGAGCCAACCTGCTGGAGTGTCTCTCTCCCATCTCTACAACAGAAATGCCTCCCACTTTCCACAACGATGTAGAGCAGCTTCCTTTGTTCAGAGATTTCAAGGAACTTAATTGTGTTCAGCCCTGCCTGGTACCAATGATATGAGTGATGTTATTATTATGGGGCCTCTTTTCTTTTAAAAAGGGACACACGGCCTGCGTAGTGACATGCTTACATAATTATGGCCTTGAAATTCCAATCAACACAATGCATTACATCGGTGCCAATTGAGCAGCAATTTCCAGAGATAGAAATTGCTTGTGTTTCCCATCAGCTGGGCATTGGTGGAAAGATTGCTGCAAGGCTTTTCAGCGGCTGATTAGGTTTCATGCAGAGACTATGCAGTACAGTTCTCTGGTATGCAGATTAGAGGCCTGTTGCTATTTAAGGGGAGGGCCTGCAGTTTTGCTATCTTCACACACTGCGCACTCCCATATGAAATAAACTTTTGAGCCCAGCCAGCTTTTATATTGGGAATAATGAGCTACAGCAACAATGCCAATCATTTCTTTCACTGGCAGGCAGTGAAGGGGTTCAACTGTCACTTGATTTAATGGAGGAGGACAAGGAAGAGCAGAGAGGTCATGCCAGGCATACAAAAGAGCACCGCAGGTGTTCTGCTCTCAACCGCCAATCTGCCCACTTTTTTTTGCAGGCCGAAGTAAAGCCACCTGCCAATGGGCGGAATTGTCTGTGCCCGCTGGCAGAGCGAGTGGGCAATATGGTGAGAAGGCCATAACTTGGTTTCACGACATCGTGAGAGCAGTTTGCGATCGTCTGCTCAGCCCGTCGATGGTAAGGGTTGCCCTGCGGTTGAAGGTAGCACACAAGCACGTGTGGGTTGGGAGGGAGGGAAGCGGCCACGCATTAGGGAAATCTTGTATAAGTGACCATTCCTCTGCAGCTGAGACAGTTCAGACACAGCCACATTGATATTCATGGAGTCAAGTCTCTAGCTTATCTAACCAGCCAAGCAATGCAGAGGCATGAAAGTGCCACCAAATGCTCCAGAGCTTCTCACCTCTTGGGCACAGACTGTACACTAATGAGTGTTTTAGTGGGCTTCAGAACAGTTGGACGACTGGGCATGTTGTACAATCCCTTCTCAAGTTGCTGTTCTCAAGGGCAATTAGGGATGGGCAATAAATGCTGGCCCAGCCAGCGAAGCCCACATACCATGAATGAATGAAAAAAAGCAATCTCCTTGCTAAAGCTGGCCAAGAAGCAGTCAGTGGTGGAGGTGCTCACAGCCCCTTGCAATGTCATCATCCCGGTTTGGACCAGCCTCCCCCATGGTTCAAGCTAACAGTGCAGCCTTGCAGTGCAGGTTAGGAGAATGCCTTCGCCTGAGCTGAGAGCACAGCATGCAGTCCAATGGGCAAAGCTGCTGCCAGTTGGTCAGGTCGATTTGGGTGGAAGTGGGTGAGGCCTTGGGCAGCCACGCAGCACACTAACCTCTGGCCATCCAAGTGGTGACCAGCACTTTCTGGGATGCGTTAAGGGGCCTTTAGACTTAACCAAGAGAGGTTCTTAGTACACCCATGCTAACCCATGCATCTCTCTTTTTCATCCTGCAAGAGGAGTACATCAGTATCATGGAGCCTGGTGAACCAGCTGTATGATCCCCTGGTGCCCCCCATCGATTATCTCCTCATCCCTTTACGGGAGTTCCAGTACTTTTTGGCGAGTAATCACGGTCATTGAGACAGAGTCCTGGACCGGAGGCATTTTCTTACCGCTTGTGTTTTGTTCCCCCCTTGAGGTCCTCAAGGCCCCTAGCTGGACCGGAACACTAAGAGGAAGGTCCATACGTTTCTCGCTGGCTTCTGAAGGAGAGGAAGACTTTAAAAAGTCCACTCCTTCTTGCGCTTACACTGGTTGATGGTAGCACATACTTCTGGCTAGCCTCAACAGCAATGGCAGCGCAGGTTCCAGAACTTCTCAGTCCTCAGGAACAGGAAGTATGCGGTGTGCTTCCTGCAGGAAACCAATACTGTTCCGGCAGACAAAGCCACATGGCTCCTGGAGTGGCGAGGGGGAGTCTACATGAATCACCTAGCCTCCAGTTCTTTTGTGAATGTGTACGCTCCCTTGGGCGCACAGCAGCAAGCGAGCTTCTTTGAGGAAGTGTCAACTCATCTGTGCTCCATTGACGCGGGCGAGTGCATCGTCCTCGGGGGGGATTTCAACTGTACCCTTGAGGCCAGGGATCGTCACGGCACCCAGCACCGCATGCTAGGTGTGAGTAAGTTGCAGGACCTGGTCAGGTCCTTCGATTTGGTGGACGTCTGGCAACATCTCCATCCTGACTAGAGCGTTTTCACTTTTGTCACCTTGAGTCACCAGACTTGACCGCCTTTACATTTCGAAGGCGTACGTGTCCTGCGTTCCATCGGCTTCTGTGCGGCAGGTGCCATGCATGGACCACCACCTGGTGTGGGCGGAGCTCTCTCTGGTCTGCGCTCGGACAGGGTCCGCGTACTGGCACTTTAACAACTTGCTGCTTGAGGACGAGCGGTTCCTGGACTTATTCCGTAGTTTCTGGGCCACCTGGAGAAGGAAGCGGGGAGGCTTCCCCTCCTTGAGGCTGTGGTGGGATGTGGACAAGACCCACGTCCATGTTTTCTGTCAGGAGTACGTGAGGGGGTCGACAAAGAGGTGGAAATCCAGGGTCGAGGAGTTGGAGAAGGAGGTGCTCGACCTGGAGACACGTCTCCGTCAGCCCGACGCGGACCTGGCCCTGCGGTTGGTGTACGATGAGAAGAAGGGCGCGCTGCGGGACCTGCAACTCGTCGGGTCCCATGCTGTGTACATGAGGTCACTGATCCGGTTCCTCAAGGACCTGGACTGTGGCTCCCCCTTCTTCTACTCGCTGGAAAGAAGGCACGGGGTCCGTCAGCAGCTCCTTACGCTGCTGGCCGACAACGGATCCCTTGTGTTGGATCCGGAGGGCATCAGGGCCATTGCCCGAGACTATTACACTGCCCTGTTCTCTCCGGATCCGTCCAACGAGGAAGCTTGCAGAGTTTTGTGGGAGGACCTGCCGCAGGTCGGCCCGGAGGGCACCGGAAAGTCTGACTCCCCTATAAGTCTGGGGGAGCTGACCGGCGCCCTCGACAGCCTCTCCAGGGGCAAATCCCCGGGACTGGATGGGCTGACTGTGGAATTCTTCAGGGCGTTCTGGGACGTCCTGGGGAACGACTACGCGGGGGTCCTGGGGGAGAGTATCGCTACCGGGGAGATGCCCCTCTCATGCCGTGATAGCCCGGTTGCCTAAGAAGGGGGATCTCCGCCACCTTAAGAACTGATGCCCAGTCTCCCTCCTCAGCATGGATTACAAGATCTTTGCCCAGGGCAATGTCTTCTCGCCTTGGCACCCTGACCAGTCCTACACGGTCCTGGGCCACACCACCTTTGATAACATCCATCTGGTGCAGGACATCAACCATTTTTCCCAGAGGGCTGGTCTGTCGAGCACCTTTCTGTCTCTTGATAAGAGAAGGCATTTGACAGGGTGGATCATGAATATTTATTCGGGACTCTGCGAGCATTTGAGTTTGGGATGCATTTCGTCCCCCGGATCCGACTTCTGTACGCTGCCACAGAGTGTCTAGTGAAAGTTAACGGGTCCCTGACAGTGCCCCTTCACTCTGGGAGAGGAGTGCATCAGGGCTGTCCCCTGTCTGGCCAGTTGTATTCTATCTGCGTGGAGCCTTTCCTGCACCTCTTGCGGAGGAGGTTGTCAGTTCTGCACGGGCCGGGCATCGGGATGGTCCTCTTGACTTGCACCAATGACATGTTCCTCAAGTTCACCGACCCGGCTGACCTGTGGAGGATGCGCGAGTGCCAGGAGGTCTACTCTGCTGTGTCCTCTGCCAGGATCAACCGGGGCAAGTGTTCTGGACTCCTAGTTGTTCAGTGGCAGATGGATCCCCTACCCGAGGAGCTCAGGCATTTCACCTGGAGCAGGACTGGCCTCCTCTACCTGGGGGCCCACCTCTGCCCTGCTGAGGAATCCTGGCCAGCGAACTGGCAGGAGCTGGAGACCAAAGTCACCACTCGCCTGTGGCACTGGATAGGACTGCTCCGAGTGCTGTCTTACCGGGGTCGAGTTCTGGTCATAAACCAGCTGATTGCCGCCATGTTGTGGTACCAGCTTGTCACTTTGACCCCTCCCCCGGAGTTTGTCACAAAAATCCAGAGAATGCTCGTCGACTTCTTCTGGGACAAAAGACTGCACTGGGTCACTGCTGAGGTTCTGAGTCTCCTACTTAGGGAGAGTGGTCAGGCGCTGGTGTGCCTACACACCCAGGTGGTGACTTTCTGCCTGTAGGCCCTGCAGCGAAACCTTTACATCGAGCCCCCTCTGAGATAGTATGCCCTGGCGATGTATTTTTTCTGCCGGGTGTACGGCCTGAATTATGACGTGCAGCTCCTGTTTGTAGACTTGTGGGGCCTTTGTGGCTCCTTGCAGGCGTTGCCCATCCTTTACCAGGACCTGACCTTCGACCACCCCGATCCCCACCCCCACCGAACTCTACACCACTGACCTCTGAACCCCCGAATTCTGACCCCCGCCAACCACCCCCGCCGCTCCACAAAACCTATCAACTTACCTTAGATACTTAATGCCTCCCCGGCCGGTCAAAGACTTTTAAATTTCACTGGACTTTTAAACTTACATGATTTACAGCAGCTTATGCTGATAAAAAAGGGGGCATGGCTTCCTTCACTTCGACTTCCTGCGCTTCAATGCCGGGCCCTGCAACCGCGCTGCACTTCCTAGATCTTGCCCGACCTGAGTCAGAAGGTTGGGCGAGATAGGAATGAAGAAAAATTGAGGTAAGTAATTGGCCACGGAGTGGCAATCTGACGCTGATTGCCACTCCGAGGAAGTTCATGCCCAATGTGATTTAGTGAACCTCTAGTTAGTTGTACCTTCTCTACCACCCATAGTAATATTTTTTCTTTATTGTTTCATGGGATGTGGGTGTCGCTGGCAAGGCCAGCATTTGTTGCCCATTCCTAATTGCCCTTGAACGGAATGGCTTGCCAGGCCACTTCAGAGGGTAGTTAACCATTTTCCACATTGCTGTTGGTCTGGAGTCACATGCAGGCCAGACTAGGTAAGAATGGCAGATTTCCTTCCCTAAAGGATATTAGTGAACCAGATGGGTTTTACAACAATCAATTATAGTTTCAAGGCACCTTTACTGAGACTAGCTTTCAATTCCAGATTTTAATTAATTAATTGAATTTAAATTCCACCAGCTGCCATGATCCACGCGCCCAGAGCAATAGTCTGGGTCTCTGGATTACTAGGTCAGTGACATTACCACCCTGCCATCATCCCCCCCGCAAATTCTGTCCTTGGTTAACTAATCAAAATCCCTACCCAGAATATTTCAGTCTTTCTGCTACATGTATCACTACGGTTTGTCAGATATGCTGTTGGTATGCAACAAATAAATCATCTTAGGTTTTATTTCAAAAATGACAGGTTTTATTTTCTTATACTCTTTTTCTATTTTGTACCTATTTCCAATTGCATTTTCCTTTAATTTTGTGCTGAATTCATTTCTTCTTTATTTCACTGTAATTATTTTCCTCGTTTCTTTCTATCAACCTCATTTATGAGCTTGACTGTTATTTCAACGTTACATTTTATCCCTCTCTTATACATCTTTCCTTCGTAAACACCATTAATGTGGTTGGACTATCGTTTTGGTTTGCTGAATGACGATAATATGTCTTTATCGCAAAATTCTGTTTTTTGCTGTTGCCTTGCCTTCAGCAATGCTCTGCTTATTTAAATGATCTGTTTTACACTCTAATTTTATCAGTAAGTTTCATTGCTTTCTTATTTTGATTTCCTCAATTGTTGTTATTCTACATTTACCTCTTCTCTTATGTATCTGCCTCTCTGATTAATGATCTGCTTACCTTCTTCCAGCTTCCTGTTTTTTTTTTATTTCGTTGATCCTTTATTCCCCCAATTTCTGCATCTTACTGTGTGTCAATCTTTGTTAGTTTGCCTTGCCAGAGCTTGTTACTTTACGTGGATTATTATTTCTGTAACAGTGGCACTTTATTTACTCCTTATTTCTCACGTTTTCTGGAAATGTTGGTCTTTATATATTATATTTCACCTTTCCTTTTCTTACATCCCTTACTTGTGCTTTCATGCTTCCTTCCTTTTAAAGGGACATGTCACCAACTCTCCTCATAGGCTCTCTGTTTGATCAGGGAAGTCGCATCAGCAGTGACGTGGTGATGGTGATCTCATCCCTGAATCAGAATGTCACAAGTCCAGAGACTAAAACACAATTTCCATCTCGGAAATCCAGCGCAGTATGAGGGACTGCTGCACTGCTGCAGATGTCATTTTCTGGTTGAGATGTTAAACTAAAGCCCATCTGTCTTCTCAGCTGGGCCTAAATTATTGCGCTATACAGAAGAAGACTTGCATTTATATGATACTTTTTATGATTTCAAGATGCCCCAAAGTGTGTTACATCCAATTAAGTACTTTTTAAGCATTGTCACTGTTGTAATGTGAAAATGTGGCAGCCAATTTGCACACAGCAAACTCCAACACTAATGACCAGAAAATGTTTTTGTGAGGATGGTTGAGAAATAGATATTGGCCAGGGCACTGGGGGATAACTCCCTGTTCTTCTCCAAAATAGTGCCATGGGATCTTTTACATCCACCTGAGAGGGCAGCAGTACTTCAGTTTAAAATGTCATTCGAAATATAACACATTTTACAATACATCACCCCTTTGGTGCTACACTGGAGTGTCAGCCTAGAATTGTGCACTTAAGTCCTGGAGTGCGTCGACATAAACACATAACCTTCTGCCCCAGAGGCCACTGCCACTAAATAAGCCACTGCTGACACCTATTTCAAAGAAGAGCAGGCAAATCTCACAGGTGGCCTGGCTGATGTTTATCTCTCAACCAATATTCCTAAGGCACTAAAACTGAATTGCCACACTTGTCAATCAATCTGGCAGGCAGACCCATATTGCCTCCAGCTGAATTTGGTCATTATCATTTGGTTGTTTGTGGACCTTACTGTTCACAAATAGGCTGTGCATTTCCTAACATTACAACAGAAACCTTACTTCAGAAGCACTTTATTGGCTGTAAAAATGCTTTGAGATGTCTTGAAATTGTGAAACATGATATATCCATGAAAGTCTTCTCTCTTTATTGACCCAGCAAAAGCCAAAATATGGTGAACAGGGATATCGAGGTCATTCACCCCAATATCATATGCAAATATTAACTAGTCTTCCCACAATGTCTCAGTTGTTAATCCAATGCCTGGCAGTGTGCTTAAGCTTTATAAAGCAAGAAGGTGTGAAGTCAATTTCTGACCTGTGTTGAGTGAGTTGATTCCACCAGAGATGACAGCAGCAGAAATGTTACAGTAGTCATCAGCTTTGCTGGGGTAGGAAAAGGTCATATAGGTCCTTGCCCCTGATCACTACTCAGAGATCCATGATTAATCATGCATGCGTGTGTGATGTAAGGATAGCCTGTGGCATCATGGTGCTGGAAGTTGACCAATGCCTGGAGATCCTTGTCTTAGAATGAGTCAGTGTCTTCAGAGGAGATATATAGAGAGGTAATAGGTGAAAGGTAAAAACATTGTTTTTTTTAAAAAAACTTTATATTATTTGAAAATAGGAGAATATTAACTATAATAATGAATTAGTTTGAATGACAGAAATCCAGATAAATGATAAGAAAAGAGTTGAGAAGCTGTGAGTAGAACCAATTTAGAAGAATTAGCACTCAGCACTAATGGTAGGATTGGGATGCATCTATTGAATATAATTAGCAATGTGCAGGAAACTCTCTCCAGTTTGATATAATAGAAACATATATGTAGATAAAGAATTTCAGAATTTGTTGTGATATGCAATTGGTGTTTTGGTCATTTTAGGAATTTTTTTCACTCTGCCTTCTGGGGCCTTCATTAGCTAGAGGATATTCGTGATGTCACACAAGGTGTTTTATGATGTTTATTAGTCTCTTGATGTATTTTCTGTTGTCATGAGGTGTGTTAAAGGTAATCTTATATTAAATATGCAGAACTGTTAACGTGTCTCTCAAGCAGCCTCTGTGTGCCTTTCTTCTACCTTTTGCTTGTTGGCTGAGTTTGTTGTTCCAAAAATAAAATGCCATGAAGCTGCAAGTGAAAACCTGGTGGTGGCTACATGGGATGCACAAATATGTGTCTCAAGCATAACTGGATCTCTGGAAGTCACTAGCTTCATCCCTGTGGCCTCCATTGAGACTACTTGTTCAATATGAAACCGCCATAGTCATGTCAAACCAGTAAACCGTTTTTGAATCAACAAAGTTAAGCTGCCCACAGAACTGGATCAAGCCTTTGCGGCATGCAATTATTCCGCATCAAGGGAATATGCAAAAAACCAAAATCCCCAATCTAGCATTTAGCTCAGTTCAAATTAACACACTGAAATGTGCCTGGTGTAATACATACTCAAAGTAAAACATCTTCAGTGTAAAAAGAGAAACCCATATGCTAATATCTTAGGTTCAGATAGGTTGAACAGTTTGATTTTTTTCAAGGCTTGAGCACACAATCCTCCTGCCATGTTGAATTCCAGCAGTTGTGGGATGAGGCCTTTATGTGGACATTAATGGCCCACTTAAGGCTTCAATTGGCATAGGAGGTGGAAGGGGTCCCCACTTTGCACCCTGTAGCCAATCAAATGACTCCCGCTTCCAAACCTGCCTCAAAGGAGGGCATTAAATTCTATCAAATATGTTCCAAAGTGAGTGCAATGATGACCTGAAGCTAGGTCACAAGTTGTGCAGTAGGCTTATTGGACTTATGGGCCAGAATCTTCTGTCCTGGAGTCTAAGTTCAGTGGTGGGCACAGGAGTGAGTGTTTTCCATTGGGTGGAATGAATGGTTGATCACATGTGATCTTATGCTGTTCAGCTCATTACATATGCGCCCACGAGGAGCTCGCCAATTCACACAATGGGGGCAGGTAGGAAGTCATTGTCCCCGCTGTTATCTCATGGGGCGTCGAAGATTTAGACGCCATATTTAAAGGGCACCCAGACAGCCATTTACTCACTGCAAGGCAGGAGCTCTGGATTCTGCATCAACCAGAATTTCACAGAGCAGACAATGGGCAGGATTTTGAGGTCATTGGGTGGGCGTGATGGGCGGGCCAGGGAGCGGCCATGATACGGTCCGCCATCTGCGATCGGCCACCAACCGCGATTTCACACTGGCGGACCAATTAAGGCCCACCCAGTGTGAAACGTGGCTCCACACTGGTCGGGAAGGGTTAGGATCGGCTGTTGGTTCCAGTGGTGACCCGGCAGCCGGTTTATAAGCAGCCCAAGCAGCCCCTGAAAGGCTGCCGCTGAAGGATGTCTCCTCTGCGTTCCCAAGCCAAGGTTACGGAGTCGAGTGCGGCTGGACATGGCAGGCGGGAGGGCAGGTCAGGTGGGCACTCAGGCCCCCTACTTTCGGGTGAGTGCCTCACAGTTCTGCTGGAGAGGTGGCTGCCAGGAGGGACACCCTTGTCCCCAGAGATGGGAGGAGGAGGCCACCGCACCTCAACAAGACGGCATGGGAGTAGGTGGCAGCAATGATAAGCAGCCATAATGTGGTGCGGTGCACCTGGGTGCAGTGCTGGAAGCACTTCAATGACCTGCTGTGCTCAGGAAGGATAAGTACCGTGTTGACATGGGTCAGTGTGCAGAAGTGTTAAGGTGTGGCCGTTCCCTGTGGACCTCAGGGGTGCTAGAGTCTGAGTGCCAAAATGTTAATGACGCGGAGGTGGCCAAGGGGGTCAGCCCTGGCTGCTTGGACTGAGTGTCTTCGGCTCGAGGGCCGTGACTCGGATGTGCCCTTCCAGGTATTCCTCAGGTGTGGTTGACCAGACTGCAATGGTGCTGCAGGTAGAGAGTGGACTAATCAATGCTCCTCTGTCCTTTCAGGAGAAGACAAGCCAGGCAGAGAGGGCATATACAGGCTTAGCAAGTTCGAGTAAGACGCCCTGGAACTCGACACTGGCACGCTTCCCGGTAAGGGTGCAGTGCACAGAGGTGAGACTTTTGGATTGTGCAACCATTCTAGTGTAATCTCTTCACTGATGTGAGCCTCGAACCTCTAGTCCCCATTGATCATTGAAAGACAATGGCACCGTGATGCAGATCTCCATTGTCTCACCAGAGTGCCTGGCATCAGAGTGACAGTGTGATGATTTTAACTAAAGACATGTCCTTGTTCTCCCTTTTGGGTTAACTAGCAGGCGTTCACTCTGCAAACCCCGAAGGGCCACCCCTGACACTGGAGGACCACCGAGCTTCTGTTGCACCTGTGTCACACTCGCTCTCTGAAGTAGGCACCAGGGCAGATACCAGCACCTCAGTGGGCATTAGTTCAGCAGCTAGTATCTCGGTGCATATTGGTGAGGGCACTTCACACTCGCTTGAAGTGTAGGCGGAGGCAGAGATTGCCCAGGGCGCCTGCAGTCAGAGGACTGCTAGGGACCAGGACGATACTCAGTTGAAGAAGGGGCACCTGGAATGAGGTCAAGATGCCCCTTCCCTCTCTCACCTAGCCACTGCAGCACAGCGCCCATGGCTAGGGTGACGGAGTGCAGGTCCCCGCACAGATCCGGCAGCCACTGTGTGTCTCCAAGACTCCCACCATCCTTTCCATGGAGGCAGCCAAGCACTCACATGCCAGAGCCACGACAGCAGACAGAAAGTGGATGAACTCCTCCAGCCTTCAGTCCTGTCTGTGCATGGCCTCTGGCATCTCAGTCAAAGGCTGATGATGAGCCTTTGGAGTCGTCCATTAGGCGGCAGGTGCTGGATGTTCAGCGGGATGTGCGGGAGGATCTGGCGGAAATCCATGAAGGCATGCGTGCCATGGGCCAGGATTTTACTGTCGGCAATTTGGGGGCTCGCCGACGGGAAAATGACGCAGGATGACGTCGGGAGGAACCCCCGACGTCATCCCGGTCCCTTTAACTTTTCACAAAGGCGGGCGGACGGCGAAATCAGCTGTCCACCTGCCGACCTGTCAATGGCCAATTAAGGCCATTGACGGGCTAATTAAGATTGTCAAAGACCCTGCCCATCCAACCTTAAGGCTGGCGGGCAGGCCAGGAGCCCCAGCGGGCTTCTGATAATACATGAAACCTCATCCACTGGCGGGATGAGGTTTCATGTTCCTTTTTAAAAAAGATTCATAAAGTTTATGTGTTTCTTATTAACATGTCCCATCTCATGTGACATTGTGACATGAGGGGGACATGTTAATAGCTTTAATATTTCTCTATTTTTGTAGTTTTTTTACCTGTCAGTAATCTCCCTGAGACAGCACTTGGTCTCAGAGCGCACTTTGACAGATGGGGAATCCCTCCCACCTCCGCACAGGAAGCATATAGCGCTCCCTGTTGGGTAGGCTGCTAGGCGGGCCTTAATTGGCCTGCCCACTCAAAATGGCGGCGGGCCCCGTTTCGGCGGCAGAGTTCGGCTATCCGCCGCCGAGCTGGTGGGGCCCGCCTGCCCACCAAGGGAAAAATTCTGCCCGTGGTCTTTGGTATGGAGAAGTCCATACGGAGCATCAGCACTGCGTTGACCCTCATGGCCGAGCGCACTGCCTCCTCCATCGAACGAATGGTGACTTTAATGAAGAGGCAGCTCCAGGAACAGAATCAGGGGTTCTTGGGGTTGCGCTCGGACCTTCAAGGCCTCACACAGGCACTGAGCTCAGGTGGTCAGCGCCAGAGTGGGAGATGGTTGAGGCACCCAGTATCCCAGCTAGGTGCCCATCCATCAATGGTGAGCAGGGAAGTACAGAGCAACCTCATGTTGGCGCACGAGCTGCCTGTCGTCTCTGCGAGCTCCCCTCAGGGCCCTCTGGACGACGAGTGCAAAATCACTGTTAATGGCCTTAAGTGGCCTGTTCATTAATGGCGGGTGCGGCTCTGGCACCTGCGCACCCGCTGAGTGAAATATCGCCCGAGCGTGCGATCATGTTGGGACGCTTGCCTGACTTCATTGTGCACTATTTTACACCCGATCGGTTCGGGCGCACGCCCGCCCGTGGGATGTAAAATTCTGCCCAATTGGTGGACCTATGGTTTATTGAAGCCTCCCTGCAGGTTCTCCTCCAGGCCATCCGGGAAAGGCAGGAGGTGCTGTTTCCCAGGGATGGCAGCAGGAGGCCCTCCCGTCAGACCATGGTGGCCTGGGAAGAGGTCACAGCAGAGGTTAGTGCCCGTGGTGCCCACAATGGAGGTTAGTGCCATGTGGTGGCCAGCGTGCAAGAAAAGAATGAATGATCTACTGCGCTCTAGTGTAAATGACACCATTTGCTCACTGTAAAGTAACACTAGTAAAGGCATCAAGCATTGTAAGTGTGCAAGTGCGCAGGGATGTCAGACAGGAGTTTGATATGCAGGACTCAGCAGTAGATGGGGCATGGGCACTGAATATGTGGCAGTCACTTCATGCTGTAAATTTTCTATCAGTTGCAGGACATCCTCCTTGTTAATCACTTACTGGGGAGGGCTCAGGATTTGGCGTGGATATGCATGTTCCTAAACTGCTCATGCACCCATTTGGATAATAATCAATCCTTCTGTCTTTCTGCAGGACAGAACACACACAACAGGAGGGACCAGGCCAAGACTGGAGGCAGCGTTCCAGACATTTGAGTCCTCACCCCTTTCGAGGAGGAAGCTGCTGAGCTAGCCAGGGCAGAGCAGAACTGTGCTTGAAATGAAGGTGAGATAGAGCTCCCCCAGGAAGCCAGTGAGGATGCCTGTTAAACATACTACGTGAGTGGGAAAGAACACTGTAGACGCAGTTTCAGGGTTGAAAGAGTGAAGTTCTACGCTGTCTTCTTCACAATAGAAAGCCAGAGGCTTCCTTACATGTCTGGAGAAAGCTGTGGTGGGCACGTCCAATCATTACTGGCCATCCTTGGTGATTTGTCATTTTGAGTTAACATGCAGGTGAAGGCTGCAGATAAGGAGGCAACAAGCAAGTTAGCCTTGACTGCAAGAGGGATTGAGTGTAGGATTAAAGTGCTGCATGTGCAGTTGACTGAAGCCTTTGTGGAGATCTGTTTGGTTTGCTCGTCTCCTTAACAGCGGTAGCAGTAGATCTTGCATAAAGAGTTTGCAACCAAGGTGCACCAGGCCTACTGAAGGACTGGGGTGTTAGTCCATGTGGCGAGAGATAGAGAGTAGAATGTGCCTGTGTGCTGGACCGTGCCGTGGACTGTGAGGCTATCCATGTGAAGCATCAGCAGCTCTAACAGGATCCGCAGAGTCCTTGCAGGAAAGATGCTTACCTTGGCTGGGATGTCCACAATGACGGATTACAGTCTCACACTAATACGAAGGCCCTCTAGGACTGAGACTCTGTAATTGGAGGATCCAGAGTGGTTGCTACTCAACACCCCATAGTGCAGGTGAGTCACTGTCGGTGAGGGTACTCCAAAGTAACCTTGAAACTTTTCAACATAATAAAAGTGTCAAGGGATATGGGTTTACTATGGGCGAGTGGTGATTGGGGGACAGGAATACGATCTTCCCTGATCAATCTGCAGAGAGGAGAAATCTTGAGGGGCCAAATGGTGTTCTCATGCTGCTCCTCCCTATGTCCTCATATACCTGGTTCTGTCTGAAAGAGCTCTCTGCAAGGTCTGCTCCCCATTGGGAGTAGGTGTGAGGATGACATGAGTGCATCCCGGCCGAGGTTGGATTTGATATTGCTTCCGAGTTGCCATACATACAGGCTTTGTGAGGTCATAAGAAAAGTCTCATTTCTACTGACAGGTGCTTGAGGTCACAGGGGAATGGAGTGCTTTACAGGCTCTAATGTGCGCCCTGCATATCGGCACAGCTTGGCACATGCAAAGGAGCCAATCACCAGCAGGGCAGACGTTAAGTAGTGCAATTTAATTCAGCTATCATAAATCTAGGTACATTAGAGCAAAATATAATGTCTGTCCCAAAAAGGAGCTGGGGCCTGCCAGAGGATAGAAAACCAAATAGTAAAATAGCTTTCTCTGCCTGGAATCTGTTATATATCAGATTGTCACAGGCTTCCCAGCCATGTCGTACCCATGCAATGGCCTCTGCATGTGCCTCCATGACATCCTGGCCTTCATCATCACCATCCCCTTCATCATCCTTATCTTCGGGCGACATATCTCAGTCCTCCACATCTCCCTTGGCCAAGACATCCACCCTTTGTGGCGCAGCAGACAATGATGATCCGGGATACTCTCTGTGGTCAGTATTGGAGAGTGGTCCAAACATCTGAACCTCATCCTTAGGAGGTCTATTATCTGCTCAATTGTGGACCTTGTGGAGGCCTGTGCAGCATTGTAGCTCTCCTCAGCATCACTCTGCAAGCAGTGAAATGGTGTCATCAGTCAGGTCATCTGGGGCTATCCCTTGTCCCCAAGGAGCCAGCCTTACAATCACCAAGGTTCTTTAAAAACATGTGGCGCCTGGGAGTGTTTTGCAATGTAGGCATTGTGAGAGTTCCCTGGCAACCGAGCACAAACATACAGGATTTGTCATTTGTGATCGCATATCAGCTGCACATTCAAAGAGTGTAAAACTTTCCTATTGATAACTGTGACTGGCTGTTTCCAGGGAGCTCTCTAGGCCACATGTGTGCAGTCAATAGCCCCTTGCACTTGTGGGAATCCTGAGATTGTTGCAAATTCCAGTGGTTCAAGAAGGCAGCTCACCACCACCTTCTCAAGGACAATTAGGGATGGGCAATAAGTTCTGGCTTAGCCAGCAACACCCACAGCCCGTAAAATAAATTTTTTAAAAACAGCTTTCAGGATCCAGGCAGAATTGGACAAATTGGTGCACTCTCCAGTACAGGGCATCGGTCACCTCCTGGATGTACTTTTGTGTCACTGACTGGGAGATGCCACAAAGGTCCCCAATGAAGCTCTGTGCATAACCACTGACAAAGGGGTTTAAGGCAGCAGTGACCTTTAATGCTATGGGCATGGAATTACCTCCAAGTCCTTCCAGCTGCAGATCCTTGTAGAGAGACTGGCATATATGCACAACCATATTCCGGGACATCTGAAGGCACCTTCAACATTGCCTTTCACTCATCTGTAGATAGATGCACCACCTGCGATATACCTATGGCTGGGCCAATGTTTGCCATCACACCGTCCCCTGGTCACCAGCATTTTGACCTTCTTGAGGCCCTGCTGCCTCTTGCTGCTCAAGCTGTTGCTCCTCCTGGCTCTGTGCCAACCTGCACTGGCTCCCCCCCCCACCTCCTCCTCATCTGGATGAGAGCTGGTAGCAAGGCAGGGTTGTCTGGAGCCTGCCTCATCCAGGCCTCAGTGGACCTGTGAAAGAATTGCAGGAGTCAATATAGTGAGCATTTCTTTTCAGATTTTCCTCCATCTCTGAGCCACCAAGCCAGTACTAACCCTGTGCCTGGCCTCCACCTAGACATGGCATCCCCACCCCTTCCAGGTAAAGGACATTCTGGAGGAAGATACATGACTGTGCATGGATACATTGCTGTTTGACCAGGGCAATGACAGCCATGTGTGGAAACCCTCCCTCGGGCACTATTCAGTTTGCCTCCATTACCCTTGAGGCTCTATAGACAGACCATTGCCTTGGCAGCTTAGAAAGATTTACCACATGAGCCCTTGTCAGCCACGACCATTCACCCAAGAGGATGGAGGTTTGGAGTTGGGGGTTTGTTACCGTCCATCAGCCATGCCCCTTGGAGACATCCACCTCCCTCCCTCCCTTCATCCCTGCCTCTGACAGCAGCCAGTGGCAAATTGCACAGAATGAACGGCAGCTCCACACCTTGCTGGGATCTTGATGTTATGAGACCCTTGAGTCAGGAGCAAACCTGCTGCTGTGTGGGCTTCACCATAGACAAGAGAACACAACTGAGCATAGTTCTCATCCAGTTGCCTCATGATGATTAGGGTGCCCCTTTAGTTGGCCAAATGTGCTGACCTTGAACCCCACCCTCCTAAAAAGACCCTCCTCCCACATCAGGGGATCACAGTTTCAGAGCGACAGTATTGTGTAGCAGAAAATACAACAATGGTACGCGTCATATCCCAGGCTCACTCCACCACCTTCTACCCTCCCCCTGTCACCAACAACTACCCCCATCACCCTTGACCCAATACAATCATTCCTCTCCCCACTGTCACCCTCGAACCTCCACCCCGTTGTTCGTGGGATCGGAAGATTCCGCCCATGACTTTTGCTATTTCAAATAAATTTGAGGAACAGAGGTAATTTAAAAGGAGGTCTAAAAATTCTACATATATCTGTTTGTTTGTGAGCAGACTGATTGTGTCAGTGTAACCGGAGTGGTTCAGTGAAAATACCCAGAGTGCAGCAGCAAAGAAGTGAAGGTGGGAGAGAAGCCCTGAAGGAAAATAATTGCAACACAACCAGAAAAAAAGCTAAGGACAAAAAGTTTCTCTTGCTTCCATTTCTCCAGGTTCTCCTATGTACCCTTGCCAACTACACAGAACTGTCACCTATCTGACCTATCGAATTCAGACCGGATGTATCCAAGACAAAGGGGCACCAGATGGCAGACTCTAAAAGCAAGCGAGGGGAGTCATATATAGATCAAAAAGAAATAAACACTGTTTGCTTTGTGCAATGCAGGAGAAGCCCCGCTTGTGTTGAAAAGCAAATATTATATGTCATTTACCTCCGGGTCAATCTTCAGCCATTTATTTGAAATCGTTTGCAAGTGTATAATTTCATTATGAAAAGTGATGCTTTTGTATTGTAGCATTTAAACCTTCAAATATGCTCCGCTTTAAACTCAAAGCCTGTAATTGTATACAATCGAATCCTAGAACTAATTAATGGCACAAGTAGCTATTGCGTTTTAATGATCACCCTGAGTTTGTTTTGATGTTAATGACCCACTAATGAATTTAAATCTAATGGAAGAATGTACATTAAAGCATTATTCCAGGGTATTTGTTGTTACTATGTGTAACTAAAGCTTAGGGTGTAAATTTGACTTGGGGCAAAAATGGAAATTAGGTGCTGTTGGATGAAGTTTGGAAATAAAAATTAGCAGAGATGTAGGGTGAATGGCTGATTCAATGTTGCACAATCTAATATCGCTATATCACATTGTCTAAAAAAAACTTTTAAACCATGAAGACCATGTGATTTGACAAAAGTAACAGATGCTTTGGAAGAACGTGTAGAGAAAGCACAATCACAAAGCATTGAAGTATTACATAAATCATTGCTTAAATTCTGATCCTGCTACATTGACCATTCTCGTTAGCAAATTCAGTGGGTGTGACTAATGGTGATATCATGATTCTGAATAGTACTAATTTGCTCAACCATTTTTCATAAGTTCATTTTTTTTATTCGTTCAAGGGATGTGGGCATCGCTGGTAAGGCCAGCATTATTAGCCATTCCTAGATACCCTTGAGAAGGTGGTGGTGAGCTGCCTTCTTGAACTGCTGCAGTCCATGCACGGTCTACTTCAGTATCTGAGGAGTTGTGAATGGCATTGAGTGCTGTATAATCATCAACAAATGTCTGCCCTCTGACTTTATGATAGCAGGAAGTCATTGATGAAGCAGCTGTGGATGTTTGGGACTAGGGCACTATCCTGAGGAACCCCTGCAGTGACATCCTGGATCTGAGATGATTGGTCTCCAACAATCACCTTCAACAGTATCTACCAAACTCACGACCTCTACCACCCAGAAGGACAAGGGCAGAAGATGCATGGGAACACCACCACCTGAACGTTCCCCTCCAAGTTACACCCTTCTGATTTGAAACTATCTTGCTGTTCCTTTACTGTTGCTGGGTTAAAATCCTGGAACTCCCTCTCTAACACCACTGTGGGTGTATGTACACCAGATAGACTGCAGCTGTTCAAGGCGGCTGCTCACCAAGGGCAATTAGGGATGGGCAATAAATGCTGGCCTAGCCAGTTATGCCCACATCCCCACATTCCATGAAAGAATAAATTTTAAAAATCATCTTCCATTGTGCTAGGTATGACGCCAATCAGTGGAGAGCTTTCCCCCTGATTGAAACACTTGAGATATTTTGCAGATTCTTTTAACCTGCAGAACCTTCACATCCAGGCCTCACCTTTAAGCCTGGCATGTGATCATTCATGTGAGAGGTAAATAGCACTTGTAACTCAGTAGGAACTAATTTCTCTCAAGACAGCATGATGTGAAAAACTCTGCCGACAATATTAATGAGTAAATAATGAAATATATAAAAATTAAGAGAACTGTAGCAGTTTAAATAGCAGACTATGAACCTAGAAAGTGCAGCTGGTGTGCTATGATCAATAACACCAATGAAGATCTGCATTTATATGGTGCTGTTAAAGTAGTAAAACATCCCAAGATGATTCACAGGGGCATAATCAAAGAAAATTTGATACCAAGGTAAATAAAGAGAGTGACTTAAAGGAGAAGAGGGAGTCAGTGAAGTAAAGAGGTTTAGAGAGACTAGTCTAGTGCTTCGGGCCTGGGCAACTGAAGGCATGGCCACAATGGTAGAGCAAAGAAAATCAGGGATATGCAGCAGGCCAGAATTGGAAGAGTGCAGAAATCTCAGAGGATTGTTGGTATGGAGGAGGTTACTGAGATTAGGAGGGGAGAGGCCAAGCAGGGAACTGGAAACAGCAGTGACAATTTAAAATGTTGCCAAACTGGCTGCCCAGTTTTGGATAAATTCAAGTATACAGAGGTTGCAAGGTGGGAGGCCGGCCAGGAGTGCTTTGTAACAGTCATGTCTAGGGGTAACCAAAGCATGGGTGAGGGTTTCAATAGTGGATGAGCTAAGGCAGGGATGGATACAAACAATACTACAGTGGGGTTAACTGTATTGTGTGAAGCTTAGTGTTTGCTCAAAAAAAATTGCGATGGGATTAGGCCTTTCAGTTGGGGAAGTCTGGTTTTTATCCAGGTGTTGCAAACTCTGATGCAAAGAATGGGGGAGCAGAGGCAAATATAATATGAAACCAATGGCCCCACCACTCCTGAATAGTCTGGTGTGCAAGGCAGGGTGCCAGAAAGCAGAAGGTGCCAGAAAGCAGAAACTATGGTCCCAGGTATGGTTGAATCAAATGCTGAACCTTGCACTGCAGACCACGGAAATCTGCGGACACTAAACAGTGTACCCTCTAATTTATTTGCACTTAAAAAAATAATTCATGGACTCCAAACATTTTTTTTCAACTTTCAGTTTGCTGTGTGGTTATACTATTGTGCAGCTTAGAGGGAACATTGCAATAATGTGTTTCATTATTGATCCAAGCCTCTCTGTGTAGAAACCTCTGAGGAATCATTCATCTGAAATTTTGTAATTTCTCCCTCCTCTTCTGAAGGCATTGACTTTGGTCTCTGTTATAGTTCCATGGGCGTCAGTTATCTTCCAGCATCCTATCCTGTCTGCAGCCGCTCATGCCCCGTGACTCTCAATGTGATGATCCCAACTCTATACTAGCCTTTAAGGTAGGTGCAGTTCCAGTATCTGGCTGTGAGTGTCCAATTAAATGATGCTCCCTTTTTATCAGTGCTGTGGGTTTGCCTTCTCTCCTCCTCCTGGGGCTGCTGTGGCTGGGCAGGCCACAGGCAGGTTCTTGTGTGTCTGAAAGCAGAAAGTCAGAAGAGAAGAGTTGGGGTGAGCGAAGGGGAACAGGGTGGAAAGCAAATGGTCACTGGCGACACCATCTGTAGCTGGTCACCATACCATATAGCAGGATTAGGGCGAGCTGGGAGTTAAGGAGGGGAATAGGGGAATAACACAGGAGCATCAATGTTCTGAATGTTCAGTATGCCAAGTGCCACAAGCTCTGTGGCAACCAGCCCCACATTTTAGAGAACCATCTCCTCCATTGGGCTCCATTGTCCTCTGCTCTTCTTTGATCTCTTTTCCTATGTGCCACGTTGTCTGCCAAATGAGGGGAAAGAATGACTGGCTATGTTGTGCTGATGATATGCTTGTCATAGCTGATCAGATGAAGATATGTGGAAGGCAGTAAGAGGTCACTGTGAGACTGGCAGCAGGTGTGTAAGGGTGTAGTGGAATAATTGAATATTAGGCATGAGTCCTGAGTGCTAGGCGTTGCTGCTGGGTGAGTAATGGGGGCGTGGCACATGGGCAGCCTTAAAGGTTGGTGGTGCGTTGGCTAGGAAATGTCGTGTGAAAATGCATTTACTAACCTTGACCATCTGCTTGATGTCATTCCCACTGGGAATTGAATCCCCTGGCCACCTGCTCCCACTCCCTTCTAAAGGTTATCCTTGAAGACCTCATGGCCCCCAGTGGAACCATGGCATCTCTTCTACCCGTCCACTTCCACCACTAAGGTCCCCAGCATCGTGTGCCCCATGACCCAGCAGCCCCCTTACTGACCTGGTGTTCCATCTTCCTTGTTTAGAATTGCAGCAAATGTATTTAACGGCAACCTCATGTCATTCAGTGCCATTTCCCTTTTAAGAGGGGCAGACTACCTTTAAGAACAGAAGACTGGCTGCACCATGTGCTATTGGCACAACACTGCTCAGGACCCTGCTGAGCGCAGAGGCTGTCAGTAGCACACAGAAGCAGCAATCAGCATGGGAGCTGCTCAGCCCAATGCTACTATCAGGTAAATGAGGTGGAAGCACCAAATTTCCATGCTGCAAACTCCACCAGAAGTGACGAGGCCAGATTGTGAACCATGACCCCACACCCAAATAACAGCACAATTCCAATTTTTAACCATAAACGATGCCACCTCTGTATCTCTCTTTTATCTTTTAAGACCTTTGATTGACAGGGGGGATGGGAACCTGAGCAGGGAGACACAAGAAATGGAAACAAAGATAGGAATGAAAGACAGAAAAGTAGAAAGCAAAAGTGGGAGGCAGAGAAAACAAGGGGTAGCAGCAAATAGGGCCATAGGACAAAAGAAATGTGTAAAAATGTTAAAAAGGCAAGACTAAAGGCATTGTACCTGAATGCACAGAGCATTCGCAATAAAGTAGACAAATAAACAGCGCAAATACATGCAAACGGGTATGATATCATTATGATTACGGAGACATAGCTGCAGGGTAACCAAGGCTGGGAACTGAATATCCAAGGGTACTTGATATTGAGGACAGAGAGGCAAAAAGGAAAAGAAGGTAGTGTGGTGTTGTTAGTTAAGGATGAAATCAATGCAATAGTGAGATAGGATATTGGCTCAGAAAATCTAGGCGTAGAATCAGCCTGGGTGGAGCTAAGAAGCAACAAGGGGCAGAAAACAATAGTGGAAGTTGTCTATTGGCCTCCAAATAGTAGTGGTAAGGTAGGGGACGGTATTAAACAGGAAATTAGAGATGCATGTAACAAGGGTACTACAGTAATCATGGATGGCTTTAATCTACATATAGACTAGGCAAACCAAATTAGCAATAATACTGTGGCAGAAGAATTCCTGGAGTGTGTACGAGATGGTTTTTTAGACCAGTATGTTGAGGAACTGATCAGGGAACAGGCTATCCTAGATTTGGCATTGTGCAATGTAAAGGGTTTAGTTAAGAATCTTATTGTGCAAGGCCATTTAGGGAACAATGACCGTAACATGATAGAATTCTTCATTAAGATGGAAAGTGAAGCAGTCCGATCTGAAACTAGAGTCCTAAATCTTAACAAAGGGAACCATAAAGGTATGAGGCTTGAGTTGGTTCTGATTGATTGGGGAACTTCATTGAAAGGCATGACAGTAGATAGGCAATGGCTAATATTTAAGGAATGAATGTATGCATTGCAACATCATTCCTTTCTGGCACTAAAACACAACAGGAAAAGCGGTCCAATCATGGCTAACAAAATAAATTAAGGATAGTATTAGATCCAAAGAGGAGTCATATAAAATTGCTGGAAAAAGTAGCAAACCTGAGGATTGGGAACATTTTAGAATTCAGTAAAGAAGGACCAAGCGATTGATTAAGAGGGGAAAAATAGAGTATGAGAGTAAACTTGCAAGGAACATAAAAGCGGACTGTAAAAGCTTCTATATGTATATAAAAAGATTAGTGAAGACAAATGTCGGTCCCTTAGAGTCTGAAACAGGAGAATCTTTAATAGAGAACAAGAAAATGACAAAGCAATTAAACAACTACTTTAGTTCTGGCTTCACAGAGGAAGACACAATTAAGTTCCCAGAAATACTAGGGAACCAAGGGTCTAGTGAGAAGGAGGAATTGAAGAAAATTAGAATTACAGCAATAGTGCCAGAGAAATTAATGGGACTGAAAGCCTATAAATCCCCAGGGCCTGATAATCTACATCCAGGATGTTAAAGGAGGTGGCCATGGAAATAATGGATGCATTGGTTGTCACCTTCCAAAATTCTGTAGATTCTGGAACAACCCCGACAGATTGGAGGGTGACAAATGTAAACCCACTATTTAAAAATGGAGGTAGGGAGAAAAAAGTGAATCACAGGCTGGATACCCTAACATCAGTAGTAGGAAAAATGCTAGAGTCTATTATAAAGGATGTGATAACAAGACATTTGGAAAATATCAACAGGATTAGACAAAGTCAGCATGGATTTATGAAAGGGAAATCATGTTTTACAAACCTACTGGAGTTTTTTGAGGACATAACCAGCAGAATAGACCAGGGAGAGTCAGTAGATGTGGTGCATTTGGATTTTCAGAAAGCTTTTGATAAAGTCCCACATAAGAAGTTAGTGTGTAAAATTAAGGCACATAGGATTGGGGGTCATATATTAGCATGGATTGAGGATAGGTTAACAGACAGGAAACAGAGAGTAGTAATAAATGTGTCTTTTTCTGAATGGCAGACGGTGACTAGTGGGGTGCCGCAGGGATCAGTGCTTGGGCCCCAGCTATTCACAATACATATCAATGATTTGGGTGAGGGAACCAAATGTAATATTTCCAAGTTTGCTGACAACGCGAAACTTGGTGGGAATGTGAGCAATGAGGAGGGTGTTAACAGGCTTCATGTTGATTTAGACAGGCTGAGTGAATGGGCAAATACATGACAGATGCAATATAACGTGGATAAGTGTGAAGTTATCCATGTCGGTAGGAAAAACAGAACGGCTGAGTATTATTTAAATGGTGATAGATTGGGGAATGTTGATGTACAAAGGGACCTGGGTGTCCTTGTACACCAATCACTGAAAGCAAGTATGCAGATGCAGCAAGCAGTTAAGAAGGTAAATGGTGGCCTTCATTGCGAAAGGACTTGGGTGCAGGAGCAAAGATGTCTTGCTGCAGCTGTACAGGGCCTTGGTGAGGCCACATCTGGAGTATTATGTGCAATTTTGGTCTCTTTACCTAAGAAAGGATATACTTGCTATAGAGGGAGTGCAGCAAAGGTTCACCAGACCAATTTCTGGGATGGCTGGATTGTCGTATGAGGAGAGATTGGGACGACTAAGACTGTGTACATTGGAGTTTAGAAGACTGGGATGGACAGACTGGAAGTAGGGATGATATTTCCTCTGGCTGGGGCTGGGCTAGAAGAAGGTAGTCACAATCTCAGGATATGGGGTAGACCATTAAGGACTGAGATGAGGAGAAACTTGCTCACTCAGAGGGTGGTAAACCTGTGGAATTCTCTACCACAAAAGGTTGTGGAGGCCAAGTCACTGAATATACTTAAGAAGGAAATAGATAGATTTCTGGATTGTAAAGGTGTTGAGGGGTATGGGGAAAGTGTGGGAGTATGGCTTTGAGATAGAGGATCAGCCACGATTATATTGAATGGCGAAGCAGGCTCAAAGGGCCGAATGACCTACTCCTGCTCCTATTTTCTATGTTTAAGACCCACCTTAAAACCCATCGCTTTGGCCAAGGATTTGATCAACCCTACTAATATCCCCTTCTCTGGCTCAGTGACCATTTTATATCTCATTCAATTATGTGATGTGCCTCAAGATGCTTTTGTACATTCTTGTTGCTGTAGATTATGAGACACGATATTTGATTATGATTGGCATAGTGGTGGGTTATGAGGTCACAAGAGTAAGATCGGTGTGGTAATCTGATGGGCAATACACGTTTAAGAGAATGTGAGCAGATTGACCACATGACTGTAAGACCCAATAGCTGCGTAGCACAGGCTACCATGTTAATGTTAGACTAGAGTAGGGTCTGGTTGGAGAAGCACACATCATATTAGTGCTCTGTTGTTTGTGAATAAACAGCGCATGCTTCATTTCATATTGGTCTCTGTGTCTGCAGTATATTGTATTCAACTCACCTGCTGACAGATAAGCGTGTAACCGGTTCGTGAGCAAAGCGATCCCATAGCAGAACATAACACCTGGTGACGAGGCAAAACACGATCAGTCGACGACACCAAGGATAACCACGAAAACTCAACTGAAGCGAATCAGCCATGCCTCGCAGGCCGATTGTAAGTACATTACAATTGTAAGCCCTCACCATAGTTGTCGAAGTTATTGCCCTCCAGTATGCCACAGTTTGGCCACATCGAACCGTTTGATCTGACCACTGATGACTGGTCACATTAGATTGAACACCACATTATATTGACACAAAGATAGGTAGGAAAGTATGTTGTGAAGAGGACATGAGGAAGTTGCAGATGGATATGGATAGGTTGAGTGAGTGGGAAAAGATCTGGCAAACGGATTTTAATGTGGGAAAGTGTGAAGTTGTTCACTTTAGCAGGAAGAACAAAAAAGCAGAGTATTACTTAAATGGAAAACGGCTGCATAATTCTGAGTTGCAGAGGGGTCTAGGTGTTCTAGTACATGTCATAGAATCATAGAGTTATATAGCACAGAAGCAGGCCCTTCGATCCATCGTGTCCATGCCAGCCATCAAGCACCTATCTATTCTAAACCCATTTTCCAGCACTTGACCCGTAGCCCTGTATGTTATGGCATTTCAAGTGCTGATCTAAATACTTCTTAAATGTTGTGAGGGTTCCTGCCTCTACTACCCCGTCAGGCAATGTGTTCTAGATTCCAACCACTCTGGGTGAAAAAAAGTTCCCTCAAATCCCCACTAAACCTCCTGTCCCTTACCTTAAATCTATGTCCCCTGGTTATTGACACCTCTGCTAAAGGGAAAAGTTTCCCCCTATCTACCCTATCTATGCTCCTCATGATTTTGTATACCTCCATCAGGTACCCCCTCAGCCTTCTCTGCTCTAAGGAAAACAACCCCAGCTTATCCAGTCTCTCCTCATAGCTGGAACGCCGCAGCCCAGGCAACATCCTGGTGAATCTCCTCTGCACCCTCTCCAGTGCAATTACATCCTTCCTATAGTGTGGCAACCAGAACTATACACAGTACTCCAGCTGTAGCTTAACTAGCGTTTTATACAGCTCCAACATAACCTGCCTGCTTGTATTTTCTATGCCTCGGCAAATAAAAGCAAGGATCCCACATGCCTACTTAACCACCTTATCTACCTGTGCTGCTACCTTCAGAGATCTATGGACATGTACACCAAGGTCCCTCTGATCCTCTGTACTTCCTAGGGTCCTACCATTCATTGTGTATTTTCTTGCCGTGTTAGTCCTCCAAAAATGCATCACCTCACACTTCTCAGGATTAAATCCCATTTGCCACTACTCTGCCCATTTTACCAACCCATCTTTATCGTCCTGTAATCTAAGGCTTTCCTCCTCACTATTTACGACACCACCAATTTTTGTGTCATCTATGAACTTACTGATCATACCTCCTATATTTCATGTCTAAATCATTAATGTACACTACAAACAGCAAGGGTCCAAGCACCGATCCCTGTGGTACACCACTCGTCACAGGCTTCTAATCGCAAAAACAACCTTCGACCCTCTGCCTCCTGCCACTAAGCCAATTTTGGATCCAATTTGCCAAATTGACCTGGATCCCATGGGCTCTTACCTTCTTGACCAGTCTCTCACACGGGACCTTACTGAAGTCCATGTAGATTACATCAACTACATTACCCTCATCTACACAACTAGTCACCTCCTCAAAAAATGTAATCAAATTTGTTAGACATGGTCTCCCCCTGACAAAGCCATGCTGACTATCCCTGATTAATCCCTGCCTCTCCAAGTGGAGATTAATCCTGTCCCTCAGAATCTTTTCCAATAGTTTCCCTACCACTGATGTTAGACATAGAACCATAGAAAAGTTACAACACAGAAGGAGGCCATTTGTCCCATCTTATCCATGCCAGCCCGAGGACACCCAGGCGCCCTTTCTAATCCCACCTTCCTGCACCCGGCCCATAGCCCTGCAGTTTACAGCACTTAAGGTGCAGATCCAGGTACTTTTTAAAAGAGTTTAGAGTTTCTGCCTCTACCACCGACTTGGGCAGCGAATTCCAGACACCCATTACCCTCTGTGTAAAAAAAGTTCTTCCTCATGTCTCCCCTAAACCTTCTGCCACTTATCTTGAATCTATGCCCCCTGGTTCTAGAATTCTCCACCAAGGGAAATAATTTTATCCTGCCCTCTCTATCTATTCCCCTCATAATTTTGTGCACTCAATCAAGCCACCTCTCAGCCTTCTTTGTTCTAAGGAAAATAACCCCAACCTATCCAATCTCTCCTCGCAGCTACACTTTTCTAACCCTGGCAACATTCTTTTAAACCTCCTCTGCACTCTCTCCAGGGCTATTACATCCATCCTGTAATGTGGTGACCAGAACTGCACACAATACCCCAGTTGTGGCCTCTCCAGTGTTTTATACAATTCCAACATTATATCCTTACATTTATATTCTATACCTCTGCCTTCCATATGCCTTCTTTATAACCTTGTCTATTTGAACTGCTGCCTTCAGGGACCTGTGTACTTGTACGCCAAGATCTCTCACTTCATCTACCCCTTTTAGTATATTCCCATTTATTGTGTAATCCCTGTAACTGTTTGACCTCCCTAAATGTATGACCTCACACTTGTCTATGTTAAAATCCATCTGCCACTTTACCACCCACTCCACCAACCCATCTATATCGTTTTGGAGATTATGGCTATCCTCTACACTATCCACTACTTGTCATCTGCAAATTTCCCAATTGTGCCCCCCACGTTCACGTCCAAATCGTTAATATATAACACAAACAGCAAGGATCCCAACACCGAGCGCTGTGGAACACCACTTGAGACATGAGTCACAAAAAGTTAGTATGCAGGTACAGCAAGTAATTAAGAGGGCTAATGGAATGCTATCCTTTATTACGAGAGAGACTGAACAAAAGAGTAAGGACGTTATGCTTCAGTTATACAGGGCATTGGTGAGACCAAACTTCAAATACTGTGTGCAGTTTTGGTCTCCTTGTTTAAGGAAGGATGTAAATGCATTGGAGGCGGGTCAGAGGAGGTTTATTAGATTGATACCTGGAATGAGTGGGTTGTCTTATGAGGAAAAGTTGGATCGACTGGGCTTATTTCCACTGGCGTTCAGAAGAGTGAGGGGTGATTGATTGAAGTATACAAGATCTTGAATGGCCTTGACAAGATGGATGTGGAAAGGATGTTTCCTCTTGTGGGTGAGTCCAGAACTAGGGGGCACTGTTTTAAAATTAGGGGTCGCCCTTTTAGGACAGAGATGAGGAGAAATTTTTTCTCTCAGATTGTTGTGCGACTTTGGAACTCTACCTCAGAAGGTGGTGGAGGCAGGGTCATTGAATATTTTTAAGGCAGAGGTAGATAGATTCTTGTTAGGCAAGGGAATCAAAGGTTATCGGGGTTAGATGGGAATGTGGAAGTCAAAACACAAAAAGATCAGCCATGATTTATTGAATGGCGGAGCAGGCTCGAGGGGCCGAATGGTCTACTCCTGATCCTATTTCTTAAGATCTTATGACTCGTGTTTTTCTTTTTGGCCAACGACGTATTGAGTAAGGAGAAGAGGCGGGCGATACTCTTATCGACACCTGGCAGTAAAATATACGGCCTAATTTGTAGTCTAATGGCACCCAACACCCCAGATCCCAAGAGCTTTGATGAGTTGGTGAATCTGGTGAAAAGCCACTTTCAGCCGAAACCCTCGGTAACAACGCAGTGTTTAAATTCAATTTGAGGTGTCGCGCCCCTGGAGAGACAGTCGCTTGCTATGTTGCTTAAAGCAACTGACAGAGCACTGAGAGTTCGGGACATCGATTAATGACATGTTAAGAGATCGTTTAGTGTCTGGGATTAATGAAGACGCCTTTCGAAAAAGGTTGTTGTCAGAAACAAATTTAGACTTCAGCAAAGTACTGGAGTTGGTGCTCGCAACGGAAAGCGCAGTCAGGGACTCAGCAGTCATGGGAGCACAAAATGGCGCCGGGAGGGAGGTACCGGCTAGAAATGGCGCGGAAGCACAGGGCTCTGCGGAAAGGCAGGAAACAGCCGCCATTAACAGACCAGGTAAAAGCAATGGTTTAACAGAGAAAAACCACATTAATAATAGCAGAATTGGAACCAGGCAGCCTACAAACAAACGACAATTTAAAAGAACCGAGTGTTTCTACTGCCATCGCAATGGGCACATTATGCGATATTGTAAAGAGAGATTGAGGCAAAATTTCAAACAAAAAGGCAGAAGTCGTGAAATTTATATAATGGAGGAGCCAGAGAAAACAGAGTCAGATATTTACTCGCTACACAACTTAAAAATGGGTAAAACAGAGCCAATATACTTGACAGTAGAAGTCAACAGAGAACCCATTTGAATGGAGGTGGATACAGACGCATCCACAACAGTCATAGGGGAACACACGTTTAAGTTTCTGAATGGAGGAGGCCACTCACTAATGCCGGAAAACTCAGATAGATGCCAGACTAAAGACATTTGCTGGTGAAAACATACGAGTGAAGGGTATATGCAAGGTTGCAATACAATATGGAAGCCAGTCTGCTAACCTACCCCTGACAGTGGTAGCGGGGCAGGGTCCAACTCTACTTGGTTGGAACTAGCTTAAGGAAATAAAGCTGGAGTGGACTGAGATTTTTCAACTCAGAGTGAAAGATCTGCAAGAATTACTACAGAAATATGCCTCTGTGGTCAGGGAAGAGCTTGGGAAGATTCAAGGGCTGCAAGCTAAAATTCGTGTGGATCCTGGAGCAACCCCCAGATATTTGAGCGCGAGGCCAGTCCCCTATGCATTACGAGAAAAAGTAGAAATTGAATTGGACAGGCTGGAAAGGTTAGGAGTGTTATAACCTGTAAAATTTTCCGAATGGGCAGCACCCATAGTTCCAGTACTAAAGCCTGACCAGATTGTGTGAATATGCGGGGACTACAAGTTGACCATTAACAAAGTGACCAGACTTGATAGGCACTCTATACCAAAAATTGATGAATTGCACTCCAAGCTGGCAGGGGGAACCGCATATACGAAACTCAAAATGAGCCACGCGTACCAAAAAGTCGAGCTAGAAAAGGCCTCTTGAGATTTTGTGATGATCAACACACATGGGGGGTTATACCAATATACCAGGTTACCCTTCGGAGCCTCAATGGCTTGTGCCATTTTCCAACCGATTATGGGAAATTTACTCCAAGGTCTTACCCCATGTGGTGGTTTATCTCGATAATGCCCTAGTAACAGGACTAACTGATGAAGAACACCCGGCTAACCTGGAAGAGGTATTTAAGTGTTTCTCACAAGCCGGAGTACACTTGAAAAGGGATAAATGTATCTTTCAAGCAAAGGAAGTGGTTTACCTGGGTCATAGAGTCGACTCACAGGGTCTTCACCCAGTAGAAGACAAGGTGAGAGCTATTCATGAGGCACCAGCCCCGAAAAATGCCACAGAACTCAAGTCCTACTGTCAACAGTACTGGCTCCATTATAGGCGTTACTCAAGAAAAATCACAGGTGGACTTGGCTAGCCCCAAAACAACAGGCTTTTATGGCAATAAAGCAGTTACTACATTCATTGGTCCTGGTGGTGCATTTTGACCCAAAGAAAGAATTGATTTTGACCTGCGATGCATCCCCTAATGGAGTAGGGGCAGTAAACTCCCACCGGATGGCAGATGGCTCCGAATGACCCATTGACTATGTCTCAAGAACACTCAGTGTGGCAGAAAGAATATACTCAGAAATAGAGAAAGAAGGCTTATCCATTTTATTTGACGTTAAGAAATTCCACCAATACATCCATGGCGCCACTTCATCATCATAGCCGATCACAATCTCTGACACTTCACTTCCCTTCCTTGACCCCTCTGTCTCAATTTCTGGTGATAGGCTGTCCACCAATATCCATTGCAAGCCTACCGACTCCCACAGCTACCTCGACTACAGCTCCTCACACCCCACTTCCTGTAAGGACTCCATCCCATTCTCTCAGTTTCTTCGCCTCCGCCGCATCTGTTCTGATGATGCCACTTTCAAAAACAGTTCCTCTGACATGTCTTCCTTCTTCTTTAACCGAGGTTTTCCACCCACGGTGGTTGACAGGGCCCTCAACCGTGTCCGGCCCATCTCCTGCGCATCCGCCCACACACCTTCCTCTCCCTCCCAGAACCATGATAGGGTCCCCCTTGTCCTCACTTATCACCTCACCAGCCTCCGCATTTAAAGGATCATCCTCTGCCATTTCCGCCAACTCCAGCATGATACCACCAAAACACATCTTCCCTTCACCCCCCCCGGTAGCATTCCGCAGGGATCGTTCCCTCTGGGATACCCTGCTCCACTCCTCCATCACCCCCTACACCTCAACCCCCTCCCACGGCACCTTTCCATGCAACCGCAGAAGGTGCAACACCTGACCCTTTACTTTCCCCCTTCTCACTGTCCAAGGGCCCAAACGTTCCTTTCAAGTGAAGCAGCATTTCACTTGCACTTCCCTCAATTTAGTCTATTGCATTCGCTGCTCCCAATGCAGTTTCCTCTACATTGGAGAGACCAAACGCATACTGGGTGACTGCTTTGCGGAACACCTTCGGTCTGTCCACAAGCATTACCCAGACCTCCCTGTCGCTTGCCATTTCAACACTCGACCCTGCTCTTATGCCCACATGTCTGTCCTTGGCTTGCTGCATTGTTCCAGTGAAGCTCAACGCAAACTGGAGGAACAGCACCTCATCTTCCGACTAGGCACTTTATAGCCTTCCGGACTGAATATTGAGTTCAACAATTTTAGATCATGAACTCTCTCCTCCATCCCCACCCCCTTTCTGATCCTCCTTTTTTCCAATAATTTATATTGATTTTTCTTTTCCCACCTATTTCCATTATTTTTAAATGTATTTCCATCCATTGTTTTATCTCCACCTTTTAGCCTATTTCGATCCCTTCCCCCCCACCCCACCCCCACTAGGGCTATCTTTACCTTGCTTGTCCTGCTTTCTACCCTTAATGTCACCTATTATCACATTCCTTAGATAATATCACCACCATCAACTCCTCTTTGTTCTTTTCTCTATGACATCTTTTGGTTATCTCCACCTATCACTGGCCCTCTATCCAGCTCTACCTGTCCCACCCCTCCTTACACCAGTTTATATTTCACCTCTTTTCTATTTTTCCTTAGTTCTGTTGAAGAGTCATTCGGACTCAAAACGTTAACTGTATTCCTCTCCACAGATGCTGTCAGACCTGCAGAGTTTTTCCAGGTATTTTTGTTTTTATTCTGCTACTAGGCTTGTTTGGGGAAGATAAAGTAATACCACCAATCGCCTTGACACGCATCCAAAAGTGGGCGCTGATTCTAGCTGCTTACGAATATTCTTTAATCCACCGGCCGGGAAGCTAGATTGTCAATGCTGACACACTGAGCCGATTACCTATAAAGGACAGCAAAGTAAACATCCCCATCCCTCAAGAACTTGCCTTGTTATTAAACTATCTGGATTTATCACCAGTGAATGCCAAACAGATCAGAGAATGGACAGACAATGATCCAGTTTTGTCTCATATCAGGGAACAAGCCTTGCAGGGTTGGTCTAACGAGCCAAATTCAGACAAATTTAAGCCCTGTTCTAACAGGAGATATGAGCTCACTTGCCAAGATGACATCTTACTGTGGGGAGTGAGAGTCATTGTGCTTCCCAGAGGAAGACAATCATTATTGACAGAATTGCATTGCACTCACCCCGACATTTTCAGAATAAAAATGTTGGCGCGCAGCTACTTATGGTGGCCAGGAATGGACACTGAAATCGAAAACATGATCAAGAGCTGCATACAAAGCCTGCAGGTACAGAAATTGCCCCTTTCTGCTCCACTGCATCCTTGGGCATAGCCAGGAAGGCCATGCATCCACCTCCAGGTTGACTATATGGTGCCTTTTTTTGGGCACAATGGTCCTCTCACTTATCAACGCTCATTCCAAATGGATGGATGTATACGAGGTAAGGATAGCCACATCTGCTGCCACCATAGACAGATTGCATCAGAGTTTTGCCATACACTGTTTACCAGAAATAATAGTGTCTGATAATGGAACGGCATTCATTAGCGGGGAATTCCAAAGATTTACAAGTCTCAATAGCATAACACATGTCAAGACCTTGCCATACCACTCTGCATTCAATGGGTTGGCCGAGAGGGCAGTTCAGACCTTCACGGCCAGAATGAAAAAACTAGAGGGGGACTCTATAGCAACGAAGTTATCAAGTTTCTTGCTCAGCCATAGGGCTATGCCACTTACAACCACCGGTGTTGCACCCCCTCAGAGTTATTAATGAAGAGATGTCTCAGGACATGGTTAAGCCTCAGAAGGTCAAATTTAGTGGGGAGGGTAGAGAGACGTCAGGAGGCCCAGAAAAATGAACACGATTACCACAGTCATGAAAGAAATTTCACTCTAGGAGACACAGTTTTTGCAAAGAACTTTGGAGATAGGTTCAAGTGACTATCAGGTGAAATCAGTGCAGTGACAGGACTCGTAAGCTACCATATATCGGTTGAAGGTCAGATGACCAGGAGGCATGTAGATCACCTCAGGAAAAGGGAAACAGATTCACAAGAAAAGGTGCGCCAAACATTCCCGAAGGAGTCTACACCACAGGTAGAAGGAACTCCTCTTGCTTTGGTAGTACCCGTTCAGCCTGAGAGAGTCAAGGAGGCAAACTTACAGGTTCCTACTGGGGAGCCTAGTGGACAGATAACCTCTGAGAGGGAGGCCTCAGATGAACCATCCAAAGTTGTAGAACTATGAGAGTTGACTTGTTTGAAAAAGCTTCCTGAGAGACTGAATTTGTAAATAGTTAATAAATTGTAAAATGTATTTTCAAGTAAAGGGGGAGGGATGTGGTAATTTGAGGTGTAATACATCTTTAAGAGAATATGAGCAGATTGACCATGTGACTGTAAGACCCAATAGCTATGTAGTGCGGGCTACCATATTAATGTTAGTCTAGAGTAGGGACTGGTTGGAGAAGCACACATCATGTTAGTGCTGTGTTGTTTGTGTAAATAAGTAGTATATGCTTCATTTCATATTGGTCTCTTTGTCTGCAGTATATTGTAATCTTTAATCCCTGCTGACAGATAAGTGTGCAACCGGTTCGTGAGCAAAGCGACCCCATAGTAAACCATAATAATAGGATTGTCACAAATCACAGTTAGTTTATAATTGGAAAACTTGCAAACGTGTTATTTGTTATTTTAGTCCTATGGGAGATTTTAAGCATCACACTGATGATATGACTCTTTACATTAAAAAAATATAATCAAGCATAAACTTGTGAAAAATGTAGTGAGTGACCATTCTGTGTTACTTGACATTGAATTTATATGGAATGGCAAGAGATGGCATTGCAATGTTTCTTAGATAATAGCAATCTGCTAAAATTGAGAATAGGAAATGGCATTATTATGAGAAAATGTATTGATTGTAGCTATGAAGAGCTGAATTTATAACATTCAATACTTGTCATGCAATGGCGAGGATGCAGAAGAAATTTACAAGAATGACACCAGGGAAGAGGGGCTTCAGTTATGCAGAGAGACTGGAGAATCTGGGATTTTTCTCTTTAGGGTAGAGGAAGTTAGGGTGAGACTTATGAGATAAAAGCAAAATGCTGCGGATGCTGGAAATCTGAAACAAAAACAGAAAATGCTAGAAAAACTCAGCAGGTCTGACAGCATCTGTGGAGAGAAAGAAAACAGAGTTAACCTTTCAAGTCCATATGACTCTTCTTCAGAGCTAAAGAGAAGTAAAAATGTAATGATATTTATACTGTTTAAGGGGAGGGGGTTGGTTGGAGCAGGTGAAGCTGGATAGAAGGCCAGTGTTGGTGGGGGCAAAGGAGAGATTGACAAGGATGTCATGGACAAAAGGACAAAGGGGTGTTAATGATAGTGGTACTGGCTAAATGAGATGCTGATGGTGCATTAAGGTCAGAAAGCAGAATGTGATAATAGCGGGACAAGGGTAAACACTCCGGAAAAAACAACACGAACAAGTGACAGATGGCCCTTGTGGGGGTGGGCTAGGGGGTGGGGACGATGGTGGGGAAAAAGATTGAAAATAGGATTAAAGGTGGGAATTTATAAGGGCCATCTGTCACTTGTTCATGTTGTTCTTTCCAGAGTGTTTATCCTTGTCCTGCTATTATCACATTATGCTTTTTGACCTTAATGCCACCATCAGCACCTCATTTAGCCCTTACCATTAACACCCCTTTGTCCTTTAGTTCATGACATCTTTGTCAATCTCTCCTTTTCCCCCATCTATCATTGGCCTTCTATCCAGCTTCATGTGCTCCACTCCCCCTTAAACAGTATAAATTTTATTACATTTTACTTCTCTTTGGCTCTGAAGAAGAGTCATAAGGACTTGAAATGTCAACTCTTTTTTTTCTCTCCACGGATGCTGTTAGACCTGCTGAGTTTTTCCAGCATTTTCTGTTTTTGTTTGAGACTTATTAGAGGTGTTAAAAATTCTGAAGGGTTTTTGGTAGAGAAACTGTCCACTGGCAGTGGGGCCTTTAACTGAACACAGATTTAAGAGAATTGGCAAAAGAATCATAGCAGAATTTCTTTTCTCCAGCTATTTGTTACGAACTGGAATACACTGCCTGAAAGGCTGGTGGAAGCAAATCTAATAGTAACTTTATAATGGAATTCAATATATGCTTGAAAAGAAAAAAAGTCCAGTCCTGTGAGGAAAAAGCAGGGGAGTGGGACTAATTTCTTTCAAAGAGCTGGGGCAGGTGTCCTTCTTGTGCTGTATGATTCTATGATTACAATAAATTAATAGATTGCAGTAAGTGGGCTCTGTTACAATTGGAGAATGTTTTGTGTGAAGAGTGTGATAGGACTAAGAATTTGCATCACAAGGCTTTTCTTCCTAAGAGTGCAGGTTTTGAGTTTAATCATTGTCATGTAATATTTCAACCATTTTCAATTGGATGCCTTAACTTAGAACGCTTAAAAACTTTGACTAAAGGTGAGACATGGATTTGGTTGTTGATTGGCTATCAGACCAGATCCAGGCAGTTCATTCCATCCAGCTGCTGGCAATATTTGGCATCAGCTATTGTAGTTGCAAATTGTTGCAACTTCAGTAACATTCCTTTTAACAGATATTACTGTAAAGTGCAAGTACGAGAGCAAGGTGAATTCTTCTCTATTGTTTAATTAGACACCATGTTTCACAATAAAATGTCCTAGTATTGCTTTCCTGCAAACCCTTGTAGTTATTTAGTTAACCCTGTGTGATTTCTAACTGGACAGTGTGATTTTTACTAGGATGAAATCATTGAATAGCCTTGCTTGTGTGTTATTTAATAAATAACGTATTGGTTGTTTCACAAATTATTAAATAAATGTTCCAACACTGTCTCCGATGATTGCTCTTACCGTAAAATAGACTCACGGGATTTGATGAAAAGATTTTGTACTTTTAGAAGGAAATAAATGTGTCTGCTGAGAAGATCAGATCAGTTTCCTATCTGTCGCCAATGGTATAAAGAATAGCTGAATCGAATGTCTGCTTTGCTTTTAACAGTAATTTGTACAAGATCCTGTAGGAAAATTCAATAGGCATTTTTTGTGCAACAGTTCTGTAGTATATAAAGCATTGCTAATCTTTTAAGATTTCTGTTTCATCCACAACTTTCTGTCTGAT
This sequence comes from Cetorhinus maximus, assembly GCF_964194155.1. NCBI lineage: Eukaryota > Metazoa > Chordata > Chondrichthyes > Lamniformes > Cetorhinidae > Cetorhinus > Cetorhinus maximus. The sequence goes on along the minus strand of NC_135880.1, from coordinate 146,076,935 downwards.
ATTTACACCCACTAACATCAACCCCCACGCACTCCAGTAAGCCAAGTCTCAGGCAGATGTGTGTTTCCAATGCCAATAGGAATCCTTTTGGGTTTTGCTTGACTGGCATTTTCTTAACAGGTGAGCCGGTACACTGATTGTCAATCCAGTTATGCAATGCATTTCACTGAATTCCAATTCCTTTGGGTAGGGTTCCTGTGTGGCTTTTTCTGATCTCCCAATGTAACTCTGGCAGAAGATTGGTAGGAAACCTCAGAAAAGTGATGTTAACAGGAGATTGGGAGAACCCCTATGGAAATTCTACTCTCTGCTTTCCACAGGTAAACCAAAATCATTGGATTAATCTACAGAACTGTTTATATGTCTTTGGACATTAGTTCATGTTACATCATCAAATCACATTTAAGAATGTCAATATAAAGGAAATTTATTGACCAAGGAGTGAATAATTGACTAACCAATAGTAATACACTCAATATGGTGGTTATTTGAAATAGCTATTATACTAAACAACTCTTTGAAAGTAAACAATAAATGAGTGCAGTCTCTGTGCTATGCTACCATTCTATAATTAACTTTTATACATGAGTTATTCTTATACTTTTCAACTGTCAATCAACTGTCTCTCAGAAAATTCCAAGCTGATTCAATGATGTAAGCAGTTCATACTTACTGAATATTGCTCAGAAAGTTGTTAGAACTTGGATTTAAAATACTGCCAGCTCAATTCAAAGAGATGTTGACTGTCAAACATATAATGAAATTAATTGCATAGATGGTTTATGTTTGAAATGTGAGTCGTGGTTCCTCCCTTAAAAATATTTGCTTTGAGATGACTGAAGAAAACTTTGCAATGTTTTTGTTGAATTATGCTGGAGGTATGTTTCTGACTGTGCCCCATTTTGTGACTGGGAAAAAAGGACCACCACCAAGTTAAAACTAGACAAAAAATGCTCACATCTCTTAAACTATCTCAAGGAGCCATACTATGTAAGTATTGCAGTACTGACAGATTTTTTTACATTTCACTAATGCCCCCAGATACAAGGGGTGTAAAATTCAGATGCATAGCACCTGTTTCTTTAGCACTACAGATTTGACACTATAGTTGCCATTTTGGAGCCCAGTTAACACCCTCTCTTAACTTTACACAGCTGAACACACATTCAACAGCAACAACTAGTTTCATACTTGTTACTGCTTATCTTCTATTGGCTCTTACTACAAGGGTAGAATTTTGCTGTCAGCGAGCAGGGGGTGGGGCCCGCTCGCCGACGCGTAAAATGATGTGGGTTGACATTGGACAGAACCCCCAACATCATCCCGGCCCATTTAAATTTTCAGGAAGGCGGGCGGACAGCAAAATCAGCTGCGGGCCCGCCAACCTGTCAATGGCCAATTGAGGCCATTGACAGGATCATTTAAACAATTAAAGGACCTGCCCGTTCAACCTTAAGGTTGGCGGGCAGGCCAGGAGCCCCAGCAGCAAATAGAGAAAACATGAAACCTCATCCACCAGCGGGATGAGGTTTCATGCAGGGTTTTAAAAATTTTAATAGAGTTATTATGTAAATTATGAACATGTCCTATCTCATGTGACATTGTCACATGAGGGGGACATGTTAGAGGTTTTTTTTCTATTTTTAATATTTTTCAAAATGGAAGCGATCTTCCTGAGGCTGCACTTAGCCTCAGTGAGATGTGCGCTCTTTCGTGCGCATGCGCGAAAGAGCGTGCTCTCGCTTTTAGGGAATCCCCCCCACTCGCACAGGGAGCGCATAGTGCTTCCCGGCGGATGTCATGCTGGGCAGGCTTTAATTGACCCGCCCACGTAAAACGGCGGTGCGGCCCGCTTCGCTGGCGGGGATTGGCTCCCTGCCCGCCGGAGATTGGGTCGGGCCCGCCCGCCTGACAGGCAGAAAATTCTGCCCCAAGTGGTTGCTGGGTTCCAAAGTTGTTTAAAATTACTGAAGTCTACAGGAACTGGTGTGGCACATGCTGAAGGATTTTGTTCTCTCTTTAAGGACTCCGTACAGACCAGTTGCTCCCAGAAATGGGAGCAGTTGTATGCATTCCCCTTGGAATACAGCATGACAGGGAGAATGAGCAGAGGCGCTACAGAACATGACAAGTTGCTGGGAGATGGAGGAGGAGGAAGAGGGGAGTCAGGCTCCCAGCAGGAGGCCATACCCACCCAGAGTATTCAGAGAGCAATTTGTCTGCAGGAACATCAATGAAGAACAGTGTGTCAGACATCTCAGATTTACTGAAGAGGCCCTCACTGAAATCTGCTGCTTGCTTTCTGCTTGTCTTACAATGGAAGCTGAGACTTAAGCCATTAGATCCTGCATCATGGTTGGGTCTGTATGCGATCTCATCGAGTTGGCTACTACCTCCTCAGTGGAAGGGATAGACTCCAAGCTCATGTGAAGTCCTGTGCCAAGTTGAATTTGGATTTCTCGTTGTTCCTTGGCAGTGTGGCTGATTTTCTGACAGACTTGCCAATGCATTAAGAATTCCAGTGTACATACCCATCAACCCTTTTCTGAATACCCCTCTATTGAAGTCCTCATCTGAGTCCTCTGCACCAAAACTTAAGTGCAACCTCACCTTCTGCCAACCTGGCACCTGTGCCATCCTTGTCCCCTGGCCTGGCTGCAGCTCACTTATACCCAGTGTCTCACTTAGCAGTGCTAGTGCATGAGGGTGAGGTGAAGTTATGATTGTTAGGTATGAGTCATGGTTGAAATAGTTTGTTTATCGGTAGGTGATGACAGGGTAATCTATTGAGCAGTGGCTGAGATTACTGGGGCAGCTCGTAGGTATGCTATTTGAAGTTGCATTCACTCACCTTGACTACACATGTGAGGCCACTAAACTTGTGGCACAGCTTCCAGGCCCTCATGGCTAGATTCCTGGCATTGACTGTCACAGTTATCTGGTCACACTAGCTTCTGAATGTTTGTTTGGATGGCTTCCTTGCCCACTGTGGATGCCTGATTTCTCCACTGCACTGGAGACCTTAGTTGAAGAGGTGCCGTGTCAGAAAATCTTAGGCCCTGATCTCTGCCATGTTGTGCTCTATTTCAGTATTCAACTTGCTCGCACTCTCTTTTGCAGCTAGTTCCAGCACCAGCTCCAGCCAGAATACTGGGTTGGCTCCATGTAGTGGATGATAGCTTTAATTGGTACTAGCCTCTCATGATTTTGCACCTCCAGCTTAGATGTGGAACCATTCAACAGCACACTCAGCACAGGCTGCACACTACAATCATTTAAAAGAGCATTAAGTTAGTGCGCTGCCTGTAATGGAAGCAACAGTCGTAGGTTAATGGTACATTGCCTGTTTTCGGGTCTTATCAAATTTGTGATCAAGTCCTCTCTTATCCAGTGTTTTTAAAGCCTGACATTTACCCCTACTGCTATCATACCTCCTGCAATTTAACTGAAGTATTTTGTCGCTTCTTAGCAATTAGGAATACACGCTCAGCTATCTGCTTCTGAACCCCAACTTCCTGTGTAAAGAACAGAAGGTTCCTTTATTCCTTATTCTACACCAGAGGCAATACATCCAGGACTTAGCACACCCTACAGTCAGATTTTTTTATATAACACTTCGTTTTAACTAAAATGTCATTTTAAAAAAAAGAATAAATGTTAAACATAAACATCACATCTCCCCCGCTTTAGCCAGAAACAAATTGGTCAGGTGGTTTGCAGGTTTGCTTTGGTCTAAAGAGGAGTATCAGCTTAGGTATCTCAGTTTGGTTGCTTAGAAATGGAAGATTCTGCTGTTCCACTTGTTTCTGTTCAGGTTCAACAGTTGCAGCTACAGGTGCTACAGGTTTGTCAGTTGAATCAAGTCAGGTTTCACCAGCTGGAGCAGATATTTCCCAGAAATCTTCCACTCTGACTGGAGATCCTTGGAAATTTGGTTCCTTGGATTTGGCTTCTTTAATCTGGTCAGTGTGTCTCATCCAGGTTCCACAGGAAGATTCAACATCATAGTTCAGTGGTCTTTGATGCTTGATGAGTCTTCCCAGGAGCAACTTTCGTATCCCACAGTAACTTCAGACCCAAGCAGTCTGATCCAGATTAAATTCACGAGCTGGTTTACTTGTGTCATGTGACCTTTTCTGATCAAGTTGCCTTGAACCAATCTTTCCTTTCAAATCTGGACACACCAAATCCATTCTGGTACGCAGTCATCTCCCAAACAGCAGCTCAGCAGGAGATACTCCTGTTATTGAATGTGGAGTGTTACGATACATCATCAAAAAATTCTTCATCTTCAACTTCCAATCTGTTTGCCTCCTCCCCTTCAATTTGGCCATTTTGAATGTCTGCACAAAGCGCTCTGCTTCACCATTTGAGGATAGGTGGTAAGGTGAGATGAGAATTCGCTTGATCCCATTGTTTTTCAGGAATGTTTGAAATTCACATGATGTGAACTGTGTGCCATTGTCAGGCACAATCTTCTCGGGCAATCCAAAAGTAGTGAACACATTCCTGAGAGCATCAGTGGTCTTTACTGAAGTAGTCGACTTCATGGGAATAACATGAGGCCACTTTGTGCGGGCATCCACAACAATCAGGAACTTTTGCCTGAGAAGTAGTCCGGCAAAGTCCACATGGAGTCGTTGCTGAGGGTGCTCAGGCCAAGCTCATGGATGTAATGGGGCAGATGCAAGAGAAGACTTCATTTTTTGGCATGGAGGGCAATCACTGATCATGCCTTCAATGTCTTTATCCAGGTATGGCCACCATAAATGTAGATGAGCCAATGATTTCATTTTGACGATTCCCATATGACTGAGGTGAAGTGCTTCTAACACTCATGTTTGGAATTTTGGAGGAATAACAACTCTGATTCCCCATAACAAACAACCGCCTTGCAGAGTCAGCTCAAATCAACACGTGAAGTGAGGTTTAAGCTCAGTAGACACTTCTTGATGCACACACCAACCCTTCTTGTGTACAGGTAAACTTTGGAGAGCACAGTATCCTCTGTGTTTCAAGAACTTGATCCACTTTAACAGGTAACATGTCTATCTGGTTCACATTGAAAGCAGTGACTTCACTTCGGGTTGTGGAGCTTTGGTGTAACGGGAGTCTGGAAGGTGTGTCTGCATTTCCATGATTCTCAGTAGAGTGAAATGTAATTTCATACTGGTCAGCAGATAAGATTAGTGCCCACCTTTGTAGGCGTGCAGCAGCAAGTGCCAAGGCTTGTGACTTCAGGCTAAGCAGCCAGGTCAAAGGCTTGTGGTCTGTGAATAACATGAATTTATGCCCATATGAATATTGGTGGAATTTCTTGATTCTGTAGGTTAGTCTAAGAGCTTCCTTCTCAATTTGGGCATAATTTTGTTCTGCCTTGGACAATGTGCGTGAGGCATTTGCAATGGCCTTTCACGGTCATCAGGAAATGTGTGGGAGATGACAGCTCCAACACCATATCCAGATGCATCACAAGCTAGGCTGACAGGTAACTTTTCATTGAAATGTGCCAGGACTTTAGCAGAAGTGAGCTCTTGCTTGAGTTCCTTCAATCTTTCCTGACAGGCTTGTGACCAATCCCATTTTGCATTCTTCTTCAGCAGATTATTCAGTAATGCTGCCTTGGTAGTCAAACTGTAAAATGAAATTGCTGTAGTAATTCACAAGTCCCAAAAATGAATGAAGCTCATTAACATTTTTGGGCTGTGGTGCATTCACCACTGCCTCCAGCTTTCTGGGTGAGGTTGAGAGGTCAGTTTCATCGATCACATGTCCCAGGTACACCACTGAGGGCTTCAGGAATGAACATTTAGATTTCTTACAGCGGATGCCATATTTTTCCAAGCTATGCAGGACCCTGCCTAAGTTCTCAAAATGAGTTGGGAGGTTTTTCCCGGTAATGAGCATATGTCCTGGAAGCAGATTTTGTCCAAGGTGGTGATGACGTGATTCCAAATGGTAGTCGTTTGTATTGATACAGGCCTCTGTGTGCGCTGATGGATGTAAACTTCCTGGAATCTTCACTCAGCTGCATTTGCTTTGTGAATAATTCACCTCCATTCAGAGCAGCGAACAGGTCCTCAATTTTAGTAGCGGGTACTGATGCACTTCCAGGAAAGGATTAATGGTGATTTAATAGTCACCACATATTCTGATAGACCCATCATCCTTCACTACTGGGACTATACTGCATAATCAACTTTCTCAATTATCTCAAAGTTTTCAGGTTGTTCTAGTTCCTGCTCCATTTTCAGTCGTATTGAATGGTTTGAAGAACCTTAGAGAAGCTTCGATCTTCACAGCAAGTTCGGCTTCAATGTCTTTAATAACTCCAAGGCTTTCTTTGAAGACATTAGTATGCTTGTCTAACAAGGACTGCAATAAGGGATTGCAATTATTTTTTATTCATCTGCGGGGTGTGGGCCTCGTTGGCTGGGCCAGCATTTATTGCCCATCCCTAGTTGCCCTTGAGAAGGTGGTGGTGAGCTGCCTTCTTGAACCGCTGCAGTCCAATTGGTGTAGGTATACCTACAGTGCAAAATAAATAAAGTGCAATGCATTTTATTTATTTTATCCTAGTCCAGCCGAATTTCTTTTAGCCAGTTCCTACCCATAAGCGATGGACGATCCCCTTTCACAATGATAAGTGGCAACCTTGCTATTTGATCGCGATGTTTAGCTTGAACGAACATTTTTCCAAGTTTATTCACAGTCTCACCAGCGTAGGTGCTAAGCTGGGGAAACGTTTTCTCTAACGGGCATTTCTTGAAAGTTTTCTCCCATGTCTTCTCTGAAGCAACAGAAACAGATGCTCCAGTGTCAACCTCCATTTCAACCATTTTACTATTTAAGCCAATGTCAACTTTTAATCCTTCATCTAGTTTCAGATCAGACTGAATGCAATACAATTGCTCTTCAGCATTGTCACTGTTAGTTTCACTTTCTCATCTGGACTCGCATTACTTTTGTATTTTGTTTCCAAGTAATGAGTTTTTTTAAGCTGCCTGTTTCATTTCTAGCGTGATTTGTCTGTGTGCTCCTCGTGATTCCCTTTTCTTGGTGGTACTGCTTTACTGTGATCAGCCTTTGACCTACATGCACACTATATGTGTCCTGTTTTTCCACAGTAGAGACAATCAGTGGTTTTCCGCTTACAGGCTTCAGCATTATGCCCTATTCCATTACATCGGTAACATGTTTGGAAGCGAGTATACCCTGACTTTGCTATTTTAACTTTGGCATTGTTAGAATGTGCTTTCAATCTCTAGCTTGTTTCTCTGCCATTTCTATGCTTTGCTCAATCCTGAACGCTTTCTTCAATGTCAACTCTTGCTCTGCTAACAATCTACGTTAAATTCTTTCATTTCTTAGTCCACAAACCAAGCGATCATGCAATGCTTCTTCCAGGTAACCTTTAAAGTCACAATGTTCTGCTAATTTTCTCAACCCAGCCAGGAACTGGGAAACTGACTCACTCTCATGCTGTTCTCTTCAGTGAAACTTGAATCGCTTGGCAGTAATTGTTGGTCTGGGATCGAAGTGCTTTGTTAAACCATCCACAAGCTCTTATCTGCTGGCTTTTCAGGAGCAATGAGATTTCTCAGTAAAGTGAAACTTTTCATTCCGATGACTGTAAGAAACGCTGAGGCCTGCTATTCCTCTTCAATCTCATTCGCAATGAAAAACTGTTCCATTTGCTCAACATAAACTACTAAGTCCATAGTAGCTGAATCAATATACTCTAAAGCCCCTAATAATGATGATCCCATTCTTGTCGCCATTTGAAGGTTTTGTCACTTCTTAGCAATTAAGAACATACACAAACACACAGCTATCTGCTTCTGAACCCCAATTTCCTGTATAAAGAACAGAAGGTTCCTTTATCCCTTATTCTACACCAGAGGGTAATACATCCAGGATTTAACACACCCTACTGTCAGAATTTTTATATAACATTTCTTTTTAACTAAAATGTCTTTTTACAAAAAGCATAAACATTAAACACAAACATTACAATAACTAAATCCTGTTCCCCTCTGCAGCATTGACAGATCCCATTATCCATCCCCCAAATATTACCAGACCCAAGGATCCATCCTTCACATATGACACATACTCTCCATGCTCCAGCCCCCAGCACCCAGTGGCCCAATGAATAATTTCATTATGAAGTGCGGTATTGAGTTGCTGCTGAAATTGTTTGTTTTAAATCAAGTTTATTCACTTTATTACAAAAAGAAGTAAAGCTGTTTTTGAACAATCTATTTCTTGTGTTGATAAATCCTGGAAACCTCTAGCTGATCCACATCTCTTACCAAATGCAGCCAAACACTGGGATCTCCTTCACTACCGTACTGTGGTACCTCCCATTTGTGCCAAAAGCACCCTTTTGCTACAGCTTGATCCCAGTAACCATTCAGAAAACAGTCCTCAAATTCCATCCCAATTCCACCAAATCTTAGGCCCACTCTCTGTTGTGTTGCCAATTACTGTTAAATACCATAACCATCCCTTCCACGTCACATTCCTAGGACAGAATTTAATGCCCTCGTCTGAGGCAAATTTGGTGGCGGGATGCATTTAATTGGCGGGCTGGGACCCCACTCTCTTTCTGCCTCTGCCCTCATAGCTGCTAGATTTATGGAGGATGATGATGACATGCAGTGAGGAGACACCATAGATCCTCACATTGCATTTGTGAATGTTTGACTCCAGTTTGGCTTATGGCAGTGCAAATACCCTCTGTGATAATGCTCCTGTCATGGAGATGCAATGGAGGCCCTAATAGTCACTAGGTTCTAGGAGGATGATGACAACATGCAGACTTCACAGGTCTTCATATAACCTCTGTGAATGTCTGACTCCTGTCTGGCTGAGGGCAGCTTGCTTGTGCTCTGTGATGAGTGTCCTATCATGGAGATGCAGCCATGAAACTTTAGAAGCACCTGATGCTTTGTCAGCCTTCAGCACCTGACCCCTTCAGGAGCACAACGTCACTGGTCACAGATATTGAAGAGGTGGGGGCCAGGCCCACCTTAAAGATGTTGAGAGCACACAGAGAGAATGATGGAACTCTTGTGATGCCTGCCAACAAAATTCTGGCAGGAATGACGAGCACCATCGAGGTGCGGGCATCAGTAACGTGCCCAGTGAGTGTGAGGCTGGACCATCAGTTTGGTCTGAAGGCTACACAAAGCAGAGGGAAGAGGCCCTGAATTGATACACCTGCCTTTACCTGTGCAGGTACCAAGGTTTCACATCTGAGTGACACGAACACTGCTCATCAGGGAGACAGGGCAGGGAGACATTCTTGGGAGTTTATTGACAATAGTGAACATAATGTACAACTGATTAACACCAGTGCTCAGGCTATGCCAACTACATCTTCTTAACCTTCATAACCCTGCCGCTACGTCTTGGTGCTCCCCCGACATCCACAGCAGCGGTGGAGGCAGCCTGCTGACTGCTACCCCCTGTCTGTGATGACCTTGACGGGTATGCTCTGGAGGGCTGAATCCTGGAGGGCCCCGGCCTGCTTTTGGGCTCCTGCTATGTGGCAGTGGCACGTACCTCGGCCTGTGGACCTGGAGTTGCTGGGGAAATGGGGATTTGGATGGCCGGACATTCCCGGAGTCACCCGGGTTGATGGCCCCAGGGTCTGCCCCTGCTGATCCTCCTCCCTATGGATGCCCGAGGGCAACTGGTTGACTCCTTGAGGAGAAGGGGAAGCTGGATTGAGATTAGCTACCCCCTTCTCGCATTGACACTGCTGGAGTTTAGATCGCGCAGCAGTGCAGGATTGATGTCCTGGGCGCCTTGGCCTTGCCCCATGGTGGCTGTCATCCTATCAGTGTTGACCACAGTACATTGGCATGCCAGCGCTATCACCTCAGACTTAAGGTGGATGGATTCTTGTGCCTTGCAATCTGAGGAATGCAGCAGACATCCCTTCCTGTTGTTCCCCAGCTTGCCTTTGCAGCTCCAGCAACTGTGACATGACCAAGTCCAAAGGCTCCTCGTCTACTTGTACTCAGCAAATTTCTGGCCTCCAGCAGTCCTCCAAGTGCCGGGGACCAGGGGAGTCCCTGCCTCCGCCTGCTGTGGATCAGAAAGTGCGATGTACTCACCAGATTGTGATCCTGAGGCTACTCTAGAACTAGGTTCTGCTGAGGTGTGTGCCTCTGCGCTGGTGGAGGGTGTGGGTGAGTGCTATGACAGGACTTCAATGAGGGTGTCATCAGATTCTTCTTCCGAGGTGTCTTCAGGGCTTGATTGGAGGCCCTGGGTCATGGACTCCGTTGGCTGCTTCCCAGATGTGCCTGTGGAAGCAAGGAGAGATGATTAGTGCATGGCAGTGGCCTGTGAAACAGGACACATCACTCATGCCATGGTTGTCTGATGGATGTTGCACTGCTGGATCTTCACTTGGTAGAGCACCGCCAACCTCACCATCAGTACAGGACCGGTCCAGATCGCCGCTGGCCAGCTGGATGGCTCTGTTTTCAAAGTCCGTGAGGACTTTGATTTCAGATATTACTCCACCAGTCTGCGACCTCTCCCTCTTGTTGTGTGTCAGCTTTCCTGCATGAATAGAGATGGAGAGAGTGTAATCGGGGTGCCTGCCAGGCCAGGTGATAAGTATGCCTGGCATGTGTGGGTGGTGAGTGGTCCTATAGACAGGATGAGCATAATGAAGGTGTGCGTGAGAGAGTGAATGGTGATCTCCATTGAACTGGCAGTGAGTGAGACCCCTGTGGACGTGTGATTGGTTTGTGAGTGTGTGAGTTGAGAGTGAGGAGAACAGTGACTTTCCCTGGTGGAATGGAGGAGATCATTAATCCTTTTTCAGCACTGGGTGTCTGCCCTCTTTTGCAGGATATCGGCACTGACTACTGCTGCCACTGCCTCCCATGCTCGATTGGTGATGTTGCTGCCCCTCCCGTCACCAGACTGGGGGTAAGAACATCATGGCAAGCCTCCGCGGCATCCAATATGTGCTCAAGGGATACATCACCAAACTGGGGAGCTGCAGTCTTCTTGTCTTTTGTGGCCATGTCTTCTTTACAGCAGTCCTGTGTGTTTCCCGGGAATGCATAATTAATGAGGCAGGATTGGGATGACATGGTGTGGAAAGCCGCCATTGCATCGGTGGGCAAAACGTTCTTTTCCCTGCCCGCTACCGCACTTAGTGCAAACCTGGGACGATTCAGCCCCTGTTAGGATTTCCTGTGGACTTGCGGGGTTTGGGAGCCTCATTGTCAGGCACTCAATGCCTAATAGAGGTACCTGGCACCCCTCCCTGCTGGTGCCATTGAGCAGTGCACAGCTGGTGGCCTGTGATTGGCCAGCAGCTGACGGGGAGGGCGGGATCTGGGAAAGGCCCGCTGCTGCCCTGTCAAGTGCTGGTTTGGCACCTCCTTTGGGAAGACCCATCGAATTGAGGTGATGCAGGGATCTCACCAGTTCCCCAGCTGTGGGGGGTATGTCGGGGGGGAGTGGGAGTACTAGACACCCCTCACCTTCATTAAATCCCATCCCTAAACTCCAAACTTCTGATCTACTAAATGTTGATTCCCAACATCCTTTATGTACACTGAGTTTTGAAAAATTTAAGAGATCAAAATTAAATACAACAGAAGATGAAGTATAGAATAATGATCAGCACCCTTCCTTCATAGTTTCCACAGAAATATGAACCAAGTTACAGAATTTGATTTGCATCATTGTGACACAAATTGCAGAAGAAAGCTAATACAAAGGAAATGTGACACATTCAGCCACTGTAAATCAGCGACCCGGATTCAAAGGATCATCCTCCGCCATTTCCGCCTACTCCAGCACGATGCCACCACCAAACACATCTTCCCTTCACCCCCCCCGGCGGCATTCCGCAGGGATCGTTCCCTCCGGGACACCCTGGTCGACTCCTCCATCACCCCCTACACCTCAACCCCCTCCCACGGCACCTTGCCATGCAACCGCAGAAGGTGCAACACCTGCCCCTTTACTTCCCCTCTCCTCACCGTCCGAGGGCTCAAACACTCCTTTCAAGTGAAGCAGCATTTCACTTGCACTTCCCTCAATTTAGTCTACAGCATTTGTTGCTCCCAATGCGGTTTCCTCTACATTGGAGAGACCAAACGCAGACTGGGTGACCGCTTTGCAGAACACCTTCGGTCTGTCCGCAAGCATTACCCAGACCTCCCTGTCACTTGCCATTTCAACACTCCATCCTGCTCTCATGCCCACATGTCTGTCCTTGGCTTGCTGCATTGTTCCAATGAAGCTCAACGCAAACTGGAGGAACAGCACCTCATCTTCCGACTAGGCACTTTATAGCCTTCCGGACTGAATATTGAGTTCAACAATTTTAGATCATGAACTCTCTCCTCCATCCCCACCCCCTTTCCGATTTCCCCCCACCCCCCCGCTTTTTTTTCCATTAATATATATAGATTTTTCTTTTCCCACCTATTTCCATTATTTTTAAATGTATTTCCATCCATTGTTTTATCTCTACCTTTTAGCCTATTTTGATTCCTTCACCCGATCCCACCCCCACTAGGGCTATCTGTACCTTGCTTGTCCTGCTTTCTACCCTTAATTAGCACATTCCTCAGATAATATCACCGCCTTCAACACCTCTTTTTCCTTTTGTCTGTGACATCTTTTGGTTATCTCCACCTATCACTGGCCCTCTATCCAGCTCTACCGCACCCCCCCACCCCCCCCCACCCAAGCCCCCCTTAAACCAGCTTATATTTCACCCCTTTTCTATTTTTACTTAGTTCTGTTGAAGGGTCATTCGGACTTGAAACGTTAACTGTGCTCCTCTCCGCAGATGCTGCCAGACCTGCTGAGTTTTTCCAGGTATTTTTGTTTTCGAGCTAGTGTTTAATATAATGGCCCAGATTTTGTCATCGTACTGATGGCAAGGCTGTCAGTGCCATCGTCATTACTCTGAAACTGACTGCATGATGGCCCAAACCTTCCCGTCTCCATATCGTCGAAACCTGGACTTGAGCTGGGACACCTTGAAAGCCCTGGTGCACACACGCATACACTCAAATTGCCCGGGAAGTTTAAACTTCCGATTTGAGCTGCCCGGAACCCTCTGTGAGTGTCTGCAATCCTGAGCTCAGAGTCAGAGACTTGGGTTAGATACATGGGACTTCCCTGGATACTTACCCAGGGATGTTACACCGGTTAATACCTGGCTTAACTCGGTGATTAGGCAGCATAACTGAACTGAGGGCCATAACTGACACCCTCCAATCAAACCCCCACTACCCATTCCAACTGCCTGCCCACTCAGCTACTCCCCTACCTGAACCCACTAACCCTCCACCCGACTACCCCCAGCCTGGCTATCCCTGACCCGATTAACCCCTCTACCTGACCACCTGCTTACCCACCCACTCACTTATCCACTCACTGGCCACACACTCACTCACCCACCTACCCGCTCACCCCTCCACTCACGTACCTGTTCAACCACCCACTCACTAACCCACTGAAAGACTTGAGACTTTTAAAAACTACGGCAGCTAATGTCATAAGAGGAGTCATGTCCTCTCTTCATCCATCTTGGACACACATCAATCTTCTACAGAGATGGCCATCGGTGTGGCAGCCAAGATTGGAAGTTCCAGCTGAAAGAGTGCAAAAAGGTTGGGTCGTAGAAATCTCGCGGGCAGTTGCAATGTGTGCAGCACTGGCGCTGACCGTAAGATCTGAGCCATTGTGTCTGCACATGCAGAGTTAAATGCACAACTCAGAAAGTGGCTGTCAGGGATACCCTGCTCCTGCACTGCATAGTGTTTATGAGTGCAATCAGTAGAGAAATCAGTGATCTGATATGAACTTCAACTTATTACACATTTTTCTTGGTGTAAAAACCATTGACAATGCCACACCATGTTGAATGAAGTTTAACTGAGTTTTGAACAGTGTATTTAATTGTAATTAGTGCTGAAGAGCCACTCTGAAATGAATAACTGGAAAGATTTTTCCCTCTGTTTGTTGATAACAATTGCATACTTTTTTAGAATATTATAAGTTGCTTTTTATGTTTTACTTAAAGGTTTGTTTATAATATTTCAGCCCCTACCTTAATCTCATGCGTATGTCTGAATCTTTATTTTGTTTTCTATAAAATTATCAAAAGTCAATAATAATTAGTTCTTTTTACTTCCTGGTTTGCAGTCTGTTGGATTTCTTCAATTTGATTGGCTGCCCATCTCGTTGATAATTTCACTGTTTCCTGGACCTGAATTTTTTGGCCATCGGGTGAGTGCGATCGGCGGGCCCAGGAGCGAACGGGAAATGGGCCACTGGCTGTGGTCAGCCCCCGAAGGAAGAGGGCGGGCACTGATGTAACCGAGGCTGCGGGTGAGTGATTCGAGAGAGCTCCCTGAAGGCAGACAACTGCCCCAGGGAGCTGCAGACCGCCACAGACTAAGGACACGACAAAAATGCTGCAAAATGCGTCCATGTAGCACAATCAAGCATCTGAATGCATATCTCAAAAAAAAAGTGCCCAGATATCTCTTTTTATTTTATTTCCCCACCGAGATTTCATCCCACCCTGGATCAAGGCCTGAGCAAAAATGTGAATGCCATCTGGGAGAATGGCTCGTCTGCCAACTGTAAATGTGGACTGGCCACATAATTGTTGATTGCATCGTTAATGGGCATAATTTCCCACTTAGACCTGAATCTTTGGTGTGCGGGGCTGGGCCCTGTTCGCCGAAGCGTAAAATGACGTGCGGTGACGTTGGGTGTGCGTCCCGATGTTACCGGGCTTCATTCCAATCTTCAGTTCGGCTGGCGTGCACTGGAGTCGGCTGTGCGCCCGCTGAACTGTCAAAGGCCTATTAATGCCATTTTAAAACCAATTCAAATCATTAACAGGGCTGCCTGTCTAACCTTAATGTTGGTGGGCAGGCGAAGAGCCCAGGCGGCCATCGCATTTTTCATGAAACCTCATCCACGGGTGGGTGCACGTCATGCTGGGCGGTCTTAATTGGCCCACCCACGTATATTGGCAGTGCGCAGCCGATCGCAGGTGGCGATTGGCTCTGTGCCCGCTCCCACTCAACCCACACAACGGGGAGAAAATTCCCCCCTTAATTGCCAGCTTCCGACTGCCATGCATGCCCACCAAGCGAAATATCGTGCGATATTCCTGCAGATGACTGAGAACCAGTGTCGTCGACGACTGCGAATGTCTAGGGACCTGGTGGCTCACATCTGCCACTTACTGCAGGACTTGGCGCGAAGGGGACATGGAGGGCATCCACTGCCAGTGGCTGTGTAAGTGACTGCAACACTGAATTTCTATGCCAGTGGCTCCTTTCAGGGCTCCACATCATGTGCATTTACCCAACGTCATCTTGCACTATTTCACGTCCGTTCAGGTCAGATGCTTATGGCCTTGGATACCAAAGATCCCCTATAACTGGCACCAAATTGAAGTTGATGTTGTAATAGGGGAAACCAACACCACAGAGCTCAATTGATCACTGGGGCATCATTCCTTAAGGTCAGCGGAGAGTGCCATCCTTTTGTTGATGCCTGCCAAATCTGAGCCATGTCTTTCACATCCTCAGGATGTCCCAAATCACTACAGGCCAATGAGTTGTTTTGTTACTTTGTAGATAAGACAATAAATGCTCTAATTCACTATGGGCACAATCTTAAAATTAGAGCGTGACTATTCAGGAATGGAATCAGGAAGCACTATTCAACGCAAAGAATAGTCATGCGGTAGAAATCTCTTCTCTAAGAGGCTGTTGATGCTGGGTCAATTGACATTTTCAAGATTAAGTTAGATTTTTATGATGTAAGGGCATCAAGGGCAATGAATCATATGTGGGTAAACGGAGTTGAGGTAAATCCCAATCATATTTAAATGGTTTGAAGGGCAGAATAGTCTGCTCCCACCCCTATATTCCTATAGCAATGTCACAGGGCACCTGCTAATGACATATATTTCTGAGAACAAATATTTTCTTGTCTTGCCTTACAGACGATGCAATTTTAAACCTGCTCTGAGTAGCTGTCTGTTCCTCAGGTGGCATTTATGCTTCAGTCGCATTCACATTCACTATGCTGACTCATGCTGAGAATGAATCTATCCTTTCATAATTAGCCAAACTGGAGGGCTTAGAGACTACATGGAAAACATTTTCTGCCTAAGTAGAGGCTCAATTACATTGTTGTATAATAGTGTACTAGCACTTAATGAATCAGTCTAATATTACGCTATCTCCTATTTTATCAGAGGCATTTATTTTAAATAGCTTCAGAGTTTGTACACTATTGGGCAGAATTTTCCATGCCCACTGGTAGCAGGCATGATAGGTGGCGCGTGCAGACAATATGACACGATCAGCTTCACGACAGTGGGAAGGCAGGTCTCCATCTTCCGCTCAGCCCGCGGGTGACATTTCCCGCCAACGGTCATCGGGGAGCTCATTGCAATACATCAGCATATCATTAAAAGGCCATCCCGCCAGGCTCTTGGACCCCCACCAGATCATCTGTCCGCGTTAGTGGGAAAGCACATTGACGTGTTTCACAGCAGCACCAAGGCAACGTGCACTTGGCGGACTTCACTTTGGGTGAACTGAAGGTGGGTGCACAGCATCGTTCTGCAGAGCTCGCCAGGGTCGCCTGTTGCTTTGCAGGCTTCAGGGGCGCCGGGGGGCCTGGGTGAAGTGCCGCCCTGCCACGGAGGTGACTGTTGTCAGTGGGGGGCGTGTCCTGGGGCAACTGCTGCCCTGGCGTTGGATCCCACGCACAAGAAATCGAGGTGGGGGGACAGGGTAGGTGAGGGAAGTGGCTGCGCAGTAGGGACACCTGTATAAACTGACCATTCCTCTGCAACTGAGACAGTTCAGGCTCAGCCACAGTGATATGATTAGAGTCAGGCTCGTAGGCTGCTCGCCCACACAAGCAATGCGGAGGCACCAAAGGGCCACCAAGTGCTCCATACCTTACCCTCCCCTCCCCCACTATCCACCCCCCCACCTCCCCCGCCCTGGCACAGACTTCAAGTCTTCCACCACTTTATTGGAATGCGGAGCAGTTGGACTGCACACGTTGTACAATCTCCTCGCCAATGCTGGCCCTGTAGCTGTCACTGCTGGAGGTGCTCACAGCCCCTTGCAATCTCAGCATCCTGGTTAGGAGCGAGTGTCCCCCATGTCACAGGCTGACAGGGCAGACATGCATCTGTGGCCATTCGAGGGGAGACCAGCACTCTCCGGGAAGCATTAAGGGGCCATCACGCAGTGCCAGGGGAAGTGCAAAGTACAACCATGATAACCACGTCTCTATCTTTTTCATACTGCAGGAGGACCACGTCAGGAGCATGGAGCCTGGTGACTTAGCTGTATGTCTGATGGCCATACAGAGACCGTAGAAGACGGAGGAGAGAGCGACTGAGGCTCCTGGCTGTGAACAGGCAGGAGCAGCAACCTCATGAAGAAGGGGCAGCAGGCGCTCCCACACACGCTCCTCAGGAGCGACAACGAGCCGTGGCTGTCGGTGCCTGGCGACACCCAGGGTCTATAGTTGCCGCCTGCCATTCCTGCAGATGACTGAGAACCAGTGTCGTCGACGACTGCGAATGTCTAGGGACCTGGTGGCTCACATCTGCCGCCTACTGCAGGACTTGGAGCCAAGGGGACATGGAGGGCATCCACTGCCAGTGGCTGTGTAAGTGACTGCGACACTGAATTTCTATGCCAGTGGCTCCTTTCAGGGCTCCACAGATGACCTCTGTGGGATTTCACAAGCCAACACCCACAAATGCATCCATGAGGTCAGGGATGCCATCTTCTCCATGGCACACAACTTTGTGCATTTTGCCCGGGGCTGGAACAGCCAGGATGCAAGGGCCATTGGATTTGCCCTGATCTCGGGATTCCCACAGGTGCAAGGTATAATTGACTGCACTCATGTGGCGCTCAAGTCTCCATCGCTGCACACGGTGGACTTCATCAACCGCAAGGGCTTCCACTCACTGAACGTGCAGCTGGTGTGCAACCATCAGAAATGCATCCAGCAGGTGTGCGCATGGTTTCCAGGGAGTGTGCACAATGCCTACATCCTCAGTCGATCACAGATCCCTGGAGCCTTGGAGTGTCCACAGAAGCCGCAGTGTTGGCTCCTTGGGGACAAGGGCTACACACAGCGGCTGTGGCTCATGTCACCCATGCGGAGGCCTCAGACTGCAGCAGAGCGACACTATAATGAGGCTCATGCTGCAACTTGAAATTTGGTGGAGCAAACCGTCGGGATGCTGAAGATGTGGTTCTGGTGCCTGGACCAGTCTGGTGGAGCCTGCAATACAGTCCACAGCGAGTGTCATATATCGTTGTTGTCTGCTGCACCCTTACATCCTGGCGCGCCAACGGGGAGAGAAGCTGGCTGAGGAGGAGATGGAGGAGCTGCACGTCTCCTCTGATGAGAAGGACTCAGATGGGGATGAGGGTGAGGAGGCCCTCGGAGGCGACGATGACAGGGGTAAGGCTCTCACACTGGTGAGATGAGGCAGGCGCACTTGGGAGGCCCTCATAGCTTCCAAATTTCTGGAGGATGATGACGACATGCAGTGAGGTGACCCCATAGATCCTCATATTGCATCTGTGAATGTTTGACCCCAGTCTGGCTTATGGCAGTGCAAATGCCCTCTGTGAGAATGCTCCTATCATGGAGATGCAACGGACATCCTAATAGTCGGTCGATTGCAGGAGGACGATGACGACATGCAGTGAGGACACTCCATAAATCACCACATAGCCTCTGAGAATGTCTGACTCCTGTCTGGCCAAGGGCAGCTCGCTTGCGCTCCATGATCAGGGTCATATCATAGAGATGCAGCCAAGAAACTTTAGAAGCATGTGATGCTTTGTCCATCTTCAGCATCTGAGCCCTTCAGGAGCTGGGGAGCACAGCATCAGTGGTCACAGATGCTAAAGAGGTGGGGGCCAGCCTTTCCTTAAAGGTGCTGAAAGCACACAGAGAGAATGAGAGAACTATGTGGTGACTGCCCACTTCATTCTGGCAGCAATGACCGGCACTGCCGAGGTGCAGGCATCAGTAATATTTCCAGGGAGTGTGAGGCTGGCCCATCACTTTGGTCTGAAGGCTGCACAGAGCACAGGGCAGAGGCCATGGACTGAGACACCTGTCTTTACCTTGTGCAGAAAGGTTTCACATCTGAGTGACAAGAACACTGCTCATCAGAACAAGGAGCCACAGGCAGGGGGACAATCTTGGGAGTTTATTGACAATAGTGAACAGTATGTGCAAATGATTAACACCCGTGCCCAGGCTGTGCAACTAATCCTCCTTTTCTTTCCTAATCCTGCCTCTATGTCTTGGTGCTCCCCGGACATCCACAGCAGAGGTGGAGGCAGCCTGCTGACTGTGACGCCCTGTCTGTGATGCCTTTGGCGAGCGTTTTCTGGAGAACTGAGACTTGGAGGGCCCTAGCCTGCTTTCAGGGTCCTGCTGTGTGGCAGTGGCACCGTCCTCAGCCTGTGAAGCTGGAGCTGCTGGAAGGGGATTCGGATGGACCGGCTGCTCCCGGAGTCACCTGGGTCGATGGGCCCGGAGTGTGCACCTGCTGATCCTCCTCCCTATGAGTGCCCGAGGGCCCATGGCTGACTCCTTGAGTGGAAGGGTTGGTGGAGTGAGATCGAGCTGCCCAGCACCCCTCTCACATACAGACTGTTGGAAGCCAACTATGGCATCAGTAATGGAGTTGAGCCCATGCAGCAGTGTAGGAGTGACATCCTGGACCAAGGTCTCCATGGCGGCCGCCATCCTGCCAGTGTTGACCTTGATGTGTTGCAATGCCGACACTGTCACCTCAGCCTGAAGACGGACAGACTCCTCCATTGTGCCTTGCAATCTGAGGAGTGCAGTGGACATCCCTTCCTGATGTTCCTGAGCTTGCCTTTGCAGCTCCAGCAAATGTGACATGACCGAGTCCAGAGGCTCGTCATCTGACTTGGTCTCAGCAAATTTCTGGCCTCCAGCCATCCTCCGAGTGCCGGACACCTGGGAAGCCCCTCCCTCCGCCTGTTGTGGATCAGAAAGTGTGATGTGCTCACCAGATTATGATCCCGTGTCTATTCTAAAGCTAGGTCCCACCGAAGTGTGCATATCTGCACTGGTGGGGGGTGTGGGTGAATGCCATGACGGAACTTCGAGGAGGATGCCTTCAGATTCCCCTTTGGAGGTTTCTTTGGGACTTGATTGGAGGCCCTGGGTCATGGACCCTGTCAGCTGTTTGGCAGATATGCCTGCGAAAGCAAGAAGAGATAATTAGTGCATGGCAGTGGCCTGTGAAACAGGACACATCACTCGCGGCATGGTTATCTAATGGATGTTGCACTGCTGGATCCTCACTTGGTAGAGCACCGCCGACCTCACTGCCAGCACAGGAATGGTCCAGATCCTTGCCAGCCAGCTGGATGGCTCTGTTTTCAAAGTCCGTCGAGACCTTGATTTCGGTCATTCCACCACCAGTCCACAACCTCTCTCTCTCTTGTTGTGTGCTAGCTTGCCCTACATGGATAGAGATGGAGAAAGTCTAAGCAGGATGCCTGCTGGGCCAGATGATAAATGTGCCTGGCCTGTGTGGGTGGTGAGTGGCCCCATGGACCACTGAGGAAAATGAAGGTGTGTGTGAGTGAGTGAATGGGGTTGGTGATGCCCTTGAACTGGCAGTGAGTGAGGGCTTTGGGAATGTGTGCTGGGTTTGTGAGTGTGTGAGTTGAGAGTGATCAAAAGAGTAACTTACCCTGGTGGAACAGAGGAGATCATTCATTCTCTTGCAGCACTGGGTGGCTTTCCTCTTCTGAAGGGTGTTGGCGCTGACCTCCGCTGCCACAGCCTCCCAAGGTCATGTTGCTGCCCATCCTGTGGCCAGAGCGGGGGTACAGGACTTCCCGGTGAGCCTCCATGGTATCCAGCTGTCGCTTGAGGGACCCGTCATTAAACTGGGGGGCTGCAGTCTTCTTTCCTTTGCTGGCCATGTCTCCTGGGCAGCAGTGGTGAGCTTGTAACAATGAGTGGTGTGCTGGCCTTTTAAACATGGCGTGATGCAATGGCGGGGTGATGGCGGGAGGGCAAATGAGAGCCCGCCCACCATGGAAACGGCGTGTTTCCCGGGAATGCATAAATAATGTGGCGGGTCAATCCGCGATCGTCATCGGTGGGTAGGGTGTCTTTTTGCCTGCCTGCTACCACACTTAGTGCAAATTTAGGAAAATTCCACCCATTATCTCATAATTGAGCCTCAAGGCTTGGTTATTTGATTTAGTTTAGTACAAATTTAGCCAAAAGCCGCAATTCGGCCACACATCCCACCTCATGCTTAGAAAAGCCAGTGGAAATTTTACTGTCATATGAATGATCCTATGTCACATGACACCAACCCACCACTTTGGGAGACAGTATTGAACACTTGATGAGAACATTGAGCATTGTTCCCAGCCCATCTCACTGGGATGAAAGTTTCCCTTCTCTGAAGGGCTACATTTGCTCAGTAAAATGAGCCAAATATTTTCAATTTCCATCCAAGCCCAAACCATAAAATAAACTTCCTAGTCAGATGTGAAATGACTCATATACTTTCTCTAAATCTTTTTAGTAGGTTTGTTTTATCCTTTGTTGTGACGTAAGCCAGGATTATATTTATTCACTGGCATACACTGTAAAGAACAACCATGCATTAACTCAGCTATCTAATTCATGTTAGGCTTTGGACCATTTCAGAGTGGCTCCTAATTTTGTGGCATAATATTTTGAGAGTTTCATAGTTTAGTTTAGGTGCTTTCATTCTTTTTATCAATCATTATGCATACTACATAACTGATACTGACCTTTGTGTGAAATATGAAACAACAAACAAGAAAAGATCACTTAACATCCACACAACACCTATAGTTTGGTCTATCATAGAGACTAACCCAGCTCATTTTTCTAAGGGAAAGTGGCATATATACTCTTTGATTCCCAAAAGTATACTCTCCCCTCCTCATATCTACTATTCAAATAAAATCTGAAAACGCAAGAAATACTCATCAGGCCAGGCAGCAGCAGCAGATAGAAGATGGTTCAGGTAATGCTTCAGGTCAATGATCCTTCATCAGAATCAGGAAATGTTACAAATGAACAACTCCTAAGGAGAAAGGGAAAAAGGTGGCAGGGATTGAAAAAGAGAGGTCTGTGATTAGGGGAAGGGCAGGAGGTGATTAAATAAGAGGTGATAAATGGTGCAAGGCGGAAGGAAACAATAATGAGAGAAATTAGAGAGATATAAGGTCTTTCCGAGGCCCAGAGGATGTGTGAATAGTTACAGCAGAATAGCAGAGGTGGAGGGAAGCATGGAAGAACCCACAGAGCAGCAGCAACTATAGTGGTTTGGGTGTGTGTGGTGGAAGGAAAGACAGATAATACAAGGGATACCAAAAAGAACTAGAGAAACTACAAATACAAAAACAAAATACTGCAAATTCTGGAAGTCTGAAATAAAAGCAGAAAATGCTGAAAGTATCCAACAGGTCAGGCAGCATCTGTGGTAAGAGAAAGAGAGTTAACGTTTCAGGTCTGTGACCCTTCATCAGAACTAGGAAAAGTGACAAATGTAATAGGTTTTGGGCAATTGAAAGAGTGGAGAGGGGAGTAAAGAGATCAAACGGGAAAACCCCTGATAGAATAGAGGACAGGACAAGTAAAGAAATAAAAGATGTGTCTAAAGGATGTGTGAGTGGCAGGATCCTGAATAATGGCTGTCCAAATGCAAAGAAAAGGAAATGAGAGAAGGGAGAGAATGAAAAGAAACTAGCAATGAGAAACGAACCAAAATGGAGGCAAAAGTTATAATCTAAAATTGTTGACTCACTGTTGAGTGCAGGAGGCTGTAAAGTGCCCAGTGGAAAGATGAGGCGCCGTTCCTCGAGCTTGCGTTCAGCTTCATTAGAACACTCCAGGAATTCAAGTATAGAAAGGTCAGCCAGATGTAAAATTAAAAATGACAGGCAACTGAAAGCTTGGAATCTTGTTTGCAAACTGGACAGAGGTGTTCTGCAAAGCAGTCACCCAGTCTGAGTTTGGTCCCGCCAATGTTGAGGAGACCACATCGTGAACAGTGAATATGGTAAAAATAACTAAATTAAAAGTACAAGTAAAATGCAACACAGCTATCTTGACTACATTTCCTCCCATTATACAACATCGAGGAGACTAAATGCAGACTGGCTTTGAAGAAGACAAGGCAAGCATGCCCCGGAGCTTCCCGTTGCTTGGTGCTTTAACTCTCCACCTTGTTCCCCCTTTGACCCTTCTGCCCATGGTCTCCTGCAGTGTCCCAATGAAGCTCAATGCAAGCTCACTTTTTGACTGGGCGCTTTACTGCCTTCCAGCCTCAATTCTGAGTTCCACAATTTTAGATCATGAAATCTGCCCCATTTTGGTTCACTTATCTTAGTCGCTTTTTTAATCTCTCTTGATTCTCTCATTTCCTTTTCTTGCATTTGGATAGCAGCTATTCAGGATACTGCCATTTACACCTCCTCTAAAAACATCTTTTATTTGTTTACTTGTCCCATTACTTCTCCCTTTGGTCTTACATCATGTAAACTATCCTGCCTTCCACCCAATCATGGACCATCCCGTATGTTCTTTTTTCCTGCCTTCCACCTGACACTTGCTTAAAACTTATTACATTTCTAACTTTTCCCAGTTCTGATGAAAGGTCACTGACCTTTCCGAGTCAGGTAGTAGGAGATGGGAAATCTCCCAGCCCGCTGCTGCTGCCTCAGGAGAAACTCACCTTAATGGTGGTATCCAGGCTCTGGGGGAGGAGGGGAGGTCAGGCGTAGGATGGATTTGGCCTGTCATCCCAGCTGCAGATTGGAGGCAGCCACAGGTGCTACCAAATGCCGAGGTGGGCTGTTAAAAAGGCTCATTTCAGTGACCTGAGACTTCATCCCAGTTGCTTTTTTAAATATTAGGCTTTCTAGGCCTCGCTCCTCACACCGCCTCATTCTCCACCCACTCCGCATGCCAAATTCATGCCAACTCATGCTCCCCACCCATCCCCAATGGCCCCCATGCCACCTCATGACCCCCATGGCCCCACATGACTACATTATAATTTAATACTAACTCATGCCAGCCCATCTACTACCCTTTGCCCTTACACCCTTCACACTAACTCACCCAGTATCCACATGGGCAGACCTCAAGAGCCATGTTGAGATGAAATAAAATAAAGTTCTAAATATTTATTTGCTATATTAAAAAACACACCTATTGAAGAAATCCTGTTCAAAGCAATTGAATTCTCTCAAGGACTTAATCCCTCATAAAAGCAAATGGATTTGTATCATAATCCCACATCAAAGACAACTAATCATTTAATAACCTCTTTAGCTGTCAATTAAACTGAACTTACCCTCTACTGAGATGATAGGCTGCGAAAAGCAGCCAAGCATTAATAATGACATAATGATAGCCCTTGCGGTAATGTCAACTAACAGCTATTGTAACTACTGAAATAGATTTTTCACTGACACAAGCAGCTATTAATTTTTAAAGGGCTGGGGATTTAAATAATTCACAGCTTGAATTTTGTTACCATTCACTGAAACAGGCAGGCTATTTTTAAATTTTTTTTTAAAGGACTGGGGATTTCAATTACTTCACAGCTTGACAGTTCTAAAGCACCTTATCAGCCCTTCAAGTGTATTTATGCCTACTCTAAAAATCCGTAACCCCCACACTCTGAATTAAGGACCTTGCTACAGTGAAAACTGTTTGAACTCAGCACTGAGTTGAGTTCGGGTTTTCCGCTAGCATGATTCACACCCTGCTCCCTTTTCCCTACTAGTGAAAATGGATTTGTTGCAAATGAGGCCAAGACTTCTGGATCCAGGTCCCGCCCACTATTTTTAAAGGCCCGCTGAATCTCCACAGCTTTGCGAAAATCCAAGCCATTAACTCTGTATCTCTCTCCACAGAAGCTGAATATTTCCTGAATTTTCTGTTTTTTATTAGAAAAAAATATTAATTGTTTCATGTCTAACAAGGAAGGGTAATTTTATGGTCTGGGCTTGGAATGGAGAATATTTAACTCTGCAACTAAATAAGTACTTGATATGCTGTGGGGATTCCTATCCTACAAGCCTACAGCTTTCCCATTCATTGAAACTCAGCTGCACCCTCCATTACCAGCATCTACATTCTACAAAGAAAAATGGGAGCTGTGATTGCTGAAGAAGTTGTTGGAATCAATGTTAAGGCTAAAGTGTTGTGAAGCGCCTAATAGAAATATGTATTTCTGCTCCTCAAGCTAATATTGAGCTTTGTTAGAGCAGTGTAGGAGGCCAACGGTGGAGAGATCAGAGTAGGAAGATGATAGAGAATTAAAATAGTAAGTGACCGAAAGCTCAAGGTTACAGTTACAGATGGAATGGAGGTGTTCAAAAAAGTAATCTCCCAATTTTCCTTGATTTCCCTGATGTAAATGAAACCACATTGTGAGCAGCAAGTAGAGTACATTAGGTTAGAAGAAGTACAAGTGAATTGCTGAATTGTTGAAAAGGGTGCTTACCGCCCTGGGTGGTTGTGTGCAAGGAAGTTGAGGGACAGCTGTTACATCTCCTGCATTTGCATGGGAAGGTGAAAGGGGTGGAGAACATTTGTTAGTTGAGATGTGGACCGGACCAGGGTTGCCACAGGGGATACTGTCCCCTTTGGAATACCAAAAGGAGAGACAAAGATGTGTTTAGTGGTTGTATTGTGTTGGCAATGAATGAAATGGTGGGGGATCAGCAACAATAACTTTTATTTATATAATGCCTTTAACCTGCTAAAATGTCGCAAGGTTCTCCACAAGAGCAATACGAAATGAAAGATGCGCCAAGCCATGTAAGGAGATATTGAGTGGAATCGTCCCAGATTTGCACTGTGCGGTAGTGGTAGTAAACGTCGTTTTACCCTCCGGCCACAATGGCAGGTTTTCATG
This sequence comes from Cetorhinus maximus, assembly GCF_964194155.1. Lineage (NCBI taxonomy): Eukaryota > Metazoa > Chordata > Chondrichthyes > Lamniformes > Cetorhinidae > Cetorhinus > Cetorhinus maximus. The sequence goes on along the minus strand of NC_135880.1, from coordinate 146,050,882 downwards.
CCATATCGTGCCAAACCCGCCGTATTAATTATGCATTCCCAGAAACATGCCGTTTCCATGGCAGGCAGGCCATGCCATCACCTCGCTGCTTCACCATGCCGGATGCCATAGTTAAAGTGCAGCCGCGTGCACACCTCTCAGTGCTTCCAGCCCACGACAGCTGCAAAGAAGACATGGCCCTGACAGGCAATAAGACTGCAGCCCTCCTGGTTGAATGACGCATCCCTCAAGCTCCTTTTGGACATAGTGCAGGTGCGCCATGATATCATCTACCCCCGCTCAGGCCACAGGATGGGCAGCAACATCACCAATACGGCTTGGGAGCGGTGGCAGAGGTGGTCAGCACGAATGCCTTGCAAAAGAGGACAGCCACCCAGTGCTGCTAAAGGATGAATAGTCTCATCCGTTCCACCAGGATAATTCACTCTTCTCATCATTCTCAACTCACACACTCACAAACCCATTACACATCCACAGAGATCTCACACCTCAAGGTATAACACCACTAGCTCTCTCATACACCCTCACATCTCCATCAGGCTCATACCCCCTCGGGCTCGCATCTTCATCCCATCCATGTCTCTGCTCACCACACAAACATTCCATGTGTTCTGCTCGCAGTCTCTCCATCTGTTTTCATGCAGGAGAAGCCTGCTCACATCAACAGGGCGAGGTCCCAGACCGAGGCTGGAGTGACCCACATTAGGCCCCTCATTCACTTTGAGGAGTGTGCCATCGCGCTGACTGGTAAGGGTGTGGACCGTGCCTGTGGTGATGGTGAGGTCAGTGGCGAACACCCTCGTGAAGATCCTGCACCACATCATCGTTCTCTCAATGCAAATGTAAGTGCTCTCTCTCCTGCTTTTGACTCTGGTGCCATGCACTAATTATCTCTGCCATGGTTCACAGGGAGCTCTACCAAGCGACCAACCCTCAGCCAGCCAGTCCCTTAGCTCCATCCATGTCCTCACCTCCAGCCAAGAACACACCTCCTCCATTGAAGAGCTGGAAATAAGGAGCCTGGAAGACCCATCACAGCGCTTATCCACCCCCTCCACCAGCGCAGAGACACACACCTTGGTGGGACCTAGATCTAGAGCAGGCTCAGGTTCACAATCTGGTGGTCACCACACGGACACATGTCCGCAGCAGCAGGAGGCAGGTTCATGTGAGCTTCCTGGCACTTGGAGGATCGCTGGGGATCAGGCATCTGTGAGGTCTGAGTCAGATGATGGGTCTCTAGAATTAGCCTTCCAACTCATCCTGGAGAGTCAGCAAAAGGCGTGGCAACATTACATAGAGCTGTTGGAAGCCCTCAACAGAGTGGCACATGAGTCGGAAGAGTATGTCCGCCCACTCTCTGATAAACTGGTGCCCACATGTGCATGTATGGAGGCCTCCATGGGGAGGATAGCGGATGCCATGGAGTCCCTTGTCCAGCAGAACATAGAGATGTGTACAGACCTGCACTCCATCGCGGGAGCCATTGGTAAGTTCCTGCAGTAGCAGCATGAGAGGGAAACAAGGCACCTTGACGTCCCTCCAGGTTGTCCTTCCCCTCAAGGAGTCAAGCCAGGCTCCTGGGCACCCGAAGCTGGACACTCCTGGGTCATCCACTCAGGAATCTCAGAGCCTGTCTGTCCTCTGAGTCCCCTTTGCCTGTGACCCCCTGAACCTCATCCTCTGTCACTGCAGAGGGAGCAGCTGACCAATGATTGATTCTGGAGGGAGAAGTGTGTGTGCAGCAGGGCCTTTTGGAGCCTCGTGCAAGCACTCTCCTACGCACGTGGATCCTTCCCCTATCATACTCACCTCAATGTCCTGAGCATTTTTAATGCTGCCTGCTGAGGTTCACTTTCAGTTGTCCATCTGAGCTGATCTGCATCGCCACCCACCCAATGATCACACTCCCATGCAGCACCTGATCTCGCCCACCACAACTCTCGTTTCATTTTCAATTTGGACAGCATGGTGCTAATTCGATTTTGCTTTCGTTCCCCTGCCCTTTACCCTCCCCCAGTCATCTATTTCCTTTCTCCCTTCACAGTTGACTGCCCTGACATCACATTTCACATCCCCTCTGTGACCTACCAGCCACAACGTTTTTTCTTCAGGGCTGTCCAGGTGAATGTGTACGTTCCCTTCCTTCCTGAAAGTCCCACCCCCATCCACATTTATCTCCCAGTCTCCTCCTTCCCAGTCCCAGGGTCCTGGGTCATCCACTAAGGAATCTCAGAACCTGTCCCCTCCCTCTGAGTCCACTTTGCCTGTGAGCCCCTCAACCTCATCCTCTGTCAACACAGAGGAAGCAGCTGGCCAACGAGTGATTCTGGAGGGAGAAATCTGCCTCTGAGTCCTTACCAACCACCCTAGCCGTCTCTTCTATCACTAGCATTGAACCCTCACTATCCCACCCTACCGCCTTACTCTGTCCTCAGTCATTCTCACCATTGCCTCATACCACAACCACCCTCAGTTCGCTCCCCAGGAGGCAGTCATGGACCCATCAAATCCTTCCTTTGCACGTTCACCTGAACATCCACCCCTCTGGACCCCTTTGCCCACCCGGAACCCTTTGCCCCCACCCTAGTCCTCCCATACCCCCGGATTCCCCCAGCTTAGTCCCTCCCCTTTTCTGACTCCCTCAGACACCCTCACTTCTTCCTCCAGCTTTACTCCTTTTCCCTTCCAGACTCCTTCCTCCACCCTTACTTCTTCCCCCACCCTTACTCCATCCCCTCTCTGCACTCCTTCCTCCCCCAGACTTCTTCCCCTCTCCTCACTCCTTCCCCACTCCAAACTCCTTCCCTTACACCTTCCACCCCCCCTTACACCTACTTCCCCAGTTGTCATCGTCTCTCCATTAACTCCTCTTCCCTCGTACTCCCTCCCCCTCCAACCTCACCTCCCAGGCACCTACATTCCTCCCGTCCCAACCTCACCCCTCCCCAACACCTCTTCCTTTCCCAGTCAATCCTGAACTTTCCTCCCCCATCCTCTCAATCATCATCCGTTATGAGCATCAACGGTGACTTTCCAACTTCCATGAGCTGCTTTGCAGCAGAACCATGTCCAAGAGAACCCACCCAGCATGCCATGGACGTTCCTCCAGGGCCCCATTGCTGTTGGGTTCCAGCATCTTCTGCTTCTCAGATGTCTGCAATGTGAGCAAGGCCCTGGTGGTAAGTCCCGACTTCTGCACGTCACAGTTGTCAAAATGTGTTCTGCACCGGGGTGTTTTCCTGCCGACCTGGGCGGGTGCAGGGGGAGGGCGGGCTGGAATGAGTCCAGTGGGATGGCCATTTGATGATATGCTAATGTATTACAATAAGGTTCCTGACATCCGATGGTGGGGAACATGGCCCGCCATCCAATGGGCTAAGTGGGCGATCACAAACTGGCTTCACGACGTCGTGAAACCAATTTTTGGCCTTCTCGCCATATTGTCTGCTCATGCCACCAAACATGCCCAACGTCAGCGCCCACAGAAAATCCCAGACATTAGGTCAGTTGTCCAAAAGTTTGGTCAAAGTAGGTTTAAGGAGTGTCTTGAAGGAGGAAAGTGAGGGAGAGAGGTGGAAATATTTAGGTATTTCAGTGCTAGGGGCCTAAGCAACTGAAGGCAAGGCACAGGCACAAATGGATGAGGGATTGAAATTGGGAATGCTGAAGAGGCAACACGGGCAACAGAGTTATGGATAACCGCAAGTTCACAGAGGGTAGAATGTGGGAGACCAGACAGGAGTGCATTGGAATAGTCAAGTCTAGAAGAAACAAAGGCATGAATAAGAATTTCAGTAGTAGATGAGCTGAGGGGAGTGGTAGAGTTGGACAATGTTACTGAGGTGGAAATAGGCGGTTTTAGTCATAGTACAAATATGATCATCCCGGTGTCAAATATGACATCAAAATTGCAAACATTTTGGTTTAGTCTCAGTTGTTAGGGAGAGGGATGGAGTTGGTAACTAGGGCACAAAGTTTTGGTGGAGTGACCGAAAACAATGGCTCCACCCTTCTCAATATTTCATTGGAGCAAATTTCTGCTCATCCAGTACTGGACGTTGGATAAGAAGTCTGATAATCCATCAACAGTCAAGAGATGTGGAGGTGAGGTCAAGTTGGTGTCATCAGCATACATGTGAAAACTAATGCTTTTGGATCGTGTTGCTCAGAGTGAGCATGTAGATGAGAAATTTGAGGCAGCCAAGGATAGATCCTTTAGGGACACGAGAGGTAATGGTATGGGAGCAGGACGAGAAGTCATTGAAAGTGATAGACTGACAATGAATAGATAGATAAGAATGAAACCAGTTGAGAACAGTCCCACCCAGCTGGTCCGCAGTGGGGATGAATTGGAGGAGGACGGTGGGTTTACCCTATCAAAGACTGCAGACTGGTCAAGAAGGACAAGGAGGGATACTTTAGATCATTCGTCATAGGCCACTGTTGGAGGTGTGAAAGGTGAGGAGAAGGAGGACCCTATCATGGACCTGGGAATGAATAATGAATATTGGAAAATGATGTGAAGGCAGAAGTGCAGGAAATGGGACAGACACAGTTGAGAGCATTCTCAGGAAATGTCCTTTCCAACACTTGCAGCACACCCCTGAGTCATAAAGTTGTGTGTTGAAGCCCTGCTCCAGAATTTTGTGCACTTAACCTAGATAGACATTTCAAGGCAGTGCTGAGCGAGTACTGCATTATTAGAATTGCCACCTTTGGATGAAACGTTAGATCAAGGTCCCACCTGACCTCTCAGATGAATAAAAAAGATCTCATGGCATTTGACAAAGAAGAGGAGGGAATTCTCACTTGAGCTTTAATCAATATTTATCCTTCAACCAGCATCACTATCAAAGCAGAGTATCTTAGCATTTATTTCTTTGCTGTTGGATTGCACTGTTTGCAATTTGGCTGGCTGTGACTACTCTTCAAAAGTACATAATTGGTTGCAAAGCACTTTGGAACATCCGGAGGTTATGAAAGATGTAAAAATGCAAGTTTTTTTTTTCAGAAGCCATTGGATAGAATTTTCCCAGTCCTGTGGAAGGTGGCTTTGGAGGTTTGGAGGGAACCAGGAAAACTGCACTGAAAATATGCCGGAGTGGCTCCCAGGCAGGATCCTGCCTCCTCACACTTTTCCCAGAGAGAGGAGAGGGCACAGTGTTGACAGCAACTCATCCATCATCAGTGGGTTCAATCAAGCAAATTAAGGCACCACTCAGTGGCAGTTGTTGTAGCAGCACAGCAATTTTGCCAGTGTTACACTGGCCCCTTGCTGTGTTTGCACTCTGGCACCCTGACAAGAGGTGGCTGCACAATAGGAGGTTGATGCTGTGTTACAGCTAAAGGAGATCTAAATATTTCTGGCAGAAAATGGCAGGGCTGCTGTCTTCCCATGTCACAACCTTGCCATTTCCTGTGGAATTTCTGGACATGGATGTCCCCAATCATCATGAGCTGAATGGTGTCTCAGCCACTCCCCTGATACTTGTGCCAGCTTCAGTGCTTCCATGCCTTTCCTGCTGCTTAGGCCTTAAACAGCGCTCCCACTGGTCATACAGTGAGAGTGGCCAGCCTCCCTTGCAGGTGACCATGCTGTCTGCATCTCCCGCTTCGGCAAGCCGTCCATCAACCCTAATTGGACAGCGAATGCAGGGGTCACTGACTAATTGGCCACCTCCTGTAAAATGCAACTAGAAGGTGTGCTGTCATCTTGGACAGGTTCCTGACCTTGAATTGGGTTCCTGATACTCATGGCAAAATGCAGCCCATTGTGTTCCACGTACCATTTAATCATCGCAGCCTATCTCTATAACCTCCGATTCAATTGAAACTCATTATTAATTAGGCTCCTTTTTGAAAGAGTTAATACAATATGAATTTTTGTTGCTAGGTGTCTGATTCACATATAAAATGCTGTGTGGGAAAATGAAAGCTTTCTCTAATCTCTAGTCTTGCTTGAGGCTTGTTAATTTTCAACCTGTGTTCGTTGTTCTGTTCTCACAGCCGGTCAGATAGTATCCTAACATCTATATCATTGATCCCTCAGCATTTAAAGACGTGTGGCCCCTTAGTCTTTTTCTTCCTCTGATGATAACAGATTGATGACCCCAAAATTATTCTAATTAATTGGAAATCTTAAAAAAATAATAGATTAGATGCATTTGGGAAATCTCTCTGCACGTGCAATGAATGCAAGATGAATGAAGAACCAGTTACAATGCACCATAAGGGATCCTGGGGTTTCATTTGTTCTAAGCCTGAGAACTAATGTTCACATTAAGCATGTTTGAAGATGTAGTCATTAACAAGGTCAGGTGCTAACTTTTGCTTACACTTGCAAATTGCTCCTAGGGTAAACAGGTTTACATACCAACTCAGCATTAACTGTTTTTTATTTGTTTTAAGCAGTAATTAAAGAAAGGAAAGTACTTGCCTTTGTACACCACCTTCCACAATTTTAGGACATCCTAATGTCTTTTACAAGCAATTCAATACTTTTGAATTGCAGCCACTGTTGTACAATAGGAAATGTTGCACAGCAACAGCAAGCTCTCATAAACGGGACAAGGATGAGATAACCTATTTTAGCGGGGACTAATTGAGGGAGAAATATCTTCCAGGACTCCCATGCCCTCCTTCAAAATAGTGTGATGGGAATATTTTTGTGTCCACCTTAAAGGACGGCCTGACCTCGGTTTAACATCTAATTTGAAAGACAGTGCAGAATTTCCTCAGCATTGCACAGGAGGTTTTTAAAAATCTATTCATTCATGGAATGTACGTGTCACTGGCAAGACTAGCGTATATTGTCCACCTTTAACTGCCCTTGAGAAGGTGATGGTGAGCCATCTTTTTGGACCATTGCAGTATGTCTGGTGAAAGCATTCCCACTGTGCAGTTAGGTAGGAAGTTCCGGGATTTTGATTCACTGGCAGTGAAGGATCGGTAATATATTTTCAAGTCAGTTTAGTGTGTGACTTGAAGCGGAACTTACAGGTGGTGGTGTTGCCATGCACTTGCTATGCTATCCTTCTCGGTGGTGGGGGTTGCTGCAGAAGGTGCTGCTGAAGAAACTTTGGCGAATTGCTGCAGTGCATCTTGTAGGTGGTACACAAAGCTGCCACTGAGCACCAGTGGTGGAGAGAGTGAATGTTTAAGGTGGATGAGGAGCTAATCGAGCAGGTTACTTTGTGCTGGATCTGTTGAACTTCTTGAATGTTTTTGGAGCTGCAAACCTCTAGGCAAATGGGGAATATTCCAGTACACTCTGACTTGTGCCTTGTAGATAGTGTGAAGGCAGAATACACAGTCCCTGACATGCTCTTATATTAATTTGGCCAGTCCAGTTAAGTTCCTGGTGAATGGTGAACCCCAGGATTTTGATGTTGGAAGGTTCAATGATGGTAATGATGTTGAATGTCAAGGGGAGGTGGCTAGACTCTTGCTTGTTGGAGATGGGCATTTCCTGACACTTGTATGGTGTCTGAATGTTCTTCAGATCTTGCTGCATGCGGGCATAGACAGCTTGATTATCTGAGGAGTTGCGAATGATGCTGAACACTGTGCAATCACTAATGCTCATTTCCACTTCTAACCTTATGTTGGAGGGAAAGTCACTGATGAAGCAGCTGAAGATGCATGGGCCTAGGACACCACCCTGAGACAGTCCTGCAGCTGGCCTGGTGCTGAGATGACTGGGCCCTGCTCCAGTATGCTCAATATTTTATGCTGAAGTCAATCAAATGGTACTCAAATGCAAAACCTTTTTAACTGAGGGGTGAGAATGCTACGATTGAGCCATGGTTGATCATTAGTAGCAAGTTGCTTGATTAAGCTAATTTCACGCAATTAAAATTAGCATAAAAGTTCCAGTAAGGTTATGAAGAGCTTGAGGGGTAAGCAGAATGTGAGATAACTTAAGTAACAAGTCTAAGTAGGAGCTTTTGGGTGAGTATAACATTTCAAGTGTAGCATCAAATCACTCTTTACCGGACACTTCAGAAGAAGAGGAAGTTCTAGTGAAGCATCAGTCCTGTTGACATGCCACCTGCCCCTCAGTGAAGAACAGTTGGCACAGATACTGAGGTAAAATTGGGCCCGATTTTTGGGGAGTTATGAGGACCCTTAAGGCTTCAAAATGGCGGTAACACACCTGCAGATTTCTGATATAAGGTCTAGCAGATGCCACATCGGTGAAGAGGTTACTGCACAAAAAACACGCTGGCAGCATGTAAAGCAGGGAAATCATGACATTAGTCAGCACGCAATACTGATTTGATGCCAGCATTACCATTTTGGACCTCTACGCTCGAGCCTGTGCCCATACTTACCCTCCCATAGCTAAATATTTGTTCAATAGCATGAAGGACCCTGCCCCAACACCAGCACTACTTAAAGGGATTATCAACAACTTAAAGATCAGTTGCTAATTTATTTCTTCTGGCTTTGCTGCAACCATACTAGTTTTGAATGTTTTCTATCGTTGGTTGAAGTTTCAAAAGTCTGCAAGGCGTTGTCCAGTAGGTACAGGAGTACTTTTCTATTGTCATCAAAGCTTCTGCACAAATAAGTTGCTCCCAGACATGGATGCACCAATCAGCCACCCTCTTGCAATTGAGCATGACTGGGAAATGCACAGAGGCCATGCAGACCAAGGCAAGCAGCTAGAAGAGAGAGGAGGAGGAGAAGGGCTCTCAGCAGGAAGCCATATTTTCCCTGAGTCTTTAGGGAGCAATCCTCTAACCTAAACTTCAACAACAGCCAATGTTTCAGATGTCTACATTTCAATAATGAGGTCACTGCTGGAATCTGACAACTGCTGCAGCCACAATTCCAAACTCAGAGCCAAACAAGGACAGCATTGCTAGTTGCTGTCAAGGTGCCAGTGGCTGTGAACTATTTTGCACTTGGATCCTTCCAGGCTGCTGCTGGAAATATTGCTGCATAGGGTAGGTCACCAAGGTAATGAGGGACAGCTTCACCTCATCACTGTTGTCAAAGAGAAGCAGGAGAGAACAAGGATTGCAGGCGTCCCTATGTTGCAGGATGCAACTGATTGCACACTGCTACGGACCGTGATGGGAGGAGTGCGCAGTTAATTCTTGCCTCACTTCTCAACAGGTCACAAGAATAGTTTAAATGTTTAATTCCCTCACCAAAATGGCCAACTGTTTACCTTTGACACTGCTATACCAGCATAAAAAGATTTTCACCAGGCTTCTTTCAATGAACACAAAATAATTGATTTATTATAAAACAAAGGGCAGAATTTTCAGTTCAGTGAGCAGACTTGGGGTCTGCCGGGAAACGGGCCACTGCCTGGGATCGCCCACCCGCCGCGATTTCACGCTGGCGAACCAATTAAGGCCCACCCAACATGAAACGCGGCTTCCCATTGGTCGGGAAGGACTGGGCGGGGGCATGTCAGCAGCCGGGTCCAATGGTGACCTGACGACCAGTTTCAGAACGGCACAGGCAGCCCTTTGAAGGCTGCCACCGAAGAATGTCTCTTCTGTCTCTCATTACCTAGTGTGATGGAGTCGAGTGCTGCTACAGAAGCCAGGCGGGAAGGCAGTTCGGGTGGCACTTGTCCCCAGCTTTTTGAATGAGTGCCTCGCGATCCCCCTGGAGGAGGTGGCTGCCAGGAGGGACACTCTTTTCCCCAGAGATAGAAGGAGGAGGCCACCACACCTCACAAAGAGGACATGGGAGGAGGTTGCAGCGCTGGTTAGCAGCCATGACATGGTGCGGCGCACATAGGTGCAGTACCAGAAGCAGTTCAATGACCTGCTGCGCCCAGGAAGGGTGAGTACCATGTTGGCATGGGTCAGTGTGCAGAAGTCTTAAGGTGTGGCCATCCCCCAATGGACCTAAGGGTTGCAAGAGTCTGAGTGGCAACTGTCAATGATGCCGGAGGTGGCCAAGGGGGTGATCCCTGGCTGCTTGGTGGTAATGAGAGACAGAAGAGACATTCTTCGGTGGCAGCCTTCAAGGGGCTGCCTGTGCCTTGTGGCTCGAGGGCAGTGACTCGGCTGTGCTCTGCAAGGTGTTCCTCAGCTGGAATTGGCCAGGCTGTAATGGCGCTGCAGCTAGAGAGTGGACTAATCGATGCACCTCTGTCCTTTCAGGAGAAGATGAGCCATAACCAATCAGAGAGATTACATACAGGCGGAGGCTTGCCCAACCTGCTGCTTCTCACTAGATTCGAGCAAGTGCCAGTGTGGGAGATAGATGAGGCACCCAGTATCCCAGCTAAGTGCCTGTCCATCAATGGTGAACAGGGAAGTTCAGAGCGACCTCACGTTGGTGCCCAAGTTGCTTGCCATCTCTGCGGGCTCCTCTCAGGGAGTTCTGGGTGACGGCAGCATCTCATCCGCCCCTCCGCCAGTGACAATGGCGATGACTGGGGAGATGCCAGCTGTGGAACTGGCCACTCCCTCCCAGACGGGGCCAGCAAGGCTCCACTGGCCAGAGGATGACCGCCAAGGTCATCAAGGCCAACAAGACAGCAGGGCCAGCAGGCTGTCTCCAATGCTGCTGCCAGCAAGAGGGCACCAAGGCATAGCACTCGGAACTGTAAGTTTAAGGCACCATAAGCACAAGAGGGACAGTTCACGGGTGATTTTCTGTTCATTTATGTTTGGTTTATATGTCTGCTGGTGTAGACATCAACACTAGTAATGGTAATGACATTATGCTTTCAATGTGACAATAACATTAAATTTGCTTTTGTTCTGATGGCCTGAATACACTTCACCTTTTTTTTCTGGTGCAGGGTACACCAGTATGTAATGCTGGATGTGATTGTCTCGATAGTTTATTGCACAGACATTGAGTGGACTTTGAATTCAAATGAAAGGGTCATTTTAGACATCCAGAATAGAGGCAGCAGCCCTGGCATGAGGCGGAAGCAGATCTTTGGTAACCTAGCTGAAGGATCAAGGTGTATAAGTGTCCTGGGAGCTGCCTGGGTACCTTGCACAGACTTGTAGAATCAGCATCCTGTGATCACACACTATCTGCACGTTCATGGGGTGGAAGCCCTTCCTGTTGACAAAGGCACCGGGCTCACCCGCTGGCGCCTTGATGGCCATATGTGTACAGTCTATTGCACCCTGGACGCGGGGGAAGCCAGCAATGGCCGCGAAGCCTCTGGCTGGCTCAGCCTGGCTGGCCTCGTCCATATGGTAAAGAATAAATGTCAGTTCCTGCCTGAACAGAGCTTCTGTCACCAGCTTGACGCAACTGTAGACAGCTGACTGGGAGACTCCACACAGATCCCCCACTGAGCCCTGGAAAGACCCGGAAGCCTAGAAGTTGAGGGCCACTGTGATGTTCAGAGCCACTGGCATGGGGTGTCCACCCACGCAGTCGGAGTTGATCTCAGGCCCAATCATCTGACAGATGGAGGTCACTGTCTCCCTTGAGAGGTGGAGCCTCCTTCAGCATTGCACCTCGGACATGTTGAGGTAGCTGCATTGCCATCTGTAAACCCTGGCAGCAGGATAGTGGCATCTTCTGTGGCACCTTCTGCCTTGGACTATCTGCTGACTCTGCACCCCTGTGCCTGCGCCTCTCCTCCCACAGGTCCCTCCCCTGGAAGCTGCATTGGGACATCTGGCTTCCTCTCCCTTCTGCCCCTCTCTTCCTCCTCAGAGGAGGTGCCACCAGTGGAGAGCACAATCCCCATTACCAGGGTAAAGGAAGACTGTCTGATACCTGGAAGGTTCCACATGGCCTGAATCCTCCGGGGGCCTTGGAGATACCAATATGTCCTGAAATGAAGCCTGGAAATGCTAACAATGAATAGAGATGAAGCTGCCAAGTACCAATAAGCAACCAGCAGCAAACTGTCTCCAAAGCTCCTCACTACTCACACTGGCAATGCTGCTTACCCTTTTTATCCCGCTCTTGGGTGTGGTTTAGCAAATTGTTGGTTGCCCGCCTGCCCGTTTTGCCCATGCGACGAGTGCAAAATTGCACGGGTAACATAAAACCTAGCTTAATAGCCTTTTTAATGGCCTTAACTGGCCTCGTAATTGATGGTGGGTGCCGCTCTGACTCTGGCGCATGCCCGCCAACTGAAATATCGTGCGAGTGCATGATGACTCGCCCAACGTCATAACATGCTATTTTACACTCGAGTAGGTCAGGCGCATGCTCACACGCTCAGCGAAAAATTCTGCCCAAACTATTTTTTTAGATACAAGTTGCTAACTGGTTAACATCCAATTTGCAGTTTGGAAGTGTAATGATTTTTCTCTTTTTGAAAAAACAGATATCCCAACACCCATACACTTAAACACAAACACAAAACAAGATAAAACAAACATGGCCTCTGCAGGGCCTGGTGTATGGGAACATGTTTTAAAGGATGAAGTTCGAAAAGGTCTCCGCTCTGTTGATCTGACAGAATTCTGGTCACAGTGGATCTGGAAGTCCTTTCAGATGGATTCTTGGTGACTCTGTCTTTGATAACTTTGGCTTGTCACAACTTGCACACTTTCGAAACACAGATGAGTTATACTGTTGAGAATTTTCTGACTGAGAGCTAACCCACTCCCGGCTCCATGTAATACAAGGGGGAGAGAGAAAGATGGAGAGAGTGTTTCTTTTGCAGCCTGCCTCCAAGGCACACACTCTCTGACTTTTGAGTTCAAAAAGAGTAAAATGTTCAGAGAATACTTCTCTCAGGCCAAGTGTTTTCAACCAATCAGCAACAACCATTAGCCTGCCAACAACAGTTCTTCTTTAACTCAGATAAAGAAAGTAACTCTTCTCTCACCTGGTGTCCCCAGCTGTTAACGTGTGTTTTTTTTTTTAAAAAACAGCATTTTCACTGTCCAGAGTTAAACTAGCAGATTTTTAAGAACAACTCGGGAGGGAAGAGTGTGATTGCTTTGCATGTTCCTCATGATAATTCTTCTGTATATCTGACCCGAAAAGGATTCCCTTCTTGTAACATGCAACTGATGTGTGACCACAAACAGTGCATCATGCAGATCAATGCCCAGTATCCTGGCAGCAGTCATGACACATTCATTCTGCAGGAGATCTCTATATCAAGTATATTTCAACCAGCACAACAAACCAAAGGGTGGCTACAGGAGGTGACAAGAACTACCACCAATGACATATGGTTCATGATTTAAATCCTCAATCGCAACACATGTGTGTAGCAGCATATAACAAGATGCATTCAGCTAAAAACAGGCCTAGAACAGGCCATTGACGCCCTGAAGCAAGGATTCTGCCGCCTGAACTGCTTTGTGAAGCTCTGCAGTACTTAGCTGGGGTTTTTAATTCATTCATGGACTTTGGGCGCCACTGGCTGGGTCAGCATTTATTGTCCATCCCTAATTGCCCTTGAGAAAGTGGTGGTGAGTTGCCTTCTTGAACCACTGCAGTCCCTGTGATGTAAGTGCACCCACAGTGCTGTTTGGGAGAGAATCCCAGGATTTTGAAACAGTGACAATGAAGGAATGGCAATATTTCCAAGTCAGGATGGTGAGTGGCTTGGAGGGGAACTTCCAAGTAGTGGTGTTCCTATCTATCTGCTGCCTTTATCCTAGATGGTAATGGTCGTGGGTTTGGAAGGTGCTGAGTAAGGAGCCATGGTGAGTTCTTGCAGTGCACCTTGTAGATGGTACACACTGCTGCCACTGTACATCAGTGGTAGAGGGAAAGAATGTTTGAGGATGGGATGCCAATCAAGCGGGCTGCTTTGTCCTGGATGGTGTTGAGTTTCTTGAGTGTTGTTGGAGCTGCACTCATCCAGGTTACTGGGGAGTATTCCATCATACACCCGGCTTGTGCCTTGTAGGTGGGGGGCAGGCTTTGGGGAGTCAGGAGGTAAGTTACTCACCACAGGATTCCTAGCCTCTGACCCGCTCTTGTCGCTGCAGTATTTTATATGGCTAGCCCAGTTCAGTTCCTGCTCAATGGTAACCCCCAGGATGTTAATGTGGGGGATTCAGTGATGGTAATGCCATTGAATGTCAAGGGGCGATGATTAGATTCTTCTCTCTTGTTGGAGATGGTCATTGCCTGGCACAGGTGTGGCACGAATGTTACTTGCCACATATCAGCCCAAGCCTGGATATTGTCCAGGTCTTGCTGCATTTGCACATGAACTGCTTCAGTATCTGAGGAGTCGCGAATTGTGCTGAACATTGTGCAATCATCAGCGAACATCCCCACCTCTGTCCTTATGATGGAAGGCAGGTCATTGATGAAGTAGCTGAAGATGGTTGGGCCTAGGACACTACACTGAGGAACTCTTGCAGTGATATCCTGGAACTGAGATGATTGACTTCCAAAAACCATAACCATCTTACTTTCTACTAGATATGATTCCAACCAGCAGAGAGTTTCCCCCCTGATTCCCATTTTCTCCAGTTTTGCTAGGGCTCCTTGATGCCACACTTGGTCAAATGCTGCCTTGATGTCAAGGGCAATCACTCTCACCTCACCTCGGGAGTTCAGCTCTTTTGTCCATGTTTGAACCAAGGCTGCAATGAGGCCAGGAGCTGACTGGTCCTGGCGGAACCCAAACTGAGCATCAGTGAGCAGGTTATTGCTAAGCAAGTGCCACTTGATAGCCCTGTTGATGACCCCTTCCATTACTTTACTGATGATGGAGAGTAGACTGATGGGACGGTAATTGGCCGGGTTGGATTTGTCCTGCTTTTTGTGTACAGGACATACCTGGGCAATTTTCCACATAGCCGGGTAGATGCCAGTGTTGTAGCTGCACTGGAACAACTTGTTTAGGGGCATAGCAAGTGCTGGAGCACAAGTCTTCAGTACTATTGCCAGAATATTGTCAGGGGCCATAGCCTTTGCAGTATCCATTGCCTTCAGCTGTTTCTTGATATCATGTGGAGTGAAACGAATTGGCTGAAGACTGGAATCGGTGATGCTGGGGAGGAATGGGTCGCAAGATTTGTTATCGTGCGCTGCAAGCTGTGCCTACCCTGTCATCATGAGGGAGCTGCTCGTTCCACCACCTATCTGGCTGGATTCTGAGGAAAAGGAACGCTAGCAGGAGGAGGTGCTGGAGGAATGCTCCAATGCAGAGCTAGGAGGCAGAGCTTGAGTCACTGACGATGAGGAGGAAGCACAAGAGAAGAAAGGAGGCTGCAATCTTTCTGTCTGGCCTGTACATGTACAAACAATTCAGCAAAGATCCCAGTAACCTCAACCCCAGTTCCCCATTCCCCAACACTCCTACACTCCATACTTTCTGGCACTGACTGTCACATTGTCATCTTGGCCACAATGTAAAAATAAAGCCAATACAAAATACACAAAATGCAATCCAAGTTAATAAAATAAATACTGAGCATATTGCATACAAAAATAAATGAATCACTCATGTGCATTCCCTTAGTGCCTGTTTAGTGTGCCTTTGTCTGCCCTGGTACTCCTGCGAGGCACTACCCCAGTGACTACAGCATGAATACTGGAAGAGTGCTGACAATCTGTGGGGGAGATTGCAAAGGACAACCTTGAGCACCCTCTGGCCCGAGAAGATCAGGCTTCCAACTGCACATCTCAGCACGTGCTGCAGAATTCTGGGCTAACAGGCAACAGCAAGGGCACTGGTCGAGTGGAAAGGGTGAAAGCTGAGAGCTGCATCATCCTGAGAGTGCAGCAGATTTGTGTTCCAATAAGCCACTGCCTCTCTGCCAGGCAGAACTTTATCAATCCCAGTAATCTGTTGGAGGACAGATTGCTGGTCTGCTTTGACATCCCTTTGAAAACTGATATCCCAAAACCTGATAGCAATAGTCTGAGCTCCCAGAGCTACACTCAGGTGTTGGCAGCAGCTGCTTTTGCTGCAATAGAAACTGAGAAATCAGCTATGAGATGCTGCATCATGATTGGTTGTACAAGTGTGTTGATGGATGGCCACCTATCTCATGCTGGAAAGGATTGGTTCTACTTTCTGCACAAGGCCCTTTGTCAAGTTGGCGGCAGACTCCTTCATTGACATTGAATGTGGACCTTCTGGCAGGCTTCTCAATGCACCAAGCATTTTAGTATGTGCACCCATCAACATTCTTCTGTAGCCTGACCAATTGTAATCCTCATTTGAGTCCTCAGCAGCAGAACAAAACAAAGGCAGAGAAAAGACATTGTAGTTAAGGAGGGGGAGTATGATGTATTGAATGTACTAAACATAGGGAGAGTGGAACTATTAAGGGGATTAGCATTTTGCAAGTGGATAAATCACCAGGTCCAGATGAAATGTACCCCAGGCTTTTAAAAGAAGCCAAGGGGTAAATAGCAGAGGGTCCGACCATCATTTTCCAATCCTCACTCGATGCCAGAGGATTGGAGATCTGCTTATGTTGTACCTTTGTTTAAAAATGGAGCGAGGGATAAACGAAATAATTACAGGCCAGTCAGTCTGGCATTGGTGGTGGGCAAATTATTGGAATCAGTTCTGAGGGACAGGATAAACTGTCACTTAGAAAGGCACAGATTAATCAAGGACAGTCAGCATGGATTTGTTAAGGGAAGGATGCATCTAACTAATTTGATTGAATTTTTTTGAGGAAGTGACAAGGAGGATTGATGAGGGTATTGTAGTTGATGGACTTTAGCAAGGTTTTTGACAAGGTCCCACATGGCAGACTGGTTAAAAAAAATAAAAGCCCATGGGATCCAAGGGCATGTAGCAAGCTGGATACAAAATTGTCTCAGTAGCAGGAAACAAAGGGTAATTGTTGACGGGTGATTTTGTAGCTGGAAGGCTGTTTCCACAGGGTCCAGTTCTAGGTCCCCTGATTTTTATGGTATATATTAAAAATTTAGATGTAAGGAGACTGGCCAAGAAATTTGCAGATGAGACAAAAATTGGCTGCGTGGTTGATAGTGAAGAGGATAGCTTTCAAAGGTTATCGGGGCTAGATGGCAATGTGGAAATTGAAACACAAGAAGATCAGCCATGATCATATTGAATGGTGGGGCAGGCTTGAGGGGTCGAATGGTCTACTCCTGCTCCTATTTCTTATGTTCTCATGTCCTGTAGACTGCAGGAAGATACCAATGGACCGGTCAGGTGAGCAGAAAAGTGGCAAATGGAATTCAACCCAGAGAAGTGTGAGGTGATGCATTTGGGGAGGTCAAACGCGGCAAAGGTTTACATAATAAATGAGAGAATACTGAGAGGTGTGGAGGAAATAAGGGACCTTGGAGTGAATGTCCATATATTCCTGAAGGGCGCAGGACAGGTTGATAAGTTGGTTAAGAAGGCATATGGAATCCTTTCATTTATTCGCTGAGGCATAGAATACAAGAGCAGGGAGGTTATGCTAGAACCATATTTAACATTAATTAGGCGACAACTTGAGCACTGTGT
Source organism: Cetorhinus maximus (assembly GCF_964194155.1). NCBI lineage: Eukaryota > Metazoa > Chordata > Chondrichthyes > Lamniformes > Cetorhinidae > Cetorhinus > Cetorhinus maximus. The sequence continues at coordinate 146,033,508 of NC_135880.1, read as the reverse complement.
GCAGTTCTGGTCACCTCATTACAGAAAGGATGTAATTGCATTAGAGAGGGCACAGAGAAGAGTTACAAGGATGTTGCCAAGACTGGAAAATTGCAGCTATGAGGAAAAATTGGGTAGGGTTGTTCTCCTCGTAACAGAGGATGATGAGGGTAGATTTGATTAAGATGTACAAAATTGTGAGGGGCCTGGATAGAGTGGATGGGAAGGATCTATTTATCTTAGCAGAGAGGTCAGTGACTAGGGGGTATAGATTTAAAGTGATAGGTAGAAGGTTTAGAGGGGAGATGAGGAAAGATTTTTTTCACCCGGAGGGTTGTAGAGTTCTGGAACTCACTACCCGAGAGGGTAGTAGAGGCAGAAACCATTAACTCATTTAAAAGGTGTTTGGATATGCACCTGAAGTGCTGTAACCTGCAGGGCTACGGACCAAATGCTGGAAAGTGGAATTAAGCTGCGAGGCTCATTTTTCAGCACCTAGACATGATGGGCCAAGTAGCCTCTTTTTGTGCCATAAACTTTTTATGATTCTTTGAAATGTGTGACCTCGCCTTCTGTTGAACTGGCACCCACGGTATCCTTTTCACCTGCCCTGGTTGCAGCGCATTATGCCCTGTGTCTCTCCAAGCCCACCTCTATACTATCCCTAAGTTATGCACTGTGTCAGGATCTGTAGTGGTGATTTTGAGTCTGAAATCGAGTGATAGTGTGTCTTCATTTTCACTGTCTTCCTGCACTTCCAACCTGGGCAGATTGAAGCTCTTGGGTATCGGAAATAAAAAAAGGGATAAGTGTTGGCTTGTGATGAGGAGAGTGGGGCAAGTAAAAAGTGCATGCTTACACCATCTGAAGCTTGTAAACCAGAAGAAATTGTGGGATGAGGGAGAAGTGGGATATGAGAAAGAGGATTAGGTATGAGGATACTGATATCTTCAATAGTTTCAGCCCCTTTGGTTGCCATGGACTCAGCGATGGCCCTTCCCATAATGGCCAGTACCATCTGCTCCATGGAGGTTAGAACATTCAAGCTTGCTCCTCCCTTCTGCTTAGCTCCTGTTGTTTCTGGTTGCATGCCACATTTTTCCTGCAAGAGAGAGGGAAATGTGTCAGTGAGTGTCATGCAATTTGTTTGGGTGATGTGTCTGTCATGAATAAATAGCTAATAGTGTGTGCATGCTTCTGGATGTGTATTTGAGGCTTACAGCAGTGCTAAGTGTATGAAGGTGAGGTAAAGCATATCAATATTAGATTTGAATTTTGATTCATAATGATAAGAAAATAAGAAATAGGAACAGGAGTAGACCATTTGGCCCCTCGAGCCTGCTCCGCCATTCAATAGGATCATGGTTGGTCTTCTCATGATTGTTGGAAGTGAGTGTTGTGGGTGCAGTGAATTGAGCAGTGGCTGAAGCCAGTGGTGCAGTCATAGGATGTGGCATTTGCAGATACATTCACTGACCTTGACCACTAGAGCGAGATCATTAATCTTATTCTGACACAGAATCTTGGGACTATACTCCTGGCACTGATTTCCATGTGTTTCCACTGCCTTCTCATCATATTGTTGAGTACATTTGTCCTCTTTTTCCACCTCCTCCACCAAGGCCTCTAGTGCCATGTCCAAAGCCTGGGTGCCCGTTCTCGCCTAGAATCAGCTCTTATTCGGCTGTAGGACACTGCCAACACCTGCTCTAGTCACAATGCACCTTCACTTTAAGAGGCTTAGACTAGGTTTAAGTAGTGAAGTTCGTAACAATGTTGAGACCCCCTACTGAACCATGCAGCCAATGAACAGTTGGAGAGTGCTTACTGCAAGCACAAATCATAATGATTGTGCTGGCAGCACAAAGTTGGCACACTGTCTATATTCCACAACGGGCACAGGTTAATCATGCATCGTGATCCCCACAACTGTTTTCAAAGGCTAACCAATTTAACCCTCACTTTGGGTGAGATTTTCCCCTCCGTGCACTAAGTGAGGCAGCAGGCATGAAAATCTGAATTTTACCCGCAGGCCGCAATGGCGGGTTTTCGCGCCGTATTTTCTGTTTTCCACCTCTTTAATTATACACACATGGCAAACACGCCAGATCGCCGGCAGGCAGCCTCTGATTTGTCCCCGCTCCCCCCCATTCCCCACCATGAACTCACTGCTTCCTCACTCCAGGCGCCATATTTAAACAGCAGCAGTGCACGGCATTCTCAGTGCATACGGACTAGGACTGCTTCACTGAAGACATGGCCCTGAAAGCCAAGAAGATGGCGGCTCCCAAATTCAGTGATGCCTCACTGGAACATCTGTTGGACACAGTCGAGGCCTGCCATGATGTCCACTACACCCGTGATGGCCAGAGGAAGTCCACTAACCTCATCACCCTGGCTTGGGAAGTGGTGGTGAGTGCCAATGCAGCACAGAAGATGTCAGCTACCCAGTGCAGAAAGAGGATGAATGATCTCATTTTTGCCACCAGGGTAAGTCAATCATCTCATCATTCTCAACTCACATACTCACAATTCCATCACACAATCACAGGGCTGCCACTCACTGCCAGTACAAGGGACATCACCACTCACTTTCACACACACACCTTCACATCTCCATCTGGGCACATCTCCTCTGGAGCTCGCATCCTCATCCTGTCCATGGCTCCATTCACCACCCACACATGCCATATCACCTGCCTTGGCATGCGTATTGCTCGCATTCATTCCATTTGTCTTTATGCAGGACAAGCTCGCGCACAATCACAGGGAGAAGTCCCAGACCAGGGGTGGAGTGCCAAAACTCAAGGTCCTCACCCCCTTTCAGAACCAAGCCATCGACTGGCTGCAGAGGACCTGGACCATGCCTGCGGCAATGGGGAGGTCGGGGGCAAACACCCATGTGAGGATCTAGCACCAGCTCACCCCTCAGACATCGATACTGTGAGTGCATTGTCCTGTTTTAGAGTGGCCTGCCATGCGCTAATTATTTCTACTTTCTTTCATAGGCACCTCTGACAAGCGCCCGAGGGCATCAGGAAGACAGGCCCTCATCTCCAGTCCCGAGAACACCTCAGATGAGGAACAAGACATCAGCAGCCTTGAAGACTTATCATAGCACTCACCCACACCTTCCACCTGCGCAGACACACACCTCGGTAGGACCTAGTTCTAGAGCAGCCTCAGGGTCACAAGCTAGTGAGCGCAGCACACAATCTGGACCACAGCAGGAGGAGGCTGGGGCATCCAAGGTCGCTAGTACTCGGAGGACTGTTGGAGGCCATGAGCCTGCAGACTCTGAGTCAGATCCTAAGCCTCCGGACTCAGTCATAAATCAGTTGGTGGAGCTGCAGCAACAATCATGGGAACATCAGGAAGGGATGTCAGCTGCATTCTTCAGGTTGCAACAGACAATGAAGGAGTCTGTCCGCCTTCAGTCTGAGGTGATAGTGCCATTATGTCAATGCACCGAGGTCAACACTGGTAGGATGGCAGCCGTCAAGGAAACTTTGGTGAAGAACATCAGTTCTGCAGTGCTGCAAGAGAGCACTCCAGCGCTATAGGCATTGGTGGTATTTATCAGTGGCTACGTGACAGGGGGTGGAGCACTGTGATCTCACTCCAGCTGCCCCTTCTCCTCAAGGAGTCAGCCAGGGGCCCTTGGATATCCATAAGAAGGAGGGCCAGCAGCTGGACATCCAAGGGCCACGCACCCAGGTGGCTCCAGGAGTGTCAAGCTGATCCCAATCCCTTCTTCTGGTGACCCCATTACCTTCAGCTCTGCTGGCCAAGGAGGGTTCACCTGTCCCAAAGCAGGAGACCCAAAACAGGCTGGGGCCCTCCCGGTCTCGGCCCTCCTGAGGTCACGCGCCAAGGTCATCACAAACAACAGGGTGTAGCAGTCAGCAGACTGCTTCCACCTCTACTGTGGATGTTGGGGATGCACCCAAACATAGCGGTAGGATTAGGAAAGTTAAAAAATATTAGGAGCATAATGGTGGCTCGGGTGATCATGACATGTATATGACGTTCACAAATGTAAATAGAATTGCACCCACTGCAGTATGGACTCGAAACATTAACTCTACCTTTCTCTCCACAGATGCTGTCAGACCTGCTGAGTTTTTCCATCATTTTTGTTTTTGTTTCAGATTTCCAGCATCCGCAGTATTTTGCCTTTATCCTACTTCACATCTCTTGTGTATGCCTCCTGTGTGGTCCCTTGAAGATGTCTGGGATCTGCAATCTATGCAAGATGTCTGAGTGGTGGCAGCTTCCTGGATATCTGACGCAAACCTGCAGGATTTGTTAGTTGTGGTCACAGACCAGGTGTACACTGAGCAAGTGGAAGCCTTTCCTGTTGATGTGTCCCAGTGCCTGTTGCCAGGGAGCTTTTATTACCACATGAGTGCAGTCGATGGCACCCTGTACCTGAGGGAATTCGGGAATTGCAGCAAAGTGATCTGATGTTCTGGCAAGCTTGATCTCTGTCAAAGTTGAAATAATTATGGGCCTTGGCACAAGGGCATCTGTGACCTCATGTATGCATTTGGACGCTTGGCAGATCCCACAGAGGTCCCAGGTAGAGCCCTGGAAGGAGCCACTGATGTAGAAGTTCAGAGTGGTCATTCCTTCCAGAGCCACTGGCAATGGATGCCTTCCCAGTCTCTGTGGCGCCAATTCCTGGAGAATGTGGCAAATGTGAGTCACCAGATCCCTGGACATACTGAGGCGTCGATGACACTGCCTGTTGCTCGTCTGCAGATAAGTCATGCGAGTTCTGTAGAGCCTTGGGCTTGTGAGCAGCCTTCACATGATGTCCCTGTGAGCCTCATCCTCTGTGCCTGGAGGGTGCTCTGCTGCCCCTTGCTCTTGAGGGTTTGGTTCCTCCCTTTGGTGAATCTGGTACTGAAATCACAATCTTCTCCTTCTCTCCTGCCTGTATGTGGTTATGCAGCAGCAATAAATCCAGGCTCCATCTTCCTGATGGTCTCCTCTCTGCAGCATCAATGAAAAACAGACAAGAGTCAGCATGAGCTTCCAAAGGTCCTCTTTCTGTCAATGACTTGTCAGGGAATGTGGGTCAAGGGCTTGGCTCCAGTGTTGGCAACTGTTCGCCCCTCAAATCCTGGCCAGCGTAGGGTGTGTTACATGGTGCTGCTCCCCAACCACCCCCACTTTACATGACCGACTGCAGTGAGATTGCTTTGGCCAATCACTAGGATGTGCTGCTTTCAGCCCAGGTGCTGAGTTTCTCATTCACTCCACTCTAATACAATGCTCTTTGGTATACACATGAGGAAAAATGTTTAGTCAGAACTGAAATTATTTGATGGGGACTTGAGGCTTCTCTTCTGTGAACCTGCCAGCACCATGATTCTAATATGCATCTAAAGCTTGTCCAGTTGCTGTGGAGTGTGTTATCGCTTTAGGGAATTTCTACACTGTGAACAAGGGGTTAATACCAGGAGACCGATTATTGCCACTTTTTGGGATTAGTCTAGCATGAATGCACTTCATAGCTTCACTCTCCTGATTCCCTGCATTGTCATTGAAAGGCTGCTAACATTTGGGGATGCCAGTTCAGTTGGTTGCCCCTTTAATCGGCTCTGCCAGTGCATGCACCTGCCTTCCAGTTGGCCCTCAGAGTCCTCACTGGCAGAGTATCTCCTCATTTTAATTGTGTACTGCGCCATCACCGCAGGTTGGAAGATGGTGGTGCTAATGTCTCATTACCAGACCAGCTTGGAACCTCCCTGTGTGAGTGTGGAAATCTCTCCTGTCGTCCTGGAGAAGTTTAATGTTCAGGCTTCCCTCCCTCCAAGACCTCTCAATCCTCTCCCTGTATTCCTTGATCCCATCGTGATTGTGGTGAGTATCCTTTTGTTACCCCCTGAACATGGTGGGGTAGATGTGCTTATGTCCCATCTTGAGGCCACTTGCACAATGAAATATATACCCACCCCCACCCCACCAACACTTTTGAATGCCCCCACAATACCTTTTCCCCACCTACAGGCTGCACATGCCTCCCCTGACTGAGTGTGCCACCTACAGCCCAGTATGATGCTAGAACACCTCACCCCCAGGCCCAACATGCGTGATGTTACAACAATGCCCTGTGCATAACATTCTAGGCACAACTGAGACTGGACTGACATGCCCTCCCCCTGCCTGGACTGAGACAAGGACAGCCTTTGCAAGCTCAACATTGAGCGTCCCTTCACTCAACAACCCTCCCACTCTGGCCCAAAATCACTTATGTCATTCTGTAATCTACTCTCTCCCAATCCTGGCACTGAGAACGCTTCCCCCTGTACCCCCTTCCCCAGTCATGTGTCTGCGCGCAACTTGCCCCATTCTTCACCTCCCCCCGCAAACCCCAGTAGAGGCCTTGCCCTGCAGCCCCTTCCCTTTCCTCTGGCTAGTTTCCCCCCTTCCCCAGTGGAGGCCTTGCCCTACAAAACATTAAAAACCACCGCCACCTTACTCCTGGTCTGGTAGGTAGATACGTGCCTGTGACACCCCCTTGAAAGTGATGTGGTGCTGCCTGCGAAGCCTGGCGTTTAGTCTGAGTTGCTGTGAGCATTGTGTGATGCAAGGTAGGTGAACGAATCTCAAAGTCACAAGTGAAGCGTAGGTTACAGGTATAAAAACAAAAAACTACTGCGGATGCTGGAAATCCAAAACAAAAACAGAATTACCTGGAAAAACTCAGCAGGTCTGGCAGCATCGGCGGAGAAGAATAAAGTTGACGTTTCGAGTCCTCATGACCTTCAGCAGAACTGAGTAAAGTTAGGAGAGGGGTGAAATATAAGCTGGTTTAAGGTGGGGGGGTGGGGTGGGGGGAGAGAAGATGGGGGGTGGGGGTGTGGTAGTAGGGACAAGCAAGCAGTGATAGGAGCAGATAATCAAAATATGTCACAGACAAAGGAACAACGACGTGTTAAAGGTGGTGATATTATCTAAGAGAATGTGCTAATTAAGAATGGATGGCAGGACACTCAAGGTACAGCTCTAGTGGGGGTGGGGTGGAAAGACTGACAGGGCATTACAGGTATAGATTTAAAAATAATGGAAATATGCGGGAAAAGAAAAATCTAAATAAATTGTTGGAAAAAACAAAAGGGAAGGGGAAGAAACGGAAAGGGGGTGGGGATGGAGGAGGGAGTTGAAGATCTAAAGTTGTTGAATTCAATATTCAGTCCGGGAGGCTGTAAAGTGCCTAGTCGGAAGATGAGATGCTGTTCCTCCAGTTTGCGTTGGGCTTCACTGGAACAATTCAGCAAGCCAAGGACAGACTTTGGGCAAGAGAGCAGGGTGGAGTATTAAAATGGCAAGCAACAGGGAGGTTTGGGTCTTTCTTGCGGACAGACCGCAGGTCCCTTTTGTTTTTTCCAATAATTTATATAGATTTTTCTTTTCCCACCTATTTCCATTATTTTTAAATCTATACCTGTAATGCCCTGTCAGTCTTTCCACCCCACCCCCACTAGAGCTGTACCTTGAGTGTCCTGCCATCCATTCTTAATTAGCACATTCTCTTAGATAATATCACCACCTTTAACATGTCTTTGTTCCTTTGTCTGTGACATCTTCTGATTATCTGCTCCTATCACTGCTTGTCCCTACTACCACCACCCCCCCCAACTTCTCTCCCCCCACCCCACCCCTCACCTTAAACCAGCTTATATTTCACCCCTCTCCTAACTTTACTGAGTTCTGCTGAAGGGTCATGAGGACTCGAAATGTCAACTATTTTCTTCTCCGCCGATGCTGCCAGACCTGCTGAGTTTTTCCAGGTAATTCTGTTTCTGTATAGGTTACAGGTACCCGTTGTGAAACACACCGGTCTAATTGGGCACCAGCATGCCCTGTTGATCCAGCGTGAGGGGGTGATTCTGACGAGCAGTCCCTTTAGTGAGATGCCAATGTATTAAAATGACATTCCCGATGTGCTATGGCAGGAAACATGGCCTGCCATTGAAGGCTGGAGTGCGTGATTGCAACCTGGCTTTACGACAATGTAGAACCGATTTTTGGCTTCGCACGATATTTTCCATTCCCACCCGCCGCAGGAGGGAGTGGAAAATCTCAGCCTATGTCTCAATCCCCGACCTAGTATCAGTTGCTGGATCCAGGTTGGTTGCCAAAGGGGAATGCTTTGATGACATTCTCAATCAAAGTAGCCACTGGATCCATTTCGGCAGCAAAATGAAACATCAGGTGGTTGAGCCAATAAGAAGTTCGCAATGGTAACCATATCAGGCACCGGTGTAGATCAGTTTCAACACTGGACTGTAGCACTAGCTGCAAATGCAGAAGTAGTTTTTCAGTCCTTTGCTTCTCGTCAAGTGCACGGCACTAATTACATTGGCATCAATGAGTGTAGAAGCAAAATTCTGCCTTTTATTAACAGGAAGTGTTATCTCAACATTCAGATGGGGCTGTGAACATTGACAAAAAAAAATCATGTAAATTAATCCTCGGCTTCAGGGATTGCTCATGACACATTCAAATCAATAGTTACTCAACTGGCAAAGAGTGAGTCAGAAAGCAAGTTTTACTTTGGGATGCCTGTTCAAAAAATGAATAATGATAACTTGGGCAAAACCCTACACCGCAAAAGAAAGAACCTGCAACGATATACATTTATAAGGCAGAAACATAATAGAGCAAGCTTTAGACTTAATGAAATAAAGCATCAGACAAATCACTGGAGGTAATTTGCCGTGAACCACAGCAAATTGAGAGAATAATGCTAATAGTTTTAAAGGTGTACCAATGCGTGTCAAGAGAAGCTGAAAAAAAAAATCCTAAGAGAGATGATAAGAATGAAGACCTTCTAAATCACCTCAGCAAGTGACCAAGATGTCATAGACAAGACAGGTGCTCAGTGTTGAATTATTCATTTTAGGCTTGTACATGGACTTAAGTTCACAATTTGATAAAAACAATTGAACTCAGGTCCTGGATCTTCTCTATTTTATTTTGTTAAGACTTTTAAGTCATGACTGCAATATTCATGGTGTTGAACATATAGTTCTCTTGATGGAAAAGTGCATGTGTGTAATATGATAAATTGACAAGTCCAGTGTTGTCCCCTTGTGCCACTGTTCCTAGTATATCATGTTCTTTATAGTATGTTTAACCCTGCTTCCATTGAAAGGAGAGGTCATTACTGGATCAACTTGGGATTCCACAAGCCAAGGACCTCTATGTGTTACAAATCTAGACAATCCTATTTGAGTGGAATTGCACGTCCTTTTTTCTCTGAAGGTACCTATGTGCTTTGCAGTGCTTTCCTTCTCAAGTGACTGACAGCAACTTGAGAACTGCCTGCCTATTCCTATGCTTTTGCATGCATGGTTGGGTTGAAGGCTAAGTTTTAATCGTGACCATTGAGCTATGAGTGCAGAAACAATTCCACTGTAAGAGGTCTTCAAATTCAGCTTTCATGCTGATATATGAACATAGGACTGAATGGGACTGGAAAAGTCCATGACAGACAATTAGACTGATCCCAACTTGTCTTCAGTGAATTCCAATGGCATTCAACCTGACCTTCATTATATCTTGGACTCAAATTCCAATACCTTGGTATCATCAGTGAGAGTAATCTTGAGAAATCCAATATGCTTGCTGCCTGCTTGCTCAAAGTTTCCTTTTCATTTCTAGCTGCCCAGCAGCAGCCTGCAGAGTAGAAAATCTTTGTTTCATGTCATTCACCAACTAGGCAGCACTATTTCCAACTAGTGGCAAAGATATAGAGGAATAAATTTGCAAGGAAATTACAGAGAGATACAAAAACTATAGTGCACTTATAATGGGAGACTTTAATTATCCTAATATACACTGGGATAGTAATAGGGTAAAGGGCATAGAGAAGGAAAATTTTATGAAGCATCTTCACGAGAATTTTCTGGATCACTATGTTCTTGGCCCAATGTGGATGAATTATTTCTGGATCTGCTTCTGGAGAATGAGGTAGGTCAATTGGATCAAGTGTCAGCAGGGGAACATTTAGGGGACAATGATCATAATAGCATGAAGTTTAGGTTAGCTATGGAAAAGGACAAGGAGCAGTCCAGAGTAAAAATAATCAATTAGGAAATGGTCAATTTCAATGTGGTGAGAACGGATCTGATCCAGGTAAATTGGAACCAAAGACTAGCAAACAAAACTGTAACAGAACAGCCTTCAAAGAAGAGGTCGTTCAAGTACAGTCAAGATATGTTCCTACAAGGAGGGATAGTAGGATAAACAAATCCAGAGCTCCCTCATTGATTAAAGAGATATAGAGGATAAGATAAGGCAGAAAAATGGTACATATGGCAGATATCATGTGGGTAATACAACTGACAGCCAAGTCCCATACAGAAAGTTCAGAGGGAAAGTGAAAAAAAATAAGAGAAGCCAAGAAAAAGTATGATGAGACTATCAGCTAACATAAAAGAGGATCCAAAAGTCTCTATTGGAATATAAATAGTGAAAAGGTGGTAAAAGGAGTTAGGGACAAAAAAAGGAATTTCATTATGAAGGCCGAGGGCATGGCTGAGTTACTAAATGAGTACTTTGTGTTTATCTTTACCAAAGAAGAAGATGCTTCCTAAGTCATGGTGAAAGAAGAGGTAGCTGAGACACGGAATGGGCTAAAAATTATAAAGAGGGGGTATTAGATAGGCTGGCTGTAGTTAAAAGTATTACGTCACCAGTGCTGAATGAGATGCATCCAAAAAACTAAGGGAAAGAAGGGTAGAAATTGCAGAGGTACTGGCCATAATCTTCCAATTCTCCTTGGATACAGGGGTGGTAACAGAGTACAGGAGGATTTCATATGTTACATCTTTATTCACAAAATGGTTTAAGGATAAGCCCAGTAACTACAGGCTTGGCAGTTTAACCTCAGCGGTGGGAAAGCTTTTAGAAAAGATAATTCAGGACAAAATGAACAGTGTCATGCCCATTAAAAGCGTCATTTTCATAACTTTTAACATACAAACTTTATTCAATGTGGAATCTTTGAATTGATTTTTTCTCTTAAAATGGACAAGGTGCTCCGACAAAATGGCCGATAAACATCAGGTGACACTGCTGTGTGGATTCCATACCCCAGTCAAAGAATTGGCTCATTTTCAAAAGGTGCATTCCAGTCTAATAGGTGTTAACTACACATATTCTAATAAACCATCAGAAGACATTCCTGAATTAAATGCCCCTTTTGAAAAAGTAAATGTTTTAACCCAGCAAAGTTGGATCTTAATCAATGGGACAGTAATCCAGAAACAATAAAGCAGGATGTGGCTCATCAATGTAAGAACACCACTATATTTGGTAAAGAAACCACACTTTGAGAATCAAGTCACTTGGTGTAACAGCCATGTTTGTCCTATTGAATCCTTAAATAAGAAATGCTGTCTGCAGAAAAAGGGAGACAGAGAAAATGCAGTGATACCTGTGCCTGAGAAAGATCTGAAGGCTGTAACATCATAAGATCTCCAAGCCTGTTCCATTTCGTGTCCACCAAAATAGCAAACTGACCCCCCTGGTAATGCGACCACAAGTAACTGACTTTGTGATCTAGAAAGTCCATCACCTTGAGAAAATCCTGCAAATACCTTCTGCATATTACTTCAGCTGTTGAACTCACCTAAACTGCACTTTGGGTGTGAAGAAAACCCTCCATCAGGCCTGCAACATACTTTTTCCAAAACAAGACAACCATGTGAATTATGAACTATTCCCTTTTTTCATAACATGTTAAAATGGACTATTCCCTCCAACAATACTTTCCTTTAGTGTGTTTGTATGCGTGAATGTGTGGGTGGATGCCATAACATTCAATTGTGGGGTGAGTGCTTAAATAGATAATCATCTTTCTTTGTTTTAAGCTATGAAAAACCTGCTGCTGGGTCATTCCACAAACTCAGGGGTTAAAAACACACATACATCTTCCTCTCAAAAAAATCACTGAGTACAGACAGTTGAGAAGGAGACAGAGAGTTCAGCAGTTTTCTCTCACCCCCTCTGTAACAACAGTCACTTGGACAAATGTGGATAAATTAAGGAATGCTAAATCATGTTTAACTAACTTGCTTGTGTTCTTCGATGAGGTAACAGAGAGGGTTGATTAAAGTCATGTGGCTGATTTGGTGTACATGGATTTCCAAAAGGCATTTGATATAGTCTTATATAAATCTCATGTATCAACCAAGTTAAAATAAGTGGCATCATACATACAAAATTGGCTGAGTGACAGAAAACAGGGAAAAGAGATGAATGGACTGGAAGAAGACATACAGTGGGGTTCCCAAGGGGTCAGTGTTAGGCCTATTGCTTTTCTTGATCTATATTAATGACCTTGACTTTGGTATAGGGCATAATTTCAAAAGCTTTATATGACAAAATTTGGAAATATTGGCCAGATTTTTACACTTTCGGAGCATGCACATGGGCAACCTGAACTCGCATGAAATCGCGCATGAAGACATTGGGCAAGCGGCCTGACATCACATTGTTATGCCATTTTACAGTCAGCAGGAGTAGGTGTGAGCAGTGTGGGAGTCTGGCGCATGCCAGACAATAATTAAGTGGGTCATTAAGCCCATTAAAATGGCAATTGTCTGAATTTTACGTGGCCTGTGCGATTTAGCCGTTGGCATATGGACCACAAGGCCAGGCAGCCAATCTGTTTTTATTTGAAATCCAGGGCGGGATAAAAGTCGACCAGAGACGTGACAATGTGAGTAGGTAGGAGTTTAGGTGAGAGTTGGTTGTAGGTGATTTTCTGACAGTTCATTGCATTTCCTGTATTTTCTGGAGGACTCTTTGGCTTACAAGATTTCTTAGGGGCTTTCTGCTGAGTGCACCCTTCAGTGCCCCTGCTGGCAGTGCTGAGCCAATGTTAGCGTGTGTTTCACGCTGGCCGGCCCTTAGTTGGCCCGACAGCGTGAAATCGGGTTCGGACTGTGATAGCAGACAAGACTGGATAACGCATCCTCTTTCGGGCCCACTGTTCGTGTGCGCATGACGAGCGCAAAATTCAGGCTATTGTGAACAGCAGGGAGTATAAAGATAGGTTTTCAAGAGGACATAGACACTATGGTGGAATGTGCAAATAAGTGGCAGATGAAATGTAATGCAGAGAAATGTGAAGTGATTGGGTTTGGTAGGAAAAATGAGGAGAGACAATATAAAATAAAGGGTACAATTCTAAATGGGGGTGAGGAGCAGAGGGGCCAGGGTGCCTCAGTGCATAAGTCATTGAAGGCAGCAGGGAAGGTCAAGAAAGCGTTTAATAAAGCATACTGGATCTTGGCTTTTTAATAGGGGCATAGAGTAAAAGCAAGGAAGCTATGAAGAACCTGTATAAAATCCTGGTTTCTCCTCGACTGGAGTATTGTGTCTGATCCTGGGCACCTCACTTTAGGAAGGATGTGAAACCATTAGAAAGAACAGAAAAGATTTACGAGAATGGTTCCAGCGATGGTGAGCTTCAATTACGCAGATAGATTGGAGAAGCTTTAGCTGTTCTCCTTGGAGAAGAGAAGGTTAGGAGGAGATTTGAGAGAGGTTTTCAAAATTATGACGTCTGGACAGAGTAAATAGGGAGAAACTCCTCCCATTGTCTGATCAAGGGATATGTGAGGGAATGGCACAAAGGCCCTCTAGAGCATGGCAACCCAACTCATACAGAGGGTTTGACAGACATAAAATACCATGGAAGGTAAAAGCAATGACTTCAAAATTCTGGTGGAAAATTGGCAGAACCTCCTAAAAAATGGATAAACAGCAGCAAATTGCCAGTTACAGCGTTTACCTAGGAATTCTGCCATTTGGTTGTATGTGTTACAGTGGGAGATTGGGAAAACCACCATGGAATTTGAGGGCTAGTGTTTACAGCCCAGTAGAATGAGGCATATTATTTAAAAAGTACCAAGGTCAATTATGTTACATTGGTGTAAATGCATATTCATGGGCATTGTTTGCCTAAATAACTTCATTTTGATGGGTGGTGTTACAACCAGGTGAAGTGAAGTGAACTGACTCTCCTTTTTCAGCTTCTTTGGTTGCTCAGAACAAAGGGTTTTTTTTCAATTTCTTTTTCCCATAAATGCCTTTCCAATTCAAATGTATTTACTTTTCAATAAGGAGCCAATCAAACCAGGTTTTCTTGAGTCAAAAAAAAGAGTAAGTTTATTAGTTACTAAACCCAAGAAAAATAATAAAAGACATGATGACACACACACATCTCGGAAATAAGAAAAGTTAGATTACAAAACCAAAGTTAAAAGAATATACGATTAAGTCCTTTGCTTGGCCTTGAGGTGTAGATTGTTAAACATTGCAGCCATTTGAAGTTAGCTGGTTTCCTTTAAAAAAATTGGAGCTGAATTGAAGTTCAGGTAACTTCATCTTGTTGGAGTCAATTTTAGCTTCAGAGAGAGGGAGAGAGAAATTCTTTACAGTTCTCTTCAGCAGTTTTTCAGCAAATGATTTCTCTCCCTGTTTCTGGCTTGGCAAAATCAATCTTTAAATCTCCTGTCTGTACATTCCAAGAAAGAATTAGATTAACATGTCTTGCAGTAGTTGCTGTCAAACAAGTAATCACATTTTTGATCTTTCATCTCAGAAACCTTTGACACATTTCAAGGTAGTAGAAACCAAGGAGTTGGGGTTATTTCATCCTCTGCAGGGGTTTTGAATGTCTATTGGGTAGCTGGCTGGTCAGCAGTTCCCATTGTCTTTATTGTTTATTAAAATTCAGAATTATGCATCTTTAGTGCCTGCCTTTCAAGAGACCCTTTTTTGAAATGGACCTGGACACCCCCCAGGTGTGAAATTCCATGAGCAATATGTCAGCAGTGCAATCTAATTTAGTAACTTTCCAGAAAAGTGGTCAACTTACAATATCAGACATCAGGTGACTCATGGCAGCCTTTTTTCATCAGTGTCTTTTCTTGTTTAAAAAAATAAAACAGGTCCTCTTTAAACAGGTTAGTATATTTTTGGTTAGTTGGTGAACTTATAGGTAGATCTCACTTAGTCACAATTTCCCATCGTTGTGACAATGATCAACTCAAATTTAGTTTGGAAATGAAACACAAATGAGAGATAATGGGGGCATTTCAGAAATATTGTAACAGGCTGATGAGTAGCAGAGAAAGGTTATTCACTGGCTATTCTTAGGCACAGATGGAACTGACAATGGAAGTATTTCCCATCTTCACTTGATAAGGGAACTTCAAAGAGAATTGGGTGTCCTTGTTCATGAGTCAGGGAAAGCTAACATGCAGGTACAGCAAGCAATTAAGAAGGCAAACTGACTTTATTACAAGAGGAGTTGAGTATAGGAGTAAAGCTGTCTTACTGCAATTGTATAAGACCTTGTTAAGACCAAACCTGGAGTATTGTGTGCAGTCTTGGTCTCCTTATTAAGGAACGTTATACATGTCATAGAGGGACTGCAACTAAGGTTCACTAAATTAATTCCTGGGATGGAGGGATTGTCCTATGAGGAAATATTAAATAGACTGGAATTTTATCCTCTGGAGTTCAGAAGAATGAGGTGATCTCATTCAAACATACAAAATTCTTACAGGACTCTACAGGGTAGATGCAGGAAGGATGTTTCCCCTGGCTGGGGTTCTAGAACAAGGGACTCAGTCTCAGAAAAAGGGGCAGGCCATTGAGGTCTGAGATGAGGAGGGTGGTGAACCTTTGGAATTTGCTGCCTATGAGGACTGCGGAGGCCCAGTTGAGTATGTTCAAGACTGAGATCGATAGATTTCTACATATTGAAAACACCAAGGGATATAGGGATCGTGCAGAAAAATGGTGGTGAAGTAGAAGATCAGCCATGATCTCATTAAATGGTGGAGCAGGCTCAAAGGGCTGAATGGCCTACTCCTGCTCCTATTTCTTATGTTCTTATGTAAGGTGTTTTACATTCTATTTCATCGTACATTGCCAATCCTAATGCTGTTGTGCAGCCTTTGCCACTGTATCAGATTTAACGCAGGATTTGTGGTCTGCCTTAACACATGTAATGTCAACGTGACAATTATATACACAATAATACCTATGTGTGATTCTTGCGCCATCTATATTTTTTATGAAGGCCACAAGGTCCTAGAAGAGGGAGTGGTGCACAATTTGGAACACTACGTGGCCCATCTCACTTAAAACAGGTGCCAACCCATACACACACACAGACACACACTTTGGAGGTTATTGGCAAGTATAATGAGGCAATGTAGTGTGAATAATCTAATAAAGGGCAAATACATAGACGGAAGAAGGGCTTGGTGTCATCCTGTGGAGTGAGAGGATTTAATGATTAACATCATGATTCCAGGAAACAGAGCCCCAGATGAAACTGAGGATACTTCACAAGGATAGTCTAGATCACATTCCCCTTTGGAAGATGATGGTGGCTGGTCAAAGTAGACTTGTGTAAAGAATCATAGAATAATTGAATGGTAACAGCACAGAATAAGGCCATTGGGCTCATTGTGTCCTTGTCAGCTCTCTGGAAAAGCAATTCACTTAGTCTTATTCCCCCACTTCTTCCCTGTAGCCCTGCAATGTTTTGTTGCTTCAGATACATATCTAACTCTGTTGAATCTGCTTCCACCACACTCTCATGCAGGGCATTCCAGATCCTAACTATGCACTGCATGAAAATGTTTTTCCTCATGTTGCCATTGCTTCTTTTGCCAATCACCTTAAATCAGTGTCCTCTGTTTCTCGACCCTTCAGCCAACAGGAACAGTTTCTCCCTATCTATCTACCAGACCCCTCATAATTTTGAAAACCTTATCAAATCTCCTCTTAAACTTTTCTTCTTTGTGGAGAACAGCCCCAGCTTCTCCAATCTATCCACATAACTGAAGTTTTTCATCCTTGGAACCATTCTTGTGAATCATTTCAGTGCCCTCGCTAATGCCTTCACATCCTTCCTAAAGTGTGGTGCTTTGAATTGGACACAATATTCCAGTTGAGGGAAAACCAGGGTTTTATACAGATTCATCAGAATTTCCTTGGATATTATCTACAAGCTGACTTTTTAGGAACCCTTCACTCCCTCGATGAACGCACCAATAATGCAGCTCGGTTGATGCATTGAGAGTTCAATCTAGCTTATTAAAAGGGTAAAAATGTGATGCAGTTGCATTTTTAAAGATAGGTTCTGATTGGTAGTTTAGTAATCTAAATGCAAATTAAACCCTTAAAGATGTGACACCAATGAGAGCTGATCTCTCTTTCTCTTTTTCTAATTTTGCTCTTCTTCCCAGCAATAGCCTTTTTCCATATAAGAAGAGATAGGTTTATAACACACTATGCAGTGAGATTAATCAAGTTTTTACCTGATCACATTAGATATGTGTTAGAACAATGCAAATATGCCTCACTTTCTCCACTCATCTATCGGTTTATATTTCTAAAGCTTGTTATTGCAGTGCATTATTCACTAAAATCTAAATTGGAAACAAATTATTGTTCTTTATATGTTTATGTATTTTAGATATTAGCAGAGACCCAAATTTCTCTTCAATTGTGCTGGCAACTGTTCTGCACCACAATTTTCTGTGTCAAATTTGTAGCTAGTGTTGATCTGGAATGATATTGACACTGACACTGATGATCAAACAATAGACCCGATCCGGATCAAAAAATATATGTGCATAACCTAAATCTATCAGGTTTCAAATAAAACATGTTAAAATTAAACTTCAAACTCTTTCTGTTATAAGTAATGCAGCTATAAATTTTATACATCTTTTATGCACCATTCATTAGCTTACATTGACATGTAAACTGTAATATTGTTGAAATGTCTTATTATAATTATTGAAACGTCAATGCCTCTTACTTCTGTTTGCCTCTTCCAACAATAAGTCACTTAAGAGTTCTGTTTGTATCAATGAGTAATCAGTATGGCACAGCAGCCATTCTATTCACATGACCTACATTTGAGGCAGAGTCATGAATAATGTGGTGAAAATCTCATGAATGAATCATTTTGTGATGAATTATGGATTCTACAGTGGAGTGTAAGAGCAGGTTACAAAGCGTGTTTGCTGTCTGTGTGCTAATCACCCTGGTTCAGTAATTGTTGCTATTGAAGTAGTCATCAAGAGAGACATGGAGCTCTTAATTCAGTTCTTTCAGATTGAAGTATGGCATTCGAAAAATAGAACAAATAAATTCATGATAATTTTTTACCTTACGCAATATTGCACAATAAATTTCCTAAAGGCACGACATGCTGTATATGTTCAATAAATTCAGTGCAGAAAAGCATTGAATTTAGTCTAATCCACCTCAATCTTCAACAGTAAACTGTGCTTCATCACTGTACCTTTGAGTTGTGGTTCATTCGAAACAGATTTCTGAGTGACATTATACTTCATGGCTGCTCTTAAACTGTCCTTGCAACAGCAGATTGCCATGATAGATGAAGTGAGTGACTTGGCCTAGTTTTTCGTGTCCGGCCCTGATATTAGCCGCTTTGCTTGAAATATTTTACAGAGATCCTATCAAAAGACAAAAAAAAATACAGATGTTGAGAGAAAACTGGGGCTTCCATTGCAGCTCCTGGTTTCTCTTTTAAATTAAAGACTGTTGAAGCATTCACATAAATCAAAGTGTAATTTTACAAATCAACAACTGTTCTTGCAGGGAGAAACTTACGCATAGAACAGTGAATGGTTGGATGGCTTTTACATGAAACACTTGAGAAATATCTTTCGATGCTCAACAATTTAGTGGATAAGCACAAGAGAGCATTTTCTAATATAAAACTCAAATATTTCATGCTTCAGTTATATGGAGAGGCTGGGATTTTTCACTTTAGAGCAGAGAAGGTTAACTGGAGATTTAATTCAAAATTATGAGGGGTTTAGATAGAACGAATTAGGAGAAAATGTTTTCACTGACAAGAAATATACTCTGGGGCTCGCCATGATCAGTGAGCAAGGAAGTTATGTTAAACCTTTGTAAATAATTGGTTAGACCTCAGTTGAGGTATTGTGTTCAATTTTGGGCAACATTTAGAAAGGATTTCAAGGCCTTGGAGAGGGCGTTGAGGAGATTTACCAGAAATATACTGTAGTAATTATGGTTTTAATTAGTGTTTAATGTAACTTTAAGAATAATAAATGTCAAGGAAGATCACATGATCTGTAGTAACAAATAGGAGAGTAGCGTGGGCTACCTCAACAGTCAGTATAGTAATCGAGTTGGAGTTGAAAGCACATGTGTAATTGCTGCTGAGTATGTTGCAAATAAACTTAGTGTTTCCACCCAAGAAGTGTCTGCAGAGCAGATTAACTGTATCATTAATAGTACAACTCTGTCACCCTACAACAAACCGGCGATGAGGATCAAACAAGATTGAACAGAAGAAATCAAGTTAAAAATAAATTGGCACTGCAACTCACCCAGTAATTGTAAGTAGCAAGCTCCGTTACAATTGAAAAAGTTATCCGCTCTAAAAATGCCACAATTTGGGAGAGCTGATCCTTTTGAAAGAGCCACAGATGATTAGTCTCAATACATAGAACGCCTCACATTCGTTTTTCAAGCGCTGAGATTACGGGGGAAGAGAAGAGGTGAGCGATCGTCTTGAGTGCTTGTGGGAGCAAAACCAACAGCTTGAATCAAAGTTTCACAGCATCCAGTGCCCCAGATGCGAAGAACTTTGATGAATTGGTGGACCTCATGAAGGGTCATTTTCAACTAAAGCCCTCAGTCATGATGCAGAGGTTCAGGTTTAATTCACAAAATAGAGCCCCGGGTGAGACAATTGCATGCTATGTTGCGAATTTGAAACAGTTAACAGAACATTGTGAGTTCGGTATGACTCTAAAAGACATACTCAGAAATCGTTCCGGGTGTTGTGTGAATTAGGACACTATTCAGAAAGATTATTATCTGAAGTGAATCTGGATTTCAAGAAGGCGCTAGAGATAGTGCTGGCCATGGAAGGCACAGTAAGAGTTTCAAAAGCGATACAGGGCGCATAAAATGGTGCCGTCCTCTACATTGGGTGGGAACCCCAGCGAAAAGGGCGTAAAAAAGCGAGACTCTGTTGAGAAATGGGAAACAGCCCCGGTCAGCCAAAGAGTAAAGAAAAATAACTTAGCAGCTAAGTCAAAGAATCATTTTGATAAAGGTGGAAACAATCAGTCTTTTAGCAATTGGCAGTTTAAAAATATTGAATGCTACTAGTGTCACAGAAATAGATATATAATGAGGTAGTGTAAGGAAATAAGTGTAAACAAAAGAAGAAGCCCAATGAAATCTACAATGTAGAAGAGCCTGAAACAACAAATTCAGACATTTACTCGTTGTTTAATCTGAAAATTGGAAAGACAGCCAATATTTGTCACAGTGAAAGTAAATGGCAAACTTGTTAGAATGAAAGTGGACACGGGAGCTTCCACTACAGCAATTGGGGAACGTACCCTCAGACATTTGAGTAACGGTGGATATCAATAAGTTTAGAAGAAACAGCTGCCAAGCTAAAAACATATACGGGTGAAGACATTCAAGTAAAAGGCATAAGCAGAGTAACTGTCCACTATGGAAACCAATCGGCAAAGCTATCAGTGTTGGTATTGAGAGGCAGAGGACCAAGCCTTCTAGGGAGAATTTGGCTAAGGGAAATCAACCTTGATTGGCCACTGAGATTCCAAAAAGAAGCTGGAAGCATTCCTGTTTTGAAAAAGGAGTGTGTAAGAACTTAACGACCTGAAGAAATGCAGAGATAAAAACAAAAAACTACTGCGGATGCTGGAAATCCAAAAGAAAAACAGAATTACCTGGAAAAACTCAGCAGGTCTGGCAGCATCAGTGGAGAAGAAAAGAGTCGACATTTCAAGTCCTCACGACCCTTCAACAGAACAGTTCTGTTGAAGGGTCGTGAGGACTCGAAACGTCGACTCTTTTCTTCTCCACCGATGCTGCCAGACCTGCTGAGTTTTTCCAGGTAATTCTGCTTTTGTTTTGAAGAAATGCAGGCTGTCTTAAGCCAAAACCTGGAAGAACAGCAGGAGAAACTCAAAGAGATCCAGCTTGATGCTAGAGTTCGAGACGAGGTGAACAACATCCGGAGGGAAAAAGAAAACCTGCTGAAAGACCTTCGTACAATACAAGATTCCCTCAGGTCAAAGTTTGTATCTCTGGAAAAGTATGAAGAGAAACAGAAAGAATTCAGCACTTCACTGAATAAACTAAAGAATGAAAAACAAAAACAGAATTACCTGGAAAAACTCAGCAGGTCTGGCAGCATCGGTGGAGAAGAAAAGAGTCGACGTTTTGAGTCCTCACGACCCTTGAATAGAACTGAGTATAGTTAGGAGAGGGGTGAAATATAAGCTGGTTTAAGGTGGGGGGGTGGGGAGAGAGAAGTTGAGGGTGGGGTGGTTGTAGGGACAAGCAAGCAGTGATAGGAGCAGATAATCAAAAGATGTCACAGACAAAAGGATCAAAGAGGTATTGAAGGTGATGATATTATCTAAGAAAAGTGCTAATTAAGAATGGATGGCAGGACACTCAAGGTACAGCTCTAGTGGGGGTGGGGTGGAAAGACTGACAAGGTATTAGTTGTAGATTTAAAAATAATGGAAATAGGTGGGAAAAGAAAAATCTATATAAATTATTGAAAAAAAAAACAACAACAAAAGGGAGGGGGAAGAAACGGGGTGGGGATGGGGGGAGGGGAAGTTTAAGATCTAAAGTTGTTGAATTAAATATTCAGCCCGGAAGGCTGTAAAGTGCCTAGTCGGAAGATGAGGTGCTGTTCCTCCAGTTTGCATTGGGCTTCACTGGAACAATGCAGCAAGCCAAGGACAGACATGTGGGCAAGAGAGCAGGGTGGAGTGTTAAAATGGCAAGCGACAGGGAGGTTTGGATCCTTCTTGCGGACAGACCGCAGGTGTTCTGCAAAGCGGTCACCCAGTTTGCGTTTGGTCTCTCCGATGTATAGGAGACCGCATTGGGAGCAACGAATGCAGTAGACTAAGTTAGGGGAAATGCAAGTGAAATGCTGCTTCACTTCCTTTCAAGCTGCCAGACCTGCTGAGTTTTTCCAGGTAATTCTGTTTTTGTTTTGGATTTCCAGCATCCGCAGTAGTTTTTTGTTTTTAAGCTGAAGAATGAGTTGGCACAGAAGACACAACAATGTTCAATTTTCCAGGAGGCAGCAAACAAATGCAAAAAAGAGACAGAAGTGCTGAAGAATCAACTAAATGAAGCCAAAGAGGCTTTGGCAGCAAAAGCTGCAGAATTTTCCAAGAAGCAGACAGAATATGAAATTTTGGGAGACTCAGCCACTGACCTCAAACAAGTTGAGCTTGTATCTGACAGAAGTCTGGCCAATAGTGAAGTCAAAAAGAAGGCCGAGATTAAAGTCTGCACTAGAAAGAAGAAACGTGTGCGTTCCAATTGAGGGAGGTAATCTATTCGGGTCACTGGATAGATTTACAGGACCTCCACATGGTTGAGGAGAAAGTCGGAGCCATAAGAGACGCAGCTGCGCCAAAGAATGCCTCAGAACTCAAATCATTCCTAGGAACGATCAACTGGGCGGTTCTTACCCAAGTTACCTACAGTACTGCCCCCCCACCTGCATTCTCTACTCAAAAAGAACCAACTTTGGTCTTGGAAGGCGCCCCAGAAAGAAGGTTTTATAAAGATGAAACACTTTTTGCACTTGTCCAATCTATTAGTGCATTATGACCAGATGAAAGAGTTGGTGCTGACATGTGGCGCATCTCCCTACGGAGTGGGAGCAGTGCTCTCTCATCAGATGAATGCCGGCACGGAACGGCCAATAGGTTATGTATCAAGAATACTCACCACAGTGGAAAAGGGATACTCGCAGATAGAAAGAGAAGACCTGTTCATCATCTTCAGTGTCAAAAAATTTCACCAGCATAACTTGGCCACCCTTACAACAAACTAGTGATGAGGATGGGGTTGATGCAATCCTGGCTGTTTATTTCATGTCTTCTGTTGAAGTACGGTTTCATTTCACCAGTACTTACATGGCCGCCATTTTACAATCATTTCAGACTACAAACCATTGCTAGGATTGTTTAGTGAGGACAAGGCTATACCATCCATAGCCTCAGCAAGAAAGCAACGATGGGCCTTAGTTCTGGCAGCATATGAGTACACTTTCGTATATAGGCTTGACAATCAAATCGCAAACGCCGATGCCCTTAGTTTTTTACCTTTACAAGAGAATGATAAGCATGTCACAGTTCCACAGGAACTTGTTTTAGTGTTAAATTTCTTAGATTCCTCGCCGGTATGTGCTCGACAGATCAGAGACTGGACAAGTTGGGACCCAGTCCTATCTCAAGTACAAGAACAAATGCTGCATTGTTGATCTTAGGAGTTCGTATCAGATGAAATGAAACTGCTGTTCAACAGAAGACATGAAATAACCAGCCAGGATGGCATCTTATTGTGGGGAGCACGGATGATAGTTCCTCCAAAGGGAAGAGAGACATTTTTAATTGAACTATACAGTGCACATCCAGGAATTTCCCGAATGAAGATCATAGCACACAGCTATCTATGGTGGCCTGGGATGGATGGCAATATAGAGAGTTTAGTAAAGAACTGTGTGCAATGTCAGCAACTGCAAAAGTTGCCAGTGACAACTCCATTACACCCATGGGAGTGGCCAGGTAGACCCTGGGTGCAGTTACACATTGACTATGTGGGACCTTTCCTAGGAAGAATGTTTCTGCTCATTGTCGATGCCCATTCGTTTGAACATATATAAGGTGAAATCACCAACGTCGGCCGCTACAGATGAGAAACTAAGTCAGAGTTTTGCCATTCACAGACTACCAGAAGTAGTCATTTCCAATAACAGCATGGCATTTATGAGCGCTGAGTTTCAATGGTTTATCAGCCTCAACGGTATCACTCATGTAAAAACCACAACGTACCACCCTTCCTCAAACGGACTGACTGAAAGGGTGGTTCAAATGTTCAAGGCAGGGATGAAAAAGCTAACTGGCAATTCCTTGGCAACCAAGCTAGCACGCTTTCTTTCTCATTACAGGACTACCCCTCACACAACAATAGGTGTCACACCTGCGGAGTTATTGTTGAAACGTCATCTCATGATGAGATTGAGCTTAATGATGCTGAATTTAGAGGGGAAGATGGAAAGGAGTCAGGGAAGCCAGAAAACGAGACACAACTGTCACAGCCACGAGAGGAAATTTACCGTGGGAGAGCTGGTATACATGAAGAATTTCGGGGAAGGACCAAAGTGGTTACCAGTTGAAATAAATGCGGTGACTGGACCTCTATCTTACCACGTGGAGGTGGAAGGCCTGATCATCCGTAAACATGTGGACCATTTAAGGAAGAGAGAGACAAATCACCAAGGTTTGATTCCACCAGTGATCATGACCAGGTCTGCGTTTCCTGTTGAGGATACTCAACCCAGGACAGACGTGTCTCATGTTCCCGTAAGAGCTGAGGAAACAGAACTGCCAGTGCCCACCGAAGCACCTGATGTTCAGGCAACTCCGGAAAAGGGGGTTCCTGACAAAAAATCTGAAGTTGTGGAGCTGCGTCATTCCACACATATCAGGAAACCACCTGAAAGACTGAACTTGTAAATTCCTTACCCAGTGTTAATATGTACTTGTAAATACAATATTATGTAGCTGAGTTAAAGGAGGAGGAATGTAGTAATTATGGTTGCATTTAGTGTGTAACGTATCTTTAAGAATAATACATGTTAAGGAAGATCACATGATCTTAAGTAAGCAATAGGAGAGTAGCGCAGGCTACCTCAACAGTCAGTGTAGAGATAGAGTTGGAGTGGAAAGCACACGTGTAGTTGCTGCTGAGTATGTTGTATATAAACTTAAAGTTTACACCCAAGAAGTGTCTGTAGATCAACTCTATCATTAATAGTAGCAACTTGGTCACCCTCACAACATATACTAAGGGTGAGGTTTTGTGGAAAGACTGGAAAAGCTAGAATTGTTCTTCTTAGAGCAAAGAAGGCTAAAGGGGGATTTAATAAAGGTTTTCAGGGATTTCGATGAAGTAAATAAAGAGAAACTTCTTCTACTGGCAGGTGAGTCAGCCACCAGAGGCAAAGACACTTGGAAGATTATTGGCAAAAGAATCAGGGGGAAAATGAAGAGACATTTTTTAGGCAGCAAGCTTATGATCTGGAATTCACTGCTTGAAAGGGTGGTGGAAGCTGATTCAATCATAACCTTCAAAAAGTGTTTGGATATATATTCAATAAAGAAAAAAAACATTGCAGCACTGTGGGGAAAATACATGGTAGTGGAACTAATTGAAGAGCATTTTCAAAGAGCCAGCTTAAGGATGATAGGCAAAATAGCATCTTTCTGTGCTTTATGATTTGCCCCAAACATTACATTGCTGTAGTGTTTCCATCCCTCCTTCCTCCTCAAACCAAAAAAAAAAGAGAGAGAGGGAGAGGCAGTACCTTCAGGAGTGCACCAGACCTGTGAGGGTCATTCTTCTGAAAGTGGATTTTTAAAAAAGCAGCTGATTGAATGTGGACATCGCTGGCTAGGCCCATCACTAACTTCCCTTAAGAAAGTGGCGGCGTGCCAACTTCTTGAACCGCTCCCGTCCATCTGGTGCAGTACAGTTCCCAGCAGGATCCAACAGAGGGTGCTGGTGAGAAGTGACTGAAGCATTCTGGGAGAAGTCATCGCAGCCACCGCGACTCAGGAGGGAATCGAGGAGGACCCACTGTCAAAGAACGGAATAGCCCCAAACATTACATTGCTGTAGTGTTTCCATCCCTCCCTCCTCCTCAAACCTAAAATAAAAAGAGAGAGAGGAAGAGGCAGTGCCTTCAGGAGTGCACCAGACCTGCGAGGGACTCTTCTGAGAGTGGATTTTAAAGAAAAAGCAGCTGATTGGTGATTAATCCTGGGAGCAGACTCGGAGGGAGCAGCACCGGAGCGGTGAGTATAAATCTAACTTACCTCGGGGATTCGCGGCCTTGTCTCCAGGGAGCAGACTCGGGGGGAGGAGCACCGGAGCGGTGAGTATAAATCTAGCTTACCTCGGGGATTCGCAGCCTTGTCTCTAGGAAGCAGACTTTGAGGGAGGAGCATCGGAGCGGTGACCTCGGGGCACAGAGTAACTGAAGCCAAAACTGAAAAAGTGACATCATAGGAAAACTGTGACCTGATTGGTTGGTAGGAAATCTGCACCAAATTTGAAAAAAAAAACACTGCAAAGCTAATTAATAAATTAATTATCTAAGTAGAGATGGCTGGGCAGGTGATGTGCTGTAGCTGTATGATGTGGGAGCTGGCAGATCCCATTGCGAGCCGCAGTGACCACATCTGCAGCAAGTGTTGGTTGCTGGAAGAACTCCGGCTCAGAATTGATGAGCTGGGGTCCGAGCTCCGGACGCTGCGGCTCATCCGAGAGGGGGAGAGTTACCTGGACGCTTTGTATCAGGAGGCAGTCACACCCGGTAGATTAAGTACCTCAAGTCCGGTCAGTGGTCAGGGTCAGCAGGGTGTGACTGCAAGTGAGGCAGGTAGAGGGATCCTGTATTTAGGAACAGAGGAGCCTCAGCTCTTGACCTTGTCCAACAGGTACGAGGTACTTGCTCCCTGTGTGGATGAGGAAGAGGGCTGTAGGGAGGATGAGCCAGCTGACCATGGCACCGTGGTACAGGTGGCCATTCAAGAGGGGGGAGCATAAAGACAAGTGGTAGTTGTAGGGGATTCTATAATTAGGGGAATTGATAGCATCCTTTGTAAGCAGGATCGAGGGTCCCACATGGTACGTTGCCTGCCCGGTGCCAGGGTGAGGGACATCTCTGACCGGCTTGAAAGGATATTGGAGAGGGAGGGGGAGGATCCAGTTGTTGTGGTTCACATCGGGACAAATAACATAGGTAAGACTAGGAAAGAGGACCTGTTTGGGGATTATCAGGAACGAGGAACTAAATTAAATAACAGGTCCTCAAGGGTTATAATCTCCAGATTACTACCCGAGCCATGTGCAAATTGGCATAGGGACGCAAGAATAAGGGAAGTAAACACATGGCTAAAGGAGTGGTGCGGGAAAGAGGGGTTCAATTTCGTGGGGCACTGGCATCAGTATTGGAACAGGAGGGATCTGTACTGTTGGGATGGTCTCCATCTGAACCGATCTGGGACCAATGTTCTAGCGAAAAGGGTAAATAGGGTGGTCAACAGGACTTTAAACTAGAAAGTGGGGTGGGTGGGGAGGGAAGGGTAAAACTCCAAGAAGCATGACTAATGGGAAACAAAGCAGCAGGTTAGCATGTGGGGGGGTGGATTCAACTTCATGGAAAATTGTGAAAAAACTGAAAAGAAAGGAGAGCCCAGGAGAGGCTATTGAAGTCTCCAGAACACAAAATAGGACAGAGTGTTTGGAAAGGGCTAGGAATCTAACTTCAAGCACATCAGATAAAGGGATGACAATGAGAAAGGGGACGGGAAATACAGGACTGAAGGTGTATCTGAATGCCCGCGGTATACGAAATAAGGTAAATGAGCTTGTGGCGCAGATTGAAATTGGCAGGTATGATGTGGTGGGCATTACGGAGACATGGCTGCAAGGGGATCAGGACTGGGAGCTAAATATCCAAGGATATACATCCTATCGAAAAGATAGGCAGGTTGGCAGAGGGGGTGGGGTTGCTTTGTTGGTAAGAAATGAAATTAAATCGATAGCAAGAAATGATGTAGGGTCAGATGATGTAGAATCTGTGTGGGTAGAGTTAAGGAACCGCAAAGGTAAAAAAACCATAATGGGAGTTATGTACAGACCTCCGGACAGTAGTCAGAATGTGGGGCACAAGATACACCAGGAGATAGAAAAGGTGTGTAAGAAAGGCAAGGTTACAGTGATCATGGGGGATTTCAATATGCAGGTAGACTGGGAAAATCAGGTTGGTAGTGGATCCCAAGAAAAGGAATTTGTGGAATGTCTACGAGATGACTTTTTGGAGCAGCTTGTAGTGGAGCCCACTAGGGAACAGGCAATTCTAGAATTAGTGATGTGTAGTGAGGCAGATTTGATAAGGGAGCTTAAGGTGAAGGAACCCTTAGGAGGAAGTGACCATAATATGATAGAATTTACCCTGCAATTTGAGAGGAAAAAGCTGGAATCAGATGTTACGGTATTACAGTTGAATAAAGGCAACTACAGAGGCATGAGGGAGGAGCTGGCCAGAATTGACTGGGAGATGAGCCTAGCAGGAAAGACAGTGGAACAGCAATGGCAGGAGTTTCTGGGAGTAATTTGGGAGACAGAGTAAAAATTCATCCCTAGGAAGAAGAAGCATACTAAAGGGAGGGCGAGGCAACTATGGCTGACAAGGGAAGTCAGGGACAGCATAAAAGCTAAAGAGAAAGCATACAATGCGGCGAAGAGCAGTGGGAAACCAGGGGATTGGGAAGCCTACAAAGACCAACAGAGGACAACTAAAAAAGAAATAAGGAGGGAGAAGATTAAATATGAGGGTAAACTAGCCAGTAATATAAAAGAAGATTGCAAGAGTTTTTTTTAGATATATAAAGGGTAAGAGAGAAGCAAAAGTGGACATTGGGCCGCTGGAAAATGACGTTGGAGAAGTAGTAGTGGGGAACAAAGAAACGGCGGAGGAACTGAATAGGTACTTTGCGTCAGTTTACACAGTGGAAGACACGAGTGACATTCCCAAAGTTCAAGAGAGTCGGGGGGCAGAGGTGAGTGTGGTGGCCATTACCAAGAAGAAGGTGCTAGGAAAACTGAAAGGTCTGAAGGTGGATAAATCACCTGGACCAGATGGATTACACCCAGAGTTCTGAAGGAGATAGCTGAAGAGATAGCGGCGGCGTTAGTGGTGATCTTTCAGGAATCACTGGAGTCAGGGAGGGTCCCAGAGGACTGGAAAATCCCTAATGTAACCACCCTGTTTAAGAAGGGAGTGAGGCAAAAGACGGGAAATTACAGGCTGATTAGCCTGACATCGGTCGTTGGTAAGATATTAGAGTCCATTATTAAGGATGAGATTTCAGAATACTTGGAAGTGCATGGTAAAATTGGGCAAAGTCAGCATGGTTTCATCAAGGGAGGTCATGCCTGACAAATCTGTTAGAATTCTTTGAGGAGGTAACGAGTAGGTTAGACAAAGGAGAGCCAATGGATGTTATCTACTTGGACTTCCAGAAGGCCTTTGACAGGGTGCCGCACAGAAGGCTGCTCAGTAAGATAAGAGCCCATGGTGTTAGAGGCAAGGTATTAGCATGGATAGAAGATTGGCTGTCTGGCAGGAGGCAGACAGTGGAGATAAGGCGGTCCTTCTCAGGATGGCGGCCGGTGACTAGTGGAGTTCCGCAGGGGTCAGTGTTGGGACCACAACTTTTCACTTTATACATTAATGATCTAGATGAAGGAACTGAGGGCATCCTGGCTAAGTTTGCAGATGATACAAAGATAGGTGGAGGGGCAGGTAGTATTGAGGAGGCGTGGAGGCTGCAGAAGGATTTGGACAGGTTAGGAGAATGGGCAAAGAAGTAGCAGATGGAATACAACGTGGGGAAGTGTGAGGTCATGCACTTTGGTAGGAAGAATAGAGGCATGGACTATTTTCTAAATGGGGAGAGAATTCAGAAATCTGGAGTGCAAAGGGACTTGGGAGTCCTAGCCCAGGATTCTCTTAAGGTTAACTTGCAAGTTGAGTCGGTAGTTAGGAAGGCAAATGCAATGTTGGCATTTATTTGGAGAGGACTAGAATATAAAAGCAGGGATGTGCTGCTGAGGCTTTATAAGGCTCTGGTCAGACCACATTTAGAATATTGTGAGCAATTTTGGGCCCCGTATCTCAGGAAGGATGTGCTGGCCCTGGAGAGGGTCCAGAGGAGGTTCACTAGAATGATCCCAGGAATGAATGAGGAACGTTTGAGGACTCTGGGTCTATACTCGATGGAGTTTAGAAGGATGAGGGGGGATCTGATTGAAACTTACAGAATACTGAAAGGCCTGGATAGAGTGGACATGGGGAAGATGTTTCCATTAGTAGGAGAGACTAGGACCCGTGGGCACAGCCTCAGAGTAAAGGGAAGACCTTTTAGAACAGAGATGAGGAGAAACTTCTTTAGCCAGAGAGTGGTGAATCTATGGAATTCATTGCCACAGAAGGCTGTGGAGGCCAGGTCATTGAGTGTATTTAAGACCGAGATAGATAGGTTCTTGATTCGTAAGGGTATCAAAGTTTACGGGGAGAAGGCAGGAGAATGGGGTTGAGAAACTTATCAGCCATGATTGAATGGCGGAGCAGACTTGATGGGCTGATTGGCCTAATTTCTGCTCCTATGTCTTATGGTCTTATGATTCTATGATCATATGGGGGTAACATTGACATTAGCTGATACTGCAAAATGGGGGATATCGGCTTGCTCACCCATTAAATACCTTTCCTGATGTGATTTCAATGGAAATTAAATTGGGAGAGGTGTTTAAAAAGTGACCGAGCTCCTATCGCACACGTTCTACAATTATTCCAACATCAAAGCTTCCCCCAAGATGAGTTCTTAGGTCCTGGGTACCCTGAAAGGGACCCAAGTGGAAGGCCATCAAAAAATGGGTCAAATGCATAAAAGTGGATTGTCAGAATTGGCAAGAAGCAAAATAGATTACAGAAAATAGATATCTGTGATGTCCTGTCAAGCTGGCAGAGTAATTCTTCAGCAGTAGTGGGCCACGAGCTACAATCTGTCACCAAACCACTTTGATCATGATGATCAAACCACTACTTACAAGTCATTTGTCCAGTTTAATTCTTACTTTATAATGGAATCAGTAAATAATACCAGAATAAACCTCTGGGAAAACTAAACCACTGATGTTAAACCATTACTGGAACCATCAGAGATGTGGTGCCTGTAATAGTGCGACATTCGTTCTCTCACTGAAAAAAAGTCAGTATGATATTCATATTTGCAGCATTAATTTAAGCGTGGTAAAAATAAGCAAGAAATATCAATAAATAATCAAGCAGAGGGCATCTGTCAGGATAAAACAATCATGTTGACACGTTTTCTTGAAAAGAGAATACATATTTCACTTTATAGATGTAGACTATGACCATAATATATTATAACATCCAATAAAAAGGTTACAAATATCCCATGAGAGTGGCTCCCAATACTATAATATAATTGAGTGTTTCAGATGATGCAACACAATCCATGAGGGGAAAGCTCAAGTAGATCATCAAAGTCAGTTCAATCTTGAACTTGGGTTACAACCTTTAACTCCCACTTTGCAGAATTTCAGTTAATCCAACATATTTTCATTTAGTTGCATATATATGCAATACACCATTGAGATACTGTAAATTAGTAAAGCTCAGCAGCACATGCACATCACTTAGGCTGGCAAATGAGTGCAATTCTAAAAGTAAAACAAAAACAGAATTACCTGGAAAAACTCAGCAGGTCTGGCAGCATCGGCGGACAAGAAAAGAGTTGACGTTTCGAGTCCTCATGACCCTTCAACAGAACTGAGTAATATTAGGAGAGGGGTGAAATATAAGCTGGTTTAAGGTGGGAGGGGGAGGGGGAGAGAGAAGTTGAGGGTGGGGTGGTTGTAGGGACAAGCAAGCAATGATAGGAGCAGATAATCAAAATATGTCACAGACAAAGGAACAAAGAGGTGTTGAAGGTGGTGATATTATCTAAACGAATGTGCTAATTAAGAATGGATGGCAGGACACTTACGGTACAGCTCTAGTGGGGGTGGGGTGGAAAGACTAACAGGGCATTAAAGGTATAGATTTAAATTCATAGAATTATTTATAAAAGTTTATAATAATTATTTAAATTTTTCCTATACCTTTAATGCCCTGTTAGCCTTTCCACCCCACCCCCACTAGAGCTGTACCTTGAGTGTCCTGCCATCCATTCTTAATTAGCACATTCGTTTAGATAATATCACCACCTTCAACACCTCTTTTGCTCTTTGTCTGTGACATCTTTTGATTATCTGCTCCTATCACTGCTTGTCCCTACTACCAACACCCCCCACCCCAAACTTCTCTCCCCCCCCCCCACCTTAAACCAGCTTATATTTCACCCCTCTCCTAATATTACTCAGTTCTGTTGAAGGGTCATGAGGACTCGAAACGTCAACTCTTTTCTTCTCTGCCGATGCTGCCAGACCTGCTGAGTTTTTCCAGGTAATTCTGCTTTTGTTTTGGATTTCCAGCATCCGCAGTTTTTTGTTTTTAGCAATTCTAAAAGTGTTCTGCATTGTTGGAGGTGCTGACTGTCAGTCGAGATGTTTAACTATGACCTTGCCTGCCTGTTCTAGCAGTTGAAGCAAAGCAGAGAAATCGCCCAGTGTCTTGAGCAATATTTCTTCCATCACCAACAGCCCCTAGAAAAACAGTTTAACAAGTTGTTGATTTTGGTTGCTGTTTGTGGAATCACTAAAAGGTTATTGCATCATAGTGCAGGAGGGCATGCCAGGAGCAGCACCAGGCATACCTAAAAATGAAGTGTCAACCTGCTGAAGCTACAACAGGACTACTTGTGAGCCAAACAGTGAAAGCAGCATGTGATGGACAGAGCTAAGTGGTCGCACAACCAACTGATCAGATCTAAGCTCTGCAGTCCTGCCACATCCAGTCGTGAATGGTGGTGGATAATTAAATAACTCACTGGAGGAGGAGGCTCCACAAATATCCCCATCCTCAATGATGGAGGAGCCCAGCACATCAGTGCAAAAGATAAGGCTGAAGCATTTGCAACAGTCTTCAGCCAGAAGCGTTGAGTGGATGATCCAACTCGGCCTCCTCCAGAGGTCCCCAGCATCACAGATGCCAGTCTTCAGCCAATTCAATTCATTCCACATGATATCAAGAAATGGCTGAAGGTACGGGATACTGCAAAGGCTATGGGACCTGATGATATTCCAGCAATAGTATTGAAGACTTGTGCTCCAGAATTAGCTGCGTAGTTAGCCAAGCTTTTCCACTACAGCTACAACACTGGTCTCTACCTGGCAATGTGGAAAATTGCCCAGGTATGTCCTGTACACAAGCAGGACAAATCCAACCCGGCCAATTACCACCCCATCAGTCCACTATTGATCATCAGGAAAGTGATGGAAGGAGTTGTTGACAATGCTATCAAGCGGCAATAACCTACTCACTGAGGCTCAGTTTTGGTTCTGAAAGGCCACTGTGCTCCTGACCTCATTACAGCCTTGGTCCAAACATGGACAAAAGAGCTAAACTCAAAAAGTGGGGTGAGAGTGACTGCCCTTAACATCAACGCAGCATTTGACCGAGTGTGGCATCAAGGAGCCCTAGCAAAATTGGAGTCAATGGGAATCAGGGGGAAAGTTGCCCGCTGGTTGGAGTCATACCTAGCACAAAGGAAGATGGTTATGTTTGTTGGAGGTCAATCATCTCAGTTCCAGGACGTCACTTCAGGAATTCCTCCGGGTAGTGTCCTAGGCCCAACCATCCATAGCTGCTTCACCAATGACTTTCCCTCCATTATAATGTCAGAAGTGGGGATGTTTGCTGGTGATTGAACAATATTCAGTATCATCCGCATCTCCTCAGATACTAAAACAGTCTGTGTTCATATGCAACAAGACCTGGACAATATTCAGACTTGGGCTGATATGTGGCAAGTATCATTTGCACCACACAAGTGTCAGGCAATGACCATCTCCAACAAGGGAGAATCTAACGATTTACCCTTGACATTCAATGGTATTACCATCGCTGAATCCCCCACTATCAACATCCTGGAGGTTACTATTGACCAGAAACTCAACTGGACCAATCATATAAATACTGTGGCTACAAGAGCAGTTCAGAGGCTGGTAATTCAGCAGCGAGTAACTCAGCTCCTGACTCCCCAAACCCTGCCCATCATCTACAATGCACAGGTCAGGAGTGTGGTGGAATACTCTCCACCTACCTGGATGGGTGCAGCTCCAACAACACTCAAAAAGCTCGACACCATCCAGAACAAAGCAGCCCACTTGAGTGGCACCCCATCCACCACCTTCAACATTCGCTCCCTCCACCACCAATGCGTAGTGGCAGAAGTGTATGGTAGTGCATCCACAAGATGCATTGCCGAAACTCACCAAGTCTGTTTCCACAGCACTTTCCAAACCCGTGACCTATACCACCTAAAAGAACAAGAGTAGCAGGTGCATGGGAACACTACCACCTGCAAGTTCCTTTCCAAGGCACACACCATCCTGACTTGGAAATATATCGCTGTTCCTTCACTGTCGCTGGGTCAAAACCCTGGAACTCCTTTCCTAACAGCACAGTGGGTGTACCTACACCACAGGGACTGCAGCGGTTCAAGAAGGCAGCTCACCACCACCTTCTCAAGGGTAGTTAGGGATGGGCAATAAATGCTGGCCAAGCCAGTGATAACCACCTCCTGTGAACAAATAACTTTTTAAAAGACCCATTTATGCTAGTGTTGCACCCCAGATGCAGGACTTCTTGGCATCGACATAGGTTGAGGGTTCAATTTCCACTCCAGAAACATAACCTGGGCTTACAATTCCATTTCCATGCAGTACTGAGGGAGTGCTGTCCTGTCAGAAGTGCTGTCTTTCAAATAAGCCATTAAGGCTAAGCCCATCCGCCTTCAGAGGTGAATGAAAAAAATCACATACACTAATTAAAAAAGAGGAATGGCATTCTTTCCAGTTTGTTGTTCAATATTTATCCTCAATCAACATTGCAAACAAAACAGGTTATCTCAACATTTATCTACCTCATTGTTGTTTATGGGAGCTTGCTACTTCTAAAATTGATAACCTTATTTTCCTATATTACAAAAGTGACACTTCAATTAAAAACCAATGCCTGTGATGTGCTTTAT
Source organism: Cetorhinus maximus (assembly GCF_964194155.1). Classification (NCBI taxonomy): domain Eukaryota; kingdom Metazoa; phylum Chordata; class Chondrichthyes; order Lamniformes; family Cetorhinidae; genus Cetorhinus; species Cetorhinus maximus. Next base: position 145,998,598 of record NC_135880.1, on the reverse strand, counting down.
AAATTGTGAGTTCAATTCATTTAAATATTTATTGGTGGTGGGAATAGTGCACTTGAGAAGCACTTGTAAATTAAAAGTACAGCCTTTGCAAAACCAAGAATGACTAAAGATTCCAGGGACAGCCTAGCAGAGCAACAGGTGAATTGACTGCCAACTGTTGTAATGTAATGAATGGCTCAGGTGCAATTTTATGCCACATTTAAAGCAAGGCTTCAAATGGAGAACCCAGCAGAGGCAGACAAAGAAGGGAACAAGGATGCAAAAAAGAAGAGCACATCATTTCAATCGGCTAAATAAAAATGCAGCAAAGCAGAGAAAGACTGCCAAGTGCACATGGGAGAAGACCTTAGAAAATTGCATTGTGTGCCATGTACAGGAAGGTGGCAGTGCCATTGTGCACCACCTACTTCAACTCCTTGACTTGAGGCCATTGCTGAGACAAATTCAATGACCTGACTTGGGCAGGCAAGGTAACACAAAAAATTTTTTTTTTCTTCTTTGGTAATATGGGCACCACCATCTAAAATGATTGGTTGCATAAGTCACTCTCCATACTGCTCTGTCATTAAAAGGGCTACTAGCTTGATCTCTGACAATATATGTTGCTATCATGTCTAATAGAAAATACTTGCATACAGGACTATACAAGTTCTTTCTCCACACATATAATTTAAGAATGCATACATATAACCTCTAAAATTAGTAGGGCTACTACATAATCTGCCTCATTTCACATAGCTGTTTTGCTTCAGTCGGCAGTCCTCCCTTAGTTTACTCAACTTTGTTACAAACAAAATTTTTATACAATACCAGTGAAAGGCAGGGTACCAGAAGGCGTAATCTGGATTCAGAGATCTGAATCTCCCACAAGGATCAGATCATGGAGCTGGTGAACTGTGGAACATGATGAAATCGGTGGCCAGAACGGGTGATAGATTAGTGGATGAATACCTGCACAGTCTCATGAAGCAACACACAGCCAAAGGTTTCTACAACATTCTTTGTTGCCTTAGTCACCAGGCAGCTGCACTTTCCTATTCTTAAGTTATTCCTCCTTTTCTCCAGGTCAATCAGAACAATGGGAAGCAGAGGATGATGATGAGAAAGATGCCAATGAGAAGGAAGGTCAGGAGGGAAGAATTTTATTTCTGGTGGACTCTGTTGAATGATGTTGAGGACAATCCCACACAGGAATCCTAGGAGCAAGATTCTGAACCAATACCTTCTCAATTTCACCACCCTTTAAAAAAATTATAGGATTTGGTTGTTACTGGCAAGGCCAGTATTTAATGAGCATTCCTAATTGCCCTTGAGCAGGTAGTGGTGAGCTGCCTTCATGAACCATTGCAATTCATGTAGTTCAGGTACACTCAGCTGTTACAAGTAGAGTTTTAGAATTTTGACCTAGAAGTGATGAAGGAACACCAATATATTTCAAATTGAAAATGGCGGGCTGAATAAAATGGGGGTGGGAGGGGTGGAGGGCTCACACCCCCTCCCCCCACCCCATCCGACCCCCCACCCCCACTGGAAGCAAAGTCAGTGTTGAGCCGACCTGCTCCACACTGGCCTGCCCCTGAGCCATAAGGTACTGCAAGCAGGCTTTACAAAGCCAATGTGGGACTTCAGCCCCTCAATCGGATTGGCCAGCAGCTCCATCAGTCCCGGCAGCGGCAAGTGCCGCCTTCCCACTTCCTATCGTTGTCGGATCTAAAGGAGTGACTGAAAAAAAGTTTTAATCTATGGACCAGTTTATAATCATCAGCTATCTCTGCTGCATGCCTAGCCGTTTTAACCCTCTGTTCTTCCTCATTGGTTCTAACTACCGAACGAAGTGAGTCTTTAAATTCTTCTGAAAAGAATTACTTCTCTAAGAGCTGTATGTGTGTCTCTACCTTTAATGCCCATATACAATGATCAAAATTACTTTGTTTTACTGTCTCAAATTAAATATAAGTTTGTCCAGGCTGTTTCCTTAAATTCCAAAATTCCTGCCGGTACACCTCAGGAACCAACTTATATGGACTCAGTCTAGCCTTTTTTACTGTATCATATACCTCATGAGCTCTACCAATCTACCAACCTACCCTGTAAAAGCAAAGTCCAGATTTCTTTTGGCCATTTGGTTTGCTTAACTACCTTCTCAGATGAAATAAGAAATGCCTTTACATACTTTTCCTTAAACTTCGGAGAGTTCGCACAAAATGAAATGTCTTCCCACTGGGTTCTGGTCTGGAAATAAGTTCTTCCCCAACTTCTGGTACCTCTATTTTAACTGCCAGCCTTTTAAGATGGTATTCTCTTTCTTTCTCCTTTTCTTTTTCCTCCTTTGCTAACTTCTCCATTTCCAATTCCCTTTCCTGTCTTCTTTCCTGGCCAAATCCCAAAGGGAAACTTGGTCAAGGTATCACAATGATTTGCAATTTGTATTTATTACCAGAAGGCATGTGTACTGAAGTCAGAAGTAAAGATTACACTACCACTTTTGGAGATTTTAAATATGAAATGAAAACATTTATTAACAAAAGAAAATAAAAACTTAAACGAACAAGATTACAGTTACACAGTTACATTTAGTCTAATAACATTTCCCAAAAGATTTCTACTTAGCAAGACTCACAAATAAACATCCTTTTTCAAGCAACAGTCCCTATGGATGCTTAATCTATATAAAAAAAGTAATATTACCGCAAGGCGCCCACTGTTGCTATAGGAGAGGTATTTCACAGGCTTCTCTCTCTCTTGACAATGGAAATCCAAGGCTTGTACCAAAACCTTGCTTTATGGAACAAAAAAACACCTCTCTGGGGTGGCTAGAGGCTGCTTACTTCACAGGTTTGTTCCCGTACAGCACACTCTTCAAGATACCACACGACCACACCACCTAACAGCTTTCACTCTTTCCTTAAGTATGTTTTTTCTTTCTCATCTTTAAACCCAATACCCTTAGTTTTCTTTGGAAGTTACCATTCTCAGAATATAAAAATCTTTCATGTTGTCTTTATAGCCATTACTTTTAGGAAAAATAAACTTAATAACTTTGCTTTATTCATTTATGACCGTTGCAAGTTGTAAAACTTCCTTTTATTTCTCTTTGAAATTCAAGTTAAAAATTCAGCTCCTCATTTATCTTCTAATGCAAATTCCTATTCATGCTGTATTTACCTGTTTCCCATCTTAACTTGTTCATCTCCAATTCAAAATGCTTGCTTTTCCACCTAACCCTTTGATGATTTAAACCTTACAGTCTGACTGTCTTCAATTTAATTAAATTAGTCATGCAAACATGCACAGCCCCCACAATCCTGCTTCACAGTATCCCACAGTAATATTGGAAAAAATTATATTTTTCTTTGCAGCTCCACCATAATGGAAAAATGAACCATCATAATTCTAAAAGGCGGTTTCATTTTCTCAACCCATTTTGCATTACTTACTATACTTATCTATATGCACAAAACTATTACACTACCAGGTACATGCATTAACATGACAATATACACAAGTCCTTTGTATCAATAGAGGTCATTTCAGTCCATTGTCCATGTTTGAAATGTCCAATTTCGTTTGAACTTTAAACTCTTGACAACACATCTGCAATTAAATTTTCTCATCCAGCCAGAAGTAGAATTTGTAAATTAAACGATTATAGTAATAAACTCCATCTGAACAGTCTGGCATTCTGGTTTTGAAACTTTTCCAGAAATTTTAAAAGGTTGTGGTCTGTATAAATAATTGTTTCTGAAGAATTGTTTGCAACAAAAACTTTGAATGCTGCAACGCTAACGCCAGACCTAGAACCTCTTTTTTAATGGTTGAGTAACTTTTCTGATGTACATTCTGTGAAAAATATCCTAACGGCTTTTCAATTCCTGTTTCATCTTCTTGTAACAACACAGCACCAAAACCCACATCACTTGCATCAATAGCCAACTGAAACTGCTTGGCATAATAAGGTGCTGCCAAAACTGGCGTGGTAGTCAACACAGTTTTTTAACTGTCAAATGCATTCTGATACTTCTGTGTCCATTGAAATTTCTTGTTTTTTTTTACCAGTTCAGCTGACAGAGCAACCACACTGCTAAAGTTTGGTACAAAGTTCTGATAAAATTCACTCATGCCTAGAAATCTCAAAACTTCCCATTTTGTTGTAGGTGCTGGGAAATTCATGGTGGCCTTTACTTTCACATCTCGTGGGGTCCACCTGACCATGTCCAATGATGTGACCTAAATATATAACTTGCAGTTTCACAAATTCACTCTTAGCCAAGTTCACACTTAGCCAAGTACACTCTTAGCCAAGTTAGCTTCTTGCAGTCAATCAAACAGTTCTTTTAGATGCAGTAAATGCTCCTCCCATGTTTGACTGAAAACTACCAAGTCGTCAATATAAACAGCACAATTGCTCAGTCTTCCAGTTACTTTTTCTGTCAGTCTTTGAAATGTTGCCGGTGCATTCTTCATACCAAATAGCATTACGTTGAACTGATATAGCCCACCTGGCATTACAAAAGTTGATATCCCTTTTGCTCTTTCTGATAAGGCCAATATCATTGCAGCAAGTCAATCTTTGTGATAAAGTCTGATTGTCCCACTTTCTCAATACAACCCTCCAACCATGGAATAGGATATGAATCCGCTTTTGTCACTGTGCTCACTTTTTGATAATCCACACACAGTCTTTGTGCTCCGTCTGGTTTCAGTACCATCACGATGGATAAATTCCAGTAACTACAACTAGACTCTATGATATCATTCTGAAGCATGAAATCAATTTCTTTATTCACGAGCTAATTTTACTGTATTTAATCTATAAAGATGTTGCTGTATTGAAACTGAATCCCCCACATCTACATCATGTATAGCCAAGTTTGTTTTCCCCAGCTTATTCCCACAAATAGCTTTGTGTGACTGCAATGGCTTTTCCAAATCACTTTGACACTTACCTGGAAGGTAATTTGGTATCATATTTAGATTCTTAAGCACTTCCTCATTGTCCAATATTTCAGAATCCTTTATTCCTATCTCCTTTTCCTTATTTAGCACTAGTAATACATCATTTTGGTTACCTACCCTGTCAATGTGCTTTTTAAGCATATTTACATGACATACCCTCTGGTCCTTTCTTCACACAGTTTCTTTTCAATCCAGTAGGGCCCACTAAACCTTGCCTTTAATGATTCACCTGATACTGGCAACCTTTCCTCCAGCAACAAAACTATGAGCCTTTGCCCTCTTATCTGTATTTGTCTTCATCACTTGCTGTGATATCTTTAAATGTTTCTTAGCTAACTCACATGCTCTGTTCGATCTTTCTCTGAATTTTGTTGATGTTGATGCTGGGGGATTCAGTGATGGAATTCCATTGAATGTCAATGGGAGGTGGTTTGACCTGCTTTCACATTCCCACATGGCAGCTCAGTGATTTTTTTCTGGAGGGGAATTAACGGATATCACTGAGGATGTGACATCAGGTGCTGGGATGAGTAGTGAGTGGCTGAGAGAATATCTCTGTCCCCAGTAGGAGCCATGGAGGGGGCTGCTAATGGCCTTGAAGTTGTTGGCCCCAGATCTCATGGGTATTTGCTGGAAAGTAGGATGCCTGAGGAACATCACGTGTTCCTGCATGCTCTGAGGTCAATCTCTGAGGATGTGCAACATATTACACAAACTGACTCTGGAGTCAACAGCTATTGTTTGCAGCAAAAGCAAAAAACTTTCCTCTTTGGTGCAACCAAACATGGAGTATATACCAGTTTTGGTTTAATCTGCAATTAATCCCATCAAAAAGTGAGAAGGTATTGTCATTGCCTTCTCCTCCTCCTCCATGGAAGCAATCAACTACAGTGGTGGCAATAGAAGAGACACTAGATAATACTTTCTATACTGGCTTTCAGACCCCAACAGTTAGGATGTAGATGCTGATTCTCAGGATTTGGTAGCTATCACAAGACCAACTGATGTGCTGTTCAGTGGGGACATAATCCAATGGATTCGCAACTGCTGGACTTGACCTATATAAGGCTTCCATTTCTCAGGACAGCAGCACATACCAAGCATCCAACCTTCCCCCTCACAGCACCTAGCAAGTGATATCTGCTACAGACAGCTATGATTTTATTTTGTTAGATGTTTCATATTTTTTCAAGAGAAAGTAACTCAATTTTGATTGAATATTCTTAAATTTTTTTTAAAATTGCTGTTGTTTTGCCATAACGCATTGTGGAAATATTTGGGGTGAAATTGATTTAGGTCTATTTTTCAGGGGCATATGCCCTAACCTGGAGATCTGAGATGAGCCCAAAATTGATCCTTAGTGCTCAGTAGCATAAATTGGATGAGCAGATGGTGCCTGTCACAATTCCAAAGGAAGGTCATCCATTTTAAATCAATGAATTTTGGGGCATTTATCTCTCCAGCAGTGGCCTGAAGTGAGTCCTAAAGGTGTTCAAGGGTATTTGGGGGTGAAGAGGTGGTCATCAAGTTACAGTAGAGACAGGAGAGCTCTCCTGCCCCTCCTGCCTCCACAGAAACTCTTTTTAAAGACCATTTTAAACTGAGTTGCTCTGCTCGGTGCTGCTCAATATTGGCAAATTGGTCCTGAAAATTGCTCAGACCTCTCATTTAACTAATTCAGGGGTTTAACACCTGTTTCAGATGGCAGCCATGAGCATCTGAAAAATTGTCCAACTCAATTTTGAGTCAGACGTCTTTTATTTATCCTTGGGGCACAGGGCACAGTGCCCGAAATGAACACTCATGTCCATTTTTTACACCCATAAAATTGATGCAACAATGTTTAAGTTCCACCCAGCTTATAATGGAGTTATACTTTTTCATGTGAGCACAGGCAGAAAATATAGTCAACAGCTAGCAATGATAAATGGTATCTGGATAAGGGTTTCTTTGTAGGCCCCTGCACTTCATTGCTTTCCCTCTTATTTATTTTTCTAATCAGCGTACATCAAGCACAATGTAGAACTATTCCTGAAGAGTTGGTTTTCGGAAAGTTTTAGTTTCTGTGAGAATATGGAATGAATCGGTAAGCATTTCAAGAAGAAAGCAGAAAGAAGAAGGGGCATTTCCTTCTGAGTATGACATGTCCCCAAGCGTAATTAATTTACAGGGTGGAATTTTGCTTGCCCTCCAGTTGGCGGGATTTTCTGTTCCCGCCGAAGTCAATGGGATTTTGAAGGCTCGCCCTGGCCATGTCCCGACACCAAAGGGGCCAGAAATTCTAACAAGCGCACTTAGTGCCAGGGTTATCTCGCGGTTTAAATGCTTCTAGGGTAATCCTTTTAAGAGTTTTTTTTATACCACCAGCAATATCAGTGAAATTTAAAAACATATCACAGGCAAAATATCAAATGAACATGTGGAAGTACTAGTTTCCAAAGTTCTGCGGGAATTTTAAAAGATCAAGTCTTAGTTTGAAAGATAGTGACTGCTGAAGTGACCTGCAGATCAAATATTAGTTGTCTTGAATGTAAACTTATTATTGTAATAATATGGTTAAAATGGTTATTGAAGGGATTGCGTGGGATTATGATACCTTCCTCAATTTTGATGGAAGGGGACAAATTGAAACTAACTGTTTCTCCCTCCACAGATGCTGCCAGAGCTGCTGAGTATTTCCAGCAATTTCTGTTTTTACTTCAGATTTCCAACATCCGCAGGATTTTGCTTTGGGGGAGTAAAGAGAGCGTTGACTGGGATTGCTTAATGCATTTTGAGCACTGCTACTTATCACATTGATGAGCAGGTTTGTTCTTTACTTTGAATATTTAGACATATTATGGAGACTCAGTCCCAGTGAGGCACTGGTTACTCACGGCAAAGTCTATGGGCAGAATTTTCTGCTTGACCTGCGGGGGGCAGGCCCCACACATCAGGGCGTAAAATGATGTGCGGTGACGTCAGGCGAGCGTCCCGATGTCACCACCTGCCATCGTGATATTTCATTGGGCAGTCGCGCGATGAAGCGCCCGCCATTAATTAAAGGCCTTGTTAAGGCCCTTACCTCGACAATCGATGCCAATTTTCAGGAGCCCATCCGATCTTCGGCTTGGTGCACGGGCGCAACGGGCAGGCGGGTAAGAGACTTTTTAATGAAACTCATCCACTGGTGGGATAAGAGGGCTGAGTGGGGTTGTCAATCTGGTCTGTGAAGTATTTATTGCAGAAAGTTTTTTAAACTGTAGCAGTTCAGAATGAATTCCAGCAGCTTTCTGTGTATTTTGAACCTTCAACTCAGCACTCTGCAGTCAGTAATCTTTATCAGGCCTGCAGCTTTCCAGAGGCCTCCATTTAGCCTGGGTAAGGGTTCTGACATCTCTACTGCAGGCAGCTCCTCTGAGGAGCAATGGAGGGCTAGAATAAGGAGGAGGCCAGGATTGGACAATCAGCCTCCAGGGAAGCTACTTTGGGAGTACAGGCTCAGGCACAAGGGGCGCAAGGCCAAGAGGTAGTCCAAGGTGGAAGGGGCCGCAGAAGACGCCACTATCCTGTTGCCAGGGTATACAGGTGGCAAAGCAGCTACCTCAATATGTCTGAGGTGCAGTGCCGAAGGAGGCTCCGACTGTCAAGGGAGACAGTCCTCTATATCTGTCAGGTGATTGGCCCTGAGATCTCCCCTAACTGTGTGGGTGGACACCCCATGCCAGCGGCTCTGAAGGTCACAGTTGCCTCCACTTTTATGCCTCTGGCTCCTTCCAGGGCTCATTGGGTGATCCTTGCGGTGTCTCCCAATCAGCTGTCCACACTTGTGTCAAGCAGGTTACAGACGCTCTGTTCAGGCGGGCATTGACCTTCATCCATTTCCGCTGCGACCAGGCCAGCCAGACACAGCGAGTCAGAGGCTTCGCGGCCATTGCTGGCTTCCCCCGCGTCCAGGGTGCAATTGACTATACACATGTGGCCATCAAGGCACCAGCAGGTGAGCCCAGTGCCTTCATCAACAGGAAAGGCTTCCACTCCATGAACGTGCAGATAGTGTGTGATCACAGGATGCTGATTCTATAAGTCTGTGCAAGGTACCCAGACAGCTCCCACGACGCCTACATCCTCAGACACTCCCAGGTGCCGGGGCTCTTCAGTGCTCCAGCTCGGCTGGATGGTTGGCTGCTGGGTGACAAGGGCTATACCCTCAGAAGGTGGCTCATGATGCCTCTCCGCCATCCAAGAACAGAAGCTGAGCAGCGGTACAGTAGGAGCCACACCTCCACAAGGGCTGTGGTGGAGAGAGCCATCGGTCTTCTCAAGATGCGCTTCCAGTACCTGGACTGCTCAGGGGGTGCACTTCAATACCCCCCAGATCGTGACTCGGTGATAGTGGTAGCATGCTGCGCTCTGCACAATCTTGATCTGGAAAGGGGGGACACAGTGGATGATGAAGACCTTGACGCAGTGGATGCGGCTGCACACGATGAGTCCAGAAGTGGTTTGCAGGATGAGGAAGCACAGGGCAATGATGAGGGGGTGAACGCTGACCCGGCACTACACCAAGGAGGCAGGGACACCTGGGACACTTTAATCCAATGAACCTTCAGCTAGCTGCACACAAATGGATCTGGAGAACCAGCATTGCCTGGCACATCCATACGCAGCACTTAAGTGCTACATCTGCCACTTCATCAGCTGCAACTAAGGGCTTTGCACATAAATCTCAATGTCCGTTCAAACACTCATGACATGCCTGTGGAACATACAAATACAGCACAAAGGAGCCACCCTCAGCCATGGTAACACATGTGGATTTTATTTTGATCCATCATACGGTCCAAAAAAATTAATTCCAAACGTTGCTACAATGTCAAAAAATTTTAAAATCCCTAATCTAGGGCCAACACAAAAGCACCAGTGAGGAACCTGTGTTATGCCTAAGGTGCCTTATGCTTACATTTGAGGTGCTACGTCTTGGTGCCGCTTCATCGCTCGGAGTGGCTTGTGAGACAGCCTGCTGACTCTGCTGTCCTGTTGGCCTCGATGACCTTGGCGGACATCCTCTGGCCCGTGGAGCCTGTGCTGGCCCTTCCTGGGAGGGAGCTGCCAGTTCCACATCTGCCATCTCCCCATTTGTCGCAGCCTCAACGGATGCAACGGTCACTGGCAGAGGGGCGGAGGTGCTGCCGCGCTCATCTGGAGCCCCCTGTGAGGTGCCTGCAGAGATGACAGGCAGCTACTGCGCCGACATGAGGTCGCTTCAGACCTCCCTGCTCACCATGGATGGATGGGCACCTAGCTGGGACACTTGGTGCCCAGACCATCTCCCACATTGCCAATGACCAGCTGTGGCCAGGCGCTGTGAGGGCTTGCAGGTCCGAGCCTATCCCCAGGAGATGCTGGTTGTTCTGCTGGAAGCCCCTCTTCAGGAGAGTTGCCATTCTCTCCATGGAGGAAGCCTGACACTCTGACATGAGGCTCATGGCATCACCATTCCTCCACCACGTGGAGACCAAGTGAAGCATGGTCTCATGCAACACTCCTAGATGCTCCCGCACACCCGGCCGCATTTCCTGCAGCTACTGCATCGCGGACGACTCCAGAGGCTCATCATCAGGCACCGACTGAGCATGTGCCTGGTCCCCTGGAGTCCTCCGGCTGCTGGCACCATCGGCACTCTCTGTCTCTGCCAGCTCCTCCAGCGATTGTGAAGTGCTCTCTCCACTGTGCCCCGGGACACTAGCCGATGTCGCAATCCCCACCGAGGTGCTAGTATCTGCGCTGGTGCCTGCCTCGCAGAAATGGTGTGAAGCAGGTAACAGTTCATGCCCCTCAGGTGTGAGAGGGGGCATCTGCAATTCCTCCTGGCGGCCATGCTCTAATGTTGCTGAAATTAACAACAAGGACAGTGGATCAGTTAGCGTGCACACAGTGACACACTTCATCCCTTTCCCCCTGGCTCATAATGCGCTCAACCTTCCAGAACCTATGGAGACGAACATTGGTGGGGTGGCAAATAGTCAGGAGGAGGCCCAAACATTAGAGGCAGATACAGACGCGCTGGTCAGTTGGTCAAAGGAATGCCAAATGGAATGTTATGTGGATAAGTGTGATGGGCAGGAGAAACAAGGTATGGGAATACATGAGGAATGGTAGGACCATGGAAAGTAAGGAGGGTCAGAGGGACTTTGCTGGGCATGTCGACAGGCCTGTTAAGGTAGCGGGACAGGTACATAAGGCATTTAAGAAGGTAAAAGCCATACTTGCCTTTATTAGGTGAGGAATAGAATGTAGGAACAGGGAGGTCATGTTGTAAGTGCAGAAAACGCTGTCGAGGCCACAGCTACACATTTGCGTTCAGTTGTGATCAGCGCTTCATGGGAGGGATGTGATTGGAGTGGAGAGAGTGCAGAGGTTGCTGAGCAGGATGCATGCTGGCCTGGAGAGTTGGAGTTATGAGGACACATAGCATTGAGTTGTGAAATTTGCTGTGGAGGACAGGAGATTGAGGGGTGACAATATTGAGCTTCATAACATTATGAGGGGCATAGATCGGGTGGACACAAAGCAACATTTCCCCTTGGCGGAGGGATGACTAGCCTGGTGGCATTTATTTAATGTAAGGGGCATGAGGTTGACAGGTGAGGTGATGAGGAACTTTTGGACAGAGTAATGTGGGACATATTGGCTGAAAGGTTGGTGGAGGCAGAAACCATTCTAGCATGTAATAAGTATTTGGATGTGCAGTTGCGATGCCATGGCATACAAGGCCATGGGGATAGTGGTCAGAAATGGGATAAGGCGACTTTGGAAGGTGCTAGACATGCGCATCTTCAAAGGGCCGAGATACCTTTGTGTATGACCCACACGTCTGACTCTATCAGTCTGTGAATGAGCAGTGTTGCTGCATTGACGATTGCAACAATCATCAGTGCTTTGGATGGTGGGAAGACAGAGCGGATGGGACTGTGAGCCTCAAATACCTGGCTTCTGCACCCCTGCCTCACCGACACTTGTGGACCTGGGCGCATGGCGCATTTCTAGCTCCAGGGGCTCCTGTTCAAAACGGGTCAATATGACGAGCTGGGCCTGGCCGCCTCCAGTGCGCGAACGCTCATAAGCATTGTGCGCATTTTTCTCCTGCAAAACAGAGAAGACCACTTATTGGGGCTGATCGCTCATGTACTCTGCACGCACATGCCGCACCCCAACCACAGTTGCCCATCTGAGGCCTCCAGTGTCTCCTGTCCATGCCATTGGTGATTGGTCACCAAAATATAGTATGGCTGCTCGCAACCTGCCCCCCCCAACAGCCACCTTGGACACATTCTGCATCCATCACTCTCAGAAATACAAAGTCTTAGCGCCCATGGCAAGGAGGCGCCACTAGGTGAGGCGCCGAGGGCACCAGATGGCTCTTGGCCACGAGACCTTGAGGCTCCCCTTCCACAATCTCATCACCGTGAATAGGACATGTGTTGGAGTTATGGGTATGTGCCTAGCTGCATCTCCTGCTGGTTGCCCCCAGACTAGTCATCACATCACTAAGACCAACACATGGTGCGGGGAGAACCCATCTTCTCATGAACCACAGAGGCTGATGTAAGCATGGTCACTATCTGCTTCACCACCCAGCGTGCGACAAATGCCCAACATGAGTCAATGCAGTCACGACACTAAGACTTGGTGAGGGTGGCCTCAAAGGCTAAGGCTGCCTGCTGGGTTAAATGCCCAATGCTAACATGGTACTCGTCCTTCCAGAGTGCAACAAATCATTGAATCGCTTACGACACTGGATCCAGGTGCGCCGCACCACGTCACCACCTCCGCCACCTCCTTCCAGGCATGCTTCGTCATGTGAGGGCCCCCCCCCTCCCATCCTGGGGAACCAGCACTCCCCACCGTGCTGCCACCTCCTCCACAAGGGCAGTAAGGCAGTCATTGGAAAAATGAGGGGCACATTGGCCCCCCGTTGGCCTACCCTGTAGCCTGCCCTGCACCTGGCCCACACCCTGCAGCCTGCCATCGTCCTCTGGCTTCCCTATACACTGGCCTGCTGTGCAGACCCCCTGCAGTATGACCTGGAGCTGGCCATGGTGATCAGCCTAAAGGAGGCTGCTGGGCCTTTTTTTATACAGATTGCTGGGTCGCCATTAGACCCGGCGGTCTGTACACACCCGCCACAAACTTAAGACTCCCGCTCTCCACGGGAGTGGAAAATGCGCTGGGCAAGCCTTAATTGGCCCGCCTGCGCAAATTAGCAGCACGGTCCCGATCGCCAGCGGCAATCAGGTTCCCCCACCGCCCGCATGAGCATCAGCTCCGCCCACCCGCCTAACGGAAAATTTAGGCCTACATGTGTGAACCTTTGTTCAAGATGAAATCAGTGTGGATCATTTCATGAAGCAAGGAACATAGACCCTTTCAGAGCAAATGTTCTCACAGCAGGACATTACCGAACTTGTTTGTGAAATTAGGCATCTGGGTCCTACTACAAGAAGAAGTGCCCATGCTTTTACTGACACAACTCACTGGCAGAGGCCAATAAACCCATCATCCCCTTTTCCCCAAACCCATTCCCATGCATATATAAATCGTCTCATGACTGGAAATATGTTTGGGATTGGCAGGGCATCTCAGATGGAAGCGAGAGTCCAAACCCGTCCACCTCAATGAAGGCCCATTTCAATCAAGGAGCAAGAGTTTGGTGAAAAGCTGGACTCGGCTTTCAAGTGCAGAATAGTTGTTCAGGTAAAACTCAATGGGCAGAATTTTTAGCTCGGTGGGTGGGCGTGTGCCCGAGTTGACTGAGCATGAAATGATGCACGTTAGTTTGGTCGGCAGGCGCACACTGGAGCCTGTAGCACCCCCACTGACAATTAAAAGGCCTATTTAGGCCATTAAGGTTTCAATTGTACTTAATTTTTCACTGCCTGTTCAACCTAACGGTTGACAGGCAGGCGAAAAAGCTAAGTGGCCTTTGCATTTTTTTGGAAACCTCAGAGGGTGGTAAACATGTGGAATTCTCTACCACAGATGGCTGTGGAGGCTAAGTCACTGAATTTATTTAAGAAGGAAATAGATAGATTTCTAGACTCTGGAGGGGCCAAGGGGTATGGGGAGAGAGTGGGAGTATGACGTTGAGATAGAGGATCAGCTATGATCATATTGAATGGTGGAGCAGGCTTGAAGGGCCGAAAGACCTACTCCTGCTCCTATTTTCTATATTTCTATGTATCTGGAGACAATGTTGACAGAGCCACAGAGGGGAATGTAAATTTTGTTTGATTGACATCTTTGGTACCTTATAATAAGTTAATATTTCTTTGAAGCATTTTTTCAATGTCTGTGTGTTTATTTACACAAGATTAAGAGGTGTTAAGTGGATAAAAGATTTTTTTCATTGATCCCATGAATGGCTGTGGTTGACTAACACTTGTCCAAAGATGTAAACTGAGCAGTTTTTTTCACAGCTTTTCAAAGCCTCTTCACTTATTATATAAGTTTCAGGATCATTTTAAACACTTGCCAGACTTTCCAATGTTCATTTGTTCTGTACATAGTTAATACTGGGAGAGTGGGTATGGAGGAAGCATGGGGGCATGGAAGGGACATTAGGATATGTGGGACCATAGAAAATATGGGGGCCATGGAGGGGGCATGGGAGATATGAAAGGGCATGGAGCCTATGAGGGGGGATGTTGGAGGAATGGGGACATGGGGGCATGGGAGATATGGTGGAACATTGGAGGGCTTGGGAGGTATGAGAGGGGCATGGAGGGGTGCATAGAGGTTTAGTGGTGGTGAGGGGGTGGGTAAGGGCTTGAGGGCCTGACATTTGTGATTATAGCTAGGCTGATGTCCCAATAAATGGAGGCAGGCATTCTAGTCTGTCAGTCTCACTATCTTCTCGTCTCCCTTGTCACTTCAGGCCTGCCTCTTCCCTGACTTTCCCGACTCCCAAATACCCACCTCCTTAATGAAGATCCGGCCTGGTAACTGTTGCAAAATGTTGCACAGTCAGGTGAGAACTAAAGAAGAAAGGTAACTTGAGATTTTAACCAGTAAAATAAAATATTTGCCATTTGTACTATATGCATTCTCATACAGATCAGTGACAGCGCACATGCCTCCTGAGCCAAGCAGTTGTGTGTTCAAGTACCATCCTAGAGACTTGAACACATTATCGAGGCTGCTACTTCAATGTAGTACTGAGGATGTGCTGCACTATTTAAGGTGAAAATGCGATGTTTAACCTGTCTGTCCTCTCAGGGTGTCAAATATCCCATGGCACTGTTTAAAGAAGTTTCACAATTTTTATTCCTCAACCAACATCACTAAACAGATTGTCTGGTTGCTGTTTGGGGCTACTGCACTTCTTAATTGGCTGTGAAGCGCTTTGGGACATCCTGAGGTCATGAAAGGTGCTATATAAATGTAAATTATTTCTTTCTTTCATAATTGATTCAAATAGAGCAGATTTGTAGTTACTGCCTAGGATTATTATCCTTCAGGTATGCTGTAGAAAGTGTTTGATTTTTGTTACTGATTTGAGAGATTTGCTTTTGTCAATTGTCTTGTAGGTGACCTTATCCATGCCTTTCTAAATGGGTTTTCTGCACAACAAAAGTGTGATGACTTCTGAGGAAAGCCAATGTATCCTGCATATGCCCAGGTCGAGCAGTTTGGCTGAGGACTGACAACAATCATTACATAGGCAGCTGGTGGAGTTCAGCATCAGTCACTGTTGGGATTTGAACCTGTGAGCAAGTAACCTGATGGGGTCCAGTCAACTACAGTATCTCAGCACATTAAATAATAAATCCTCTGTGTGCTTCAAACTGTAACTAGAGTGGGCGACTCAAAGGTTCTATCTTAGACCTGCTAGAAAAATAGAAAAAAAAACGAATGACTAACAATAGGTATTCATACTGAGAGGTGAGATAGATATGGCCATTGATGAATTTTAATCATCTAGAGCTAAAAAACTGTAATTGAATTATACGGTCTATTATCACAAGTGGAAACTTGCCCTTATCTATTGTCCCCTAAAATAAAATGGTTACATTATGAAATTTGAATTGTTTTGCAAGTTAATGTTTCCCTGGTTTCCCATCCGCAGAGCTTCTCTCATTCAAATGACATCTGATTTGCTGCCAGGGTATTTGCCAATGTCCCTTGGGGTCAATAGGTGCTCAAAACAGTCCTGGGTGACTTCCTCTCTAATGTTCCTCTTCTCCTGCTCCTCTTGCATGAATTAGAAATAATAAATGGGGAGGGAAAGGATACAATTCTTGGCTGAAACGAAAGCAAAGTGCTACAGGTTCTGGAAACCTGAAATAAAACCAGAAAATTTGTAAACACACAGCAAGTCAGGTAGCAGCCATGGGGAGTGAAACTATATTCTATGAATGGTCATTTATCTGAAACATTTTCTGTTTTTCTCTCTCCATAGATACTGCCTGATCTGCAGAGTATTTCCAGAATTTTCTGGCGTATTTTTAATAGGGTCTTTGGTTTGTATTACTGACCATCAAACAGTAGAGATGAAAGAGATTAGAAGATATTTAAACAAGCAGGCAATAATATTGGTGACTTTAACTACCCCAGCGTAAAATAGAGCAAAGAATTGTGTGAGGTCAAACCAGAGGATGCTTCTTGGAATGTATCTAGAATTGCTTCCCAGATGAACATGGTTCCAGTCAAACAAGGAAACAAGTATTTGATTTAGTACTGGGACATCAGACGAAACAAATAACCAATGTGAGAATAGGAGAACAATTGAGAAATAGTGACCACAAAACTTTCAAAGTAAGGGAAGAAAAGGCTATTAAAGAGTCAACGATAAGGCAGCTGTGCTGGAGAAAGTTCACACAATAAAGAGATTCAGCTCAAGTTAGCTGTGCAGAAAAGTTAGCAAACACGTTTCCAGAGCAGCAGTGTGAAATTTTCAAATGTGAGATGGATAAAGTACAAAATAAATATATTCCGTGAGGCAAAATAGGCTACACTGAAGAATAACATTCTCTGGATATATAGAGAGGTTAAATAGAAATGTAAAAGGGAGACATATTACAAAGTGATATCAATGCAGATCAATCTAACCAACAATTCCAGATTATCCATTTCAGTTTTGTCTCTCTCATTCATTTGTTGATCCTGAAATATCCTTTGAGGTGTAGGGGATTTATATTCACAAGTGTTCTTGATAAACACATTCATTATAGTTCATTCAGAAAACAGAAGGCAAACCACAAGAGTGATCCTGTTAAGCACATTGGCTCACACTATACGTAATTTGCAACACAAACTAAGGGCAAGCTGAAGACCAAGGGGTTAGAGGTCATATGGTGTCTGGACAAGTCTACAAGAGCACTGTCTGCTACATTTGATTTGCTATATCATTACATAAAGCCAAATTTCTCACAATAAACAAAGATTCATAGCACAAGTATTAGGGTAAAAAGAGTTGGCAATTAAGCAATGAGATGATAGAAGTCCAGTTATTAGTACTATCATCAATGATGCAGTAAGACAACCTGTTGATCAGTACATAATTGTCCAAGAGCTCTGGCAAATTACCAGCTATATATGTATGTGAACATCTGCAGCAGTATACATCTCTAGGTCTGCTTTTATACTCCTGAGGCCCACAGTTTCCAGGGCGCAAAGGTTTTATGTGACTGCAACTCAGAAGTAAACCTGTCAGGTTCTCTAAGACGGCAAACAGGAAGACATGGCAAAAAACTGGTTGCTTAATATCTGATAGAAACCAGTAAGTCAAGGTTTTGCATATTGATATCAGGAGTGTAGAATAGCAATGAGCACCTTATCTGAAAGGAGGTGCATAAAGAGCTAAGAGTCCCTGAAGACATTGACTGATGTATCTTTACAGAATGGAGTTAAAGAAAGGACTATGAATATAAATGCTATTATAAATGACACACTTACTGGCCTCCATTGGGTTTTTGTGCCTTATCTAATGAACCTAAGAGCTGTTCTACAATAATTTGAGAGGAGTGTAATAGCAAAGTCGCTCTGCAGGCTGACTCTTTTGTAAAGCTGTGTACAAATGCAGATATCACACGTGAAATACATGCATCAAATTAGGATTTAAAGGATTCCACTAGGACTGGGGTTGTTCAGTTTACTGACAGCAAATCCAATATTTTCACCTCTGAGTCAAAAGCTTTGTGAGTCCCACTCCAGGACTTAAGTATACAATGCAGGCTGATATCTGAGCATACTGAAGAATATAGTTTACAGGTACTGTCCTTCAGATGAGTTTCTAAACCAAGGCTGTCTATTCAGGTGGACATTAACAAAAACATTATTGGAAGATAGCTGTCTGTTCTTACAAGTAGCACCACTAAAAATTCATCTTATTTCTATTTGAAGAATGTTGTAGCAAAATTCTGTTGCATTTGGCTATAAAACAATAGTGCTACATTTTATAGATTTTCTTTTAGATACTCTCTCGGGTTCATCATTAAGCAAGGAGGTAATGCCAAAGCTTTATAAATCTCTGCTTAGATTGACAACATCTGTTCAGCTACTTCTGCTACTACATTCCCCCCATCCCTCTCATTACAATAGCGCACCCCGCCAAACTTGCCCTCTGGTTGCCTCCTGCTCTAGGTCCCTGAACTTGCATCTTTCTCTCATGTCTTGCCTATCTCTTTTCATGCCCTCTCTGTTCTCACTTTGTCCATGAAACCTACCATTTGTTTCCTCGACTTTAATCCTACCAAACTGCTGACCACTCAACTTCCCTTCCTTGCCCATGTGTTGGTTGATATTGTTAATGAACACCACATCGTAGTTATATTCGTGCTCCCCTTCAAATCCACTATT
This sequence comes from Cetorhinus maximus, assembly GCF_964194155.1. NCBI lineage: Eukaryota > Metazoa > Chordata > Chondrichthyes > Lamniformes > Cetorhinidae > Cetorhinus > Cetorhinus maximus. Next base: position 145,979,803 of record NC_135880.1, on the reverse strand, counting down.
ATCACTTCTCTCTTCAAAAAGTCTATCCTTGACGTAGGGCAACATAGACCAAACTGAGCCAGACCATGAAGTCAAGAGGCAGTAGGCTCAATATTTGGGCTAGTTTTTATAAGGCATATTGTCCGAAACTTAGCTCAGAACTTTCATTTCCAAACCTGGGCTCAGACTCAATAAAGTCCCTTCCCTTCCTACAGCACTGTGGGTGTACCTACACCACATGGCCTGCAGTGATTCTAGAAGGCGGCTCACCATCACCTTCTCGAGGACAGTCAGGGATGGGCCATAAATGCTAGCCTAGTTAGCGATGCCCACATACCATGAAAGAACAAAAATGAAAAACCTTCATAAAGTAATAGAAATTACAGCGCAGAAAGAGGCCATTAAGCTCCTGGCGCCTGTGCACTCGCTTCTGCAATCCCAATGACCTGCCACCTCCAGATCCTCTCATATTTCTCCTTTTCAAATATTTATCCCATTCCCTTTTCAATTATGTTCCAGTGCCTACCTCAAAATCTACTTGTGGTGAGGCATCTCATGGTTGAATGTCCCTCAGTTCAAGGTGCTTCCTTCTCCCTTCCTCCCAGGTTCTTCCAGTGAGATTCCTCATTCTCAACTCCCTTGTCCGCCATTTGCATACCAGTGAAAACAATCTTTCAATGTTTATCCACAGTAAGGTCTTCATGTTTCACTTCACCCTTTACTGGCTGCTCCTTGTCAGTGCCATTCCCAATTCCACAATACTACTGCTGCTTCTCCCATTTCTGGAGAAAATATTGGTCTCCATTCCCACCGCATTCCTCAGTTTCCCTCCCTCTCCCTCTCTCTGACTGAGCTCCAATGCCCTGATTCCTATTCCCCAGTCTCCCTCTCTCATCTGACCCCTGACCACCTCCCGCGCCCCCCAACCCCCAATTCCCCTATCTCCCTCTCTTCATTCCACCCCCACTGGATTCCAGACTCTCAATGATTCCCTGTGCACAGAGCTTGAGGCTACTATTCAGCCATAACAGCACAGAGTGGAGGAGGGGTGCTGAGGCTGAAATGAAGTCACTGAAGCTGAGATTCAACACAAGCTGACACGCTGAGTAATAGTAAGTCAAAGTGCTAGAACCTCAAGCTCTCTTACAAGCTCTTCAGTAACACTGAGCACGTTTGGAATGACTGATGATGAGAAAGCAGCAGTCAGGCCCTGAGACCTTTTCATCTCTACAATGGGATATCGGAGATTGCTTTAAAAAAAGTGCTCAGGCTGGCAAGAGAGAGAAACAGTGCTCTATTGCTGGTGTCACTGGTGGTATTGAGGAGGTAAGACGCCCTCTCATTAGCGTCAGCATTCCTGCAGGTTGCAATGCTCTGCTCTGAATGAAAGCTGAGCAAAGGCCACTTAGAAACCACTCTGAGCACATCTGCCAGCAGTCTGATTGACAGCAGGGCAACACAATCTGTGTAATTGTTTCAGAGCCTGCCAAATGGTTTAGGTTTGCTAAAAAAAAACCCTTCTGTATTGACCCAGTGAAGCAATATTGAAAATTGGAATACTTCTCAATAGTTAAATGCCATCTTGTATGGATGTATAACAATTTGGAAGTTCAGACTGGTTTTAACTACTGGGGCAGATCTGAGAACAATGGTTGCTCTTTCTTCACTGTATATCATGTTTCCAGTTCATCTGTGCTCATTGTTTCAGCTGAGCTTGACTTCCCCAAAGCTTTCAGTCCCTTTCAGAATCTGCAAATTTCCCATTAAATGGTTTAAATGTATCTCTTCCCTCATTGGCACTCTCCACTGAACAAAAAAAACACCTTTTATTTTCTCTGAAATGTTTCAAAGAATTTGCATGTTATCTTCTTTGTGGTTTGATGCATTCAGTTTAATTAAATACCATCAATTGTGTGAGTCTAAATAGCATGGATTCACCCAAAAAACTGCAATCTACAAATCATTCTCATTTGCACACTCCAGCACTCTCAAAAAAATCAAGACATAAGAATAAGATTTATTTTTACAGACAGCAGGTTTGAGAACTTGTATTGTTAAAAGTGCTGACCCAGATTTTCCTCTTTTGTGCCACTAATGTTATTCCTGGTGTTACTAATCACCATATCCTGATTGACCCTCCCTCTCCCAATTAGTGCAGTCTGCCTTGATTGGCTCTCCCTTTCCCAAACTGCACTTCCCCCCCAATCGGCTCCTGTTCTTGTTGGAGACTGCTCTGCACCCTGCATTTTAAGACTGAGCCTGGGCCAGCTTTGTGCAACAACAACATTGGCTCAAACCTTCCAGTCTCTGGATGGTTAGAGACTGGATGTACGGGCCCTCTCGGAAGTCTCCCAACACAAGGGGCAGAATTTTCTCCATGCCGATGCGTAAAATGATGTGCGGTGATGTCCGGCGTGCGTCCCGACCTCACCGCATGTCGTTCCAATCTTCCATTCGGTGGGCGCACACTGGAGTCAGCAGTGCGCCCGCCAAACTGTCAAAGGCTTGTTAAGGCCATTAATACACCAATTAAACTAATTGTCAGGGCTGCCTGTCCAACCTTAAGGTTGGCGGGCAGGCGAAGAGCCCAACGGCCCTCGCATTTTTCATGAAACCTCATCCACGGGCGGGATGAAGTTTCATGAAGGTTTTATTAAATAAATAAACATTTTTTACACATTTCATAAAAATGTCCCAGCTCATGTGACACTGTCACATGAGGGGACATGTCTAAATAATTTCAATTTTTCTTTATTTTGAACTTACAAATTGAACTTAATCTCTCTGAGGCAGCTCCGCACAGGTAGCGCTGAGCACTACTCTGCGTGCATCGCGCTGGGCAGGCCTTAATTAGCCTGCCCACATAAAATGGCAGCGCACAGCCGATCACAGGTGACAATCGGCTTCACGCCCACCTGTGCCTGCTCCCGACCTGCCTGCCCGACAAGCAGAAGATTCTGCCCAAGGACTCTGTGAGAATTGCCCAGGAAGTTTCCACTTCCGATGGGCAATTTCCCTACGTCCGAAACATCCCAAAAAAGTCCCCAACTCTGAGTTAGAGGTAGCCATTTAAATGTCCCAAATCTTTTTACTCTGCTAGGGAATGAAGGCTTAGCAAAATTCGGCAGTTGGTGCCTTAAAAAGCGGGCGTGGCTTGGCGTCTTCTGCCGATCCTGCACTATGAAGGAAGGACTCCCCAAACAGGTATGCACCACATTTCTGAAGAGGCCCAGTTCAGGAGTCTGGGCTGGAAATGCGGACACCTGACATTATGGGTAGAATTTTTCCCTCATCGACCGGGCACGCACCCTACCTGAACGGGAATAAAATAATGCGCGATGACATCGGGTGAGCATCCTGACTTCATTGCGCACTCACGCGATACTTCGGTCGGCGTGCGCACGGGAGTCAGCAGCGCGCCCGCCGACAATTAAGAGAGCTTCTAAGCCTATTAATTAATTCATTCATTAAATTAAAATTTTCCCTGCCCGTCCAAACTTATGTTTCGTGAGTGGATGAATAGGCCAAGCAGTGTTTGCATTTTTTATGAAACCTCATCCACGGGCGGGATGAGGTTTCGACTAGTGATTTAAAAAAAACTTTTAAAACTCACTTTTAACATGTCCCTGCTCATGTAACAGAGTCACATGAGTCACATTCCTTATTTATCAATTCTTTATTTTTAATGTTAAAAATCTTCAGCTCCCTGAGGCAGCTCAGTGCCTTCAGGGAACTTTCACTGAGCACACCCATGTGCTTGTGCTGGCTTTGGCGCTTGCCCTCCTCACCCACCCCCCGCCCCGACCCAGGCAGCGCTGAGCATTTCAGTGTGCGATTCACGCTGGCTGGTTGTTAATTGGCCAGCCAGCATGAAATCCCGGTCGTGGCCCAATCGTGGGTGGCGGTCGGTTTGTTGGCCGCTCCCAGGCCCGCCCACTCGACGAGGTAAAAATCCTGCCCTATGTAAAATAAAAGGAGCAGAGTGGCATTCTGACCTCAGAATATGCCAAAGCACTATATAATTGAAAGAGATTGTTGCTAGTGGTGCAATTGGTAAGCTGTAACCATATAAATACAGAATTCACTCATCTTTAACACTCATCTGAGGATATTAAACCTCTGCCTCCATGTCCACAGAGATACAATCTCGGCATTGACTTTCACCACTATTTCTTCCCAATGTCTCCTGTGCATCTGTTTCAAGGGCCTCCTGCCACCCTATGGATACAGGATTCTTCCACCATGACCACCAATACATTGTCAAAAAACATGGAGTTCACTCGTCATAAAGGGAAGGCCTCTGGTTTTTAAACCATGTCCCCTAGTTCTAGTCCCCCCTACAAGGGAGGCATCATCCTTGTATCCACTCTGTCAGGCCCCCTCAGGGTCATAAATGTTTCAATGAGATCACTTCTCATTCTAATAAACTCCAACGGGGGCCCAACCTGTTCAACCTTTCCTCATAAGATACTGAAAATTTTATACATTCCTATTACTGATATTGTTCCACGTCTGCGCAGGTTGTGGTAGAATGAGCCAACACATATTTGCTGCAGCATTTATTTAAGCAGTAGGGAAACATGAGAGTGACATTGTCCAAGTTAGGAAAATCTGAAATTTCTGAATTAATCTGATTCAGCTTGTTTCAGTTCAGTGAGAACATTATCTGGTCAAATTCCATATGCACATGTTTGTATTTATATGCTTCAACCCCTGCTTGAAGTTTAATTGGAAGTGCATTGGCTGAAGAAAGAACTGAGCTTAGCTGTAGAGCTGTCACAGTCAGGAGCCTCGGCTAAAGCTGATACATGTTGAATAGTTATCAGATGAAGTATTCAAAACATTACTCTACCTCATCCTCTCAATGGACAAGCTCACTGTTGCACTAAAGACTCCGAAGAGGGGAGGGGAAACGATTGTTGAGATTGGAGAAGAGAAGCTTGAGAGGAGATTAGATAAGGTATTCAAAATCATGAGGTTTCTGGGCAGAATAGCTAGAGAGAAACTATTTCCTGTTGGTGGAAGAATCAAGAACCAGAGGACACTGATTTAAGGAGATTGGCAAAAAAAAGCAGCGACGACACATGGAGAAACTTTTTTTATGCAGCGAGGGGTTAGGATCTGGAATGCACTGCCTGAGAGAATTGGACTGAAGAGGGAAAATTTGCAGAGCTACAGGGAAAAATGCAGGGCACTAGCACTAGGTGAATTGTAGTTGCAGAGAGCCATCACAGACACAATGGACCAAATGGCCTCCTCCTGTGCTATAACCTTCTACGATTCCTTGATTCTATGATTCTCTTGCATGACCAGCTATTTCTCAAAGTATCACAGCACACATAGATTGCTATGAACTGATTAGGGACTTTTTTTAAAAGTAGATGAAATTCAAAATCCCAATTATTTACTAAGAGAATGAAGACACAAAATTCCACAGTTTAAAACAGAAGAATTCTTACTCTACAAGAATAAGCATAGCAAAAACTAAATACTATCTATCCTATACTCTAACATTCAGAATTAACCTGAGTTAAACATGAAGTAACAGGCAAATTGTGGTTGAATATTAACTATAATTTGCATATTAAATGACAGATACAATTTAGGCAGATCTTGCAAATTGGCTGAGCAGTCTACTCAGATTTTAGTGATCACAGTAAGTCTCAAAGTCCTTCAAACTTTATCTTCCTCACGAGGAATTTCAGCTTCTCTCCTTCTAGGGGCTAGTCTGTTCCCCAGTTGACATAGGGCACAACCAACCCGAGTTCCACAAGTACAGTGTTCACCACAAATGGTACACGAGTCCAGAACTGCTCAACTTGGTCTGGGTGACGTGGATCCACCAATGTTATCTTCAAGTAACAGAAACAGCAACTTCTCTTTGCTTATTCTCAGCTTCTGGAACTCGCCTCCTCTTGAGTTTTCTTCAGCTTGCCTGTTCTGCTCCAATGGGCTCAGCAGCTGCTACTGAATAGCTCAGACTGATTTGTATCCTTTTATGTCTTTCAACAAGCTTTAGTTTCAATTTTCCAACCTCAGCTTGTTTTTGGTTTGCTTAGAAACTGGGAAATTCAGCCTCAATTCTAGGTTTACATTTTTGCTTTCCCTATCAGTTTCATTTTCAGTTCTGTTTCTGTTGTGAGGTATGGTCTGCCTCAAAAAACATACAAATTAAATTTAAAATACAGATTCTTTCATAGGCTGCACGATCTTCATGCCCTTTTTCAGGGGATATTCAATTTAATTTAACCGCTGAGGAATCCTTCACAAATTAATGCCAGCTCTCTCTGATCAGGCAGCACAGCACTTCTTTGTGGGGCGTGGCTGGAAGTTAACCCATGCTACTTCTTGATGTTGTTTTAAAATGGAAATTTATAAGTGCTTTGGGAGCTACTCCAGGAAAGTAACCTTGTTGAGGGATTCAGATTTGAGGGTGAAATTCAGGTTGTTTATTGCCTGAGGTAAGATTTTTTTCTTGGTAACTAATTTCATCTGCCTGTTCTTTTATTAGATTATGTACAGAAATATCACTTTTAACAATAAAAATAGAGGTCTTACATGATGTTCCCAACTTCCTCAATCTGTATGTAGAGGGAGTAAACTTGCTGGCACCCGCTAAGGCTGAGACTGATGGGCCAGATGCTCCATGATAAAAATGAAGGAAGATATCCTGAATGAAAATCTAAATTTATGATGTAATTACTGCAAGGTGACTGGGACTGAGCATATCATCCCATATTCTTGCAGTGCACACTACATGAAGACAATCTGCAAACATGCATCCCCTCTTATAAAAAATACAGCCAGGCTGACATTGATTAATACCATTTTTTAACAAAAAGATGTAAGATCATTGGAAATTTGCTCATTGGTTAATTTCCGTGCAATGAAATTGACTGATGAAGTAGCTTTGAAAAAAATACATTTTACTGCACAGTAAGAAACAGTGATAAATAACCTTAAATTATGGTTACATTTACATCATACCAATTGCAATGCTCTTTTTATCAAAGAATTAACCAGCACAAGTGATTATGAATTGAAATTAACCAGCCGTGAATATATCTGCAAGGGACCATTGCAATAAGGTATCCCCTTTTGTATACATTTTTCTCAATGAATTTACCACCCTAATAAGTGAAAATGAGGCAGTTGACCTCTGTGAGTGAGCCTGGCTTTGAATGCTTTAGCAGGAAATAATTTAATCTCATTTACTATCGTCTGGTTTAATTTACTGCAGGCAGTAAGTTAGAAAGCAGTGGATCTGATTATCTGGTGTAAACATCACAGTGATAAATGTATGTGATTACTGATAAATAAATTCACTTTACTTTTACTATAATCCAAACATATGGATAGAAGAATTAGTCTGTAAAACCCATTCTTCCCAAATAACTTTCAAAACTGTGTCACCCACAACTCCGCCCCAAATCCGTACTGACCGGGGTGCAAAGTCCAATTATGTGAGGTATCAGCCTTGATTCAGTGGTCGCACTCCCGCTTCTGACTCAGAAAGTTGTCGGTTCAAATCCCATTTCAGAGACTTGAGCACATAATTTTGACTAATATTATATTCTGGTATGGAGGGATTGCTGCACTGTCAGAGGCACCATCTAGTAGGTAAGACGATAAACAGAAGACCCCTCTGTGCTCCTTGGTGGATTTAAGAGATTCCGCTACTCAAATGAGATTAGAGTTCTCCTGGTGCCCTGGCCAATGTTTACAGTAAAGTCCTGCCATTCGCAAGGGTTACATTCTCGTGAACTCTTGCAAACAGCAAAATCGTGAATGGTAAACATACTTTATAATGGGAGTGAATTAGATAGTTTCCAGCCATCACAAAATTACTTGCCTACTACACATCTGAACTTTGCTTTTCCAGATGTGGGAACCTCTCCAATTCTTTCTCTATCTCTCCCGAGCAGTGATATCCTACAAATTCATATCCCAAATGTTAAAAAAATAAAGTATGTCCTTAAATGCAGTCATCATAAACAAAAACTCCATTTCCTCAACATGCACATAAAGTCTTAACTTAACCCAACATATAATTGTTCTGCAGTGCCAGCACGTTATTTAGCAGCCTGGTCTTGAGCTTATTCACAGTTCATAAAGAAGATTGATGCACTTTGAACACTTGCACCCAAACAAATCTATATCTCCGTTTCAACAATTAAAACTTGCAAATCATTAACCTATGAAGTAGCTCACCAGCTGACTACCCACCACCCCCACCTCACAATCTATATTTTGTTTTCAAATTCGACCACTGACTATCTAGGAAATCAAACCCTTACTTATAGGCTCTTTCCCTCATTTGTAATACCTTAAAGATGATAAACAGGTATTTTAAAATGAACCTCAATAGAAATCTTTCTAATTTCTGAAGATATTTTGGGACCAGTACCACAGATGGGTGAAGATTTGGGGCCGCAATGGGTGATCGGGTGTACAAACACTTTTGTGCGGGTAAATGAATTCGCAAAAGAGGTCGTGAAGAGTGGGAGTTTACTGTATCCCATAACCAACATCAGTGAGGCATATTATTTGGGCATTATCTTACAGTTATTTGTGTGACCTAGTTGTGCACAATTTCCTTACATTATAACAATGACTACAGTTCAGAAGTACTTGATTGGCTGTAAAGCATTTTGGGCGGTCCAAGGCTGTAAAAGGTGACATATTAAAGCAAAGTCTTTCTTTTTTTTAAAATTGAGGTGAGCTTCTTATCATTTCCTTTTGGATTCTTAGGACACATTTATAACTACTCATAGACAAAAGAGAATGTCAACAAGGACAGGTATGCCCAGAAATCGATCCTAGTGACCGAAGATTTGGAGGTAAATGTAATGATTAATGTGACTCTGACTTACTAGCTAAGAAAGGTTCTATGGTTTCAATGATTACTGTGAATATAGACACAAAGTATTTGTTCAACATTTCTTCCATTTCTTCATTCCCCATCATAATTTATTTTGTCTCTGCCTTTAGCTACTCTCCTCCATTTCATACTCTTATAAATGCTCTTGCAATCTTTCTTTTTTACATTCCTAGCTAGTTCTCATTCTATTTTTGCACTTTTCAAATCAATTTTTTGAGTTATCATTGCTGGCGTCTAAGAGTCTCTCAATCTTTAGGCTTACTACTATTCTTTGCATCTTCTTTCAATATACTACTCTCCTTAACTTCCCTAGTAAGCCACGAATGGACCTTTCTCACTCAGTTTTCATTTTTTAATGGAAGGTTTTTTTTTGAAAATGTTTAATAATTCCTTTAAATGTTTCCCACATTTGTTTAATGTCATGCCTTTTAGTCTATTTACACAGTCAACCTTAGCCAGCTCCTGCTTCTACTTATATAATTGGTTTTGTTTAAGTTTAAGATCCTTGTTTTGGACTTGAGTATGTCACCTTCAAACTTAATAAAGAATTCAATTGTATTATGTTCCTTTTTTAACTCTGCTTCATTGCATATGATGGATTCTAAAATATCTTTATTCGTCATTGGCTCCACAACATATTGAGCTTCCGCTGAGCGGCGATCGGAATGAGATTGCCACTCTGCTCTTAGTTACTTAGGTGGAAGTCCAGCCACTCCTTTCTCACCCAACCTTCTGACTCAAGTCTGGTGAGAAGTGTGTAGGGTAGTACACACCAGAGACTTTCAGTCAAGGGCTGGAGAGTCGGAGGTAAGGAAGCCATCCCCCTTTTTGTATGGCAATAGCTGCTGTAAAGCAGGTATGATTAAAGATCTAGCCACTTTCAGAAGCCATGGAGAAGGTAGGTTTGTAAGGTAAGTGGGTAGGATTAGGTGTGGGGGGCGGGAGTCAGTTGATCAGGGGGGGTGTGGATTGGGTAGACAGTGTGGGGGGGGTGGAGTTGGATGGTTGAGGGGGTGAGGGCTGGGTGGTCAGTGTGGGAGGAGGTGTTGGTCCATGGGGATCAGTCAAGGGGATGATCGGTTGGTCGGAGGGGGTCGTTTGGTGGGGTCAGTCGAGCAGGGGGTCGGCTGGTTGGAGGTGTCGGTCGAGGGGGATGGGGATTGTGTTATGATCCCAGCTGAGGTTATCCCTGGGAAAGCCTGATCCCAGAGTGGAACCCAACTTGATAGATCCTAACTCTTATTTGTTTGTTTAGATACATGGAGTGTAGCTACTGAACAGAGTCACAGGAGTCAGATGATGCACTTTTAACAAAAGCCTAAAACATTTATTAAACAAGAAAAGATTAACTATATTACAATACTCATTCACACACAACTATACAGATAAATACAGATTTGTAAGGATAACACAAGTTCCAAAAGCTATCTTATACTGTGATGTTCGCAGTAAGTACACAGTCCATGTACCAATAGGCACCCTGTGGTCAGGCACACCACTTGGCTCTGAAACCAAGTGACAGATGACACCTCAACCAGATGCTATGGATCTCTCCTCAAATCCCCCCAGATGCTTGTCACACTGTGAGCCAACCCAGCTTCACTGCACTCCGTCTTTCACGCAAGGGCTTCCAATCTCTACTCTCCACTCTTGGAATCTTCTCTCAAATTGATGCTTTCTCTCAGATGCCTTCCGCATGGGTTCACCTCCAGGGTTTCAAAGTCTCCTTCCAGACTTCCTCTCCCCTGGGCCACCACATGCATTCAAGCTGTCTTCCATGCACTCTCTCTCACTGACTCAGCTGTCAACAATACCACTGCTTCACATGCCCATAGCAGAGAGTTACAGACCTTCAGTTGTCTCTTTGGACCTTCTTGCCTCTTGCAAGCTTTTGCCACTTTAAATCTGCTTTCTGCAGATTTTGTGTCTTTAAATCTGAAGCTTGGAGCCTTTCTTTCTGCCCCTCACTCTTAACTTCACTTAACAGGCTTTTTTCCAGATTCTTGTCCTTCCTTTGACTAGAAGGTCTTCTTGGGACTTTCTCCTGTTCTTCTCTCCTGGAATTTGAGGTCGTTTCTTTAGCTTGGAACTGGATAGCTGCCCTCTTTGCTCCAGTCTGTCCTGGCAGCTTTCAAAACTAACTGATCGCAAATAGCTTCCAAAATCAAACTGCAGTTTCTCTTCCTCTGTGTGTGTCTGTGGGAGGGACCTTCCTCTCTGGACCCCTGTTGCTGGGCAACAGCACTGTTTTTGTTCTCCTCTTGTTTGCTTAACTTAGCTTATGGTCGTAAAACTCTCATTAGAAATGCAGGCACCTTTCAAAGTAAAACTAAAACTCAATTTGACCTTTTCTTAACACACAAATACAGAAATACAAATCAACCTTAAAAATTAAAGCTAAAACTCATTCCAAATACCCACAAAATTTAAATATAACTTACTTAAACTGTCTGTATTTCCTAACAGTTGGGCTGTCAGTGGGAGTGGGAGTGGGAGGGTGTGCAGGTGGTCAGTCGGGGGTCAGATGGTCGGTTGGGGGGTGGGGCTCTGGTGGTCGGGGGCATGGTCAGTGGGTGTGGTCAGTTGGGGTGGTTCAGGTGTTCAGGGGTTGCTGTTAGGGGTGTCAGGGGTGTGGGGGCTGTCTTGTGGCAAGGTGGGGGGGCGGGGTGGTCAGTACTATAGTTAACCAGGAGTTTGAATTTGTTTTAATTATTCTAACTTTTTCTGGGTAGCTTTTATTATAAGACAGTCTGATCAATCTGAAGTTTGTGATTTAAATCGTACTTTTGTATGTTTCCGATTGCAGGGCAATTGTTCAACAGAAATTTGAGCATCCTGGGAATTTGCCGGGCAATCCTTACCTGGGGACTTCCAGCGGTGTTGGGGGGGGTGGTGGGGAGGTGGTGGAGAGTTCCACTGTGCATCTTTGAGGTAGCCCGATTCCCAGAAGCTCAGAAGTTATGGGCTACAGTTCCAGGAACCTGTTCCAAAAGCATTCTACAAACTTATCATCCTGACTACCTTTTCCAATTTGATTTGTTGAGTATATATGAAGTTAAAAGTTCCCAATGATTATGACATTGCTGTTGTTACAAGCTCTGATTATTTCATGGTTAATATTCTGTCCAACGGTATAATTAGCATTGGGGGAACTTTAAACTACTCAGCCAATATTTTCTGACCATTGTTATTCCTAATCTCCATCCATACTGATTCTACTTCCTGATCCTTTCTTACTGCTATCCTATGTCATCATTTATTATCAGTAATTCCTCTTCCTTCACCATTCTGCCTGACTTTTTGATAAATTAAGTACACTGGATTATTTATTCCCAACCTTGGTCACCTTGTAACCATGTTTCTGTAATGGTGATTAGATCAAACCATATATCCTTTTTTGTGCTGCTTACTCATCTATCTTGTTACAAAAGTGTCATACATTCAGATAAAGAGCCTTCTATTATTCTTTGCATGGATTTTGTTTGCTAATACATTATTACCATTTAACACCCGCCCCTCCTATTTCACTCTATTTGTCTTTACACTGCCATATTGCCTCAAATTTTCTCTTTATAGTTCTAATTTTCTTTCACCTGACTCCTTACTCTATATTTTAGGTTAAAGCCTTATCCACAACTCCAATGACATGACCTGCCAGAATGCTGATCCCAGCATGGTTGAAACAGAGCCCATCCCAATGGAATGGCTCCCTCTTTCTCCAGTACTGATGCCAGTGTCTCATGAATCAAAACTCCTTCTTCTGGCAACACTCTTTGAGCCATGTGTTTAATTCTTTAATCTGCATGACCCTATGGCAATTTGTCTTAACTTGGGTAATAATCCAAAGAATAGCATACGGGAGATTCTGCAATTTAGAACCCAGTTCCTCAAGCTCCCTCCACAGAAGCTCAGTGTTAGTTGAACCTATGTCATTTGTTCATACATGGACCACCATACCCCAATCACTCCAAGTTCATCTCCAGCAGCAAGGTAATGTCCTGAATCCAGACACTGGAAAGGCAAGACAACCTTTGGAACTCTGTCTTGGCAGCAGGGACACAGCCTATTCCTCTGACTATGCTATCCCTTGCTACTACCACATTTCCTTTTACCCCCCTCTTGAATGGGCTCTTTGGCCATGGTCAGTTTGCCTATCTGGCCAGCAGTCCTTGTTCTCATCCACGCAGGCAGCAAGAACCTCATACTTGTTGGACAAAGACAAAGGTGAGGCTCCACCATTACATCTTGGATCCTTACACGTGCCTCACTCAGTGGCAAGCCCTCCTGTTCCTGATCACTGATATAACCTAAGGAGTATGACTGCCTTGCATAACAAAGTCTTTGGGTAATATTCTCCCTCCCCCGATACCCTGTAATGTAAAGCTTGAGATGCAGGCACATACTTCAGCTATGGCTGTCTGTTTACATATTTAATTAAGGCAAAATTATCATTCAATTGATTAATTTAGTTCCATAGATGAATTTGTGTATCTAGTTTATTAATTTAATAAAGTAATAGCATATTACACATTCTCACCTCTGCATTTGATACACCTTGCAGCTTAAAGAGCAAAAATATCATTGTAATACTCACCAACGAATCACTTATCTGCTGCCCTGTGATGCTACTGTTTGATTTTTTCCTCAATCCTTTCCCGTCTTGCTCCAATCTGTGCCTCTTCTCTGTCTCTATCTCTTCAGTCCTACCCTGCTTTGCTCCACTCTGTATCTCCTCACTGTCTCTATCTCCTCAGTCCTCTCCCACCCTGCACCTCTCTGTGCCTCCTCACTGACTCTATCTCATCAGTCTTCTCCTGCCCTGCTGCTCCTTGTGCCTCCTCACTGTTTATATCTCCTCAGTTCACTCCAACCCTGCTCCTCTGTGCCTCTTCATTGCCTCTATCTCCTCAGTCCTCTCCTGCTCTGCTCCCCTCTGTACCTCCCCACTGTCTCTATTTCCTCAGTCCCCTCCCACCCTGCTCCTCTTTGTGCCTCCTCACTGATCATATCTCCTCAGTCCACTCCCTTCCTGATCTTCTCTGTGCCCCCTCACTGTCTCTATCTCCTCAGTCCCCTCCCTCCCTGCTCCTCTTTGTGCCTCCACACTGTCTCTATCTCCTCAGTCCCCTCCCTCCCTGCTCCTCTTTGTGCCTCCTCACTGATCATATCTCCTCAGTCCTCTCCCTCCCTGCTCCTCACTGTGCCTCCTCACTTGTTTTCTATCCTCAGTCCTCACCTTCCCTACTCCTCTCTGTGTCTCCTCACTGTCTCTATCTCCTCAGTCCTCTCCCACCCAACTCCTCCCTGTGCCTCCTCACTGTTTTCTATCCTCAGTCTTATCCTGCCCTGCTCCACTCTGCATCTCCTCACTGTCTCTATCTCCTCAGTCCTCTCCCACCCTGTTCCTCTCTCTGCCTCCTCATTGCCTCTATCTCCTCAGTCCTATCCCGCCCTGCTCCACTCTGTACCTCCTCACTGTCTCTATCTCCTCAGTCTTCTCCCACCCAACTCCTCTCTGTGCCTCCTGACTGTTTTCTATCCTCAGTCTTATCCTGCCCTGCTCCACTCTGCATCTCCTCACTGTCTCTATCTCCTCAGTCCTCTCCCACCCTGTTCCTCTCTCTACCTCCTCATTGCCTCTATCTCCTCAGTCCTATCCCGCCCTGCTCCACTCTGTATCTCCTCACTGTCTCTATCTCCTCAGTCCTATCCTGCCCTGCTCCACTCTGCATCTCCTCACTGTCCCTATCTCCTCAGTCCTTTCCCACCCTGCTCCTCTGTGTCTCCTCACTGTCTCTATCTCCTCAGTCCTTTCCCACCCTGCTCCTCTGTATCTCCTCACTGTCTCTATCTCCTCAGTCCTCTCCCACCCTGCTCCTCTGTGTCTCCTCACTGTCTCTATCTCCTCAGTCCTCTCCCACCCTGCTCCTCTGTGTCTCCTCACTGTCTCTATCTCCTCAGTCCTCTCCCACCCTGCTCCTCTGTGTCTCCTCACTGTCTCTATCTCCTCAGTCCTCTCCCACCCTGCTCCTCTCTCTGCCCCCTCACTGTCTCTATCTCCTCAGTCCTATCCCGCCCTGCTCCACTCTGTATCTCCTCACTGTCTCTATCTCCTCAGTCCTCTCTGTGCCTCCTCACTGTCTCTATCTCCTCAGTCCTCTCTGTATCTCCTCACTGTCTCTATCTCCTCAGTCCTCTCTGTGCCTTCTCACTGTTTTCTATCCTCAGTCCTGTGCCCTGCTCCTCTTTGTGCCACTTCACTGTTTAGACCTCCTCAGTCCCCTCCTGTTTTGCACCTGGCTCTTTCTCCTTTTGAAGTTCTACACTCTCCTCCTCAGCATCCACAATACTTCCAAGGGTTGTGCTGTAGGCAAATCTTGAAAATGTGCCCTGTACACTGAGGTCAAGGTCATTAATATATATCGAGAAGAGCAAGGGCCCCAACATGGACCCTGAGAAATTCACTATAATCCTTCTTGGAGTCCAAGAAACATCCATGAATCACTACTCTCTGTTTCCTATCACTCAGCCAGGAGCGGTTGGAAAAGTTAGGAAGCTTTTTTCTTGGAACAAAAAAAGTTAAGAGATGACCTAATAGGGGTTACAAGATTCTGCAATAATTTGATAGAGTAGATAGAGAAAAAAATTTTACCTGACAAGTGGGTCAACAACTAGCGGTTATAGGTTCAAAAAACATTGGCAAAAGACCTAGAGGAGAGATGAGGGATTTTTTTCATTCAGAAAGTTGCCGGGATCTGGAACAGTCTTCCTGAAAAGCTAGTGGAGGCTGATTCCATTAAAAAAATTCAAATGCAGTTGGACAGGTACTTGAGGATGAGAAACTTACAGGGTTAACAGACAAAGAGAGGGTATGTTGGGACTGTGCATGGCTGCTATTTCAGTTTTTTTTAAAAATCCATTTATCAGATGTCGGCATCTCTGTCGAGGCCAGCATTTATTGCCCATCCTGAATTGCCCTTGAGAAGGTGGTGGTGAGCTGCCTTCTTAAACGGCTGCAGTCCATGTGATGTAGGTACACCCACAGTGCTGTTAGGGAGGGAATTCCAGGATTTTGACCCAGCGACAGTGAAGGAACGGTGATATATTTCCAAGTCAAGATGGTGAGTGACTTGGAGGGGAACCTCTAGGTGGTGGTGTCCCCATCTATCTGCTGCCCTTGTCCTTCTAGATACCAGTGGTCGTGGGTTTGAAAGGTGCTGTCTAAGGAGCCTTGATGAGTTTCTGCAGAGCATCTTGTAGATGGTACACACTGCTGCCACTGTGCATCAGTGGCGGAGGGAGTGACTGTTTGTGGATTGGGTGCCAATCAAGCAGGCTGCTTTGTCCTGGACGGTGTCAAGCTTCTTGAGTGCTGTGGGAGCTGCACTCATCCAGGCAAGTGGAGAGTATTCCATCACACTCCTGACTTGTGCCTTGTAGATGGTGGACAGATTTTGGGGAGTCAGGAGATGAGTTACAAGTCACAGGATTCCTATTGCCTGCCTTGCTCTTGTAGCCTCAGTATTTATATGGTTAGTCCAGTTCAGTTTCTAGTCAATTGTAACCCCCAGAATGTTGATAGTGGGGGATTCATTGATGGTAATGTCATTGAATGTCAAGGGGAAATGATTAGATTCTCTCTTCTTGGAGGTGGTCATTGCTTGGCACTTGTGTGGCACAAATGTTACTTGCCTCTGTCAGCCCAAGCCTAGATATTGTCCAGCTCTTGCTGTATTTGGACATTGACTGCTTCAGTATCTGAGTATCCGTGAATGGTACTGAACATTGTGCTATCATCAGCGAACATCTCCACTTCTGACCATTTGATGGAAGGAAGGTCATTGATGAAGCAGCTGAAGATGGTTGGGCCTAGGACTCTACCCTGAGGAACTCCTGCAGTGATGTCCTGGAACTGAGATGATTGACTTCAACAACCACAACAATCTTCGTTTGTGCTAAGTATGACTCCAACCACCGGAGAGTTTTTCCCCTGATTCCCACTAACTCCAGTTTTGCTAGGGCTCCTTGATGTGACACTCGGTCACATGTGGTCTTGATGTCAAGGGCAGTCACTCTCACCTCACCTTGGGCGTTCAGCTTTTTTGACCATGTTTGAACCCAGGCTGTAAGAGCTGACTGGCCCTGGTGGAATCTAAACTGAGCGTCAGTGAGCAGGTTATTGCTAAGCAGATGCCGCTTGATAGCACTGTTGATGACCCCATCCATCACTTTACTCATGATCGAGAGTAGATTGATGGGGTGGTAATTGGCTGGGTTATATTTGTCCTGCTTTTTGTTTGAGGACATAACTGGCAATTCTCCATATTTCCGGGTAGATGCCAGTGTTGTAGCCGCGCTGGAACAGCTTGGCTAGGGGCGCAGCAAATTCTGGAGCACAAGCTTTCAGTACTATTTCCGGAATATTATCAGGGCCCATAGCCTTTGCAGTATCCAGTGCCTTCAGCCGTTTCCTGATATCACGTGAAGTGAATCGAATTGGCTGAAGACTGACATCTGTGATGCTGGGGACCTCAGAAGGAGGCCGAGATGGATCAAATTTCCAGTACAGGCATCATTGGCCAAATGGCCTCATATGCTGTAAGCTTCTAAGATTCTTTGATTCTATGACCATGTTTATTTTACTCGAAATAGCAAAATGAGTAAATTTTCAGAACCATATTTGTGACACAGCAAGCCCAAAGTGATTCTTACTCCACCATGGCCTGATGTAGCCCTGACTCAGCAAGTGACATATCAGTAGAAAATCTGATGTATGCACCATAAACTTTGACTAAAACCCTAAGAACAAGCAAACACATTTTCTCCCACACCGCCATCAGTGATTTGCATCTCTCTACTTCGCTCCTTAGCCCCACTGCTAAGACTTAAACACAAGGATTTGCTTTCTTCAGCCTACGCCTCCAACTGCAATGAATCTGCAAACTCCTGTTAATGTGTAACCTTAAATATTGCTGTGTACTGCCAAAAACAAATATCAACTTAAAGCATGAAGGAAACATTGTAATTATGGTGACATTTTGCTTAATAATTAATAAATAAGCTCCGTTTTCTGCTAATTGGTATCCACAATTAGTTTTTAATGAGAAATGAATTTTCAGACTGGACATGTTCCAATGCTCTTGAGTTGGAAGTTGGAGTGTTCATACCCACTTGGAGAGGACACCCTCAATCTGGTTATGGGGGGAATGTGCAGAGTTTTAAGCAACATTTTCCAGTCAGATCGGAATTTGTACATCTCTGAGCCAAAATGTGGCACCTTTCTTCCCTGCAGCCAGACTATTATGAAGTCTGCCTTTATCACTTGGGTGCAATGTTGCTGGTTTCAACATAAATAAACCAGAAAGTGACATCAATAATGCCAGTGCAGAGTAGACCCTCTACTCATGCAACAATCATGACTTTGGCCCAAATCTTCTGCTCGGGGTGGGAACCTTTTTTGCCAACCTTGTTCCAATTAAAAAATGCACACTTTACCTTCCTCCGATTTTTCAGGGCACTCTTCTGATGGAAGATCCTTCAGAACTCAGTCAGTGCAGGAAGAGAATCCGCGCAGAAGCCACGCCCCCTTTTTACGACACTAGTCGACATGTTCTGGAAAGTAAAGAGTTTAAATGTCCCAAAACTTATTTGAAAAGCTACAAAGAGAAGGTAAGTATGTAAGGGTTAGGGTGCATGAGAGGGTATGGTGGTATGGTAAGTGAGTGAGAGGGTTTGGTGATAAGTTAAGTGGGTGATGAGGTAGGGTGCGTAAGGTAAGTCGGTAAAGCGATAGGAGGGTGAGGTGGTACAGTGGGTAAGGGGTAAGGAGGGTAAGGAGTTAGGGTAGGTAAGGTAATTGGGTAAGGGGATGGGGCAGCTAAAGGGGTAAGGTGGGTAAGAGGGTAAGGTTGGTAAGGCAGAAGGGTGGTAAGTGGGTAGGGTGATCAGGTTAGGTAAGGTTGGATCAAGGCGTAGTCAGAGGTCAGGGGTGGGAGAGGGAGGGGTCTGGCAGAAGTCAAAGGATCTGGAGAGTGTCGGAGGGTTGGGGGGAGTCGGGTTGTGGGGGCTAGTCGGGTCTGTTTGGGAGGGTAGTCAATGGGGAGTCAGGGGTGAGCCGGAGGGTCAGGAGGGTGTTAGGTTGTGGGGACTAGTCAGGCCGGTTTGGAGGGCAGTCAGAGGGTTGGGAGGAGTCAGGGTGTCAGGGGATAGTTGTGTGATGAGGGCCAGTCAGGTCGGGTTTGGGAGGAATCAGAGTTCGTGGGGTAGCCTGGGAATTGGGGGAGTTCCGGGGGTTGAGGGGCCGGGGTGTCGAGGGGGGGAGTCGTGGGGGAGTTAGTGTGAATGACTGGGGGGGTCAGTTCTGTGGTGACTCAGATGTTAGGCTAGGTTTTAACCTGTCTAACATTTCCTGGCTGACTATTCAGGTAAGTGAATCGGAACTGTCCAAAGTTTCCGACTCTAACTCAGAGTTGGAGACTTTTTTGGAGGGTTGCAGAGAGCAGGGTAATTGCCCATTGGAAGTTCAAACTTCCCACGCAATTCCCATGCAGTCATTGTGTGACTATCTGCAGCCTGGATGACCTGGGCCATTTTCTTTTTGGGTTCCTTCAAGTAATACACACACACAAACACCCCCCCTCCACGTTCTGGAGGGGATATTTTAACCTAAGAAACCTCCTGGGTGGGGCACCAACAGAATCAGACCAGCTATGTTTTACACCCTGCCTGATTTTCCTTTCCATTGATCTCAAGGGTGTGCTAAATTCTAAGTTCTGTAAATGGACAATGATATGGTCAGCTTCCTCTGAGGCTTGTTAGGTAAAAATTACTGGCTTCAGTCAAATTTCACTTAAAACCCAAAATTAGAATGGTTTATACTGGGGTTTCACATTTGCCATTTATCCTTCCTTTCTACCGAACTGTTTCATAGTGAATCAAATGTTCGACAGAGCTGTTGTATTGCTGCCTATATTTGCAGTAATAACATCAGTTATTTAACATCAGTCAGTTCCTCAGAGTGCAGACGTTATTTAAATGCAGATATAGATTAAGTATTTTCTTCTGTGGTAAATCAAATAGAACAGCAAAATGTGTTCACTAACAATTTCGTGGGTGGAACTACGAAAGATCGCATTTCAGCAAAGCCAACAATCAGGAATAAAACGGAACTCTAAAAAGATTAACTTTTGTTGCGAGTTGAATGCTGATTTGCATTTCAATGTGAAGTTAGCTACGGTTTGAAAACCATTCCCTGTTATGTACATTAGCAGTTTATACATTAGTAGCACCAAAGGAGATGCTGATAATCTTGACTGATACCTGATTATGATCTGATTTGCATTAAATCATCTGATTAATGCACAAAGCATTATAATGTTTACTGGCGACTATTACAGTCATGCAGGATTCACAGTGTTTTTTCTACAGCAACTACAGATGTAGATTAAGTATTGCATCTATAACTTGTCAACCAGAACAGCAAAAAAATATCCAATATGATTGGTACAATATTGTCTATGTACCTTCATTACCTATTAATAGTTGCTAAAGCAAGGCAAATGCATTTAGGAATAGGCCTCTGTTAAGGAACATAGATTGAAGTCTGATTTGAATGAGAAATATGTACTGGCAGCTTGAGGTGTTGTATCACTACAGAGATGGTCATAGAGCTTTGGTCAAATAATATCTAGTACATGAAGTGTTGAGAGTACTCAATGGATGATCTTGTACCGAATTTAGAAAATGGGATCAAATCAAAGTGGTGGATTTTAGAACGACTATAATTATTTTTCTTGGATTTTTTAATATAACGTTGGTGTCTCGGTATATTTAAACATCTAACAAGTACATTCCACTGCTGCTACAGCAATGTTTGTGAGGGTATATTTGCAGCTAAAAATTGGTTTGCTACCACTTTTGGGGATGCAGGGTGGAGTGGGGGGGGCGTCGGTGGGGGTTGGGGGTGGAGGGATTTATGATTTGTAATCTGCCCACACCCAGTCCTATTTAGGCAGGCAGCAAGTGAACTTCGCACTGCCTCCTCATTTGAATAATTTTAGCATTCAATCAAGTGCAATCTGCACTATTGACTGGCTGAATTCTCAACAAAGAGGTCAGTGGCTTGTGCGGCTAACACGTGTTTCAGTTAGCCTGCACCTCTTAAAGGCAGCCTGTCCCTCTTAAAAGGAGCTGCACTGATTGGAAGGATGTTGCTGCTGACTGTCTCTGCAGGAATTAATTAGAAGGAAAAGCACACCAATGGAACAACAGGGAAGGGGGAAGGAGGGCGGGAGGTCACCAGGAGGGTAGAGGCCATGCTTCCACAGAGGGCCAGGAGGCCACCCAGGAATGCCCGCAGGAGGGAATGGGACCAGGTGGCCACAGGGGTCAATTCATGAATTCTGGCCCCAAGGACCTGACAGCAGCGCTGCAAGAAATTTAATGACCTCATATGGGTGATCAAGGTCAGTGAATGCATCATCACATGACACATCCTACCCACCCCACTACCAGCCGCTCATGCTACTCAATGCACTGCACACCTACATCACTCACTCATCAGCAGTCCCTAGCAATCAGGACTCAGGCCTAACATTTAGATACTCGTAGGCCTTCCAATGATGCCAGCCTCACAGCCACCACTCTCTGCTTCCACATACCTCCAGCTAAGATTTTTATGCTTGTGGGAAACCTATCATCGTAACCCTGGAATATTGTTGTAGGAGTTCTTCAAGGAAAAGTTTTTGGACAAACTCTCTTCAGCTGCTTTATCGATGATGTTTATTATAAAGTACAGAGGTAAAAATTGATGAATCAATTGATTTGATAGCTAGAGTTGCAGTCAGCATATGGTAGAATGTGGACAGCATTCAGACTTGGGCTGGCAAGTGGTAGTAATATCTTCACCACATAAATGCAGTCTTGAGTTCCCCACCAGCAGTAGTCAAAAACTGGGGGAAGAGAGAAATCAAGAGCTTTTTCATTGCAAGCACTGTTTGTGTATCTATGACTTGGTTGATTTCACCATACAAACTTAATATGTTACCACTTTATTGCACGCTTCCATGTTATAAAAAAAAGCTTAAAAACTTAAGGATTAGCTGAACAGTATCTGTGAAAGCAAACCTTGGTATTTCCAACGAAAATTTGACCTCATTATTGTATGCAAATGGATCCTCACAATTTGCTGACAGCAAGCATATTCCATTTTAAGAGGTTATTAACAAGTTTTACTTAGGATCACATTTCCTACACTTTGCAAGATGAACTAGAGTAAAATGTTATTATCAGTCAGTCAACTGGGGCCAGAGGCCCAATAAGAACACTTTAAACAGTTTGACATTGCTGAACTCCTGCTTTTGTACAGTAATTACACACATCACACTACCTCATATCACTGATATACTCAATGCTAGTTTAGATAAATTCAATAAAAGATGGGAGTTCATATTGCCAGTGACTGCCTGGATCCAGACTCAATTGTTGTAACGTAATACTATGCTTTTTTCTAAGCTGAATCATGACACTTATTCTCTAACTTTGAAAAAGGCACTCCAATTTGCATTGAAGAACACTTCAGACTCCAGTTGTAATCCTGCACAACCTGAGAGGACTTTCACCATTTCATATTGCGGTGTGTCACTGAAAAGCAAATTTGATGGCTTTGGAAACAGCAGGGAGATTGGATTATTGAAGACCAGAGGACAATCTTTAGGATCTGCAGTGCCTCTTTCAGTTCAGTTGATAAAAGAAAATATTGTAATATAAGGATTCTTTCTTCACTTTAATAATTATAATTTATACTGTTATATATAAAAAATTATAATTGGGAATGTTTTAACAATTGCACCAAGCAAGTTTGGTGACTTTTTGAGTGGGGCAGTTTGGGGTGATTCTAGTGCTCACCAAGTGAAGATTATAAGTGTTGAAGAATAGAACACTTTGTTAAAGGAAGTTCTCAGAGTAAAGAGATGCACGGAGAGGAGGCTACACCTGAGTACATTGGAGAATGAGTGCAAAGTTGGGAATTTAGTTCGTGTGGGAACTTTGCCGGAACCTGAGCTAGCATTGCAGTTTGGGCACGAGTCGTCAGTACTCTATAAAAGCAGACAGGTTTGCAAACCACACAGAGTAGGGGGTCGCACGGAGAGGAGACTACAGTTGAATGTGACATAGAACGAATGTGAAGTTGAGAATTTGGTTCACTTTAAAATTTGATGCCTCAAGTAGCCTTCTTCCTTTGCCTGCAAGCAAGGAGAGTGTAACTTCCTAATTTTTTAACTGTGTAAATTAGTAACTAACTGACTAATCAAATAAATAAGGTTAGACAGACATGGCAGGGTGGTGATGTGCCATGACTGCAGCATGTGGGAACCTGTGAATGCACCGTAGTCCCAGACAACCATGTCTGCAGCTTGCAAAACTTCAACTCAGAATTACTGAGCTGAAGTCTGAGGCTAGGATTTTCCAGCCCCCTGTCACTGGCGGGACCAGCCGCTGGCGAGGCGGCACCCTAGCCAGAAGTCCATCGACTTGCGGCGGGCCAGAAGATCCCGGTTGAGGGCGGGTGCGGAAAATCCCGTCCTGAGTTACAGACATTGTGGGTCATCAGTGGGTGGGGGACGTGCCTCGACATTTTACTCCAGGAGGCAGGACTTTAAAGTTGGTCAATGTTCAGGGACAAGAAGATGTGACTGCGAGTCAGGCAGGTAAGGGAACTAGCATGTAGTGATGGTGGTGCTTCAGCCCCTTAATTTGTCCAAAATGTACAAGGTGCTTGCCACCTGTGTGGATGAGGAGAAGGACTGCAGGGTGGATGAGTGGACTGGTCATGTCACCATGGCACAGGATGCCATTCAAGTGAGGGGGGTGGGGGGTGGCTGCGGGGAGTGAATAGGACTGTGATAGTGAAAAGAGGCAGTACAGTCAGGGGGATAGATAATGTTCTCTGAAGCCATAACCAGGATCTGTAAATGTTGTAAAATAAAAACAGAAAATGCTGGAAAAATTCAGCAGGTCTGGCAGCATCTGTGGAGAGAGAAACAAGAGTTAATGTTTCAAGTCCATGTGACTCAGAGCTCATGAGAAGTAGAAATATGGTGGATTTTATACTGTTTAAGAGGGGGTGAAGCAGGTGGAGCAAGATAGAAGGTCAGGGATAGATGGGAGCTCAGGAGAGATTGACAAAGACAAAGGGAGTGTTAACGGTAGTGTAAAGACTAATAAATATAGATGTTGTGCTCAGTGCCAGGACTAAGGAAATTGGGAGGGAGAGGATCCAGTTGTCGTGGTTCACTTGGGAACCGAAGACATATGTAGAAGCAGGAATGATGTTCTTCTAAGAAAGTTTGAGGAGTTAGGGCCAAATTACAGGCCAGTGAGTCTCACATCAGTGGTAGGGAAACTATTGGAGAAAATTCTGAAGGAGATAATCTATCTCCACTTGGAGAGGCAAGGTTTGATCATCCTTCTGCAATCACAGAATCACAGAATCACACAGTGCAGAAGAGGCCCTTCGGCCCATCGAGTCTACACCAACACGTGAGAAACACCTGACCTACCTATCTAATCTCATTTACCAGCACTTGGCCCATAGCCTTGAATGTTATGACCTGCCAAGCGCTCATCCAGGCACTTTTTAAAGGATGTGAGGCAACCCACCTTCACCACCCTCCCAGGCAGTGCATTCCAGACCGTCACCACCCTCTGGGTAAAAAAGTTTTTCCTCGCATCCCCCCTAAACCTCCTGCCCCTCACCTTGAACTTATGTCCCTCATGACTGACCCTTTAACTAAGGGGAACAGCTGCTCCCTATCCACCCTGTCCATGCCCCTCATAATCTTGTATACCTCGATCAGGTCGCCCCTCAGTCTTCTCTGCTCCAACGAAAACAATCCAAGTCTATCCAACCTCTTCATAACTTAAATGTTTCATCCCAGGCAACATCCTGGTGAATCTCCTCTGCACCCCCTCCAATGCAATCACATCCTTCCTATAATATGGCGACCAAAACTGCACACAGTACTCCAGCTGTGGCCTCACCAAGCTTCTATATAACTCAACATGACCTCCCTACTTTTGTAATCTATGCCTTGATTGATAAAGACAAGTGTCCCATATGCCTTTTTTACCACCCCACTAACATGCCCCTCCGCCTTCAGAGATCTATGGATACACACGCCAAGGTCCCTTTGTTCCTCAGAGCTTCCTAGTGTCATGCTGTTCATACTTCCTTGTCAAATTACTCTTTCCAAAGTGTATCACCTCTCACTTTTGAGGGTTAAATTCCACCTGTCACTTATCTGCCCATTTGACCATCCCATCTATATCTTCCTGTAGCCCAAGACACTCAACTTCACTGTTAATCACCCGGCCAATCTTTGTGTCATCCACAAACTTACTAATCCTACACCGCACATAGTCATCTATCTCGTTTATATAAATGACGAATAATAGGGGACCGTGGACTGGTATGCTACTGGACACTGGCTTCCAGTCACTAAAGCATCCTTCTGTCAACACCCTCTGTCTCCTACAACTAAGCCTACTACAAGGGCCTCTTCTGCACTGTGTGATTCTGTGATTCTGTGAAATTCAAACACAGAACGTCAAAAGTAATCATCTCTGGATAGTTATCTGAACTATTGGAAAACAAAAACTCAGCAAGAAAGACCCATTTGTGCCTCACTCAGGAAGTTAGGGATAGTATTAGATTAGAATTGGGGGAAAACTCTCCGCTGGTTGGAGTCATACCTAGCTCAAAGGAAAATGGATGTGGTTGCTGGAGATCAATCATCTTAATTCCAGAACATCACTGCAGGAGCTCCCCAGTGTAGTGTCCTAGGCTCAACCATCTCCAGCTGCTTCATCAATGACCTTCCTTCCAGCATAAGGTCAGAAGTGGGGATGTTTGCTGATGATTGCACAATGTTCAGCACCATTCACGCATACTCAGATACTGAAGCAGTCCATGTCCAAATACAGCAAGAGCTGGAGAATACCCAGGCTTGGACTGACAAGTAGCAAATAACATTTGTGTCACACAAGTGTCAGGCAATGACCATCTCCAACAAGAGATGATTTAACCATCACCCCTGGACATTCAAAGGCATTAACATTGCTGAATCTCCCACTATCAACACCCTGGGGGTTACCATTAAACAGAAATTGAATTGGACAAGCCATATAAATACTATGGCTACAAGAGCAGGTCAGAGGCTAGGAATCCTGTGGCGAGTAACTCACCTCCTGAATCCCCAAAGCCTGCAGACCATCTACAAGGCACAAGTCAGGAGTGTGATGGAATACTCTCCACTTGACTGGATGAGTGCAGCTCCAACAACACTCAAGAAGCTTGACAGCACCCAGGACAAAGCAGCCCACTTGCTTGGCACCCTATCCACAAACATTCGCTCCTTCCACCACCAACGAACAGTGGCAGCAGTATGTACCATCTACAAGATGCACTGCAGAAATTCACCTAGGCTCCTTAGACAACACCTTCCAAATCTGTAATCACTACCATCTAGAAGGACAGGGGCATCAGATACATGGGAACACCACCACCTGGAAGTTCCCCTCCAAGCAACTCACCATATTGACTAGGAAATATATCGCTGTTCCTTTACTGTCGCTGGGTCAAAATCCTGGAACTCTCTCCCTAACAGCAATGTGGGAGTATCTACACCACATGGACTGATGTGGTTCAAGAAGGCAGCTCACCACTATCTTCTCAAAGGCAATTAGGGATGTGCAACAAATGCTGGCCTAGCCAGTGATGCCCACATTTCATGAATTAATTTTTAAAATGGTAGAGGTTTAGAATGTTGCAAAGAACAATAGCTTGTCTGAGAATTGGGAGTGTTTCAGAAACCAGCAAAGGGCCACCAAAAGCTGATAGTAAGGGAAAAAAATAGAATATGAGAGTAAACCAGCTAAAAATATAAAAATAAATTGTAACATCTTTCATAATTATATAAAAAGGAAGAGAGCAGCTGAAGTAAACATTCGTCACTTAGAAGCAGAAACAGGGGAAATTATCATGGGGAAAGAGGAAATGGCAGATGCACTGAACAAATATTTTGTGGCTGTCTTCTCAGTAGAAGACACAAGTTGCATACCAGAGAGAGTGGAAAATCTAGGGGTTAAAAAGAATGAGGAAATTAAGGTAATTAACAACAGCAGGGAACAAACATTGGAGAAACTTAAGTGACAAAAATATGGCAAATCCCCAGAGCCTGATGTCCTACACCCTAAGGTTCTAAAATTGATAACTGCAGAGATATTGGATGTGCTAGCTATGATTTTCCAAAATTCCTTAGATTCAGGAATGGCCCCATCAGATTGGAAGTTGGCAAATGTAACACTAATTTTCAAGAAAGGAGAGAGAGAGAGAACAGAGAACTACAAGCTAGTTAGCCCACCATCACTGGAACTTATTATTGAGGAAGTCTTAAGTATGTGTTTCAAAAAGTATAGTATGATTAAGAACAAGTCAACATGGTTTTACAAAAGGGAAATCCTGCTTGATAAATTTATTAGAATTTTTTGAGGATGTAACCCGTAGTGTGGGTAAAGGGGAATCCATAGATGTGGTATACCTGGATTTACAAAAGGCATTCGAAAAGGTGTCACGCAAAAGGTTAATTGGAAAGATAAGGGCTATTAGAGTTGGGGTAATATATTATCATATATTGATTAATGGACAAAAAGTAGACAGTGGGCATTTTCAAGTTGGCAGGTTGTGAATAGCGGAGTGCTGCAAGTATCAGTGCTGGGACATCAGCTATTTACAGTCCATATTAATGACTTAGATGAAGAGACAGCGAACAATGTATCTAAGCTTGCTGATGATACAAAGCTAGGTGGGGAGGACACAGAAAGGCTGCAAAGTGATATAGACAGGTTAAATGGATGGGCAAGAAAGTGGCAGACAGAGTATAATGTAGGGAAGTGTGAAGTTATTTGCTTTGGTCATAAGAATAGAAAAGCAGGATATTTTTTAAATAGTGTGAAACTTGTAAATGTTGATATTCAAAGAGACTTTGGTATTGTTATGACCAATGAAGTTGGTAAAGCTGAGTTATTTAAAAATCCCACTTTAAACAACTGTCATAACCTATAATTTTAAGTGTTATGTTTGAGATGCGACTTTAAATTCTGGAATCAGACCATCGGTTCTTGAGGTTTTACATTAAACTAAACAAAACATTTTATTAATTTACACAAGTTAAAATATGTATATACATGGCTTCAAATTACTACTATCATAACTTTTAACAAATTCCCAAACTAATCTCCATTAAGACAACAGCAACCCATAGACTTAACCAAACACCAGGTAAAGCATTTTAACCTTACAAATTCAAAATGAGGTTCTTTTCACTTTGGTTCCTGTTGAGCCAATTGGAGGCTTACAGCTGCCTTTTGATTTCACATTGCCTCTGCTCTGCATACCCAAAACGGTTGCCTTGTTATACCTACCACTGCCCATTGAATGTTAATTCTCATTGTATTAACAACCTCTGAACTAATCCTCTCTAACAATAAGACCCCTTTCATAGTACCAATTTTATTAGTAATATAAACATATTGCTTGGTAGCTGCTAGATAGGTATTATTTTTCACCCCACTTCGTGAATGTCCTATTCAAATAATGCAAATGCACACTATCTCTCTTACATATCAAAACTAGTACACAACAAAGCACCCAGGCTAGCTGGCTTTAATCCAATTAAGACACACCCACAGACTAAACCTCTATTTTAATAGAAAAATATTTTCCAAAATATTATGTACATTAATAGCTTCATGACTGTACGCTCATACAAAGAACACAGAAAGTTAGCATGCAGGTACAGCAAGCAATTAGGAAAACCAATGGCAAGGAGATTGAAGTACAATAATAAAGAGGTCTTGGTACATTTGTGCAGCACTTTGATGTGAGCACATCTGGAGTAGTGTGCAGCTTCGGTCTCCATATTTAAGGAAGGATATACTTGCATTGGAAGTGGTGCAGTGCTGGTTCACTAAATTGGTCCCTGGGATGAGGAGGTTGCCCTGTGAAGAGAGGCTGAGTAAATTAGGCCTGTATTCTCTGGAGTTTAGAAGAATGAGAGACAATCTCATTGAAACATACAAGATTCTGAGGGGGCTTGTTAGGGTGGACAGCGTGACATTGTTTCCACTGATCAGGGAATCTAAAACATGGGGCTGAATTTTGCTGTCGGTGAGCAGGGGGTGGAGCCCACTCGCTGACGTGTAAAATGACGCGGGATGACATTGGGCGGAACCCCCGACGTCATCCCCCACCATTTAAATTTTCAGGAAGGCGGGAGCGCAGCAAAATCAGCTGCAGGCCCGCCGACCTGTCAATGGCCAATTGAGGCCATTGACAGGATCATTGAAACAATTAAAGGACCTGCCCATCCAACCTTAAGGTTGTCGGGCAGGCCAGGAGCCCCAGCGGGAATTAGAAAAAACATGAAACCTCATCCACCGGTGGGATGAGGTTTCATGCAGGGTTTTAAAAAGTTTAATAAAGTTTTAGTGTAATTTATGAACATGTCCCATCTCATGTGACATTGTCACATGAGGAGGACATGTTAAGGATTTTTGTTTTCTACTTTTAACGTTTTTAAAGCTGCCAGCGATCTCCCTGAGGCAGCATTTAGCTTCAGGGAGATGTGCACTCTTTCATGCGCATGCGCGAAAGAGCACACTCTCGCTTTTGAGGAATCCCCCTGCCCGCACACGTAGTGCATAGCGCTTCCCGCCGGTCATCACGTTGGGCGGGCCTTAATTGGCCCACCCACGTAAAATGGCGGCGGGGCCCGCTTCTCCGGCGGGGATCGGCTCCCCACCCGCTGGAGATTGGGTCGGGCCCGGCCGCCCGGCAGGCAGAAATTTCTGCCCATACTCTCAGGATAAGGGGCCAATCACTTAGGACTGACATGAGGAGAAGCTACTTCACTCAAACTGTTGTGAATCTTTGGAATCCTCTGACCCGGAGGGTTATGGATGCTCCATCTTTGAATACATTTAAGGCTGGGATAGACAGGTTTTTGGTCTCTCAGGGAATCAAGCGGTATGGGGATCAGGTAGGAATGTGGAATTGAAGCCCAAGATCAGCCACAATCATATTGAATGGCAGAGCAGGCTTCTCCTGCTCCTATTTCTTGTGTTATTGTGTTCTCCACAGTCTAGAATAAGGTTTGGTTACATGTCACACCACCATGCTCATCATAGGGACTCATCAGACTGTGAGATACCATTTATCACTGATAGTCTGGCGCAAAAGAATGGCAGTATGTGCAAGTCTGCTAAAAACATGTGTACATGAAGAAATTTATATGATACCTTTTATGACCTTATGATTCCTCAAAGCACTTCATAGTCAATTAAGTCCTTTCAACGTGTAGTCTTTGTTCTAAGATAGGACAACGTAGCAGCCAATTTGCACCAGGCTCCCAAATAATCTTGTTTAGTGATGTTAGTTGTAGAATAAGTTTTAGCCAGGATAACCTCCTTGCTCTACTTGAATAGTGCCATGAGATTTTTTCTATATGGTTGAATGCTTCATCCGAAAAGTGCAACACTACCTTAAGGCTGCACTGAAGTATCAGTCTAGATTAGTGTTCAACAGAACAACTTTCATTTATATAACATTCTTATTGTAGTAAATATGTCGGAAGGCACATCACATGAGCAGACAATTGACACCGATCCACAGAAGGCATGTGATCAAAGTTGGGGTCAAAATAGTAAGTTTTAAGGACTGACTCAAAGGAGAGCAGGGCAGAGTGGTTTAGGGTGGCTGAAGCGGGACTTAAATCTCCAACCTACTTTCTTAGAGACCAGAGTGCTATAATTGATTGGGCAAATACATTTTTGATCATATCTCATCACCAGGTAGTTAGTAGTGGCACACAATGTTGATATCAACACAAAGAGCAATTTCAGAATTGTGTCCTTTATGTACATTGATTACAAGAAAAAAAAAGGAAGAAAGCCTTGAATCTGTACCAGAATTTTCACTACCTTAGGATATCCCAAAGTGCTTTACAGCCAGTGAAGTATTTGTTTTTAATGTTTGAATGGAAAAAGCCCACAGTAGCCAATTTATTTACAGCAATGTACCTTAAACTGTGTTGAAATAAATGACCAGGTAATCTGTTTCAGGTGTTGGTTGAGGCAAAATTATTGAGCAGGACATTGGAGAACTTCCTTGTCCTTCGAAGGTGCCATGCAATCTTTTACATGAAAAGGCAGATGGAGCCTCAGTTTAACATCTCTTTTGAATATGGACCTCCAGCAGTGTAGCACTCTCTCAGCACTTTACTCAAGCGTCTGCCTAGATTTTGTTCTCAAGTCTCCAGAGTGGTACTTGAATGCATAATGTTCTGACTCAAATGAAAGTGCTACCACTGAGCCATGACCAATAGGACAGCTAATAAGACAATGATACTAAATTCCATCTCGAGCCCAGGTTTAACTTCAGCAAAGGTAATGTCATGCAGATATCCTTTCTTTGATGGCTATCAAATTCTACCCTCCATAAACTTGAGATCATTGTCACGATATCCATAGAGACTGATAGCTATTAAAAAGATATTTGAATTTCCAGTGACTAACTGAAAGGATCACAGGACAAAACTTCAATTTTCAAGAATTTTACTATAACAAATGAATCAAAAGCAACATTGACTAAACATTACTTATTTGGCAATTTATATCTTAACTACAGAAAATAAATTCCCTGTTTAACTTATTTATATGGCCAAAAATCTCAAACCATGGTTATACATTACGCCATCCCTGAAGTGGACACTTCATTCTCCAGGAACCAGTCCAAAGTTATGCTCAGCTCCCAATGGCTTGTTTCCCTTTTTCTTCCCAGCCAGGTAACTAATCCCAGAATTGACTTTCACTGTCAGGGACGCAGTGCAGATTCCTTCCTCTGGCTAGATTAGGCATATCTTCCACCCTCCCTTAAATGCTGAAAAACCCGGTCTCTTCAATCTGAGTGCGAGCTCCCACCCACGTTCTATGTGGTGGTCAACAGAATCAGCATTTTCTCTGCTTCATTGAAGGAATACTTCCACTGTCCCCTGCTTGCTGTCTCTCAGTTTGTGGCAGTTTGTGGCAGACATCCCATAAAAAAAATACCTTCTTCCATGCCAACCACACACCCACTGCAATCTTTCACCTCCCTGTGAGACCCCTCATCCTCTATTTTCTGCTTAAACCTTGTGGACTGAAAGTAATGCTGCTCTTGCCATTGTTTACAGGTGTGAATATCTTGCATCTTCCTTCCAGCAAATGAACCTGGGCCTCCCCTGTCCCAATAACAACAAACTTGTTGTCAGGCAGAAGTCATAACTTTTTCAACAACAATATCAAAACAGAACATTGTAAACACTCTAATCATTCACTTACTACATATATTCCAAGTAATATTTTCCCCCATGCTGTCACATTGTGCCACAAACAGTCCATCTTGGCAGCATCACAGTGTTTAAACTGTATCAAACAAATGCATGTAACAGTTTGGAGTCTAAGTTCAATTTACGCAAATTTTTAAAGCTTTAGCTTTCTTTCAAATGAGAAATAATAAATAAATAAATAAATAAAATAAGAACTACTGGTTGGTTCACGTTTGTCATGCATCCTCACAAATCTCCTTTCTCATTCTGAGTAGGTTTTACAGCATTTCCACAACTTGGGTTAGAAAATCAGTCTGACGGTTAACTTTGTCAAGAACAACATTGTTGTTTTCTGTAAATCTCTTGCACTTTCTGTTTCTGGCAGTTGTGCGTCATAAACCCAGAAGAAATTATCTGTCATACTGCTCCTTACCCTCTGGATTCAGTAATTTCTTTTGTCCTTCTTTCAAATCAGACAGTGCACTGTCATGAGGGTGTTGACCCTTTAATGCAGTCTTTGAAATACCCTGTTCATGTTTTAACTCTGGATCTCCATTAACCTTACATGGCTGTAGGTTCCTTCATGTCCAAGTCTGTAAAGAAAACCTCAGCTGACCACACAGCTGAATCCTCCTGTTTAAATGCAGGATTTTTGTTCTCTTTTACTGCTTTGAGAGTCTTGTTAAGGTCACGCCGATGATCAATCAAAAAATCCTGATACTCTTCTAGCCAGTTGGCAACTTCTTTTACCTTATTTTCCCTTCTCAACATGAACATTATTCAATTGTTCTCTCATAAGAGCAATGGCTTTGTCGTTCTGAAGTTTTAATTTCTGTTCAAGAACATGTATCCTTCCTCATAGCTTTACAGTATCAGCATGAGGTACAGACATATTTTGTTTTAAAACACTGCACATAGATTTCCAGAAGGCATTTGATGAAGCGTCACATCAAAGGTTATTGTAGAAAATAAAAGCTCATGGTGTAGGGGGTAACATATAGGCATGGATAGAAGATTGGCTGGCTAACAGGAAGCAGAGAGTTGGCATAAATGAGTCTTTTCTGGCTAGGCAGGATGTGACGAATAGTGTGCCCCAGTGATCAGTGCTAGGGTCTCAACTTTTTTACAATTTATATAAATGACTTGGATGAAGAGACCGAAGGAATGGTGGCTAAATTTGTTGACAGCACAAAGATAGGTAGAAAAGTAAATTGTGAAGAGGATGTAAGGAGGCTACAAAGTGACATAGATAGATAGTGGGTGGGCAAAGATTTGGCAAATGGAGTATAATGTGGGCAATGTGAAATCGTTCATTTTGGCAGAAAGAATAAAAAATATGTTTATTATCTAAATGGTGAGAGATTGCAGAGCACTGAGATTCAGGGGGATCTGGGTGTCCTAGTGCATAAATCAGAAAAGGTTAGTGTACAGGTACAGCAGGTAATTAGATAAGCTAATAGAATGTTATCATTTATTGTGAGGGGAAGTGATTACAAAAGTAGGGAGGTTATGCTTCAGTTGGTGAGATCACATCTGAGGTATTGGGCAGAATTTTGCCCTTGGATAGCGTGCTGGCCCCACCGGCTCGGCGGAGGGCGGGCAGCTGACCTCTGCCACTGAAACGGGGCCCGCCGCCATTTTAAGTGGGCGGGCCAATTAAGGCCCGCCCAGTGGCAAACCCGACAGGAAGCGCTATGCACTTCCTGTGCGGGGGGGTGGGGGGGGATTCCCCATCTGTCAAAGTGCGCTCTGTCGTGCATGCGCGTGAAAGAGCGCACATCTCCCTGAGGCAAAGTCCTATCTCAGGGAGAATACTGACAGTGGAAAAAACTTTAAAAATAAAAACATTAAAAAATTATTAACATGTCCCCCTCATGTGACAATGTCACATGAGATGGGACATGTTAATAAAGAACACATAAACTTCATTATTTTTGTACAAAAAGGACATGAAACTTCATTCCATCAGTGGCTGAAGTTTCATGAATAATCAGAAGGCTGCTGGGGCTCCTGGCCTGCCCGCCAGCCTTAAGGTTGGCCAGGCAGGTCTTTAAGTACTTTAACTAGCCTGTCAATGGCCTCAATTGGCCATTGACAGGTCGGCGTGTGGACAGCTGATTTCGCTGTCCGCCCGCCTTCCTAAAAATTTAAATGGCCCGTGATGACGTCGGGGATTCCTCCCGACGTCATCTCGCGTCATTTTCCCCTCGGCGACTGGGCCCTGCCCCCAAATCGCCGAGGGGAAAATCCTAGCCATTGAGTACAGTACTGGTCTCTTTTAAAGAAAGATGGAAATACGTTAGAAGCAGTTCAGAGAAGGTTTACTAGACTAACACCAAGAATGGGGGATTTCCAGCATCCGCAGTTTTTTGTTTTTATCCAGGAATGGGTGGATTGTCTTATGAGGAAAGGCTGGACAAATTAGGCTTGCATCCAATGGAATTTAGGGGAGTAAGAGGTACTTAATTGAAACCTTTAAGATCTTGAGGGGTCTTGACAGGGTGGATATGGAGAGGATGTTTCCTCTTGTGGGGGAATCTAGAACTAGGAAACACTGTTTAAAAATAAGGAGTCACTCATTTAAGACAGAGATGAGGAGAAATTTTATCTCCCAGAGGGTAGTGAGTCTTTGGAACTCTCTTTCTCATAAGGCAGTGGAAGCAGAGTCTTGTTCTTCTCCGCTGATGCTGCCAGACCTGCTGAGTTTTTCCAGGTATTTCTGTTTTTGTTTTGGATTTCCAGCATCCACAGTTTTTTGTTTTTATCCAGGAATGGGTGGATTGTCTTATGAGGAAAGGCTGGACAAATTAGGTTTGCATCCACTGGAATTTAGGGGAGTAAGAGGTGACTTAATTGAAACCTTTAAGATCATGAGGGATCTTAATAGGTTGGATGTGGAGAGGATGTTTCCTCTTGTGGGGGAATCTAGAACTAGGAATCACTGTTTAAAAATAAGGGGTCACTCATTTAAGACAGAGATGAGGAGAAATTTTATCTCCCAGAGGGTAGTGAGTCTTTGGAACTCTCTTTCTCATAAGTCAGTAGAAGCAGAGTCTTCAAATATTTTTAAGGCAGAGCTAGATAGATTCTTGATTAACAAGGGGTCAGACGTTATTGGGAGTAGGCAGGAATGTGGGGTTGAGGTTACATCCAGATCAGCCATGATCTTATTGAATGGCGATGCAAGCTGGAGGGGCTGAATGGCCTATTCCTGCTCCTAATTAAAGCACTGTCTTCCTTTGTTTCTCCACCAGACTTTAGTACAGCTGCTATATTCTGCTTTGACACCTGTGGCTTAGGGTCTGCCTGTAGGCTTAATTCAGACAGTTTCAATTCATTTCTAGCTGCTATTAACTTGTTGCTGTCAATCCGATGTTCCAATGTCTTCTTAATCTCAAAACTCTGAGCTTTTGACGTTTGGACACATCTTTGGCTGGAAGTGTAATTTTAACATTAGGAGTACAGATAGTCATGTCTTTGGTATATTTTCAACTTTTACCATTTCACTGGACTTGTCTGACATCAATGGAGATTTTTTTTTATTCATTCACGGGATGTGGGCTTCACTGGCTGGGACAGCATTTATTGCCCATCCTGAGTTGCCCTTGAGAATGTGATGGTGAGCTGTCTTCTTGAACCGCTGCAGTCCATGTGATGTAGGTACACCCACAATGCTGTTAGGAAGGGAGTTCCAGGATTTTGACCCAGCGACAGTGAAGGAACGGCGATATGTTTCCAAGTCAGGATGGTGAATGACTTGGAGGGGAACTTACAGGTGGTGGTGTTCCCATCTATCTGCTGCCCTTGTCCTTCTAAGTGGTGGTGGCCGTGGGTTTGGAAAATGCTGTCTAAGGAGCCTTGTGAATTCCTGCAGTGCATCTTGTAAATGGTACACACTGCTGTTACTGTGCATCGGTGGTGGAGGAAGTGAATGTTTGTGGATGTGGTGCCAATCAAATGGGCTGCTTTGTCCGGATGGTGTCCAGCTTCTTCAGATGACAGGGCTTTACCTCCAGCAAGGTCATCTCCTAAAATGAAATCAAGACCATTAATAGGCAGCTTTGACACAATTCCCACAGTTACAATACCAGAAATTAAACCAAATTTTCAATTAACTTTATGCAACGGAGCAGTTAAACAACCTCCATTCATACTCTTAATCAGTATATTCCTAAATAGTATACCTTTGAGAGAAGGTTTCATGTCATCTCAATCAGTGATTGAGTTGACCTCATATCTCTTAGAATATTTATTTGTTTGCCTGCCTCGCCAGACAAAGACGTGAATACCTCACTCCTGAATACAAAATTCTTCTAATTCTCTGTGTTTTGATTTTTACCGATAATAAATACATTAGAAGCTATTGGTGCATCTATTGGTGCAACATTTTCTGTACTCATAACATGAATGCACACAAATTTTACCATCTCATACTTGTTTTCAAATCCCTCCATGGTCTCGTCCCTCCCTATCGCTGTAATCTTCCCCAGCCCCACAACCCTCCAAGACATCCATCTTCCTCTAATTTTGGCCTCTACAGCATCCCCAATTTTAGCAACTCCATCATTGTTGACCATACCTTCAGTTGCCTAGGTTCCAAGCTTTGACATTCCCTCTCTAAACTTCTCTGCTTCTCTACCTCACTTTTCTCCTTTAAGACACTCCTTAAAACCCACCTCTTTATCTAAGCTTTTGGTCATCTGACCTAATATCTCCTAGTGTGGGTCGGTGTTATATTTTGTTTATAATGTTCTTTTGAAGGGCCTTGGGACATTTTATTTTGTTACAGACACTATATAAGCACGTGCTATTGCTTTAAAACAGAGTTGCAGGAGAGCTATGTTTTACCAGCCTTAACTAGGCCCATACCTGTACTTCGCAAGGTTGAACAGATAAGGTAACTTCTTTACCTGTGTCAGTTTCTGAGAAACTTGGGTCCTGAATAAAGACTCTTTAGAGAGAGGTGATCAAAGGATTTTTCTGTGACAAAATATATCAAGAGTCTCACGTTTGAAGTGGTTTAAATTACACAAACTAGCTGTACTTTGATAAACGTTCCCTGTTCATTTATTAGATTAATGAGCCATCAAATCACTAAAAATGTGAAATAATCAAAATTGTATCTTGTATATTATAAAGTTTTGTTTAACTCAGCATTATATAGCTCACTTAAAGGTAATTACTAAACAATCCAAGAAACTATGAGGCTCTTTGCTTGCGTAGTAAATGCTGCAATTAGTCTGACAGGATTACACAGATTGGCAGCGTGATATCTTTGTGTCTAGGGATGACATTAACTCACTAAAACTGGCCAGCCTTGACTCTTATGTAACTGTTTGTAGAATATAAATGTGAATCAAAAGACTAGACAGAATAGAAATTATGCCAGTAACTGTATAATAAACTGTTGCTGGAATGACTATTGCCACTGCCTACAATACATAGCCATTTTAAAATTCTTTGTTGTATGTCAGGTAGTCCAAAAGCTTAAATTACACAAATAAACCTTGTTTGAGATGTGTTTTGACAACAGGAGACTACTTTATAATCAGTGAAGAAAATCCACTTCCTATTTTTTGAAGTCTCTGCAGTAAATCACAGACATGGAAACTCTCCTCCAGTTAAACTCAATCAATAGGCGTCCAGGTAGATTAGTAGAGACAAAAATCTTAAATAATTTAAGAAACAATTGCATGTTATAATTGGTGGCTCTTAGGATCTCTCTTGTCTTGCCCTGTAAATAGTGAAGTGGCATTAAGGAGTCAGGCGGTAAATTGCTCGTTACAGAATTCTCACCAACATCAAAAACAGAATTACCTGGAAAAACTCAGCAGGTCTGGCAGCATCGGCGGAGAAGAAAAGAGTCGACATTTCGAGTCCTCATGACCCTTCAACAGAACTGAGTATAGTTAGGAGAGGGGTGAAATATAAGCTGGTTTAAGGTGGGGGGTGGGGGGGGAGGGGTGGGGGAGAGAAGTTGAGGGTGGGGTAGTTGTAGGGACAAGCAAGCAGTGATAGGAGCAGATAATCAAAAGATGTCACAGACAAAAGGATCAAAGAGGTGTTGAAGGTAGTGATATTATCTAAGAAAATGTGCTAATTAAGAATGGATGGCAGGACACTCAAGGTACAGCTCTAGTGGGGGTGGGGTGGAAAGACTGACAAGGTATTAGTTGTAGATTTAAAAATAATGGAAATAGGTAGGAAAAGAAAAATCTATATAAATTATTGAAAAAAACAAAAGGGAGGGGGAAGAAACGGGGTGGGGATGGGGGGAGGGGGAGTTTAAGATCTAAAGTTGTTGAATTCAATATTCAGCCCGGAAGGCTGTAAAGTGCCTAGTCGGAAGATGAGGTGCTGTTCCTCCAGTTTGCGTTGGGCTTCACTGGAACAATGCAGCAAGCAAATGTCGACTCTTTTCTTCTCCGCCGATGCTGCCAGACCTGCTGAGTTTTCCAGGTAATTCTGTTTTTGTTTTGGATTTCCAGCATCCGCAGTAGTTTTTTGTTTTTGTTCTCACCTACATGTTACCTCTTGGTTACACCATCCAGAGCCACAGTGTTAGTTGTCATATGTACGCTGACAACACCCAGCCCTATCTCAACACCATCTCTCTCAACTCCTTCGCTGTTGCTAATTTATCAGGCTGCTTATCCATCATCCATTACTGAATGAGCAGAGTTTCCTTCAATTGAAAACAAAAATAAAAACACCTGGTAAAACTCAGCAGGTCTGGCAGCATCTGTGGAGAGGAACACAGTTAACGTTTCCAGTCCGTATGACTTTTCAACAGAACTAAGTAAAAATAGAAAAGAGGTGAAATATAACCTGGTTTAAGGGGGGTGGGGGTGGGACAGGTAGAGCTGGATAGAGGGCCAGTGATAGGTAGAGATAGCCAAAAGATGTCATAGACAAAAGGACAAAGAGGTGTTGAAGGTGGTGATATTATCTAAGGAATATGCTAATTAAGGATAGAAAGCAGGACAAGCAAGGTACAGATAGCCCTAGTGGGGGTGGGGTGGGGTGAAGGGAAGGGATTGAAATAGGCGGAAAGGTAGAGATAGAACAATGGATGGAAATGCATTTAAAAATAATGGAAATAGGTGGGAAAAGAAAAATCTATATAAATTACTAGAGAGAAAAAAAAGAAAAAGGGGGATCGGAAAGGGGGTGGGGATGGAGGAGAGAGTTCACAATCTAAAATTGTTGAACTCAGTATTCAGTCCGGAAGGCTGTAAAGTGCCTAGTTGGAAGATGAGGTGCTGTTCCTCCAGTTTGCGTTGAGCTTCACAATGCAGCAGGCCAAGGATGGACATGTGGGCATGAGAGCAGGGTGGAGTGTTGAAATGGCAAGTGACAGGGAGGTCTGGGTAATGCTTGCGGACAGACTGAAGATATGTTCTGCAAAGCAATCACCGAGTCTGCATTTGGTCTCTCCAATGTAGAGGAAACCGTTTGAGAGGAAATTTGGAGCAAATATTTTTTCCTTCAATTGAACATTGGGAAGGTGAAGCTATTGCTTAGGAACATAGGAACAGGAGTAGGCCATTCTGCCTGTTGAGCCTGCTCTGCCATTCAATTAGATCATGGCTGATCATTTACCTCGACACCACTTTCCCATGCCATCTCCATTTTCCTTAATGTCATTTGTCTCCAGAAATCTATCGATCTTTGTTTTGAACATGCTCAATGAATTAAGCTTCCACAGCCCTCAGGAGTAGAGAATTCCAAAGATACACCACCCTGAAGAAATTCCTCCTCAACTCAGTCTTAAATAGCCTGCCCCTTATCCTGAGATTATGTCCCCTGGTTTTAGATTCACCAGCCAGGGGAAACATCTTATCTACATCTACCCTGTCACACCCTGAAAGAATTTTGTAAGTTTCAATGAAGTCACCCCTCATTCTTCGAAACTCTAGGGAATACAGACCCAGTCTCCCCAATCCCTCCTGATAAGGATATCTTGTCCAGGGATCAATCCAGTGAATCTCCATTGCACTCCCACTATGGCAAGGGAATATGAAAGGTGCACTGTAAAAGCTTCTTTAGGTATGTGAAAGGGGAAGGATTAGCTAGGACAAATGTGGGACAATCACAGATGGTGACAGGAGAATTTATGGTGGAGAACAGGGAAATGGGGGAGAAACTAAACTGTCATTTTGCATCTGTCTTCATAGAAGAAGATATAGAAAATCTCCAAGATATACTAGGCGACCAAGGGACTGGTAAAACTGAGGAACTAAAATAAATTAGTATTAGTAAATTAATAAAGAGGTAGCACTTGAAAAGTTAACTGGATTGAAGGTTGATAAATCCCCTGAACCAGATGAGCTTCACTTCAGAGTGTTGAAGGAGCTGGCTAGAGAGATACTGGCTGCACTGGTGGTTATCTTTCAAAATTGAATAGATTCTGGAATTGTTCCTGCAGACAGCATTCTTCCTTAGGTAAGAGGACCAAAACTGTACACAATACTCCAGGTGAGCTCTCACCAAGGCTCTAAAGAACCACAGCAAGACATTTTTACTCCTCTACTCAAATCTCCTTGCAATGAAGGCTAACATACCATTCGCCTTCCTAATTGCTTGCTGCACCAGCATGCTAACTTTTAGTGACCCATGAACAAGGACGCCCAGGTTCCTTTGGGCACCCGCACTTCCCAATCTCTCAACGCACAACCTTCTGACTCCGATGAAAGAAATATCCTGTCTTTCTTTCTTATCCACCAAAAAGAATAACTTCACACTTGTTCACTTTATATTCCATCTGCCATGTTCCAGGCCATTCACTTAACCGGTCTAAGTCCTCTTGAAGCCTCCTTGCAGCCTCCTCACAACTTATGGTCCCACCTAGTTTGGCGTCAAGAGCAAATTTGGAAATATTACAATTGGTCCCCACATCCAATTATTTATATAGATTTTGAACAGCTGTGTACTTAGCACTGATCCTTACGGTACCTATCTAGTAACAACCTGCCATCCTGAGATTGATCTGTTTATTTCTACTCTCTGCTTTCTGTCTGTTAACCAATTCTCATATCATACTAGTATATTTCCCCCAATCCCATGTGCTCTAATTTTATTTACTAACCTCCTGTGTGGGACCTTATCAAAAGCCTTCTGAAAATCCAAATACACCACATCCACTGGTTTTCCTTTATCTATGCTATAAGCAACATCCTGAAAAACTCCAACAAGTTTTCCAGACATGATTTCACTTTCATAAATCCATGTTGACTCTGCCCAATTTTACCATTCTTTTCTAAATGTTCAGTTATCACATCCTTTATAATGAGTTCTAACATTTTCCCTACTATTAACAT
Organism: Cetorhinus maximus; assembly: GCF_964194155.1. Classification (NCBI taxonomy): domain Eukaryota; kingdom Metazoa; phylum Chordata; class Chondrichthyes; order Lamniformes; family Cetorhinidae; genus Cetorhinus; species Cetorhinus maximus. The sequence goes on along the minus strand of NC_135880.1, from coordinate 145,938,200 downwards.
CAAACTAACAGGTCTGTCGTTCTCCATTCTCTCTCTTTCTCCCTTCTTAAATAGTGGGGTTACATTTGCTACTTTCCAGTCTGCAGGAACAATTCCAGATTCTATTCAACTTTGAAAGATAACCACCAGTGCAGCCACTATCTTTCTCACCATCTCTCAACAGTCTGGGATGAAGCTCATCTGGTCCAGGGGGTTTATCAACCTTCAATCCAGTTAACTTTTCAAAACTCTTTACAAATACTAATTTCTTTCAGTTATGAGGGAGGTGGTGGCATAGTGGTGTTGTCACTGAACTAACACTGGTAATGCTCTGGGGACCTGGGTTTGAATCCCACCAAAGTAGATGGTAAAACTTGAATTCAGTAAAAAATCTGGAATTAAAAGTCTAATGATGACCATGAAACCATTGTCAATTGTTGTAAAAGTCCATCTGGCTCACTAATGTCCTTTAGGGATCTGCCATCCTTACCTGGTCTGGCCTACAGATGACTCTAGACCCACAGCAATGTGGTGGACTCTGAAATGGCCTAGCAAGCCACTCAGTTCTCAAGGGCAATTGGGGATGGGCAATAAATGCTGGCCCAGCTAGCTTATGCCCACATCCCATGAATGAATAAAAAAAATAGCTCTTCAGTTTCACAAGTCCCTTGGTAGCCTAGTATATCTGGAAGGTTTTCTGTTTCTTCTTCCATGCAAACAGATGCAAAGTAACTGTTTAGTTTCTCTGCCATTTCCCTGTTCTCCACCATAGATTCTCCTGTCCCTACCTGTAGTGGGCCCACATGTGTCCTAGCTAATCTTTTCCCTTTCACATAGCTAAAGAAGCTTTTACAGTCCGCTTCGTTTTCTCTTTCCTCTTTCTTAATCAGTTTCTTAGTCCTCCTTTGCTGAGTTCTAAATTGCTCCCAGTCCTCAGGCTTGCCACTTTTTCTGGCATCCTTATAAACCACTTCCTTTAATCTAATGCAATCCACAGTTGATTTACCTTTTCCTTTGGGTGTTTGTGCTTTAGAGGAATGTGTATCTATTGTAGATCACGTAGTATTTCTTTAAATACTAACCATTGCCTGCCTACCATCAAATCCTTTTGTGTATTTTCCCAATCCACACTAGCCAACTTGCCTTCATAAATTCCTTTCATAATTTCCTTTCTTCAGATTTAAATCCTAGTTTCAGAATGAACTATATCGCATTCGAACTTAATGCAAAATTCTATCATATTTTGGTCACTGTTTCCCAAAGGCTCCTTTACAGCACGGTTATTAATTAGCCCTTTCTCATTACACAACACTAAGTCCAAAATAGCCCGTTCCCAAGTTGACTCCTCAACCTACCACTCCAGAAACCTATCTCATACACACTCCAGGAGTTCCTCCTCCAGAGCAATAGCGCTGATTTGATTAACCCAGCCTATGGGCAGAATCTTCTGTTCAGCATGTGGGGGTGGGCCTCGCATGCTAACGTGTAAAATGACACGTGGTGATGTCGGGCATGTGTCCCGAAGTCACCACGCATCATTCCGATCTTTTGGTTGGCGGGCGGGCACCGGAATCGGCTGCGTGCTCGCCGAACTGTCAAAGACCTGTTAAGGTGTTAATAAAAACAATTAACCAATTTGACAGGGCTGCCTGTCCAACCTTAAGGTTGGCGGGCAGGCAAAGAGCCAAGGCGGCCTTTGCATTTTTCATGAAACCTCATCCACGGACAGGATGAGGTTTCATGAAGGGCTTATTAAATTAATAAACTTTTTAACACATTACATAAACATGTCCCAGCTAATGTGACACTGTCACATGAGGGGGCATGTGTAAATTATTTTTTACCTTTATTAAAAATTCTCATTCTGAAGTTAATCTCCCTGAGGCAGCTCCATGCCTCAGGGAGATTTCTGCACTTTTTCGCGCGCGTGTGCAAAAGCGTGCAGGCCCCGACTCTCCCCCCGCCCGCACAGGTAACACTGAACACTACTGGGCACGCGTCATGCTGGGCGGGCCTTAATGGGCCCGCCCACGTAAAATGGCGGTGCGCAGCCGATCGCGGGCGGCAATCGGCCCTGCGCCCGCTCCTGACCGGCCTGCCCAACGGTGAGAAAATTCTCTCCTATGTGTAAAATGAAGTCTCCCATTATCACGGTATCACCCACGTTACAGGCATCTCCAATTTCCTGATTTATGCCCTGGCCAACATTACCACTTCATTTTGGTGGCCTATAAACAACTCCCACCAATGTTTGCTACCCCTTGATGTTTCGTAGCTCCGCCCATTTTGATTCTTCGATCCAAGATCGTCTCTTACCAATTGTAATGACTTGACAAACTGGACAGGTTTCTACTTAAAACAGATAACTTTATTACAGAGCTCTTTTAGAAGCTACATGTTTGCACCAGGTCCACGACTAGAAAATTTCACCTCCCAGATTACCTGCATTTAAGGCTCATTCATCAAGAACAACCACATGACCCCTAATAGGCAGTAGGAAAATCTATGCCTTCAATCACTACATTTCCTCCCCCTTTAGTTTTTTTTAACATTTCCTATTTACAAATAACATTTTAATCCACAACATATACTTATATACAGGTCAGATGATTAAAGTTTATGTCTCTGAGGTGGTTTTCTTATTCGATTAGAGTGGCGTATCTCTGCCACTTTAAGTTCTCCCACTGGATTGACATGATCAGGAACTGCAGGATCAGATACCTCATTAGAAAGTGGCAGTTCAGGGTTAGACAATTCTACAGAGACATCAAGATTCTTAGGGGGTTTGACAGGTTAGATGCTGAGAGGTTGATTCCCATTGTGGGAGAGGCTAGGACCAGAGGACATAATCTCAGAGGAAGGGGACGCCCACTTAAGACAGAGATGAGGAGGAATTTCTCCTCTCAGAGGGTAGTGAATCTGTGGAATTCTTTACCGCAGAGGGCTGTAGAGGCTGGGTCGTTAAGTATATTCAAGAGATAGACAGATTTTAATCAGTAAGGGAATCAAGGGTTATGGGGAAAAGGCAGAAAAGTGGAATTGACGATTACCAGACCTGAATATTGGCACTCAAGCATGTATAATGCTACCCAGTAACGGGAGATGACTGGGGGCGTCTGCATTTGCAATATACACACCAGGATGTGCAGAAAGGTATACTTATACACAGATAATATCAAATCCCAACAATGAATTCTTGCTGATGCTTTGGCTTTATCCTCACTGAATAAACCCATTAATGGTTTATGGTCTGACGCAATGGTGAAATGTCAACCATACAGGTACTGGTGGAATTTTTTTAATCCAAATATCACTGATAAACCTTCCTTTTCAAATTGTGAATAAACCTTCTTGGCTGCAGAGAGGGTTCTGGAGACATAGCCAATTATCCTTTCGGAAACATCTTCCATCCTATGTGACTGCATAGCTCCCACCCCGTAAGGAGACACATCACAGGTTAATATTAATTCTTTCGATTGGTCATAATGTACTAGCAGACATAATGAATGTAATAGTTTTTTAACTTTCACAAAGGCTTCTTCTTGTTGCGAATTCCATGACTAATGATGATTCTTTTTCAATAACAAGTGTAATGGTGCCAACCCTGTTGACAAATTTGGCAAGAAGTAGCTATAATAATTAACCTTGCCCAAAAAAGACTTGAGTTCAGTCACACTGGGAGGAGAGGGTGCCTCTTTCATTGCCGTAACTTTCTTCTCTACTGGATGCAATCCCATGGCATCCACTCGATGACCCAGGTAAGTGACTGCTGGCACTTGGAATGTACATTTCTCTTTCTTTAATTGTACACCGGCTTCCAAAAATCTTCTTAGCACCTCTTCCAGGTTGGCCAAATATTCGGTGTCCGTTGACCCTGTGATCAGAACATCATCTAGGTATACTACTATTCGGGGAAGTCCTTGCAAAAGACCTTCCATGGTCCTCTGGAAGATTGCACAGGCAGATGATACACCAAAGGGTGGGTGCATATATTGATACAGACCCTGTGCGTGTAGATGGTTAAATACCCTCTAGATGTGCTTTCCAGCTCTAGCTGTTGGTATGCATGGTTCATGTCCAGTTTGGTATAGGATTTGCCTTTGGCTAGTTTTGCTTACAAGTCGTTTATCCTTGGAATGGGATATTTACCTTGTTTGGCGGCCTTGTTCATGGTCAATTTGTAGTTCCCACAAATGTGAATAGTTTGGCCTGGTTTTATCGCAGGGACTACAGGCACTGCCCATTCCAAAAATTGGATTGGCTAGATGATGCCTAGTTTCTCTAAGCAGCACAATTCTGCATCCACCTTCTCCTTTAGCGCATATGGCACAGGTCTGGTCTTAAACAACTGGGGTGTCACCTACTAACCTACATATATTTTTGCTCGCAAGCCTTTTAACTTTCCCAATTGATCACGGAATCCACTGTCATATTTCCTTAACAGCTCATGAACTCTTCCTGTTCTCTCTTGAAATATTTCAGTCCAGTTGAGCTTAATTCTTTGTAACCAGTCTCAGTCCAGAAGACTGGGTCCTTCGCCTGTCACTATGATCACTGGAAGCTGGGCTGTCTGTTGCCTATAGACACAGGTAGTGTGGCATTGTCCTTTACCTGTATTGACTCTCCAGTGTATGTTTTCAATTGAGCTGTGGTTTGCTCCAGATTGAGTGGCTGGGTGCCTTCACTTAGGTATTTTAATGTGTGTTCTCCAACCACTGTGCGCGATGCTCTTGTGTCTACCTCTATTACTAGTGGCTTCCCATTCACTTTGGATGGTGATGGTTATTGGATCAGTTTTTACCGCTTTGACATTGTACAGAGAATAGATGTCAGTATCAGCAGCTTCAGGTTCTGTTATATTATTCATTTCAATCATTTTGGTCTGCTGTCTTATGGGCTGTCTCAATTTCGCCCTGTATTGCTTTGTTACATGCCCTTTCTTGTGGCAGTAATGGCCTTCTGCCTCCTTGAATCTGTAGGTGTCTGGTATGTGGTTACCCCACATCTGTAACAGATTAACTTCTGAGTTGCCGCTGAGATGCTTCCACTAGGCTTTTTTGTTTCTCGAGCAGCAGAGACTGTCTCTTGCTTTGCTGCTGTCTCTCTGGTTTTTGCACCACGCCCAGTGGTAGGTTCCTAACCAACTGAAGAACGGAGCCATATTGCACATTCAGTAAAGCCTGTGAGTCCCTTGTAGCACTTTCCATGGCTAACGTTATTTCCATGGCTCGCTTCTAATCGATGTTAACTTCTGCAAGTAAATGGCGCTGAATGGCATCATCGTGAACACCATAAACTAACTGATCCCCAACATATGGTTGAGTTTGCCTCCGAAGTTGCAATGCCTCAGTCAACTGCTGCAACTTCGCTATATAAGTTGCGATGGACTCTCCCAAGGCCCTTACTTTGGAGTTAGACTTAAACCTCTGCATTATTACTGATGGTTTCGGCTGAAAATGCGTCTTCACGAGGTCTACCAATTCGATAAAAGATTTAGAATTGGGCGTGTTTGGAACTGTCAGATTGTGGATGAGGATATATGTCTTGCTACCACAGGCACTCAAAAGAATTGTTTTCTGCTTCTCTTCCATGGTTATTTCATTTGTCATGAAATAAAAACCAAAGCGCTCTACATACTGGCTCCAGTCTTCCATGGACACGTTATAAGGATCGATTCTGCTGAAGAGCAGCATTACTGGTGAGTGCACTTTTCTTTTTTCCTGAAGAAGTGACGTACTCACATTCAGAAGGTGATGTGTAGCGTCGGAGCTATTTTACCCTTGTCGCCAAATGTAATGTCTTGATGTACCAGACAGGTCTCTACTTGAAACAGATAACTTTACTATAGAGCTCTTGATGAAGCTACATGCTTGAACCAGGTCCACGACTAGAAAGCTCCACCTCCTGGATTACCCAGGCTTAAGGCTCATTTAGCAGAACAACCATGTGACCACTAAAGGCAGGAGGAAAAGCTATACTTTCAATCACTGCACCAATGTACTGATCTTGTCCCTTATTAAAAGTGCTACCCCACCTCCTTTTCATTTTTGCCTTTCCCTCCTAAATGCCGAATATCTTTGGATATTCAGTTCCCAATCTTGGTCAGCCGGTAGCCACATCTCCATAATGGCAATTAAATCATGCCCATTTACCTCAATTTGTGCATTCAAATAATCAACCTTTTTGCGAATGCTACGTGCATTCAGATAGAATGCTTTTAATTCTATTTAACATTATTCTCTATTCTGATCCTATTTGATGCTTGTCTATGCTTTGTCTGCCTTGTATTTTTGCTTCCTGCTTTTCAACTTCCTTTTACCAGTTTTGCTTCCCACAAGTCTGAGCTCCCTCTCAGGTTCCCATCACCCTGCCATCTAGTTTAAATCCTCCCCAACAGCACTAGCGAATCTCCCTGCGAGGATGTTAGTCCCAGTCCTGCTAAGATGCAGCCCATCCATCTTGTACAGGTTCCACCTGCCCCAGAACCGGTCCCAATGCCTCAGAAATCTGATGCCCTCCCTCCTACACCAGTTCTCCAGAGTCAACATGTTTAATCGCTCAGTTCTCCTATTTCCATGCTCACTAGCATGTGGGACTGGGAGTAACCCAGAGATTACTGCTTTAGAGGTCTTGCTTTTCAATCTCCTTCCTAGCTCCCTGAAATCTGCTTTCAGGACCTCACCCCCCCACTTCCTACCTAAGTCATTAGTACTGGCATGGACCACAACCTCTGGCTGTTCACCATTCCCAAGAACAGTATCTTGCAGCTGCTCCATGACATCCTTGACCTTGGCACCAAGGAGGCAACATACCATCCCGGACTCATATCTACAGCCACAGAAACGCCTGTCTGTTCATCTAACTAATGAACCTCCTATCACTACTGCTCTTCCCCTTTTCTTCCTCCCCCTGTACAGCTGAGCTGCTGTGGTGCCATGAACTTGGCTCCGACTGCACTCCTCTGAGGAACCAGCACCCTTACCAATATCCAAAACGAAAAACCGATTAGAAAGCGGGACCTCAGGGGACTCCTGTCTCTTGAACTGCCAATCCCTCTCTGCCTCTGTGCTCGTAACCTGCAGTGTGACCACCTCTATGAACGTGCTATCCACGTAGCTCGCAGTCCCGCAGATGCGCCACAGTGACTGCAGCCACCACTTGAGTTCCAAAACGTGAAGTTCAAGTTCCTGCGGCGTGTGACACTTCCTGCACATGTGATTGTCTAGATCACTGGTAGCATCCACAACTTCCCACGAACTATAGGACATGCATTCCACACGACTGAGCTGCCCTGCCATGTTTTAATTTTACTTTACTTACGTTGACTTCATTTAACTTTGGTTTACTTATATTAATTTTACTTGGCCTTAACTTAATAAACCTTACAACTATTGATAAATCTTACTCGTGCTGATAAATCCAACTAATACCTAACACACTTTATGAGTTGCAATAAACCCCCCTTACTTAAAATGCCTCTTTGCCTTGTGCACCAAATTCCCAAGTGAACCTAATTTGCTACTCACTCAGTCTCTGTCTCATTTGGGCATAGTCTCCTGACTCCTCGTGCGCCCCTTATTACCCTTTCAGTCACTGTTTCAAGCTCCATTCCCTCGCTACTGGCTCCATCCCTCTCTCTGGAGTGATTGATTAAATCTGAGATTAAGTCAGTCTGTTTGCAACTTTGGTGTCACATTGGATTTCAAGATGAGCTTCTGAACTCATATTCACGCCATCACTGAGACCGCCTATTTCTACCTGCATAACATCACCTGACTTTACCACTGTCTCAGCCTCGTCTGTTGCTGAAACCTTCATTCCCGCTTTTGTTCCCTCTGGACTCAACTATCGCAATGTGCTTGTGGCTGGACTTTCACTTTCTACGATCTGTAAACTTGAAGTCATTCAGAACTCTGATGCTCATGTCTTAACTTGCAACAAGTCCTGTTACTCTATCACCCCTGTGCTCACTGACCTACATTGGCTCCTGGTCAAGCAACATCTTGATGTTAAAACTCTCATCTTTGTTTTCAAATCCCTCCATGGCCTCGCCACTCCCTGGGCTGAATCTTTGTCTTGGCGAGCGGGGGCGGGGCCTGCTCGCCGATGCGTAAAATGACGCAGGGTGACATCGGGCGTGCGTCCCAACATCACCGCGCGTCATTTGGATTTTCAGTTCAGATCTGTCAAAGGCCTGTTAAGGCCATTGAAGAACTAATTAACCCTATTGAGAAAGCTGCCCGTCCAACCTTAGGGTTGTCGGGCAGGCGAAGAGCCCTGGCGGCCTTCACAGTTTTCATGGAACTTCATCCACAGGCGGGATGAGGTTTCATGAATGATTTAAAATTTTCAGAAAGTTTTTTATTAAAATTAATGCACATGTCCCAGCTCATTTTTTTACAACACTTTATTACACTATTTAAACTTAAAACTAATCTCCCTGAGGCATCTCTGTGCCTCAGGGAGATTTCTGCGCTCTTTCGCAGAAACCCCCACCACCCCCCCCTGCCCGCACAGGGAGCGCACAGCGCTTACGGGCACACATCACGCTGGGCGGGCCTTAATTGGCCTGCCCACATAAAATGGTGGCGCGGACCCGATCGGGGTGCCGATTGGGTCCACGCCCGCCTGCGCCCACCCTCACACAACCTCCCCGATGGGAGGAAAATTCTATCTCCTATCTCTGTAAACTCCTCCAGCCCCACAACCCTTCGAGGTTCCTGCCCTCCTCTAATTCTGGCCTCTTGAGCATTCATGACTTTAGACGCTGCATCATTGGTGGCCATGCCTTCAGTTACCTAGGCCCCAAACTCTGAAATACACCCCCACCCCCACCAACACCTCTCCGCCTCCATACCTCACTTTCCTCCTTTAAGACTCTCCTTAAAACTTAGCTCTTTGACCATACTTTGGTTATCTGACCTAATATCTCCTTCTGTGTCTTGGTGTCATGCCTTGTTATTATAATGCTCCTTTGAAGCACCTCAGGATAAATTATTACGTTAAAGGCACTATATAAATATAAATTGTTGTTGTTGCATCAGGCGGTGAGAGAACAAACACAAGGAGATTTTGTAGAATCATATAATCTTAGAAATTTTCAGCACAGCACATTTGGCACATATGCATACGCTGGTCAAAGCCAGTTATTCAGCCTAATCTCACTTTTCAACTCTTGGTCTGTAGCCTTGTAGGTTATGGCACTTCAAGCACATGTCCAGGTACCTTTGAAATGTGATGAGGATTTTTGCCTCCTTTCGGGCAGTGAGTCCCAGACACCACCACTCTCTGGATGAAAATCTTCTCCTCAACTACCCTCTAATCCTCCAATTAATTATGTTCCCTGATTATTAACCTCTCTGCTAAAAGAAATAGGGCAGGATTTTTCTCTCGTTCGGCAGGTGCACGCCCGGCCCGACCAAGGCTAAATTACGTCCCTTGGCGTCAGGTGATTGTCCCAACGTCATCGTGCAATCTCGCAATATTTTGCTCAGTGGGCACACGGGAGAGGCGGCAGCGCGCCCGCCAACAATTAAAAGGCCGATTAAGGCCATTAATCAATTAATTAAATCTGATTTTTCGCTGCCTGTCCAACCGTTCGGTTGGCAGGGGTGGGGGGCAAAAAAGCCAAGCGGCCTTTGGATTTTTTATGCAGCCTCATCCACGGGCGGGATGAAGTTTCCAACAGGAACTAAAAATAAAATAAAAATGTTTAAATCTCATTTATAACATTTCCCTGCTCATGTGCGAGAGTCATGTGAGGGGACATGTTCACCTTATTTTTCAAATCTTTATTTGTCCTGTTCTAAATCTCCAGCTCTCTGAGGCAGCTCTGTGCTTCTGGCAACTTTCTTTGCGCGCACCTGTGTGCATGCGCAAGCTTCCGCGCTAGCCCTCCTCCCACCCCTGCCCCAGCAGCGTCCTGACGTCAGCACGCAGTCACACGATAGTTCGATGGGTGCGCTTGGGAATTGGCAGCGTGCGCCCGCCGATAATTAAAAGGCCTGTTAAGGTTATTAAATGATCATCCACTGGCAGGATGAGGTTTCCTAAAGCAAATAAAACTAAAATAAAAATTTTAAAATTTAATTAATAACATGTTCCCGCTCATGTGACAGAGTCACATGAGGGGGCATGTTTTATAGCATTTTCAGTTTCTTTATTTTTTTTTAAACTCTTCATCTCCCTGAGGCATGTCTGTGTGCACACTCGCGCGCATGCGTGAAGTTCGCCCTTGTCCCGCTCACCTTCCTCCCCCCTGCCCGCATAGGCAGTGCTGAACGCTGACGCTCGTGTTTCACGTTGGGCGGGCCTTATTTGGCCTGCCAGCATGAAATTGCCTTCCGGCCTTGATCGCGGGCGGGGGTCGGCTTCCCGACTGCCCCCAACTGCCGAACAGCCCGCCAAGGGCAAGATTTTGCCCCTTAATTAACATCCTTTAATTCTATGCTGTTGCAAAGAAAACAGTCAAATCGATCCAAACTTACATCACAGCTAAGTATATCCAGTTCTGCCAACACTCTTACAAACCTGTTCTGTACCTTCTCTAGTGCGATCACAATTTTCCTGTAATGTGGTTAACGAGAAGTGTGGTAACTAGAACTGTACGCAGTACTTGAGCTGCAGCCTATATAGTATTCTAGCACAACCTCCCTGCTCTTCCATTCTATGCTTTTGGCTGATAAAACAAAGTATCCCGTATGCCTTCTTTCCACCCTATCGACCTGTCCTGCTACTTTCAGGGATCTGTGATTCCAAGGTCCCTCAGTTCTTTTAAACTTTTCAGTATCCTACCACTTATTGTGTATTCCTTTGTTCCACTTATCATGCCCAAATGCACCACATCACAATTCTCCAGATTGAATTGCATTTTTATGTCCATCTGACCAGTCCACTGATGCTTTCCTGCACTATACAGCTTTCTTCCTCACTATCAATCATTGTATCATCCTCAAGCTTCCTAATCACGCCCCTTACATTTTAGTCTAAACCATTGAAATCTAATGTGAAAAGCAAGAGACCTAATACTGAGTGCTGTGAGACCTCACTACAAACAGCCTTCCAGTCACAAAACCACCAATCTAAGCATTGAGCAAGTTATTGGTGTCTACAGGTTGTTTGATAGCACGGCTGATGACTCTTTCCATCACTTTTCTGATGTTTGAGAGGAGGATGATAAGTGTAATAATTGGCTGTTGTAGATAGGCCATACCTGGCTAATTATAGCTACACTGGAACAGCTTGACTAGCAGAGTGGTTAGCAGTTAGGTGATGGACAACCATGACAGTATAACAGGAGGAGGGTCCATAAACATACATCATGGCTATGAGAACAAGACAAATTTGGGACCTTTGGAATGATTGGTACACCTTCTGACCTCTGAAGGCCTCTCTACCATCTAAAATCTCAAGTCAGGAGAATGTTAGGACACACTTTTAACATATCATTCAGTATATCCTAATGCACCATACCCGCTAATATACTGTACCATATAACTTGATGTGCTGCACCATGTACTGTAATATGGGGAAGAATTTTCCCCCCGCCGTGGGGGGAAGTGCAGGAGTTTCCCCCCAATCGGAGGCACGCCGCCATTTTACGTGGGTGGGCCAATTAAGGCCTGCCCAGTGTGACATCCACCAGGAAGCGCCATGCGCTCCCTGTGCGGGCGGGGGGGAATCCCTCAGCCGAGAGTGCGCTCTTTCGCGCATGCGCAACCTTAAGGTTGGACGGGCAGGTCCATTAATTAAATCAATTACTTTTTAAATGGCCTCAATAGGCTGTTGACAGGTCGGTGGGCACACAGCTGATTCGGCTGTGCCCCCGCCGACCTGAAAATTGATATGACGTGGGGTGACGTTGGAAGTTCCGCCTGACGTCATCCTGCATAATTTTATGCGTCGGCGAGCGGGCCCTGCCCCCTGCTCACTGGCCTAAAGATCCTGGCCATGGTGTTTCAGCATAATGACTAATACTGAGCATCATATTACATTTTATCATGTAACACAGATTCAGTTATTTTTGCAAGAATGATACCATTCTCCATGTCCCTCAATATATCAGATGGGACTCTTCAGAATATTAATCAACAGCAGCTGATGAGTTGAGATAAGGATGAGGGTATGTGATGTTACACCATCAACTTAATGATTTCCACAAAGAGCTGGATCCTTGGAATGATCACAGCAAACTTCCCTGCTAACAGAAGCATGAAGATTATTGAGCAATTTCTGCCCAATACCTCCCTCATCAGCATTTTCTGTAGAAAATGAAGAAAGTAGATAACTGGGGCAGTAATTAGAGGCAGTAATCACATCAAAGGATAGAGGTAAAAAGAAAGATCATGATCCTGGAAATTTGTGTTTCTAGAATATTCTGTTTGATCTCATCAAAGGTTTCAGATGACACTGTAAACTGTGCCTCCCCTCTTTTGAGTTCAGTGGAAATTCTGCAGTTTTCAAAAGACGACAGTCCTTATGCAGCTATATTTCATCTTATACTAATCGAACTTATGATATAATTTATACCCAAACTGATTAAATTTTGCAAGTTTTTAATAGTCATCCAATCAGAACCATCCTGTCTTTAGCACTTGAGGATGAAGCCCAACAATTACTTGGACAAAAGTGATTCCTGTGTATAAGAGCTACATGTTCAAAAGTGATTTTACACTTCAATTTGAGGAATTGTGCTTCTGTCTCTGCAGGATTTAATTCTATTTTTAATTTGATGGGTTCTTTCTCCCAAAGAAACCTCAGACACAAGCAATGCTTTTACATAGAAAACAATAATTCATTGTAAATACATTGGAAAGTTGATGTCAGAATCTAAGCAATATCTTGGGTTTATGCAGAAATTATAATTACCTAACCAAACAACACCTTATGAACTTCCAAAATGCATAGCCTTTTGGAAATTAAATGCCTATCTTAGATGGACCCTATAATAAAAGTTACCTCCTAATGGTTGGCTCCAGGAGGATACCGAGTATTTGGATGGACACTGTTGCAATGTAGTAAGGCGTTCTCTTGAAGCCAGGGCATCTGCTTCAGAGGCAATCTGAAAGCCTGCATTGAGACATGGAGCCGTGAGATAGCAGACAGTTAGGAAGACTCCAGAAGAGGTGGTGCTGCCTGGACACAAAAAGGAAAGGTTGGGGCAAGTCAAAGTGGACAAAGTAGAACTACAAACAGAGGTGCTGGAGGGTGAAGGCAGTCAGCAGATGGATGCAGACACAAAGAGAAAAGAGAAAGCAGACAGAAACAGAAAGAAGAACACATTGAATTCTTGTGAGGAGAAGAAGCAAATCACTTTGTCCTCCTAATTTCTAAAAGCCCTTTTGAACATGGAACCACACCTCTGCAGTGGTCGCTTGCTAGCAATAGGCTCAACCCACAATGGATTAACACTCCACTAGTTTTCTCTCAATATCCACAACATTAAGTATGGAATCATAGTATCATAGGATCATAAATGCTTACAGAACAGAAGGAAGCTATTTGGTCCATTGATGTCATGCTAGCTGTCTACAAGAGCAATTTAGCTAGTCCCACCACCCACCACGCCCCCCCCACCTCCCCCCCCCCCCCCCCTCCCACCACACTCCCCTCCCACCCTCTCCCCATAGATCTACATTTTTTCCCCCCTCCAGGTGCTTATCCAATTCCATTCTGAAAGCATCAATTGAATTTCCCTCCACCAGGCTCTTAGACAGTGCAATTCAGGTTGTAACCACTCACTGTGTAAAAAGTTATTAATTAAGTCACATTTGATTCTTTTGCCAATCATTTTAAATGGAAATAAAGAAATATTTATGTTGCAGTAGGAGACGATTTGGCCCATCGTGTTCATACGGATGATAAAGAGGAATTCAGCCTAATCCCACTGCCCAGTTCTTGGTCTGTTGACCCATAGGCTACGACAGGTCAATTGCATATCAAAGTATTTTTTGAACAGGATTAGGGTTTCTGCCTTTACCACACTTTCAGGCTGTGAGTTCCAAATCCCCACCAGCCACCGGGTGGAAACATTACTCCTCAGCCTCTAGTCCTTCTACCAATTACTTCAAATCTATGCCTGCTGATTAGAGGCTTCTCTGCTAATGGAAATAGATCCTTCCTTCCTATCCCCTCTACTTAGGCCCCTCATCATTTTATACACCTCAATTAAATTTCTTCTCAGCCTCTGCTGTTCCAAAGAAAACAACCCCAGCCTTCCAAATCTTTCTTCATAGCTAAAATTCTCCATTCTTGGCAACATCTTCGTAAATCTCCTCTGTACCTTCTCTAGTATGATCACATCCTTCCTGTAATGCCCACGTAAAATGGCAGCTCGCAGCCAACCACGGGTGGCGATCAGCTGTGCGCCCGCCCACGCCCGCTCCCGTCCAAACCCCCCGACAGGGAGAAAATTCTCCCCTTAGATCCCATGAGCTTTTAATTTTCTGATCAGTCTGCCATGTGGGACCTTGTCAAATGCCTTGCTAAAATCCATGTAAACTACATCAAACATACTACACCCATCGACATTCCTTGCTACCTCCTCAAAAAATTCCATCAAGTTATGTTAAGCACAGCCTTCCCATTAAAAAATCCATGCTGACTGTCCTTGCTTAATCTGTGCCTGTCTAAATGACAACTTGTAGTGTCTCAGATTTTTTTGAAATAACTTGCTCACCATTGAGTTTAATTATTTGGGCTATCCTTTTGTCTGGTTCTAACAGCTTCCACCCATGAGAAAAGTTTCTCTCTTATCTAGTCTGTCTAGACCTCTGATGATTTTGAACACCTCTATTAAATCTCTCAGCCTTCTCTTCTCTAAGAAGAACAACCCTAACTTTTACAATCTATCCACAAAACGAAGACCTTCATTCCCTGGACTTATCTATTCTTGTAAATCTTTCTGCACCCTCTCTAAAGCATTCATATCTTCCTTAAAGTGTGGTGTCCAGAATTGGACACAATAGTTCCCTTTCAGGCTGAAATAGTGTTTTATATAGGGTCGTCATAACTCCATTGCATTTGTACTCTATGCCTTTATTTACAAAGCCTAGGATACCATATACCTTTTTAACCACTTTCACAACCTGTCCTGCCACCTTCTACATCTTGTGCACATATACCTCTAGCTCTTGCTGTTTCTGCACCCCTTTAGAATTGTGCCCTTGTGTTTATATTGCCTTTCCTCATCCTTCCCACACTGCTGCTCATTAAATTTCATTTGTCACGTGTCTGCCCACTCCACCAGCCTCTCTACATCCTCTTGAAGTCTATCACCACCTTCTCATAGTTCACTACACTTACAAGTTTTATGTCATCTGCAAATTTTGAAACTGTGGCATGTACATCCAAGTCTAAGTTATTAATATATTTAAGGAAAAGCTAGTACCAACTCCTAGTACCTACCCCTGGAGAACCCCATGTTATATCTTCTTCCCATCTGAAAAATAACTGTTCAGCTCTACTTTCTGGTTCCTTTCACACAGCCAACATCGTATCCATGCTGCCACTGTCTCTTTTATTCTATTGGCTTCAACTTTCTGGAAAGTCTATTATGTGGAACTTTTAAAAATGCCTTTTGGAAGTCCACATACACCATATCAGCTGCATTACCCTCATCAACCCTCTCTGTTACATTATTTAAAAAATGAAGTTGGTTAAACACGATTTGCCTTCAACAAATCCATGCTGACTTTCCTTAATTAATCCAAACTTGACCAATGACTGTTAATTTTGTCCCAGATTGTCAATTTCTAAAAGCCATCCCAGGTTAAATGGACTGGCCCGTAGTTGCCAGGTTTATCCAGACACCCTTTTTTGAACAAGGATGTAACATTTGCAATTTTCCAGTCCTCTGGCAACCCCTGTATCTAAGGAATATTGGAAGATTGTGGCCAGTATCTCTACAATTCCCACCCTTATTTCCCTCAGCATCCTCGCATGCATCCCTGGTAACTGATCAACTAAGTACACTCAGCCTTTCCAATACAACCCCTTTACCAATTTTAACTACCTTATCTTTCACTATGCCTTTGGCAGTACCTCCTGCCTTAGTGAAGACAGATGGAAAGTACTCATTTCTTACCTTATCCATGTCCTCTGCCTCCATGAACAGGTGAGTTTTTTTGTTTTTAATCAGCTTGATCCCTCTTCTTGCTACTCTTTTACTATTTATATGCCTATAGGAGACTTTTGAATTGCCTTTCTATATTTAGCCTGGTTCTCACTTCTGTGATCAAACTGACATCTGTCAGTTTTCTTTTCTGGTTCCATCTTTCTCTCTATCTCTGTTGTCGTCTAGGGAGCTCTGCCTTTGGTTGCCCCACTTTTCCCCTTTGTGGGAATATACCTTTCTCCTGCACCACTTCTCCAGCCATGCATTCATCTGTTCTATCCTTCTATTTCCATACCCATTAACATGTGGCACCAGGAGCAATCCGGAGATCACTACCTTTGAGATCTTGTTTATTAATCTCTTTCCTAGCTCCCTAAAATATGCCTGCAGGATCTCATCCTTCATTTTGTCTATGTCGTAGGTCGTAGAGCCATACACTCTACCTGTCACACTCCACTAACGGCCGCATGCCCCCCCTCCTCCCCAAACCCATAATGCTATGTAATCCTTCATCCTTGATCCTGGCATCAGGAAGGCAATGTATCATCCTGGAATCATGTCTATGGCCACAGAAAGACCGTAACTATAGAATCCCCAATTATTTTTAGTTTTGTGATCTTTGTCCTCTCCTCCTCTACAGCTGAGTTACCTGTGGTGCAATAGACTTAGCACTGGATACATTCTGCAGAGGAACTGCCCCCCTCACCCATACTTAGAACTGAATACCTGTTGGAGAATGAAATACATGCAGGGAATCCTGCGCTACCTGCCTTATCCTCCTGACTGTCTGGTGGTCACTCATTCCCTCTCTACCTGCACACTCTTAGGCTACAGGATGGCCATCCCCAGAAACGTAGCTCTCTCCCTCATGAAAACACTGTAGTAATGTCAGCTGCTGCTCAATCTCCAAAACTCACAACTCGAGTTCCTCCTGCTAATGGTACTTCCTGCACATGTGGTTATCCAGGGCACAAGGAGTGTGGGAAGCACAGAGTGATCATAATACTGAGTGCATCATTATTAAGTGCTAAAGTCGGGATTTTGATGCAAGTAGTAATTCAGTGCAGAGGGGGAAAGAAATGCTGCTTTTTATTCTTTTTTTACCTCTTATGACCGGTGTTTTTTTCTTAAGTCTTAAGTTTATTTCTGTTAAGTTAGTCCAATAAATAGAGACATGGCTAGGCACCTCAGTCCTGTGAAACACACTTCTTGTTCTATGTGGGAACTCCTGAAATTGACTTGTTCAAAATGATCTTCATTTGGCTTGGACTTATTTTTGTTGCTATGTGTTGCACAGCCTTTCATAATAATGTGTCCACAATGTAACCAAGTTAAGTTGGCAGGTGTTCAAACAACCTTACAAGCGTCGTTTTTTCTTTAGACACACTGGAGCTGATTAAGTGTCAGAATTTCCTTTATAAGACATAAAATTTCATTACATGTGTGTGAAATGTACACTGAGAAGACATAATTTACTGGCCTAGAAATTCAACCACACAGGGTTGGTTTTCCAGGCACTAACCTGTCTACTAATGTGCAGGCACACATTTCCAGTTGTCACACTGGTGAAGGTAGTTGTGGTGTTGTCAGGAATGCAAGTCAGAAACATTTAAATGGGGTACCAATTCAGTCAAGTTAGGATCCTGCACCTCATAAAACATCCCTACATTTTATATATACATTGTAAATAACGATCAATTTATAACTTGTAACCTGTATTAATTAAGACCAGCTCATGTAATTAAAATTTCCTCAGTTAGTTATGTTTAATTGGGATGTTAGTGATTATTCCCTCAGGTTGGATGAACCTCAGGGGCAGATTTTTCAGTTTGACGTGCGGGGTGCGGGCCCCACTCGTCCGCGCATAAAACGATGCGCGATGACGTTGGGCGAGCGTCCCGACGTCACTACGCACTATCGCGATATTTTGCTGGGCTGGTGTGCAATGAAGTCCAACGCTCGCCCGCCATTAATTAACGGGCTAGTTAAGGCCCTTAATTTGCCAATCAACAGCGAGTTTTAGGCGACATGAGATCTTCAGGTCGGCGCATGGGCGCAACGGGCAGGCGGGTAGGAGACTTTTCTACGAACCTTATCCTTGGGCAGGATAAGAGGGCTCAGTGGGGTTGTCAATCCGCTTTTTGGAGTATTTGTTGCAGAAAGTATTTTAAACTTGCCTGTGTGATCAGCGATAGTTCAGAACGAATTCCAGCAGCTTTTTCTGTACTTTTAACCTTCAGGTCAGCACCCTGCAGTCAGGAATCTTTTGCAGGCCTGTAGCTTTCAGGAAGCCTCCCCTTAGCCTGGGTGTGGGATCTGACATAGCCAATAGAGGCAGCTCCACTGAGGAGGAAGGGAGGGCTAGAAGGAGGAGGAGGCGGAGTGCACATTCAGCCTCCAGGGGAACCACCTTTGGGAGTATAGGTGTAGGCGCAAGGGGCGCAAGGCCAAGAGGTAGTCCAAGGTGGAAGACTCCACTATCCTGCTGCCAGGGTATATAGGTGGTGAAGCAGCTACCTCAATATGTTTGAAGTGCAGTGCCGAAGGAGGCTCCGACTCTCAAGGGAGACAGTGAACTATATCTGCCAGATGATTGGCCCTGAGATCTCCACTAACTGTGTGGGTGGACACCCCATGCCATTGACTCTGAAGGTCACAGCTGCCCTCAACTGTTACGCCTCTGGCTCCTTCCAGGGCTCGGTGGGTGATCTTTGCAGTATCTCCCAATCAGCTGTCCACATTTGTGTCAAGCAGGTCACAGTTCGGGCGTTCATTGGCCTTCATCCACTTCTGCTGGGACTAGGCATGCCACGCACAGCGAGCCAGAGGCTTTGCGGCCATTGCTGGCTTCCCCCACGTCCAGGGTGCAATAGATTGTACACATGTGGCCATCAAGGCGCCAGCAGGTGAGCCCAGTGCCTTCGTCAACAGGAAGGGCTTCCATTCCATGAACGTGCAGATAGTGTGTGATCACAGGATGCTGATACTACAAGTTTGTGCAAGGTACCCAGGCAGCTCCCACAACGCCTACATCCTCAGACACTCCCAGGTGCTGGGGCTCTTCAGTGCTCTGGCTCGGCTGGATGGATGGCTGCTGGGTGACAAGGGCTATCCCTTCAGAAGGTAGCTCATGACGCCTCTCCACCATCCAAGAACAGAAGCTGAGCAGCGGTACAATAGGAGCCACGCCTCCACAAAGGCTGTGGTGGAGAGAGCCATCGATCTTCTCAAGATGCACTTCTGATGCCTGGACTGCTCAGGGGGCGCACTCCAGTACCCTCCAGATCGTGTGTCGGTGATAGTGGTTGCATGCTGCGCTCTACACAATCTTGCGCTGGAAAGGGGGGACGCAGTGGACAATGAAGACGTTGACGCAGTGTTTGTGGCTGCACACGATGAGTCCAGCACTGATTCTGAGGTTGAGGAAGCACAGGGGAATGCTGAGAGGGTAGACACTGACCCTGGACTACACCAAGGAGACAGGGACACCTGGGAGGCTTTAATCCAACAAACCTTCAGCTACCTCCACACAAATGGATCAGCAGGACCAGCCTTGCCTGGCGCATCCATACTTGACACCTATGTGCAAAATCTGCCAGGTCATCAGCAGGAACTAAGGGCCTTGTACATAAATTTGAATGTCCAAACAAACACTCATGACAATTTTCTTAAACAAACACATGCAGAACAAACAAGCCACCCTCAGCCATGGTCACACATCTGACTTTCAATTTTCAAATCAGAAGTTTTCCCAATTATTAAACAATACTGTAATCAAGCAAAAGAAATCCTAAGGACCTAATCTCGGGCCAACACAAAAGCACCAGTGAGAAACCCGTGATGTGCCTAATGTGCCTTATGTTTCTGTTTCCGGGTATTACGTCTTGGTGCTGCCCCATCGCTCGGAGTGGCATCTGAGACAGCCTGCTGACTCTGCTGTCCTGTTGGCCTCGATGACCTTGGCGGTCGTCCTCTGGCCCGTGGAGCCTGTGCTGGGCCCGCCTGGGAGGGAGCTGCCAGTTCCACATCTGCCATCTCCCCAGTCGCCGCAGCCTCACTGGATGATACGGTCACTGGGAGAGGGGCGGAGGAGCTGGTGCCCTCATCCAGAGCACCATGAGAGGAGCTCGCAGATACGACAGGCAGCTGCTGCGCTGACGTGAGGTCGCCTCGGACCTCCCTGCTCACTGTGGATGGATGGGCAACGAGCTGGGAAGCTTGAAGCCCACACCATCTCCCACAGTGGCAGTGACCAGCTGAGCTCATTGCCAATGTGAGGGCTTGCTGGCTTGAGCGCATCCCCAGGAAGTTTTGACCGGTCTCCTGGAGTAGGCTCTCCACAAGAGTCGCCACTCTCTTCATAGAGGACGCATGGCACTCGGACATGTGGCTCATTGTTTCGGCCATCGTCCGCATAGAATCCTCCACCACGGAGACCAAGCAAAGCATAACCTCATGTATTACTCCCAGATGCTCCCGCACACCCGGCTGCATTTCCTGCACCTGCTGCATCGCGGACGACTCCAGAGGCACATCATCAGGCACCGACTGAGCATGTGCCTGGTCCCCTGGAGTCCTCCCACTTCTGGCTCCATGGGCACTCTCTGTCTCTGCCAGCTCCTTCAGCGAATATGAAGTGCTCCCTCCACTGTGCCCCAGGACACTAGCCCACCGAGGTGCTAGTATCTGCGCTGGTGCCTGCCTCACAGAAATGGTGTGACACTGGTGAGATTTGAGGGCCCTCTGGTGTGAGAGGGGGCCTCTGCAGCTCCTCCTGCCGGCCGTGCTCTGATGATGCTGAAATGACCAACAAGGACAGTGGATCAGTTAGCGTGCACACAGTGACATACTTCATCCCTTTCCCCCTGGCTCATTATGTGCTCAACCTTCCAGAACCAATGGACACGAACATTGGTGGGGTGGTAAATAGTGAGGGGAATAGCCTTACATTACAGGAGGATATAGACGGGCTGGTCAGATGGGCTGATGAGTGTCAAATGAAATTTAATGTGGATAAGTGTGAGGTGATGCACTTGGGCAGGGCAAACAAGGCCAGGAATACACAATGAACGGTAGGACCGTGGGAAGTAACAAGGATCAGAGGGACCCTGATGTGCATGTCGACTGGTCCCTTAAGGTAGCGGGACAGGTACATAAGGTGTTTAAGAAGGCATATGGCATACTTGCCTTTATTAGCCGAGGTGTAGAATATAGGAGCAGGGAGGTAATGTTCGAATTGTAGAAAACGCTGCTTAGGCCACAGCTACAGTGCTGCGTGCAGTTCTGAAATGCGCATTATGGGAGGGATGTGATTGCAGTGAAGAGAGTGCAGAGGATGTTTATCAGGATGTTGCGTGGCCTGGAGAGTTTCAGTTATGAGGAGAGATTGCATAGGCTGGGTTTATTTCCCCTGGAGCAGAGGAGATTGAGGGAGACATGATTGAGGTATGTAAACTTATGAGGGGCATAGATAAGGTAGACAGAAAGGAACTTTTCCCCTTGGTGGAGGGATCAGTAACCAGGGGGCATTGATTTAAGGTAAGGGGCAGGAGGATTACAGGGGATGTGATGAGCAACTGTTGCACACAGAGGGCGGTGGGAATCTGGAACTCACTGCCTGAAAGGGTGGTAGATGCAGAAGCCCTCATAACATGTAGTAAGTATTTGGATGCGCAGTTGCAATGCCATGGCATACAAGGCCATGGGCATAGTGCTAGGAAATGGGATTAGAACAGTTAGGTACGCGTTTGACCCATGCATCCTCGATGGGCCAAAGGGCCTTTTTCTGTGCTGCACACCTCTGACTCTATCACTCTGTGACCGAGCAATGTTGCAACAATAACAAATTAAACAATCATCAGTGCTATCGATGTTGGGAGGACATTGCAGACTTCAGTGTTGGCCTCAAACACCTGGCTGTGCCAACCCAGCCTCACCGACACCAGTTGACCTGGGTGCATGCTGCCTCTCCAGCTCAAAGGGCTTCCTATTCGAATCTGCTTAACATGAGGAGGTGAGCCTGGCCGCCTCCATTCCTCACATGCTCTGAGACATTATGAGCATTCTTCTCCTGAGAAAGAAAGAACACCATTCATTGCGGCAAATTGCACATGGACTCTGCACACGCACACCACACCCCAACCACAGTGGGCCATATCAGGCCTCCAGTGCCTCCTCTCCCCACTACTGCTGATCACTCATGCAAAGATAGTACGCCTGCTCCCAACCCCCCCAATGGCCCCTTGGACACATTCTGCGTACATCACTTTAGGAACCACACGGTATTTGCTCCCATAGCAAGGATGCGCAACTATGTGCAGGGTAGGGGGCAGCAGATGGTTCTTTGCCACAACACCTTGCGGCACCCCTTCCACAATCTCATCACCGTGAATAGGACATGTGTTGGAGTTCTGAGTATGCGCCTAGCTGCATCTCCTGCAGGTTGCCCCCAGACTAGTCAGGTGCATCTCAGAGCAACGCATGGTGCAGGGGAGAACTCGTCTCCTCATGAACCACTCAGGCTGATCTAAGCATGGGCACCACCTGCTTACCCACCCAGCGAAGGAAAAATGCCCAACATGATTCAATGTAGTCACGACAGTAAGACTTGGTGGGGGGCCTCAAAAGCTAAGGCTACCGGCTGGGTTAAATGCCCAATGCCAACATGGTACTCACTCTGCCAGAGCGCAACAAATTGTTGAAGCACTTTTAGCACTGGACCCAGATGTGCCACACCACGTCACGGCAGCTGACCACCTCCGCCACCTCCTCCCAGGCAAATTTGGTCATGTGGGGGGGGCCTCCTCCTCCCATCCTGGGGGACCAACACCTCCCGCCATGCTGACACCTTCTCAAGGAGGGCAGCAAGGCATTCATCAGAAAAGCAAGGGGCACATTGGCCCCCTGTTGGCCTACCCTGCAGCCTGCCCTGCTCCTGTGGCAGACCCTGCAGCCTGGCCTGCTCCTCTGCCCTTATCTCCAGCCTGGCCTGCTCAGTGGACCCCCTGTGGTGTGACCTCAAATTGGCCATTGTTAGCAGCCTACAGGAGGCTGCCAGGCCTTCCTTTTAAACAGACGGCCGGGTCGCCATTGGACCTGGTGGTCTGTGCACGCCCGCCACTGTCCGCCCACTCCCGCTATCCACGGGAGTTGGGAAATATGCTGGGTGGGCCTTAATTAGCCCGCCCGCATAAAATGGCAGTGCGGACCCAATCATGGGCAGTGATCGGGTCCGCGCCTGCCCGCGCCAGCTCTCTGCCCCTCCCCCCGCCCCATAATGGAAAGTTCTGCCCCAGGTGCAGTCAGAAGAGGTAAACAGTTTATTTAAGGTAAAATAAATGTCTCAGCAGGTTACAGATATGTATTGTTATTAAAACATGGACCTTATGCTCAGGATCTTGTTTTCTACATTCCTGTTTCAAACTCACAGACCCAATGGAATAGAAGGTACACTACCTCACCACCTGAAGATGTAGGTAATAGACAATGTTTAAACTATCCATCAAGGAGTCATCTTGACAAGAATTTCAAGCCCATTAAAATGAGACGAAGAACAGTTCAATCTAAAACAGCTATTGGTAAGATCCAGATTTATGATCAAGAACACTAGGTTATTATTTTTGAGTATCACTGGAAAGAGAGACATGCTGCTGAAGCTTTTCATCTTGCACTCATCAGGACAGATGCAAGAATGCCAAATTTCAAAGAGAGCAATCATTTATACTGCAAGAGAAAAGGATATTGATTGGTTGGCAAGTCGATTCTGATTGGCCGAGGTGTTGCCATGAAGAATGTACCAGGGAGCTATTGTCTCCTATGCTTGTGTTTAATTCCAAAAAGGCACAATGCCTGGATATGTTCCTTTTCACTCTGCAGCAAAGACAGAGAGTCCTGAAGGCTGTGTGCCTACCTGCTGCCAAATTTAAGGACATATCTTCTGGAGAGTAACTTGGAGTGGGAGGGGAAGGATCGCGTTGTCGTGATCCATGTAGTTACCAACGACATAGGTAGGACTAGGAAAGAGGTTCTGCTGAGGGACTACGAGCAGCTCAGGGCAAAATTAAAAAGCAGAACCACAAAGGCAATAACCTCCGGATTACTACCTGAGTCATGTGCAAATTAGTGTAGGGTAATTAAGATTAGAGAGGTAAATGCATGGCTCAAAAATTGGTGTGGGGAAATGGGTTCCGATTCATGGGGCACTGGCACCAGTGCTGGGGAGGGAGAGAGCTGTTCTGTTGGGATGGGCTTCATTTGAACCATGCTGGGACCAGTGTCTTGGCAAATCGTATAACTAGGGTTGCAGGTCGGACTTTAAACTAATTAGTTGGGTGGGGGGGTGGCGGGGGAGAGTTCAATTGAAGGGAAGTTTACAAAATCAAAAAGAAACAAGAGAGCAGAGGTGCAGGGTAGTGGAGGCGGATGATAACCAAAATGTGACAGGAAGGGGCAGAAAATATAAGCAGAAGAGTGCAGCAGAAATCAGAACCAGAATGAGTAATAATGGTAAAAAGTCAAAGTTTAAGGCTCTTTTTCTGAATGCACGCAGCATTTATAACAAGATGGATGTGTTGATGGCACAAATAGAAATAAATGAATATAACTTGATAGCTATTACAGAGACATGGTTGCAGTGTGACCAAGACAGAACTCAGTATTCAAGGTTATTTGGCATTTAGGAAAAATAGGCAAAAAGAAAGAGGAGTTGGGGTAGCTTTTTTAATAAAGGAAGGTATCAGTGCAGCGGTGAGTACTGTTATGACCGATGCAGTTGGTAAAGCAGAGTTATTTAAAAATCCCAGAGGGAAACTTTAAACAACTGTCATAACCTATAATTTTAAGTGTTATGTTTGAGATGTGACTCTAAATTCAGGAATCAGACCACTAGTTCTCGAGGTTTTCCATTAAACTAAATGAAACATTTTATTAATTTACACAGGTTAAAATATATATATACACATGGCTTCAATTTACTACTTTCATATCTTTTAACAAAATCCCAAACTAATCTCCATTAAGGCAACAGCAACGCATAGACTTAACCAAACACCAGGCAAAGCATTTTCACCTTCCGAATTCAAAATGAGGTTCTTTTAACTTTGGCTCCCGTGGAGACAGTTGGAGGTTTACAGCTGCCTCTGCTCTGTACACCCGAAAACTGCTGAAGTTATACCTACCACCACGCATTGACTGTAAATTCTCATTGTATCACCAACTTCTGAACTATACCTCTCTAACAATAAAACCCCTTTCATAGTACCAATTTTATTGGTAATATAAACATATTGCTTGGTATCTGCTAGAAAGGTATCAGTTTTCGCCCCACTTCTTGAATGCTCGATTCAAAAAATGCAAATGCATTTCTCTCTTACATCTCAAAACTAGTACACACCAAAGCACCCAGACTAGTTGGCTTTAATTCAATTAAGACACACCCACAGACTAAACCTCTATTTTAAAAGAAAAATATTTTCCAAAATAAAATATACATTAATAGCTTCATGACAGTAGTGATATAGCTGCAATAGATCGTGATGTAGAATCAGTTTGAGTGGAAATAAGGAGTAGCAAGGGGAAGAAGTCACGGGTGGGAGTCATCTATAGGCTCCCGAAGAGCTGCCTCACTGTAGGGCAAAGTATAAATCAGGAGATAATGGAGGCATGTAAGAAGGGGCACTACAATTTTCATTGGTGATTTTAATCTGCATATTGACTGGACAAATCAGATTTGCAGTGGTAACATGGAAGATGAATTTGTTGAATGCATCAGGGATTGTTTCTTAGAGCAATACGTTGCAGAACCTAACTGGGAACAGGCTATTTTAGCTTTAGTAATGTGTAAAGATGTGGGATTAATAAGACATGTCTTAGTTAAGGATCCTCTAGGGGGTAACGATCACAACATGGTAGAATTTCAAATTCAGTTTAAGGGGGAGCAACCCGGGTCTCAAACCAGTGTCCTCAACTTAAATAAGGGTAATTACAGAGGTGTAAAGAAAGAGTTTTCTAAAGCGGGCTGGGAAAATAAATTAAGGGGAAGGTCAGTGGATGAGCAGTGGCAGAAATTTAAACAGATATTTCATAACACTCAGCAAAAAATTATCGATGAGAACGATGAGCCACCTGTGGTTAGCAAAGGTGGTCGAGGAGAGTGTCCAATCCAAAACTAAGGCATATAAAGTGGTGAAAACTAGTGGTAGGCCAGAGGAGTGGGAATTTTTTAGGAACCAGCAGCAGGAGACTAAAAAGCTAATAAAGGGGGAGAAAATTGATTATGAAAGTAAATTGACAAGAAATATAAGAACAAACAGCAAGAGTTTCTATGGGTTTATGAAAAGAAAGAGAGTGACTAAAGTGAGCATGGGAGCCTTGGAGGATGCAACTGGAGAATTGATAACAGGGAACAGGGAAATGGCAGCTACTTTAAACAAATATTTTGCATCAGTCTTCATGGTGGAGGACATTATAAACATTCCAAAGATATCAGATAAGCAAGGAGCTAATGGGAGGAAAGATCTTGTAACAGCCTCTATCATGAGGGACAAAATATTTGACAACCTAATGGGACTAAAGGCAGACAAGTCCCCAGGACCTGATGGTCTGCAGTCAAGGGTTTTAAAGGATGCGGCTGCAGAGATAGTGGAAGCAATGGTCGTAATATTCCAGAACTTACTGGACTCTGGGAGGGTCCCAGCAGATTAGAAAACTGCTAATGTGATGCCCCTGTTCAAGAAGGGAGGGAGACAAAAAGCAGGAAATTATAGGCCAGTCAGCCTAACATCTGTCATTGGGAAAATGCTAGAGTCCATTATTAAGGGAGAAATAGCAGGACATTTAGAAAAGCTTAATGCAATCAAACAGAGTCAACATGGTTTTGTGAAAGGGAAGTCATGTTTGACAAATTTACTAGAGTTCTTTGATGATATAACAAGCAGAGTTGATAAAGGGGAGCCAGTAGATGTAGGTATTTGGATTTCCAGAAGGCATTCGATAAGGTGCCACATAGAAGGTTATTGCACAAGATAGGAGTTCACAGTGCTGGGGGTAATGTAGTAGAATGTATTGAGGATTGGTTAACACACAGAAGACAGAGAGTTGAGATTAATGGGTCATTTTCAGGTTGGAAAGACGCAACCAGTGGAGTGCCACAAAAATCAGTCCCAGGGCCTCAATTATTTACTATCCATATTAATGACTTGGAGGAAAGGGCAGAGTGCAATGTAGCCAAATTTGCTGATGATACAAAAATAGGTGGGAATGAGGACATAAGGAATCTACAAGGGGATATAGATAGGTTGAGTGAGTGGGCAAAAACTTGGCAGATGGAGTTTAATTTAGGAAAGTGTGAGGTTATGCACTTTGGTAGGAAGAATCAAAATGCAGACTATTATTTAAATGGAGAGAGACTCCTAAGAAGTGCAGCACAGAGGGATCTGGGTGTTCTTGTGCATGAAACACAAAAATATTAGCATTCAGGTGCAGCACGTAATTAAGAAGGCAAATAGAATTTTGGCCTGTATTGCCAGGAGGTTGGAGTTTAAAACTAGGGGAATCTTGTTACAACTGTACAGGGTATTGGTGAGGCTACACCTGGAGTACTGTGTACAGTTTTGGTCCCCGTATTTAAGAAAGGATATACTGGCATTTGAGGCAGATCAAAAGAGATTCATTAGGCTGATTCCTGGGATGAAGGGGTTGACTTATCAAGAATGGCTAAACAGGTTAGGCTTTTATTCATTAGAGTTTAGATGAATGAAGGGTGATTGTATTGAAATGTACAAGATCCTGACGGGGCTTGACAGGGTAGATGTTGAGAAGATGTTTCAACTAGTGGGGAAATCTTGAACTAGGGGACATAATTACAGAATAATAGGGCACTCATTTAAACTGAGATGCAAAGGAATTTCTTCTCTTAGAAGGCAGTGAATGTCTGAAATTCTCTACCCTAGAGAGTTGTGGAGGCTAGATCACTGAAAGTATTTAAAGAGGGGGTAGTTAGATTTTTGAAATATCGGGGAGTGGAGGGCTATGTGGAGCTGGCACAAAAGAGGAGTTGATCTGGGGGAGATCAACCATGATCTTATTGAATGGCGAGGCAGTGTTGAGGGGCCGAATGGCCTACTCCTGCTCCTATTTCTTATGTTCTTGCCTGCAGAGTACAGGTCCCTATGTATGAATGTATGTAGCTTCTAGCAAGTGTTCGGTGAGCCAAAATTGAAGGACTTGAGTTCACCTTGAAGATGGAAACTTGCTTTCATTTAAACAGGTTAATTTCTCATACGATAATTTAGTTAATGCTCAACATTGCCCTATAAAAAAAAATCAGGCTTAGCCTACCTTCTTTAATTATTCAATGCTGCCCTGTTATTTAGAATAGCATGTTTTGAGTAAATGCTTTCATTCTTAAGAATATCCTGTATCCTAACATTTCAATCATAGTCAAAGAAAATCTTGATATATACAGCAATTCTGAAGTAATGGTATCAAAACTTCCTGTTAGAATGCTCTTTTACTAGGCTATATATATGCTTGTGTATGTATGTAAAATTAAACATTTGTCCTTTAGGCAGCAGTTTCCTCATTTTGCACCTAATTGCTCACCATATCATTCACCGAATGTGACAGGCTTGGATAAAGGACAGGCATTGCTTTTTCCTGTAGAACGTTGTGTTTTTAAGCCATTCCACATTCATGGCTCTACCATCACAGATAGAGTGGCAAGTGGTTTGTTGTGCTGGCAACTGTATAACATGCACCATATTACAGTGATGGTGAGGAGGGGAAAGGTGACAGGAAAATCTCTGTCTCAGTAATGGTACAGCTCTCCTTTCCTCACCGTCCAAAGCTCAAAATCCTCCTTCTGGTGAAGCAGCGATTTACATGCACTTCTTTCAAATTAGTCCGCTATATTCACTGCCCGCAAGCATGACAAGTGACCTGTCATTTTAATTCTCCACCTTGCTCTCACACTGATATTTCTGTCCTTGGCCTGCTGCACTGTTCCAGTGAAGCTCAACGTAAGCTTGAGGGACAGCACTTCATCTTTCAATTAGGTACTTTATGGCCTCTGGACTCAACATTGAGTTCAACAATTTCTGACTGTAAACTCTGTCCTCCTATTTTGTTTTCATTTCTTTGAGCACTTCGGTTTTTCTCTAATTTTTCTCTGAATTTCGCTTTCAGTCAGCAGCACACATTTTGTTTCTTTGTTTATTTTGTTGCCCCATCATCATTTCCTTTGGCCCTGTAAGATTGAGCTTCTGCCATTCAATCTCTCCTGTCTTTCACCCTATTGCAGTCCTTCCTTTTGTCCTTGCCCCACCCAATCCTTGCTCAAAATTTCTTATATCTTCTTAAATCACCAGGGCCAAATGGATTGTATCCCAGGTTGTTAAAGGCAGCCAGGGGAGGGGAATAGCCGATGCTCTGGGGAACATTTTCCAATCCTCATTGGATACAGGTGAGGTCCCAGCGGTCTATGAACACTATACCAATATTTAAAAAGGGCGCGAGGGATAAGCCAGAAAATTATAGGCCAGTCAGTCTGCCTTCAGTGGTGGGCAAATTATTAGAATCAATTCTGACAGGATAAACTGTCACTTAGGAAGGCACAGATTGATCTGGGACAGTCATCATGGTTTTGTTAGGGGGAGATTGTGTCTTTCTAACTTAATAGAATTGTTTGAGGAAGTAACAATGAGGATTGATGAGGGTAGTGCAGTGGATGTTGTCTACATGGATTTCAGTAGGCATTTGACAAGGTCCCACATGGAAGACTAGTCAGAAAAGTGAGATCCCATGGGATACAGGGGAAGGTGGTGAGTCAGATCCAAAATTGGCTCAGCGACAGGAAACAAAGGGTAATGATCGATGGATGTTTTTGCGAGTGGAAGCAGTTTCCAGTGTATTCCACATGGCTCTGGGGCCCTTGCTGTTTGTCCTTTATATTATTGATTTGGACTTAAAAGTGGGAGGCATGATAGCAAAATTTGCAGATGACAGAAAAATTGGCCTCATAGTTGATAGTGAAGAGGATAGCTTTTGTCTCCAGAATGATATCAATGCTTTGGTTGAGTGGGAGGAAAAGTGGCAAATGGAATTCAATCCAGGGAAGTGTGAGGTAATGAATTTGGGGAGGGCAAACAAAGCAGGAGAATACTCGATAAATGGGAGGTCATTGAGAGGGCTCAAGGAAGTGAGAGACCTTGGAGTTCCTGTCCACAGGTTCCTGGAGGTGGCAGGACAGGTGGATAAGGTGGTAAAGAAAGCATATGGAATGCTTTCCTTTATTGGATGAGGTATTGAATACAAAAGCAGGGATTTAATGATAGAACTGTATAAAATGCTGACCACAGCTGGAATTTTGTGTACAGTTCTGGTCACCACATTACAGGAAGGACATAATTGCTCTGGAGAGAGTACAGAGGAGATTTACAGAAATGTTGCCAGGACTTGAAAATTGCAGCTATGAAGAAAGAATGGATAGGCTAGAGGTGTTTTCCTTAGAACAGAGGAAGCTGAGGGATGACCTAATTGAAGTGTACAAAATTATGAAGAGCCTAGATAGGGTAGACAGGAAAGACTTGTTTCCCCAAGCTGAGGGGTCAATAACCAGGAGGCATAGATTTAAGGTGATTTGTAGAACGATTAGAACGGAGATGAAGAAAATCTTTTTCACCCAGAGGGTGGTGGGCATCTGAAATTCACTGCATAAATTGGTGGCTGAGGCTGAAACGCTCAACTCACTTGAAAGGTTTCTGGATCTGCATCTGAAGTGCTGTAACCTGCAAGGCTACAGGCCAGGTGCTAAATGAGCAGCTAAGTTACTTTTTCTCTTTTAATGGCAGTGCGGACTCAATGGGCCGAATAGCCTCTTTCTGATCATAACTTTGCTATAGTTCTAAAGTTCTATCTCTAACTTTTCCCAGTTCAGATGAAAGATCATTGACCTGAAACGTAAACTGTTTCTCTCTCCATAGATGCTGCCTGACCTACTGCATATTTCCAGCATTTTTTTGTTTTTATTTAAGTCTCTAATGTCAAAACGCAGCATGAATGAGGACACATGTTCAGTAACAGCATCAAGGTCATGTATGTTAAAGATATATTGTAGCAAGCACACACATGTATATATATATTATATATACATATATACACACACAAATACTCTCACACACATAGACACACATATATGCACACTCACACAAACATGCACATGCATGTGCTCTCACATGTATATAAATATACATACATACACACACACACACACCGATATGCACGTGCTCATATGAACACAGCTACACACACACAGAACCATGGAATGAACTGAAATTCACAGTTAGAAAGATATTTTTTGATGCTTTTTAAAATTTTCAATGCCATTTTGTTACAAACTCCTGCTTGAAACAACAAATTAAAGTTAATTGCAAAATGAAACCTATTCATGGGCAGTCATACAAAAACTATTGAATTATTCTGTGAAATTGCAAATAAGTCGACACTTGTCATAAATTAGCATTCCTACACAGTCAAATTAAGGTGATATACTAATATCATGCACTGTCTTTCCTTTATAATATCAAAAAATAATTTTGAGTTGATAAACAACTGATGTAAAGGTGAAATGACTGAAATGTGCAATTGATACTAAATCATCATCCAAATAAGTTCCTGAAAGTGTTACAGAGAGGAAACTATCTTTATAAGAAACTGGAATTTTGATTGATTGATTAATTTTAATGTGAAAATGTATTACATTATTGTATACGAAAGCCTGGACATCCCAAAGTGCTTCACAGCCAATTAAGTAGTTTGGAAGTGCAGTCACTGCTGTATTTAAAGCAAACCTGGCAGTTAATTTGAGCATGAGGTCCCATGGATTGCACGAGATACGTGACTGTTTTTGAAAGTGTTATTTGTTAAAGGAAAAAATGTTGTCAGGGCCCTCGGGGCTCTTCTTCATATGCTGCCATGAGATGTTTCACATCCACCGGATCTCAATTTAACATCTCATTCAAAAGAAGACATACTTGACAGAGCAGCACTCTCTCACAACTGCACTAATGGCCAGAGTTTTCCAGCTCCCCCACAGCGGGGCTGGCAAGCTGTTTTCATTTCCGTTCACATGGTGCCGGAAGACCCCATCGGCATGAGAGGCTGGAAAATTCCGGCCAATGTGCTAACCTGGATTATATCTTGGAATCCCTGCACTATAGCATAAATCTGAAACTTTTTGAAGCCTGAATACTAACAGAGAGCCAAGGCTAACATTTGAAATGAGACAATGACACATAAAGGGTTGCAACTGGACTGTTAAGGGAGACTCACCCCATATTTCTGCGGGACGATATCATTAATGCAATGGATTAATTTGCCCCATATGGAACAGTGTGGAGGGAGGAAGCCTCTATTTAAAAGTGATTAAATTTACATTTCTTTCCACTTTATACACTTTTGACAACTTATGGAACTGCATTTGGGGCTCCAGTGCACTGAGTTTGGTAGCAAGCACCATCAACAGCATGATATTGTTGCCCATGGTGCTGGGTGGCACATGTTGTATATTGCTAAGTCTTATCATTCCACTGCCCAGTGGGTAGGTTTTCAACTACACCTTGTAATGACAGGAAAGATGTGCCTAAGGAGATTGTAGTCCAGCAGGGAGACATTGACGAAGATCGGAGTACATCAAACAACACCTGCAAACAATTGCCAAAATCAGCATGGGCCTCAATTTACTTTGCCTTTGGCTGCATCCAGGCTCAGACTGGGGATATTGGTAGAGAGGGTCAGTTAGTTTGCTATCGAGGTGGTTGCAGATGTATTATTCCGCAGGGCCAAACATTTAATCTCTTTTGTTATTGACCAACAGTAGCAACATGTGATGCACCACAGTTCTACAAAGTTTGTCTCACTTAGCCAGAGCCGAGAGTCACTGCCTGTGTTCGTGTTACTGTTTGGACTGCCAAGACACAATGATTACCTCTATATGTCTGGAAATAGAATGTTCAGTCTTAGTGTGCACATAGTATGTGCTCACCTGTATGGGATCACAGGAACAATCGGGTTCCTGGATGTTCTCATAACCAAGAAATCATCCATGCCACCTTTATTTGAAAGGTGAAAGAATGGCACCATGTAACCAAGGCAAATTTCTTGCCACCCATGTGCCACTCATGAACAGAAGCAGAATGCTGATGTATTGATGTTCATGGTATAATCACAATTAAAGTAAGAAAGAAGAAAGATTGCATTTATCGAGCACCTTTCACAATATTAGAATGTTTCAAAGCACTCTATCAATAAAGTACTTTTGCAGTGTGTTCACTGTTTTAAGCTCGAAATTGTGACAGCCAATTCACAAACTCTGACAAACAGCAATGCAAAGATGATCTGATAATCTGTTTCTTCAGCGATGTTACTTGTGGTATAAATATTGACCAGTACTGGGGAGAACTTCTCTGCTCTAATTATTCTCAAACAAACCACTGGTATCTTGATGCAGCAAGAAAAAGAACAACAAACTTTATTTCTGTAACACCTTTAATGTGAAGGCAAACCTAATGGGGAGAATTTTCTCCCCGTTGTGGGGGGGAGCTGAGCGGGAGCAGGCGCGGGTGCGCAGCCAACCGCTACCCGCGATCGGCTGTGCACCACCATTTTATGTTGCCGGGCCAATTAAAGCCTGCCCAGCGTGAGGCGCTCCCTGTGCAGGCGGGGGAGGAGGCTGAGCCGGGGCCTGCGCTCTTTCATGCATGTGCTCAAAGGACCACAGAAATCTCCCTGAGGCACAGATCTGCCTCAGGGAGATTAGTTTCATGACGAAAAATTTAAATAAAGAAAAAAAATAATAATTCAGACATGCCCCCTCATGTGACAGTGTCACATGAGCTGTGACAGTGTCACATGAGCTGTGACATGTTAATGAATTTTAATTTGAAAATTTATTTGATTTATAAATCGTTCATGAAACCTCATCCCGCCCGTGGATGAGGTTTCATGATAAATGCGAAGGCCGCCTGGGCTCTTCGGCTGCCCACCAAACTTAAAGTTGGGCGGGCAGCTATGTTAATTAGTTAAATTGCTATTTAAATGGCCTTAACAGGCCTTTGACAGTTCGGCGGGTGCGCAGCCGATTCCGGTGCGCGTCCACCGAACTGAAGATCTGAGTGACGCACGGTGACGTCAGGACGCACGCCTGATGTAACTGCATGTCATTTTACGTGTCGGTGAGCGGGGTCCGCCCCCGCATGCTGACACAAAGATTCTGGCCAATGTGTTTCACACTGGCTGTCAGACCTCACCAACAATATTCTGGTTTTCTACTGGGTCAGACAAACCTGGGCTGTGCCATTCAAGCACATTAGCTTTTTAAAAGCACCATCCAATTAGCCCCACTCGCCTCCTCTTATAGCATCGCCCCGTAAACCTTTCCTCTTTAAACGCATATTCAATTCCTTTTTGAAAGTTATTGTTAAATCTGCTTCCACCACTCTTCAGGTCATGCATTTCTGATCATAACAACTCGCTGTGTAAAGAAATATGCACCTACCCAGAAGGAAAATCAGTTCGGACCAGTACTCTTATTTCTCAGTTTTTACTGGTGTTCCATTTTAAGGTATACAAGACCAGTTTGGACCAATATTCTTACTTCCCAGTTTTTACTGTTTTTCCCTTCTGGGTAATCTCCCCCAACCTTCCATAAACCCCCCTCCCCTGATTCTTTTGCCAAATATCTTACCTCTGTATTCTCTAGTTATCAACCCACATTCACCAGAGGAAACAGTTTCTCTTTATTTACTCTACATTAACCCCTCATAATCTAGAATAATCCTATTAAATTTTCCTTAACCTTCTTTGCTTTCTGTGCACAATCCCAACTTTCCTATTTTCTCCACCTTACGAAATCCATCATTGCCATAATCTAAATTCTAACTGTAGTCAGAATACATAAGAAAAGATATAAAACACCATCTTATGTCACTTGGCACTGCATGCCACTCAATCACCTCCCCCTTCCTAACAAAAAAAAACCCTCTAAACTTCCAAAACTACAGAATAACAACAAGGATCTCATTAAATCATTAATTGGATATTTGAACAGTTCTTATAAGAAGCCGGCACAGCTACAATGGGCCGAATTGAATTCCTTCTGGGCCTGCAGTATTCTATAATTCAGATACCCACATAGCAGTAAGCTGTGTTTTACATGACTTTCTCAACATTTCAGATACCTCCAAACCAGTTGTCTAAATTGTTCTCTACTTTTCCTCTGGAACCTCCCTTGCCGAATCCACTATGATGAGGAAGCAGACCAGTGGTGACTGTTCCAGTCAACAACACATCAGGTGTTGCTTTGCTTGGGAAAACATGATAATTAGAGCAACAATCAACAAGGGAACAACCGAAGGTCATTTAATCTCAGCCCAGATCTCCAGGGAGAGCCTGAATGTCATTCCATGGCTACAAAAATATAATTCACAGTGTTGTACCACACCACAGTGAGCTGCAGGCTATTAATATGTACTGCTTGCAAAATTTGAAGTGATTTCCCCTGCCTTTGTAGACATTTTTTAACCTACCATCAACCGATCATTTTAGTGTGGTTAAAAAAGGCCAAGCTAGCACTTCTATATTACCAGATTGTATTTATTAACTGGCGGCCAAACCCTAGGCACTGCTTCAGTGTCCTGCACACACACACTCCTCCAAGGTTGAGGAGCAGCATTCATCCTATGTCCGCCAGCCGCTGTGCATGATGCAGGCTGCGAGCCAAGGAGAAACACTGAATAGCTGGATGTCTCACCGTTCCAAAATACAGCAGGTCATGTAACCTTTGCTGGCACCCATATTTAGAACCCCTCGAGGCACTGACCACCTCAGCAATTTGGAGCCATGCCCCCTTGGTGAGAGTTGGGAACTGATTATGGCCCACTGGGTAAAGCTGGTCCCTCCTGTCATGGACCATCTGCACAAGTAGACCGAGTTCCTGGTCAGAGAAGCGTGAAGCTGAAGAACCCTGGCTATCCTGGCTGCTGGATTGCTGTGACATTCTGGCATTGGAGTAGATGATGTACATGGGTGAGTATGTGTGCTCACCTTGTGTGGGGTGCATTATTAGCATGGCATGATTACATGACAGCAAGGGGCTGGTGAGTTATGGTTTGAATACCAATAATGGGTTCACTGTAGGCTTGGTGGCCTCACTGTTGCCATGTGAATGTCAGTGTGACAGGGATTGATACTGTGCAGAAAAGGTCTAGGGTTCCAGAGCTCCTTGAAGGGCACAATTGCATTGGGATGATGTGAGGCTAGGATTAGCCAGGGGAATGCTCAGTTGTAGCTCTTCCCTGTTGAAATTGTAAGGATAGGGGTACTCTGAAGCTGAGTAGAGCTGCGAGGTGATTGTGGGAATCCACCCTTGAGCTGGGATGATGGGCTCAATTGCAGCATTGTGCTGCTGCAGCTGCGCTGCCACTTGGGGGAGAATGCGGAGACAGGTTGGACCAGCAGTCACTGCTGTTTGAGGTAGCAGAGCGGGAATTCAGGGGCAGCTGCATGGGTTGCAAGTTTACTGAGGGTTCCTACATCTGGGCCAACTATAGCAGGGATGTCAAGCTATTGGCCAGCAATGACATCAACAAAGACATTTACTACTCACAGTTCAAAGGTGAGACAGTCCTTCCAAATAGATGTGACAGTTTCACTGCAGACCCTGAAACTCTTGCAGAAAAATGATGTAAGTAGAGGTGGACAATTTATTGGAGGCCCCCCTCCAATTGGGCCACTATTTCCACTTCACTGCTGAGCTAGGAGGCAGCAGGCCCAACTCCACTCTGACCCCACCATCCTGGATGAAAATCCTGCCTGTTGGCACTGCCGAGACTGAGGTGGAATCACAACATCTGGAAAATGCCTGACTCCTGAATCCTGCCCCCATGATAAAAATCAGGCTCCTGGTGTTTTGGACGCCTTTCAAAGTGAAGCTGGCCACATTGTCAGTTTTTTTGAGACAATCAGCTGAACAACCCCACTTTGGGGCAAAGACATTCAAAATTGTCCTCTTTGGTATTCAGCTGTAGAACTGTAACTTGTGAGCTTTGATAATCTCAGTGCTTGACTGAGCTGAAACAATTTTAGCAGCACTGATGAAGATCACAATAATGGCCTGGATTTGCATAGTAATGATAGAGAAAGTGCCAGAATTCACTAACATTAATTCTTTGAAACTGTCAGCAGCTTCTGGAGTCCTCACATGTGCAATTAAACGCATAAATATATAAACTGCTGTCAGTGATTCTCTGCTTCTCCATAAGGTGCGCTGTGAAGACCCAAGACTGCAATTAAGTAAAAAGATCAGCAAACTGATGAGGACTTGCCCTCTTGCACTATACTCTCACTGTTAAAGCCCTTGAAAAAGGTACACCTTGGGGAATGAGGAGTAACTAGGTTTTTATTTCATAATTACTGCTAAGCAGTCTCTCCAGCCCTGAAAAGCTAATTTTATATTTGCAGAGTGTCAAATTTCTTCACTATGATAACACATTTAATATATTTTTAAAGTTTTTTTTCACAAGTTTATTTATGACACCTCAGCTTCTACCTCAATCCCATATATATGTTCTAATCAATTGCTTTGCTCTATGTAACATTTAATTAAAAGTGAAGGATAATTGGTGCAGTTCACTTCCTGGTTTGCTGTCTGTGAGGATTCGTCAATGTAGTTTGCTGTTCAGCCCTGCTTGATGATATCTCTGTTGCTGTACATGCAGAGATCCCTCTTACCTGTTGGGCAACAGAGGCTGTTAAATATTTGTAGGCAGTGTTGTTGGAGGCTGCTGGTCGTGAAATACAGACTAATGACTCTGTAATCTTTTATAATATTGGAAGATCCGTTATATTGGAAAATCATGTCCGTCTTCACCCAAGAGAATGAGGATGAAGGTATGGAACTCAGGGAGAGAGACTGCGAGGTTCTTGAGCAAATTGATATAGGGAGTGACAAGGTATTAGAGGTGTTGGCAGACTTAAAAGTGGACAAATCTCCAGGTCCG
Source organism: Cetorhinus maximus (assembly GCF_964194155.1). Lineage (NCBI taxonomy): Eukaryota > Metazoa > Chordata > Chondrichthyes > Lamniformes > Cetorhinidae > Cetorhinus > Cetorhinus maximus. The sequence goes on along the minus strand of NC_135880.1, from coordinate 145,900,055 downwards.
GATGATTTGTGTCCCAGATTGCTGAGGTAGGCAAGGGAGGAGATCGCAGGGGCTCTGACCCAAATTTTTAATTCCTCTCTGGCCACGGGGGAAGTGCCAGAGGACTGGAGAACAGCTAATGTGGTTCCGCTATTTAAGAAGGGTTGTAGAGATAAGCCATGGAACTACAGACCAGTGAGTCTCACGTCAGTGATAGGGAAACTATTGGAGAAAATTCTGAAGGAGAGAATCTATTTCCACTTGGAGAGGCAAGGTTTGATCAGGGATAGTCAGCATAGCTTTGTAAGAGGGAGGTCATGCCTAACAAATTTGATTGAATTTTTTGAGGAAGCGACCAGGTGTGTAGATGAGGGTAATGTAGTTGATGCAGTTTATGTGGATTTCAGCAGAGCCTTTGACGAGGTCCCACACAGGAGACTTATAAAGAAGGCAAATGCACATGGGATACAGGGTAATTTGATAAGGTGGATTCAAAGCTGGCTTAGTTGTAGGAGACAGAGGGTGAAGACAGAAGGATGCTTTAGTGACTGGAAGCCAGTGTCCAGTGGCATACCACAGGAATCTGTGCTGGGTCCCCTATTATTCATCATTTATATAAATGACATAGATGACTATGTGAGGGGTAGGATTCGTAAGTTTGCGGATGACACAAAGATTGGCCAGGTGGTTAACAGTGAGATTGAGTGCCTTGGGCTACAGGAAGATATAGATGGGATGGTCAAATGGGCAGATAAGTGGCAGATGGAATTTAACCCTGAAAAGTGTGAGGTGATACACTTTGGAAGGAGTAATTTGACAAGGAAGTATTCAATGAACGGCATGACACTAGGAAGTTCTGAGGAACAAAGGGACCTTGGCGTGTGTGTCCATAGATCTCTGAAGACGAGGGGCATGTTAGTGGGGTGGTGAAAAAGGCATATGGGACACTTGCCTTTATCAATCGAGGCATAGATTACAAAAGTAGGGAGGTCATGTTGGAGTTGTATAGAACCTTGGTGAGGCCACAGCTGGAGTACTGTGTGCAGTTCTGGTCGGCACATTATAGGAAGGATGTGATTGCACTGGAGGGGGTGCAGAGGGGATTCACCAGGATGTTGCCTGGGATGAAACATTTAAGTTATGAAGAGAGGTTGGATAGACTTGGGTTGTTTTCGTTGGAGCAGAGAAGACTGAGGGGCGACCTGATCGAGGTGTACAAGATTATGAGGAGCATGGACAGGGTGGATAGGGAGCAGCTGTTCCCCTTAGTTGAAGAGTCAGTCACGAGGGGATACAAGTTCAAGGTGAGGGGCAGAAGGTTTAGAGGGGAATGTAAGGAAAAAATTTTTACCCAGAGGGTGGTGACGGTCTGGAGGGTGGTGGAGGCGGGTTGCCTCACATCCTTTAAAAAGTACCTGGATGAGCACTTGGCACATCATAACATTCAAGGCTATGGGCCAAGTGCTGGTAAATGGGATTAGGTAGGTAGGTCAGGTGTTTCTCATGTGTTGGTGCAGACTTGATGGGCCGAAGGGCCGATTTCTGCACTGTGTGATTCTGTGAAGATTACTATGGTCTGTGTGCAAGGCCAGTTTTATACAAGTTTGCTATTTTTAAGTAGTCCAGAGAGTCCGGTAAATAGAAAAACAACTATTTTGCACAGTAATGGGAGGAAACCTCATCTTATCCATGTTTGTATTAGCTCTTTCAGCTGGAGCCAAAAAATATACAAACTAAATTACTGTTGATTTGAGATGTTTGCATCAATAGAAGAGCTTATTTTTCTTTGTGTTTCTCTGAACCTTTTTGATTTGAAGTAACATTAACAGACCAGTACATTAAAGCATTTTCAAGTAATCCATAAAGCATGTTTTCCATTTTCCCTAGTTTGTAACAAAAATTAAAAAAAACACTACCTGCGCACTGCCAAGCCCTCTACCCTTTTCACGGACCTGGAGAGGGAATGTAAAATGAAATGGCTCATATCCAAGACTCTCTAACAGGCATTACAAGAGCTCCCCTGTGCCTGATGGGATCTAATAATTATGGTCGATTGGCCTTTAGCTGACTTGACTACTTTTCCCATTCACAAAGTTGACTTATGAATCCAAGCCAATGGGAAAGTGGATTTCCGATCTCTGGTATCAAGCTCCTGGCTCTGTGTAAATTATACTCTAATCAGGCTGGTTGCATTCAGCTATAAGAATCAAGTTTAGGATATTTGATCCTCTCTATGTCCAGTGTGTCTGAGATTCCATTGCAGCACTCGGACCTTTGATGGAATCTGTTTCTGCTACGGTTAAATCTGTGACATTGACCATCAGATGTTGTCTCGCACTAGCTCTTACCCGTGTATTAATGGAAGTGGCCATCTGTTCCATGTTGGTAAGGATGGGCTCCAAGCTCTGCACAAAGCCCTGTGCCAAGTTGATCTATGATGTTGCCATTCTCCTTCACATTGTGGGTCGTCTTTCTGGCAGGCTTCATATTACACTAAGCATTTGGTTGTGTACGCCCATCAGCCTTCTCCTGTAGCCCGACCCATCTAAGTTCTTCTCTGAGCCCTCTGCAGCAGATCAAGTGTGTGACCTTGCTCTCCAGCAAGCTGGCACCTGCACTAACTTTTCCTACTGTCCTGTTTCCTGTGAACTTATGCCCAGTGGCTCATCATGTGCAGGTCCTTTCTCTATCCTAGCCTCTAAAATATATGCAGTGTTAGTCTCTGAGCTGGTGGCTGTGTGTGTAAGATCGAATGATGGTATCTGCTTCATTTTAATTTCATCAAAGTTTTATTTATTTAAAAATCACCTTCCATCACAGCCAAGGACTGTATTGAGGTTAGTTTTACAATTAATCATATTATGTAAAATATAAAATTCAAAAAACTGATAGAAAGAATAAAGTAAAATAATGTATTGATCATCAGATTAGGCCCTCTACATTATCAGGGTTCAAAGTTTGACAGTCATTAGAGTTTGTTATAGTGCCAATGATGTATGGCATTAAACTACTCTTAAAGTTTGTTGTGTTACATCTTAATTCAATTGGTTGTTTTGAGTTCCATTGCGGTAGCCACAGTGAGATCTGTTTGCAGGTAACAAGGAGGGAAGTTTGGAGTTAGGCAGTGCTCCTGTGAAAGGATGGCAGAGTTGATCATGTCTGTTCTCAAGTATCGCCAGATTGCAATTGTGGCAGGCATCTGAGGAACAATGGTAATTAGGGCCAAGAATGACTTTGCAAGCCCTTTTCTGAACACTTTCAATGCTGCTTTGTGATTTCACTCGACCACACAGTTGCCCCATATTCCAAAATGGGGCAAACAAAAGATGTGAAAATGAGATCATTGCTTGAGAGGGAATGGTATTTCAAAGCATATACAGATGCTGTTAGCTCATTTAGCAATAGAACTGATGTGTGCATCTTGCTTTAGATCTGCTGGATAAATATACCCAATAGGTTGATGGCATTGTGATGTTGGACTGTGACATCATTCAGTGAGATTGGGAGGGAGCTCCTGCTCCCCCCATGAATACAAGATGTCTCTCCTCTCCATGTCTTGTACCAAGGTCTTCACTACATTATCATAAAACCTTAATTCTCACTCTCTTGCATGTTCAATTACTCTTCAATCTTTTACAGCACAGATTCAGTTCCAAGCATCTGCTACCATTTCTTGAAGCCACGATTCACCTCCCCTTTAAAAGTTGTAGTTTGCCTTCAATTAGTGCTGGCTACCCGTGATATTGAACCCATGCTAATACGTGTTTCATCTCCAGCTGTATACATTTATTTAGCCTCTCCAAAAAAGGATAAACGCTCTCCACACTTCCCACTGCCATACAAAATGACAGACACAAACGTGGCTCCTGATGTTTAATATTTAAACACTTTCCACCTGCCCCCCAACCCCCAACCCTCTCCCAACTGTTGTGGGGGGGGGGCGGGGGGTGGTGGTTGGGGTGGTTAATATTGACTCCTTAACCTACTATTTTACAAATTTAATCATTCATCCAGCACTTTTAATCTGCCAGTTTATACATTTATCTATCACCCTACACATTTAATCTACAAATTTACACATTTAATCTGACACCATGAGCACGTATTCTGCCACTTTGTACATTTAATCTGCCACTTTGCACATTTAGTCTGATACGGTTTGCCTACTTTCTGCCAATTTGCATATGTATTCTGATACTTCATGCAATTAATGTGCTCTCATATTAATTTGATCTGTCACTGTACACATTTAAACTGACATTATGAACACATAATTTACTACTTTACACTTTAAATCTGACACTGTGCACATTTAATCTGCCATATTACACATTTAATCAGACATTTTTAACAAATTAATTAACTAATTATGATAGCATTTTAAGCATGTATAGAGGCAGATTAAAAGTGCAATCATAATTAATATGCTGTTGTGCACATTTAATCATACCATCAGTGCAAAAAAATCCAATTTTTTTTTGTATTATATAAAGTGTAAAACATTTGGCTAATATAAAAATACACATCTTTTGGATGTTCAAAATTCTTCATCGGGTGTCTCTATATCCAGTCCTAACTGCTTCATTCATAGTGGGGAGCCTGCAGGTCAAGTGGATGTGAGCAGCACAGCACGCCTCATGGTAATCCATCGTCCTCCATACTGAGAGCAACACGTGCAGGGTACACATGGTCAATCTGCCCATTTCTCCCAATGTGAGTCTCCTCTACTGCCTCTTCCTCTCTAGTTTTCCTATAGATGAGATTATCACTTTGCACATTCATGAGGTTAAATTGAATAGCCCCAAGAAGAAGGGCACAGGGATGACGGAAAACAATTAACATGTACCCGTTCATTGCATTGCAGGTAGTACATTAAATTGGTGCTGCCTGGTGTTTTACGTGATTGCTACATACAATCAACACTACTCACATTGTTCATTGGCTGCACACATCCGATCAAATGTGTAAAGTGGCTTATTAAATACATAAGATTGCATCTGCTATGTTTCTGCCCAATTCACAAATTTACGTATGTCCTTATGTAGTCTTATTCATTATTTACTGCATTGTCAAATTTAATATCACCCACAAACTTTGAAATTGTACTCCTTAAACCCATGTTCATCACATTTATATATAACCGGAAAATTAATGGTCTTGGATTGGCCCCTTGGAGACCCTACAGCATACCTCGCTCTACATCATTACTACTCTCTGCCTTCTATCCCTTAATCAATTACGTAACCAAGTTACTATCACTCCGTTAAGACCATGCGCTCCTATTTCTGAATAGGTTTGTTATGTGCCACTTTATCAAATGCCTTCTACTACCTTCATCAAAGAAATCAACGCCTTTAACAAATCTGTGCTATCTTGCCCTTTTTAACGCATGCTTCTCCAAGTAAGAATCAATTTTGTCCTGAAAATGGGCTTTAGTAGCTTTCCCATCACTTACATTGGACTGAACGGCCAGTAAATGGTGTATACATCAAAATGCTTGCCATTTTGGGCATTGGGAAACCTGCATTCAATCTCAAGGAGCATGAAGGAATCCAACACCAACTTGACAGAGGATTTGCACAGAACTTGGAGCCCATCTTTTCCAGCATAGCACTGGTGGCCAACTCCATGAGAACACTTGTAAAACCAACCATGTTGCAGCACCTGATGGCTGATGATTAAGCTTCTATTGCAGCATAAGCAGCAGCCACCCAAATTCTGCATGCTGCAGTGGATGCTGAGACAGCTGCCATCATGGCCCTGGGTGTTCAAAGGGCATAATGGCAGACCAGCAATTTCTCCTCCAACAGATAACTAGGATTGCTGAAGCACTGCCGCAGGGCTGTGGCTGTGGCTCTGTGAAGCATAAGCCTGCTGTTCTGTCTCATAATGACAGCATCTGTGCTCCATTCCACCATTGCCCTTGCTGTTACCTGTCAGCCAGCCAGCCCAGACTGCTGCTGCCCATGCCAAGATGGTGCAGTCAGAAGCTGGATCTTCTAAGCCCAGAGCTGCTCAAGGTCATCCTACAGATCCACCTGCAGTCTTGTCCACTGAAAGGAATAAGTATATTTCTATTATAAAGATAAATTCTAAGGGGATGTCCCACCATCTGTGGTTAAGGAAAACATCAAACTTAAGGAAAAAGCATACAACTGCACAAAGGTAAGTAGCAGGTCAGATGATTAGTCAGAATATAAAGAATGGCAGAGGATGATTAAAAGGTTAATCAGGAAAAAGAAATTAAGAGTATGAGAGGAAGCTAGCTAGAAATGTAAAAATGGGTAGCAAGAGTTTCTACAGGTATTTAAACAGGAAAAGAGTAAGTAGAGTGTTGGTCCTCTGGAGAGTGAGAATGGGGAGTTAATGGTAGATGATAAGGAAATGGCGGATGAAATGAACAAATATTTTGCTTCTATCCTCACTATAGGGGATATAAAAAACATTCCAATAATATCTGTAAATGAGGAGGTGGATGGGAGAGGGGAACTTGGTGAAATTACAATCACTGGGGAAGCAGTACTGAGCAACTGATGGAGCTGCGGGCTGACAAGTCTTCAGGTCCAGATGGACTTCATCTTAGGGTCTTAAAAAAGGTGGCTAATGAGGTAGTAGATGCGTTGGTGTAAAGTTTCCAAAATTTACTAGCTTCTTTAAAGGCTCCATCAGACTGGAAAGTAGCAAATATAACCCCTCTATTCAAGAAGGGAGGGAGGCAGAAAACGGGAAACTATAGGTCAGTCAGCTTGACATCTGTCATGGGGAAGGTGTTAGAATCGATAATTAAGGAGGTTATAGCTAGGCACTTAGAGAAACTCAAGGTAATCAGGAAGAGTCAGCATGGCTTTATGGAAGGGAAATCATATTTAACCAATTTATTGGAGTTCTTTGAAGGAGTAACTGTAAGTGTGCTGTGGATCAAGGGGAGCCTGTAGACATGGTGTACTTGGATTTCCAAAAGGCTTTTGATAAGGTGCCACATCAAAGATTATTGTGGAAAATAAAAGCTCATGGTGTATTGAGTAACAGTTTAGCATGGATTGAAGATTGGCTGGGTGGCTGAAAACAGAGAGTATGCATGAATGGGTATTTTTCTGATTGGTAGGGTGTGATGAGTGGAGTCCCGCAGTGGACTGTGCTGGGGCCTCAATATTTTACAATTTATATCAATTACTTAGATAAGGGGAGTGAAGGGATGGTAGGTTAATTTGCAGATGACAAAGATAGGTAGGAAAGCATGTTGTGAAGAGGAGGTTGCCAACAGGTATAAATAGGTTGAGCAAGTGGGCAAAAATCTGGCAGATGGAGTATAATGTGGGAAAATGTGAAGTTGTTCACTTTGGCAGGAAGAATAAAAAAGCAGAATATTACTTAAACAGAGAACTGCTGCAGAATTCGGAGGTGCAGAGGGGTTTTGGTGTTCTAGTGCATGAGCCACACAAAGTTAGTATGCAGGCACAGCAAGTAATTAAAGAGGCTAATGGAATGCAGTCCTTTATTACAAGAGGAATTGAGCATAAAAGTAAGGATGTCATGCTTCAGTTAAACAGGGCATTGGTAAGACCGCATCTCTAATATTGTGTGCAGTTTCGGTCTCCTTATTTAAGGAAGGATTTGTTGGAGGCAGTTCAGATGAGGTTTACTAGATTGATATCTAGAACAATTGGGTTGTCTTATGAGGAAAGGTTAGACAGACTGGGCTTGTTTCCACTGGAATTTAGAAGAGTGAGGGGAGACTTGAATGAAGTATATAAGATCCTGAATGGTGTTGACAAGGTGGACATGGAAAGGATATTTCCTCTTGTGTGTGAGTCCAGAACCAGGGTGTACTGTTTTAAAATTAGCGGTTGCCCTTTTAGGACAGAGATGAGGAGAATATTTTTCTCTCAGAGGGTTATGTGACATTGGAACTCTGCTTCAGAAGGCGATGGTGGCGGGGTCATTGAATATTTTTAAGGCAGAGGCAGATAGATTCTTGTTAGGCAAGGGAATCAAAGGTTATCAGACGTATATGGGAATGTGGAATTCGAAACACAAACAGATCAGCCATGATCTTATTGAATGGCAGAGCAGACTCAAGGGGCTAAATGGCCTACTTCTGCTCTTATTTCTTATGGTCATATGTTCGTATTGGAATGTATATTTTATGCTGGTTTTATCTTTGCATTGTGGTCAAGAGGATTGCTTGTAATCTGCTAGGGCTAATGATGCACTGTGATTGCTTCATTCTTGACCCAGATATGTTATCTAACCCCTACCCGATCTGACAAAAGAGACCACCAAGTGGGACTGGAACTAAATCACACAAACAGGCTGTACACCAGATCAAACAACAGTTGTCAGCAAGTTGCACAAATGCCTATTTCGACCCTGAAAAAAACCACCCAATTACTCGTGGATGCAAGCCCTGTTGGTTTCAATTCAGTTCTCATGCAGAAAGACAAGGCAGGCAACCCATTAATCATTGTGACGGCAAGCAGGTCGCTAGCAACCCTAAAGCAATGTTATTCACAAATAGAGAGAGAGAAGCACTCCCAGTCACATGGGGTATCTTACATCTCTATTTGTTTGGAAACAAGTTTGAAGTCATAACCAATCATAGATCGCTAGCAAACTTGTTCAACAAACCACATGGCAAACCAACTACTCGAATAGCGCATTGGATACTCAAATTACAAGAGTAGGAGTTCATGTTGAGTATCAGCCAGGCAAGCCCAACTCAGTGCACTATCTTTCACATCTTTTGCTGCCAGTCAGTCCTACTAGTCATGAACATTACCGAACAATGTTTTAACTACATAAGCCTAAACACAGTGCCAAAGTTGCTAAAACTAACAGATATCAAAGCTGCAACAGAATCAAGATGAGGTGTTGGAGCTATGTATGACAACGATGGAATCACAAAACTGGAAAGACGTGATCGAGAGAACATCTATGAATGAAATCATACACATGCTCCAAGGTCTTCACAATATTAGAAACGAGCTCACCATGCAACCACATCTGATCCCATGTGACACATTATCTGTATTGTCATTCCACAATCATTGAGAGAATGTGTTGTTGATATAGCATATGAAGGTCATCAGGGAATTGTCAAAATCAAACAACTTCAGGGAAAGGTATGGTTCCTGGGAATTGACAAAAGGTAGAATACAAAATCAGTCGGTGTTTACCATGTCAAGCAACCACAAAGTAAAATGTTCATGACCCTCTCAAGATGTCCGAATTACCTCCAGGCCCATGGATTGAAACTAGCGTTGATTTCGCAGGTTCACCCGCTGGTAAATACCTGCTTGCTGTCACTGACGATTACGGCAGATTCCCAGTCAAAGGAATAGTTACGTCTGCTAAAGCAGTCATTCCAAAGCTTGAGCAGATTTTCACTTTGTTTGAAGTCCCTTAAATGGTGAGAAGTGACAATGGCTCCCTATTCAACAGTGATATATTTAGTAAATTCACAAATTACTCATTGAAAAATCACATCCATTGGCCTAGAGCTAATGGAGAAACTGAGAGACTTACACATACATTGAAAAAAGTTCCTCATACAGCTATGAGCAAGTTGCGGAAGCAAGAATTGCATCATTTTCTTCGTACTCTCATTTTATTACTGGAAAGCCTGCAGCTACACTCAGCTTTGCACATCCTGTACACAGACGTCTTCCTGAGCAGCCCATGAAGCTAATGATCAACATGTACGTGAACACAATATAGGACTGAAAGATTGAATGAAAATATGGGAAATATGAAAATGAGACATTCAGTTCAGAGCTACCCCACTAAAGTCAGGAGATAAAGTGATTGTGAAAGGTGATGGTCATGTTGGAAAGCAAACAATCCCCTATGACATCCAGCCATTTGTTGTGACCAACACAAAATGATCAATTGTCACTGCTTATTGCAGTTCGTTAATCATCACACAAAACACATCCTTCTTCAAAGCACTGAAAACACCATCCACAATTGTTGAATTGGACTCAGAGATTGACATCTCAGATGAACATGAGTTAAATGAGACCACTGCTGATGTCAGATGCTATTCTAATCGTGAGAGAAAACATCTACCATACTTATGTGCTCATGTTATGAAGCAAACTATTTTCTGTTGGTAAGCAAATCGTTCATCTTATTGTGCATGACTGAGTGCATTGTTAAATAAATATAAAAGTCAAAATATGTAATATTTTGGTGAAGCTGAATGGTCATGTGATTTTTAAGTTTATGGTTAATACTTTTGGAAACAAACCATTGAAACATGCTATGCCTCTCATCTACTAAGAAGGGGAGGAATGTAGTGTATTGAGAATTGCAATGTGCACTTTGATCACTGAAGGCTACCATACACATTTACCAGTAGAGGGAGTCTAGAAAAGGAATAAAAGGATCCATTGTTTTAACAGCATGTGCAATTCTGCTTCTTACTGAGCCTTATTGTTCCTTTCTAAGAACTTCACAGCCATGACACTCCTTATACATTTTTGAAACTTGAAAGCCTATTAAGCACCCAGGACATGCAGAATTGTAGCAACAGCCAGAAGAAATAAACCAGTAATTAACTTGTAAGTAGTTTATAATGCCTTTAAATAGAACTTGTGCAGGGAAAGAGGGCTCTTCATGCTGCGTAGTGCCATGTTCATTTGCACAAGGACATAGGCGGCAGCATGCAGCTCCAAAATAGTTGCACTGGCATCAAATCAGCAATGAAAATGCTCATTGAATTTCAAATGTCTTCACATGTCTGCATATATCTATTTGCAATTCACTTGGAGCCTTTAGAAGCTTGTCCACATTGCAGCTATAAAAGGTCAGGTAACTTGTGGCAGGCATCTCTAAGGCTTCTTGTGTCCATTTATAAGGAAGATGACATCATGCTGATTGATGTCATGATCTGCCTGCCCTGCATACTTCCAGCAGACATTAATAATGCACACAATACTCCCCTTGACCTGTATGGCTTCTGCCGCTTCTGTCAGAAATGTGTGCGCATGCTGCAGACAAAGTTTTGGAACAATAAGAGACCTCATAGTTCCCAAAAAATGGGCAGTATTAAGCCCAATCTTTCTCCTCAAGGGGTTGAAACTTGAGGTTTCATTTAGCAGCTACGATGGCTTGTGAAGTTGAAGAGTTGGAGTTTTCCTTTGTAGGCGGACTCAATAGATAGAGCAGATACTGAAAGAGAATAAAGGCTCCTTTCCCTATTGGAGACTGCAGGTACTGACACTTAAAGATTGTCGGATTTTAACTCACCAGGCCAGGGATGATTTTTCTGGATTTCTTACACGGTAACTCCCATTGGCAGGGGGTCCCAGCTCTCAAATTTGTTCCTGGCTGTTTCAGCTGAGACCTGTGTGCTGCTATTGTCTCTCACACTGCCACACAATGTGGTGCCTTAAAGCTTCCTTTCTCCAATCCAGAACTGCAAGATGGCTGCTATCCCAAACTGTCAAATCACGCTTCCATATTAGGTATTGGCTTAGTCCCAGTCTGAGGGGCATAGTCTGATCCATTGTCTTTTTAGCTGAGATAATTAATCTTTTAAATGTCTTATCCATTAACTTGAATGGTTCCCATTCTCCCAAGTTTGGAGAGATAGGAAAGAGTTATTCACACCTCTAGGGTTGCAATTGTTAATGAGTTTCTCTTCACCCTTGTGAAAATGCTCATTGAATTTCGAATGTCTTCACATGCCTGCATATGTCTACTTGCAATTCACTTGGAGCCTTTAGAAGCTTGACCACATTGCAGCTGTAAAATGTCAGTTAACTTGTGGGAGGCATCTCTAAGGCTTCTTATGTCCATTTATAAGGAAGATTTGCTTTTTTATAAAATGTATAATATCACAACTACATGTTTGTGACATCCAGCAACATGCCATGCAGCCCCTTTAATGAGCACTAGCAGGGAATTTAATTGTCGATGAACCCCTTAACAATCCTCTGGGCAACTGTTCCTAATGCATGCTTTAACTCCTTTACCAAAATGGCATCTTGCACTAAACATGGGCTAAATCAACGTTGCAGCTTAACATCCAATCTTGGTCCTTCAGAAATTCTTTAGCACCTAATGTATCTAGGGAAAAATTGCCCTCAGACTGTTTGTTAAAATGAGGATTGTTGACAGGTATGAGCCAGAATGATAAGAGCTGCCGTTTGTCACCTTGCTTTTGTGGAACTACAAACATAAGACAAGATCATGGCAGCCTACATCACCTGACAGTTAAGTAAAAATGGATCGGGGTTACCCTGGTCACAATGACAAATTCTGCATATCTGATAGGGTACATCATAGAAAGTGCGACACAGAGCATGCAATACAGCAATCCACAATATAGCAAACAGACAGAAAATATAGAAATAAATATGTTAAGCCTGAATGGCACAAAAAATATGCAATTAATAACACTTAAGCCTTGATATTACCCTGCACAATCTTAGTGGATTAATAATATGACATTTCATTCTAATTTGACTGAGGTATTCACTTTTATTTAAGAGGTAACACCTCTTTTAAGAAAAGAAGCATTTTGTTGATTAAAGATTCAAACGTACAAACATATTAAGTATCCTTCCACTGGTATTACCAACGGTAATTTCTAGACTTCATTGTTTTATACATTTAAAGCCACTCAATAAAAATTATGAGCTAAAGGTAATGTTTGGGGATTGTTTTGTGTGTTGCTGAGGGGATTTATGTTCAGAAGGCAATATTTATGAGGAACTTTGCTGCTAAGCTCGGTCATTGGCTGAATTTGTGTAAAGACAGAGAGGGTCTCCAACTTAGCCAAAATGGTGCCAGACACCCGATTCTGGAAGCCTCATCCTCGAACATGGCACCCGCCAGTTTTGCTGGAGGGGAACCAGGGGCAGGTTGTAATTTTCACATCTTTGGTTCATGGAGACAGCTGCAAATTTAAGCAAGCAAATACCTTTAAATAGATCCAATTTTCATAACTGGGATGTCCAAAACATGACTTGTAGGCTTTAGGCCTTTCAGGGGAAGGTCTAAAGCTGCCAGAGTTCTTTAAAGAGGTAGGGTACCCTTTTGGGTAGGTCCAGGAATACTGTTGGGAGAGGTAAGGTGCCCTTTGGGAGAGGTGAGATGCCCCTTTTTATTGTTAAAAATAGACGTACATGTGCACAAAAAGCATGTAAACTCATTGGAACTGTCAAGTTGATTGGAACTGTCAAGTTGATTGGAACTGTCAAGGCATTTAAATCTCCTGGCCTGTAAATGTAAAAAAAAACATGCAGCAGTTTAAAAAAAACAGTGCTTACTGTTTCATTCTGTTGACATAAGAAAAATAACAATTTATACCGTATGTGAAGAAAGAACTGATTGGCTGGCAAGTGGCATTGACATGGAGAATGCACCACGGATGGTGACTGACAATTAACTGCCAAGAATTGTTTGAAATTTAAACCAGGCAGCTTCACCCTGGTTGGTCAAGGCATTGCCCTGAGGAATGAGTCAGTGAATGGCTGTCACTCATTTTGCATTTTGTTTAGCTGAAACAGGCACAGTGTATGCACCATAACAGAAAATGCTGGAAAAACTCAGTGGGTCTAGCAGCATCTGTGGAGAGAGAAACAGAGTTAACGTTTCAAGTCCATATGACCCTTCTTCAGGTCACATGGACTCAAAACGTTAACTCTGTTTCTCTCTCCACAGATGCTGCTAGACCTGCTGAGTTTTTCCAGCATTTTCTGTTATTGTTTCAGATTTCCAGCATCCGCAGTATTTTGCTTTTATCACAGTGTATGTACATGTTCTTTCTGTTTGCAAAGAACAGGGCCCTGTGTATTAATATAAGTAACTTCCAGTACATGGAAATGTGCCACATTGCGAGCCTGACTGACAATCTTAAATTGGTTGTCAGCATAATTCTTAGCACATTGAGGATTGTTTAGCATATGGTGTCCAATCGCAGAATCACATCTAATGTTGGACACTGTGTTTTGAGTTTTGCAAGCATGGGCTGTACGGTCTGTACCCTGCCCATTGCAAACTGTGGCTGGGACATTCTGTTTGATATGATCCGTCAGTCTTTGGGACATATGGCCTACATACCTAGCATCACACTGGCACTGAAATTCAGATACCACATCACTCATTTGTGTGATAGGCAGAACGTCTTTTTGGCTTTTTGGACGGCAGCATCCTGTCAGTGGCAAATACCACTTGAGTTGCTAGTGGATAGCAGCAGTGCGAAACATATAGCTTTACCTGCTTCTCAAATTTTTCAGATACCTTGTCCTTCCAGGGTAATCTGAGGTATACTGGGCACTTTTCAGGGCTGAAAGCGATGACCCTAGGCCCGTTAATGAGTTTGTGTGATAAACAGTGCGAAATGATCCAATCAGGGTAGCCATTAAGCCGCAGGATGCATTTGATGTGCCCTATTCCAGCATCAAGCTTGCATGGTGAGCAAATTGGCTCGGGCCCTTTTTACAAGGTTGCCGATAAGACTAATCTTATAGTGTGTGGAACTGTTAGAATCCCAACGCATATATTGACCAGTGAATGTAGGCTTAGGATAGATCATGGTAGAGAACCCCAAGTCAGATTTCTCAACTAGTACGTCAAGGAACGGGAGTTCATTTGACTGCTCCATTTCGTAGGTGAATTTGAGTGCAGGATGGAGTCTATTAACCCTGAAAAGTTGCCTCAATGTAGGACAAAGTATAAATCGAAAAATAAATGAGGCATGTAAGAAGGGCCCTACAATTGTCATGGGTGATTTTAATCTGCATATTGACTGGACAAATCAGATTGTTTCTTAGAGCATATGTTGCAGAACCTACCCAGGAACAGATTATTTTAGATCTAGTAATGTGTAATGAGGTGGGATTAAGAAGAGATATCGTAGTTAAGGATCCTCTAGGGGGTAGCAATCACAACATGGTGGAATTTCAAATTCAGTTTGAGGGTGAGCAAAGCGGGTCTCAAACCAGTGTCCTCAACTTCAATAAGGGCTATTACAGAGGTATGAAGAGAGAGTTGTCTAAAGAGGGCTGGGAAAATAGACTATGGGATGTGGATGAGCAGTGGCAGATATTTAAGCAGATATTTCATAACACTCAGCAAAAATTTATCCCGGTCAAAAAGAAGGACTCAATGAGAAGGAGGAACCACCTGTGATTAACAAAAGTGGTCAAGGAGAGTATCCAATCAAAAACAAAGGCATACAAAGCAGTGAAAACAAATGGTAGGCCAGAAGATTGGGATTTTTTTAGGAACCAGCAGCGGATGACTAAAAAGCTAATAAAGAGGGAGAAAATTGATTATGAAAGTAAATTGGAAAGAAATATAAAGGCAAACAGCAAGAGCTTCTATGGGTATATAAAAAGAAAGAGAGTGACTAAAGTGAGCATGGGACCCTTGGAGGATGCAACTGGAGAATTGATAAAGGGGAACAGGGAAATGGGAGATAATTTAAGCCAAAATTTTGCATCGGTCTTCATGGTGGAGGACACTATAAACATCCCAAAGGTATCAGATAAGCAAGGAGCTAATGGGAAGAAAGATTTTGGAGCAGCCTTTATCATGAAGGACAAAGTATTTGAGAAACTAATAGGACTAAAGGCAGACAAGTCGCCAGGACCTGATGGCCTGCATCCAAGGGTTTTAAAGGAAGTGGCTGCAGCGATAGTGGAGGCATTGGTCAAAATATTTCAGAACTCACTGGATTCTGGGTGGGTCCCAGCGGATTGGAAATCCAATAATGTGACGCCTCTGTTCAAGAGGGAGGGAGACAAAAAGCAGGAAACTATAGGCCAGTCAGCCTAACATCTGACATTGGGAAAATGCTAGAGTCCATTATTAAGGAAGAAATAGCCAGACATTTAGAAAAGCTTAATGCAATCAAACAGAGTCAACATGGTTTTGTGAAAGGGAAATCATGTTTGACAAATTTACTAGAGTTCTTTGAGGATACAACATGCAGAGTTGATAAATGTGAACCGGTATATATAGTGTATTTGGGTTGCCAGAAGGCATTCGATAAGGTACCACATAGAAGGTTATTGCACAAGATAGGAGCTCACAGTATTAAGGGTAATGTATTAGCATGGATTGAGAATTGGTTAACACACAGAAGACAGAAAGTTGGGATTAATGGGTCCTTTTCAGGGTGGAAAGATGTAACCAGTGGAGTGCCACAAGGATCAGTCCTAGGGCCTCAATTATTTACAATCTATATTAATGTTTGGTGTAGGGGGCAGAGTGTAATGTATCCAAATTTGCTGGCAGTACAAAAATAGGTGGGAGGGCAGGTTGTGATGAGGACATAAGGAATCTGCAAGGGGGTATAGACAGGTTGAATGAGTGGGCAAAAACTTGGCAGATGGATTTTAATGCAAGAAAGTGTGAGGTCATGCATTTTGGTAGGAAGAATCAAAGGGCAGACTATTATTTAAATGGAGAGAGACTCCAAAAAAGTGCAGCGCAGAGGGATCTGGGTGTTCTTGTGCATGAAACACAAAAAGTTGGCATGCAGGTGCAGCAAGCAATTAAGAAGGCAAATGGAATTTTGGCCTGTATTGCTAGGGGGTTGGAGTTTAAAAATAGGGAAGTCTTGTTACAACTGTACAGGACGTTGGTGAGGCCGCACCTGGAGTACTGTGTACAGTTTTGGTCCCCGTATTTACGAAAGGATAAACTGGCATTGGAGGCAGTTCATAAGAGATTCACTGGGCTGATTCCTGGGATGAAGGGGTTGACTTGTCAAGAACGGCTAAACAGGTTAGGCCTTTATTCATTAGAGTTTAGAAGAATGAGGGGTGATCTTATTGAAATGTACAAGATTCTGAGGGGGCTTGACAAGGTAGATGTTGGGAAGATGTTTTGACTAGCAGGGGAATCTCGATCTAGGGGATATAGTTACGGAATAAGGGGGCACTCATTTAAAACTGAGATGCAAATTAATTTCTTCTCTCAGAGGGTAGTGAATGTCTGGAATTCTCTACCCCAGGGAGTTGTGAAGGCTAGATCACTAAAGTTTTTAAAGAGATAGATTTTTGAAATATCGGGGAGTTGAGGGCTATGAGGAGCTGGCACGAAAGAGGAGTTGAGGCCTGCGGCAGATCAGCCATGATCTTATTGAATGGTGGGGCAGGCTTGAGGGGCCAAATGGCCTACTTCTGCTCCTATTCCTTACGCTCTTATTAAGACATGTAAAGAAATTGTTACAGGCAGCTGCGGATTTAAATATAGCAAACGTATCATCCACATATCAGAAACATGCAAGGGGTAGGAGGTTAGGTGTAATTCCATCAAAGACACGTTTCTCATGGAACCCAATGAAGATGTTTGCAAGAGCTGGGCCTAGAGGGAATCCCATGGCAACAGTATCTATTTGGGCATACATGGCGTTATTAAAACTGAACACAACTACGCGAGTTGCCGAGTTCATAAGTTCAATGAATATTGATTCACGCAATGGTGGCAGGGCTAGACCTCCATGATATAGTGCTGCGACGCAAATATCTATGGCTTCCTTAAGTGGAACATTGATGAATAGGCTAACAATGTCAAATGAGCACATTTGCTTTGAAGAAGTCATATGGACTCGAAACGTTAACTCTGTTTCTCTTTCCACAGATGCTGCCGGACCTGCTGAGTTTTTTCAGCATTTTCTGTCTTCATATCACTCTTATGTGTCTTGGGCAGTCCATACATACCCGGACATAGCAAACTGTGAGGATGAAAACTGATATCATGCAGTAGCTCATTGCTCTTACACACAAGCCTCGCAAATGTTTTTTTTTAGCTTACTTTCAAGCAAGTCTGTCCAGTCATGCTGAGTGGCAGGTCTAATGGATACGAACTTGAACCTGTCATTAAAAATGGCGTGCATTTTGTTGATATAGTCACGCTTATTAAGGATGACTATTCCCGTCCCTTTGTCAGGTTTACTGATGTGCATGTCCAGGTTGGTCTTAAGGCCTCACAACGCTCTAAGACATTCACGTTGTATGTGAAAGTCCAGCAAGTCATTCAGAATCCTGCAATATGCATGTGCTAGATCAGCTAGCAACGCATTCAAGGATTCAGCTTCTTCCATGGATGCTGGTTTGTGGCAGGATAGTTGGGAGTGGAGGAGTTGAAACTCAACCAATACCTCTTCCTTTTTGATTTGGGATGAAGGCACGCCAAAATTGAAACCATGCGCAAGGACAAACTCTTCACTTTCTGAGAGTACAAGGTCAGAGAGATTTATTATGTATTTGGTGGCGTCATTAATTGCATTACCAAACCACTTCCGCTAAAGTGAGTTTATGATGTAGACGTGTTTCAAGCGGGCCCTGTTTATGGTGCGGTCATCCATTGAAGCAATATTGCAGCATAAACAGATCAAATCAAAAAATGAAAGAAATTTGCGTACCTCAGACCAAGCACAGTGTAGGGCATGGCGTAATTTAGTAACCCTACTACCAATCCATTCAATCTCATCTCACATGAATGCTTAGTCATTGTGGGACTGTGTCTTACTTTAGCATTATTGATATGTTTGGAAATGAAAACTGGCACAACCTTGGAGAAATTCAGTTTTAATGATACCATGTATGCCCAAATAGATGGTGTTGCCATGGGATCCCTTCTAGGCCCAGCTCTCGCAAACATCTTTGTTGGGTTCCATGAGAAACATGTCTTCGATGGAAGAACACCTAACATCCTGTCCCTCACAAATTTCCGATATGTAGATGATATGTTTGCTATATTTAAATCTGCAGCTGCCTGTAACAATTTCCTTACATGTTTTAATGGGCTCCATCCTGCACTCAAATTCACCTAGGAAATGGAGGAGTCAAATGAATCCCTTTCCTTGACATACTAGTTGAGAAATCTGCCACGGGGTTCTCTACCATGGTCTACCACAAGCCTACCTTCACTGGTCGATGTACACATTGGGATTCTTACAGCTCCACATGCTATAAGATCGGTCTTATTGGCAACCTTGTAAATGGGCCCGAATCATTTGCTCAACATGCAAGCTTGATGCTGAAATGGGGCGCATTAAAGGCATCCTGCGGGATAATGACAACCTTGATCAGATCATTTTGTGCTGTATATCACGCAAGCTCATTAACGGGCCTAAGGCACCGCTTTCGGCCCTGGAAAATGCCCAGTCTACCTCAGATTACCCTGGAAGGACAAGGTATCTGAAAAATTTGAGCAACAGATGAATCTAGCTGTTTCATGCTGCTACTATGCAGTAGCAACACAAGTGATATTCACCACGAACAGGATGCTGCTGTCAAGCCAAAAAGACGTTCTGCCTATCACACAAATGAGTGATGTGGTATATGAATTTTAGTGCCAGTGTGTGATACTAGGTGTGTAGGCCATATGTCCCAAAGACTGGCAGATCATATCAAACAGCATGTCCCAGCCACAGTTTGCAATGGGCAGGGTACAGACCGTACCCAAACAGCCCACGCTTACAAAACTCAAAACACAGTGTCCAACATTTGATGTGATTCCACGATTGGACAACTCTTTGCTAAATAATCCTCAATGTGCTAAGAGTTACACTGACAACTAGTTTAAGATTATCATTTGAGCTCGCAGTGTGGTGTATTTGTGTATACTGGAAGCTACATATATTACTACACAGGACCCTGTTCATTGCAGACAGAAAGAATATTTACATACACTGTGCCTGTTTCAGCTAAACAAAATGAATGACAGACATTCTCTGACTCAGTCCTCAGGGCAATGCCTTAACCAATCGGGGTCAAGCAGCCTGGGTTAAATTTCAAACAATGCTTGGAAGTTAACTGTTGGTCACCATCAGTGGTGCATTCTCCATGGCAAAGCCACTTGCCAACCAATCAGCACTATCTTCATATACAATATAAATTATTGTTTTTACACCTTATATTGGTAATCTTGCAAGTGTACTAATAAGTGCAAGACAAAAAGCTCAGATAGGTTTTTTTTTGGCAATGCTCAAGTTCTGTTGACTATTTCTCACCTCCCTTGAACAATGCAGAAAGCTGTTGCCTGCAGGAGGACATCAATGGACTGGTTGGGCAGGCAGAAAATTAGCTGATGAAATTCCATCCAGAAAAGCGTGAGATAATACATTGTGGAGGACAAACAAGTAAAGGGAACGCACGAAAAAGGTGGGATTTTGAGAAGCGTGGAGGAACAGGGCGATCTTGGAGTTTATCTCTACAGACCCCTGAAGATAGCATGACAAGTAAATAGGATAGTCAAGAAGGCATACAAGATAATTGCTTTATTGCCTGAGGCCTAGAGTGTATATAATTATGAAGGACCTAGGTAGAGTGGATAGGATGGACGCATTCCTGTTATCAGAGTGGTCAATAACCAGGGGACGTAGAATTAAAGCAATTGGTAGAAGGAATAGTGGGGTGTTGAGGAGTAAATTCTCCTCCTGAGGGTGGTAGATGTCTGGAACTCATTGCGTGAAATGATGCTTGAGGCAGAAATCCTAACCACATTTTAAAAATGCTTGGATATGCACTTCACACTCACTTGAGGAGTAGGCGGAGGCACGGATTGCCCAGGGCACCGGCAGTCGGAGGACTGCTGGGGACCAGGACAATGCTCAGTTGGTGGCTGATGATGGGCCTCTGGAGTCATCCATTAGGCAGCAGATGCTGGAAGCCCAGTGGGGTGTGCAGGAGGATCTGGTGGATATACATGAGGGTATGCGTGCCATGGCCTCCGTTCTGGAGGAGTCGCTGTGAAGCATCAGCACTGCGTTGACCCTCATGGTCGAGCGCAATGCCTCCTCCATGGAGAGAGTAGCGACTCTCATGGAGAGGCTGCTCCAGGGACTCAGTCGAGGATCCCTGCGGATGCACTCGGACCTGCAAGCCCACATATCGGCAATGACCTCAGCTGGTCAGTGTGGGAGATAGATTGGGCACCCAGTCTCCCAGCTAGGTGCCTGCCTATCAATGGTGAGCAGTGAGGTCCAATGCGACTTCACGTTGGCGCACGAGCTGCCTGTCATCTCTGCGGGCTCCTCTCAGGGTGGTCTGGATGAGGGCAGCAGCTACTCCGCCCCTCTGCCAGTAACCGTGGTATCTGATGAGGCTGTGGCGACTGGGGCGATGCCAGCTGTGGCACTGGCCGCTCCCTCCCAGGCAGGGCCAGCACTGGCTCCATGGACCAGAGGACGACTGCCAGGGTCATCAAGGCCAACAAGACAGCAAAATGGGCAGGTTCTCTCCAAGGCCAGTGCCAGCGATGGGGGAGCACCCACAAACGTAAATGTAAAGCACCTTAAGCACAAGATGTCTTTATCACGGGTGATATTTTGATCCCCAATTTTGCTTTAAATTTTTTAATGGTGCAATTAAAAACACAGGTTAGTGTTCATTTCAGCTATGTTTCTCATTCACAATTAACTGAGATGTTATTTTGTGCAATTGGCCTCTATATGCTTCATTTGTACTGGAGGTGCAGGGTAGGCCATCATGTAATGATGGATGTGTGTCTCCTGAAACTTTATTGCACAACTTTATTGTAAGTTGTTGGTTAAGGAAATGGTCCTGTCAGGGATCGAGTATGGAGCCTGCAGCCCTGGCATGTGTTGGTGGTTCTTATTTGGTAGGTTAGCTGAAGGAGCATTGGATCAAAGCCTCCCGGGTGTCCCTGCCTCCCTGCAGATTACTCAGGTCAGCGTCCACACCCTCAATGTTCTCCTGACCGTGCTCGTCCTCAGATTCACTACTGGACTCATCATCTGTTGTCTGTACAGCTGTGTCAAGATCTTCTTCCTCCAGTGGGTCTCCCCTTAACAGTGCCAGAATGTGCGGAGCGCAGCATGCAACTACTACCAGTGACACCCGCTTTGGGGGTTAGTGGAGTGCGCCCCCTGAACGGTCCAGGCATCGGAAGCGCGCCTTGAGAAGACCTATGGTTCACTCTACCACTGCCCTTGTGGAGGCATGGCTCCCGTTGTACCACTGCTTGGCCTCTGTTCTTAGATGGCGGAGAGGCATCATGAGCCACCTTTTCAGGGGATAGCCCTTGTCACCCAGCAGCCATCCACCAGTCGGGCTGGAGCACTGAAGAGCCTCAGCACCTGGAAGTGCCTCAGAATGTAAGCGTCATGGGAGCTGCCTGGGTACCTTGCACAGATTGGCAGAATGTGCATCCTGTGGTCACACACTATCTGCACGTTCATGGAGTGGCATCCCTTCCTGTTGACAAAGGCACCCGGCTCACTTGCTAGCTCCTTGATAGCCACATGTGTGCAGTCGATGGCACCCCTGTCGCAGGGGAACCCACACATGTTGCAAAGCCTCTGGAAAGCTCACTCAGCCTGACTGACCTCATCCATACGGTAATGAATGAAAGAAAATGCCCGCCTGAACAGAGCTTCTGTCACCAGCTTGACCCAACTGTGGACAGCTGATTGTGAGACTCCAGAAAGGTCCCGGGAAGAGCCCTGGAAAGAGCCGGAGGCATAGAAGTTGAGGGCCACTGTGGCCTTCAGAGCCACTGGCATGGGGTGTCCACCCATACAGTCAGAGTTGATCTCAGGCCCGATCCTCTGACAGATGGAGGTCGCTGTCTCACTTGAGAGATGGAGCCTCCTTCGGCATTGCACCTTGGACATATTGAGGTAGCTGCATCGCCGCCAGTAAACCCTGGCAGCAGGATAGTGACGTCTTCTGTGGCCCCTTCTGCCTTGTACTTCCTGCTGGCCCTGCGCCCTTTGTGCCTGCGCCTTTCCTGCCACAGGTCGCTCCCCTGGAAGCTCCTGGCCTCCTCTCCCTTCTGCCCTTCTCTTCCTCCTCAGGGGAGGTGCCTCCAGAGGAGATAACAACGCCTATTACCAGGGTAAGGGAAGGCTGTCTGGTACCTGGAAGGGCCCACATGGCCTGTATCCTCTGAGGGCCTGGAAGACACCAATGAGTCCTGAAATGAAGCCTAGAAATGCTCAGAATGCAGCTCTGAAGCGAGATGAAGCTGTCCAGTTCACAGAAGCAACCAACAGCAAGTTATATCCAAAACTCCTCATTACTCACGTTGACAATGCCGCTGACCCTTCTTATCCCGCCCCTGGATGAGCTTTTGCAAATTGTGGCCTGCCCGCCTGCCCGTTTTGTCCGTGCGACGGCTGAAAAAGCAAACAGGCTATGTAAACCCAGAGACAATTGGTGTGTCAAGGGCCTTAACTGGCTCCTTAATTAATGGCAGGCAGGCATCAGCTTCCATCGCGCACCCGCCCAGCGAAAGATCGCAAGAGTGCACGTTGACTTTGGCACTCTCGGCCATGGCGTGTTATTTCACACTCGAGCAGGTTGGGCACGGACCTGCCCACCGAGCGAAAAATTCTACCTATGAACTGTAATTATCTTGGAATCTTCTGGAACTAACTTTTCTTTTTAAAATGGACATTTAAAGGCTGCAAAAGTTGGCTGCCAAAAGTCGCCTGACTTAATCTGTGGATTCAAACTACCACAATATCTTGAAAGGACAAAAGGACAATTCCAAGCTAAGAAGTACCTCATCTCCTGAAACCATCAAAAGGTGTTCCTTGACTTGAATGGGTCTTTTTAGAACAAAAGACAGTGGTTGTCTCAGACACCCACGGTGAATGTCTATACACAAAGACTCTGGTTACAGCTAATTAATGTTAGACCAATGCCATATTTGGAATGGAGCTGTGAAGGACCACTTGGTAAGGCAGCCATCTTGGCCTCCACTTGAAAAAAAAGAGATTTTGAAGTGCTGTCTCCAGAGTAACAACTGCAGAATCAGCAGCAGCAGAAAGAGCAGCAGCAGCTGTGCCTTTAAAAACTGGAGACTGTAACCTCTTACGGGTCCAAGTCTGTTCCTTTTATAGTCCACTAGTACATAAAACCAACCTCCTGGTAATGAGACTTCAAATAACTAACTTCATGACCTCTGAAAATCCATCTCTTCGAGGGAACCCTGTAACAACACTGATACATGAGTCTGCCTCCTGAACCCACATAGACTACCCTTCAGGAGTGTAAATGCCTTCTTCACCAGGCCTGCAGCGCATGTGTTTTTCCCAAGATGAGCCAATCATGTGAATTATGAACTATTCTTTTGTTTATAACTTGTAAATGTGCACTACTCTCTTTAACTGTTGTTGGGTCCCTGGGGCATGAAAATAAATCCAGAACTTTATTCTTATTGTTATTTTTTTTAATGGATTTCCTAATAAGCCAAAAGATGGCTGCTACAAGTCACATGACCACAGGGTTTATCCTTTGTCTAGGACCTACCTCCAGGAGTTACAGAAAGCAAAGAATTATTTTTTCAGCTGATGGTATCTCACACCTCATTGTACAGACCCTTTGTAATCATGAAAACCAGGAGACTTGTATATCAAAGCTCATTATGCTTGTTGGGCTGCCAGTAGACTCATCTCACACCTGGGACTGACTACGCCCATTTCAAAAGGAAACCAAAAGGCTGCCTTTTGCATCCGATACGCCCACCTTGCTAACCGAGTCAGTGGGTCTGCCTAGACAATGGCTTGCCGACACCATGCCCTCAATATGGATGGTGACTCAACAACTAGTGACTGGGACCTTATCAGTCCTGAAATCAAAGCCGGTACCAGACACTGGATACACATCCCTTTTGGAAGTCATTGTGGAGAAAGAAGGTCACATCACTCGAGTGGCCATTTTGAAATCTTTATATGCTTTTGAGGACTGAGAAATCCTCAGACTGCTGTTTCAACATCAACTGGAAAGGACTTTAAAAATAAATTCAAATTAAAAAATAATTCAAAACACCTTCTGCTTACGGACAGGTGGCAAGAAGAAATCAGAGCAATTTTCCTATCTCTCTCCTGTCTATAACACTGTATTTTTCCTTGAGTTTGTGTGTGTGCGTGTGCATGTGTAAGAGAGAGAGAGAGAGAGAAAAAGAGGGAATGAGTGATGTAGCATTAGACCTTTGGGGTTAAAATATGAATAAATAGTGCTCTTTATTTAAACCCATGAAAAGCTGGCTGCTGGTTATTCAAATTATCCACACACTCAAGAGTTAAGAAGCACACACATCTTCCTTTTCAAAACACAATCATTGGGCAGAATTTTATGGCCCCGTTTTGGCGGAGACAGGGCCGTAAAATGTGGCGAGACATTCTAAACTTCATTTGCTTTGGCGGGAATGTAAAATGCCGCTGCCGTAAAGTTTCGCCCATTAAGAAGAGTATGGGAAGGGAGCAGAACTTTCAGTAATTCTTTCTCATCCTTGTCCGTAACATTACTGACAAACAACCATTAAAAGCACTGCCAGTCATCCATGAGAAGGATCCACCAGATGGATGACTCTTGTGAGTTAGCATGGCTGATGTCTTCCAAGGCCTTTCATTAAAGAGCAGTATTTTATTACTGGTTGGAAATAGCTTTGGTAATTCAGGGTTAGCATTTTCCATCGCTCTTAGCTAAGCAAGTGAGCTTGCGTTTTAACCTGTTTTGTCAAGCTTGTCAGTGACACTTCACTGTAAAACTCATAGTACTGCTGTCAGTACACAATCTTTTATTAGGCACAAGCAATAAATGGTTAATTTTGAATCTCATTTGCTTATATGAAAACTGAAATTATGTTTAACGCAACTAAACTTAAAATTTCTGACGTTCCTTAATGTAAGAAAGGGAAATTTTAACTTACATTGCTGAGTGAAAAGAACATTGGGTGGGTGTAAAGTGAGTAGTTGATTTGCTGTTGCCCATTTTTCACTGATGATAAAAGTTAACCCGTATCTGACTGCTAATTCGGATGTGTGTATGTCAAGCCAGTAGATCTGGAAGTGATTAAAGCTGAAGACTAAGATAAGAGGTTTATTGAAGAGTATCAGATTCACGACATGCATGTCAATCTATCAACAGAACTGCCTTGGAAATATGATCACAGCACTTGGCTGGTTGTTGTATCCTTGAACATCTGTCATTCGCAACAGTTATAGTCAGTCAGTCTGGTAAGCACCTGAGCTCCTTTCCTTGGATAAGTGTCTCTATTGGTGTGTAACCACCCCAGAGACCTTTTACCGGTGGCCAAACTATCTGTGGTCCACAGCAGGCTTTATTTATTTTCAAATTAATTTTCTCCCAGACCTTTCATTTGTCGGCATGCAAGTCAATGTCAGGTTCTTGGAAACAATGGTCAATGCACCTCAGTACTTTAATGAGAAGGTGTTCCTTGTTAGGCTTGAAGTGTTCTTTGCACTTACTGCCAATCTGATTTTCTCACATCGCTGTCATCTTGTAATTCTCCATACAGCACCAATGATTGGCTCTTCAACATCACCAGTGTCTGCTACTCTTGAAATTATCACTGATGTAAAATGTCTGAATGTGAAGTCAAAGCAGAGAAATTTGTTTCCTTAAACAATGAAGGACAAACTATCAAGGCTTTGCTCCAAGAATGGAGCCAGCATTCTGAAAGACTACAATTAGGACCAGTGTTTTGCCAAGCATCCCCCACATAAACATGAAAAGAAACATTCATGAAAAGAAACATTAAGTTGCACCACTTGCTTCATTCAGCCTATTTCTAATGCTTTCTCCCCTAAATACACCACAAACACTGGCTCTGAACTCAGTACAAGTACAATATCATTGCAATTGTCAGGAGAAAATCAGTTTATAAAAGGTTTTTGGTGCACATCATTAATTTTGGAACATGACTGCTACATAAGATTTTTATAAATTCATTTAATTAGGTCATGACTATTCTGTAGTCACCTTCAATGAAGAAACAAGCTTAATTTCAATTTCATAGTAAAGCAATTAATTCAACCAATGTTGGTTCAGGAGTCATGAAAAAATAATACAATTTTTGTTCAATAAATTTACATTTATTTATGTCAACACAATTTCCCTGTTCCTAATTTATTAGTGTATCAAGGAGAAATCGTGAATGAGGTACTAAATTACAAAGGGTTAAGGAATTGCATCACAAAATGAACAAAGTGTGTAAATGCAGTAATTAATTTGTCCTTATTTTTAAAAGAAGTCAGGATGTTTTCTGAAAAAGTTAATAGTAATTAGGCAAGCAGCAGCCTGGAGATCAGTGAAGTTTGGATTCAATGTGATGTAACTGCTCATCCTGATTAGCTAGGCTTAGTGGTGGCAAAGACACTCACAGAGGAAGTAAGTTAGTATCTTTAACAATTTGACAGATCATGGTGACAGAGTACACAAACCATTGTTATGCAGCCAGTCTGCTATTCTGTATGTGCACACACACACGTATTTAGATATAATATAAATGTATTTATATATATGTATAAAAATACAGTCCCCTGCACTTATCATGAACAGCTAGCCATATAGAGAAAATGAGGCTATCCATCTGTTATTTCCATATGAAACAAATGCAATGTTTTAAGGTTGGCGACTATTTCGGGCAGTGCAATAGTTCCTTCAATATGTTTGCACCAAATTAATTCACTGTATTTGTGAAATTGGCCCTATGTCTTTGTAATTAGATTCATCAAACGGAACCGTGAAGGGGAAAAGAGGAAATGAGAAACTCATAATCGAAAGCAGCTGTGAATTGATAGCAGTCAATTAATCCTTAGCACCTAAATATTGTTTGATCCCAGCCTGTTGAGGAAATGTTAGCTAGCTTCAGCCTATTAAAGCACAAAACGAGTAGACTTAATACTGAAGTCGAAATAAGGAGGCTTATCTGATGGTTTAACTGGACACTGCAAATTGCATTAATTCCACGTGCCCGCTGTAAGCAGTGAGGGCTGTATCTCTATCCATGGCCAAACTATTTGTAGTGATGTATATATAAGTGCATGTGTCTGCATATATATAGGATCTTCCTATTTTATGTAAACAAAGAAATATAAATTATGGAACAATGAGATAAAACATAATGGTGAAGTTTCAAACAGAAGTACTAAGACAATGTGGTTGACACTTTAAAAAAATGCCCCCTGAACAAGGGCTATCGGGGATGGGCAATAAATGCTGGCCTAGCCAGTGACGCCCACATCCCATGAATGAATAAAAAAAAACAAATAAATATTAAGTCTATATAGTAATTATGTTTTTGTTAAATGTTGGATTGTACCTTTAAGAATAGTCCTGTGATGTAAGATCACATGATCTGTGTAAACCAATGTGTTAGCAGCGTAAGCTACCTCCACAGTCAGTGTAGAGATAGAGGTGGAGGGGAAAGCACACGTGCAGTTGCTGCTGGCTATATCATAAATAAACCTAATGTTTCCACTTAGAAAGTTGTCTGCAGATCAACTCTATTACAAATAGGTGACTTGGCCACACTACAACAAACTGGCGATGAGGCTAAATCAGAATAAATCAAGATAAATCGGAATCAGTACTGCACCTCACCAAACGATTGTGAGTATCAACATCCATTTAAAATAACAGAAGATATACTCACCCCAAATGCCACAATTTGGTAGAATTGATCCCTTTAAACGAGCCACAGACGATTGGTCTCAGTATATAGAACACCTCGCGTTCTTCTTTCAAGCGAACAAAATCACAGGGGAAGAGAAGAGGCGAGTGACCCTCTTGAGTACTTGTGGAAGCAAACCCTACAGATTGATTCAAAGTTTGACAGCACCAGGTGCCCCAGATTCAAAGAATTTCAGAGAATTGGTGGACTTCGTGAAGGGACATTTTCAACCCAAGCCCTCAGCCATGATGCAGAGGTTCTGGTTCAATTTGCGAAATAGAGCCCTGAATGAGGCAATCGCTAGCTACATGGTGAATTTGAAGCAACTAATGGAACATTGCGAGTTCAGAGAGTCTCTGAACAACATTGCTGATCGTTAAGTGTGTGGTGTGAAAGAAGACACTATTCAGAGAAGATTGCTGGCTGAAGTGAATCTGGGTTTTAAGAAGGCATTAGAAATAGTGCTGGCCATGGAAAGTGCTGTAAGAGATTCACAAGCAATACAACAGGTGCAAAATGGCGCCATACTCCAAATTGGACAGGAACAGTCAGCCAAAAGTGGTGTGAAAAAGTGAAACTCTGCCGCAAAGCGGGAAACAGCCCCCACTAACTGAAAAATAAGAAAAAATAATTTAGCAGCTAAATCAAAGAACAACTTTAATCAACATGGAAACAATCAGTCTTTTAGCAATTGGCAGTTTAAAAAGGTAGAATGTTATTTTTTTACAGAAGTGGACTTACCATGAGACAGTGCAAAGAGGAAGTTAAACAGGCTTGCAAACAACAGAAGAAGCACAATGAAATCTGCAGCGTAGAAGAGCCTGAAACAACAAATTCTGACATCTATTCATTGTTTAACATGAAAGTTGGGAAGACAGAGCCAATATTTGTTACAGGACAAGTGAATGGTAGACCAGTAAAAATAGAAGTAGACACAGGAACTTCCACTACTGTAATTGGATAACACACTTTCAGATATTTAAATAATGGTGAGCATCATTTAAATTTGAAACAAACATCTGCCAAGTTGAAAACGTACACAGGTGAAGAAATCCAAGTAAAAGGTATCAGCAAAGTAACTGTCCATTATAGAAACCAATCGGCACAGCTACCAATGATAGCATTGAAAGGCAGAGGACCAAGCCTTCAATAACGAAACTGGTTAAGGGAAATCAACCTTGACTGGCCAGTGAGATTTCAAAAGGAAGAACCTGGAGAGTTCAGGGACTGCAACAGGATGAAAAAGGAATGTGTAAGGACTCAGTAATCTGAAGGAATGCAGTCTATCTCAAACAAAATCACAGAAGAACAGCAGAAGAAGATCAGCGAGATCCTGCTGAATGACAGAGTTCAAGATGAAGTGGGTAACCTTCGCAAGAAAAAGGAAAACCTGTTAAAAAACCTTCACACACGACAAGATTCTCTCAGGTCAAAGTTTGTGCCTCTGGAACAGTACGAAGAAAAACAGAAAGAATGCAGCACCTCTCTGAGCAAACTGAAGAACCAGTTGGCAGAGAAGACACATCAATGTTCAAGTTTCCAGGAGGCAGCCAACAAATAGAAAAAAGAGACCGAAGAGTTGAAGAATCAGCTAAATGAAGTCAAAGAGGCTTTGAAAACAAAAATTGGAGAGCTTTCCAAGAGGCAAACAGATAATGAAGTTTTGGGAGACTCAGCTACTGAACTAAGGCAAGTTGAGATTTCACCTGACAGAAATCTGGCCATCAGTGAAGTCAAAATGAAGAACGAGACTAAACTCTGTGGTAGAACGAAGAAGACAAAAAGGAAGAAGGTTCTGAAAAGACAATAAAACGGTGGCTGGTAGCACCTATGAACACTCGAAGGAGGCAATAAGCAAATTATTGAACTATGCCTACTTTAATATTATTCTAGTCCCTCACAATGGTTTGCTGGATGATGGTGCTGAAGATAAAATCAAAGTTACTTCCAAGGCCTTATCTGGAAAGAATTCTAGATGCTGTAGACAAATATGAAGAAGTTAACAGGTGATTCATTGGAGACCAAGCTTGCAGGCTTTCTTTTTCATTACAGAACGACCTCCCACACAACAGTAGGAGCCACACCTGCAGAATTGTTGATGAAACACCGTCTTAGGACAAGACTGAGCCTAATATTTCCAAATTTGGAGGGGAAGGTGGAGAAGAGTCAAGGAAACCAAAAAGCTACACATGACTTGCATAGTCATGAGAGACATTCTACTGTTGGAGAAGCAGTATATGTAAAGAATTTTGGTGGAGGACCGAAGTGGTTACCAGGAAAAGTAAGTTCGGTGACCGGACCATTATCATATCACGTGGAAGTAGAAGGCCAGGTCACCCATAAGCATGTGGACCACTTAAGAAAAAGAGAGATACCACAACAAGATATGGTTCCACCTATAACCATTACATAACCAGTGTTTCATGTTGAAGATGCTCAACCTGACATGTCTGATATCTCTATCAGAGTGGAAGACACTGAACTGCAAATGCCCATCGAGGTACCTGTTGTTCATACTGTTCCAGAGAATGTGGTTCCTGAAAAAGAATCTGAAATCGTGGAGCTACGACGTTCTATATGAATCAGGAAACCACCTGAAAGACTGAATTTGTAAATTTCATGACATGTGTAAATATTATAATGTCATGAGATAAATATGCTTGTAAATAGAATATATACAGCAAAGTTAAAGGGGGGGATTGTAGTAATTATGGTTTTGTTAAATGGTGGACTATATCTTTAAGAATAGTTATGTGATGTAAGATCACATGATCGGTGTAAACCAATGTGTTAGCAGTGTGGGCTACCTCTACAGTCAGTGTAGAGATAGAGTTGGAGTTGAAAGCACATGTGTTGTTGCTGCTGGCTGTATTGAAAATAAACCTAATGTTTCCACTTAGAAAATTGTCTGCAGATCAACTCTATTACAAATAGGCGACTGGGCCACACTACAACAGTCTATGAGCAGGATTATCGGGCCAGGAACAAAAGTGGGTGGACATGGAATTTTACAGGCCTGCCATTTCCCTGGAGACCAATGAGGCCTATTGATTGAGGCCAATTGGATTTTCCAGTCAACCTCCAGTTCCCTGGAGATGGCAGGGAACATTTTTGCTGCCTGGAGGTGCACCTCCCCTCCGCCCAGTGGCACACCAGGGCCAACACTCCAGGCCAGCTTAGAGGCCCACGCATGCCTGCCTGGGTTCAACACTATCCCCAGGCTGCACTGTGAAGGGGTACCCCACCACCCTCACAGTGGTGGCCCAACTGCAAAGGACATTTTTATTTAAGTTTTAAAACTTTGGAGGGAGAGCACTTACATTTTGGGTTGCCTTCTCTCTCACTCACCGGCCAAGGGATCAGCTGCTGCTTTTAAGCTGAAAGGCCTGCTATTAATCCTCCAGCTTTGAGAGACCACCAACTATTCTTAATTGGACAGCGTGCCCACCATCTTGCCGCTAATTGGGAAAATCAGAGGTCAGTGACTATTTCCCACACAATGCAGGTTTCTGAACCCTATTTGAGACTGACAACAGGATTCAGAAGGCCTTTCATATTAATTTAATAGAAGCAAAACAAAACACTAGCCAACAATGTAAAATGATGATACCTAAAGCTGCTGTAGTCTTGTATCAGAGTTTCTTGGCACTTCATTTAATTAGAGGTATGCCATAGAATCTCATTTAGACCTTTCCATTCTAACAATAAGTCCACATGGCATTGAAAAAGTTTCATCCCCCTGTTATTGCAGAACAGCAGCCATTTTTGTTTGTCTCTTGATCAGTTATTGGACAATTTCTCCATGGATTTCAGTGCCATCCAAGGTGTACAATGAAGACAAGAGTAAAATATTGCAGATGCTGGAAATCTGAAATAAAAACATGAAAAACTGGAAATAATCAGCAGGTCAGGCAGTTCTTTGGAGAGTGAAGCAGAATTACCATTTCAGGTCGATGACTTTTCATCAGAACTGGGAGTTCTTAGAGATGGAAATGTGATAAGCAGAATCATCACCAACATCTGCCATCCAAAAAAAAAATGGGCAGAGGTTATGAGCTGAAAATGCCTAATGGAAAAATGAGGTGCCGTTGCTTGTGCTTCAGTGTAGAAAGCAAAAGACAGAAAGGTCAGAGTACGAGTAAAGTGGAGAGTTAAAATAATAATAGCTGAGATTCAGGGTCATGCTTCCAAACTGAATGAAAGAGTTTCTCAAAGCAGTCACCCAATCTGTGTTTGGTCTCCCCATTGTAGAGGAGATCATATTATGAAAAGTGAATGCAATATGATAAATTGAACAAAGTGCAAGCAAATCTCTGTTTCACCTGGAAGGAGTTGCTTGGCACCTTGACAGTGGGAAGGAAGGAAGTAAAAGGGCTGCTGTTACATCTCAAGTGCTTACATGGGAATGCACTGTGGGAAGGGGAGGAGATTTTAGAGGTGATTGAGGACTGGATCAGGAGGGAATGGTCTCTTCAGGGAGGGGAGGAGAAGATGTGTTTGGTTTTGGCATCACACTAGAGGTCACGGAAATGGTGGAGGATGATCCATTGAATGCAGAGGCTGGTAGGATGGAAAGTGAAGACAGGGGGAGCCCTATTGTGGTCTAGAGATGGGGAGAAGTGAGAGCAGAAACGAAGAAAATTGAATGGAAGCAGACGCTCTGACCTTTCTGTTCTACACTACTCAAGGAAGCGCAAAGTAAGCTTGAGGAACAACATCTCATCTTTAGCCTAGGCACTTTCAAATTATAACCTTTGCCGACATTTTTGTTCTTTTTTCTTTTGACAGCAGCTGTAGGTGATGTTTCTGCATTTCATTTTACATCTCTTAAAACTCCAACTTCCGATGGAAGGTCATGGAACTGAAACATTGGACTGGGTTTTCCCACCCCTGGGGCGGAAGTGCATCAGGTGGGTTTAAACATTGGGTGGGTGGGACCGGGACCCAAATCCAGAATTCACATGCCCATTCCTGTGGCCAGTAATTTTCACCAGCACGGGACAAAGGAATGGGTCAGGAGCCCCCGCACTGATGTTCTGACATTGCCAGCACCATTGGGGGAGTGAGCATTTCAGACCTAACGTAATTTTCACGGAGCCAGGTGATGTGATTCACACTAGCACAGAGATGTCATGAACCATGGGTGAACTATGGTTTGGAGTTGGAAACCATATGAAAGGCAAGTTCAAAAGGTGTTGCCAACTGCACATATCATAATGAAATGCTGTGTCATAATTTATTTATGTCTTTAATATAGTGAGCGATGATAGGACTTTGTTTTGAAAAGATAAGTGACACTTAAATAATATGTTTGCCAGGTTGTTACTTATGACATCTGGCATGTTACCCATTGATTGAACAGCATTGTGAAAGTGGAAAGGTCTTCAGCTGTTATAGTACATTAGCCACTGGATAAAGCAGATTGTACAATGATGAAATCTAGAGATGATGATGTGAAATATGACCATATCTTTGATTTTTTTTCCCTTGAGTTCAGCCATCTTCTGATCCATTTGAAAGCTTTGATATATGGCTGAGCTTTCACTGTCCTTGAAATTTAGGTCAGCTGTATGTTAGGCTGTTTGAAAGCTTTGACAGGTGGCTGAGATTCTGGCTCTCAGGGCGTCAATACATTCAGCTCACAAATGTTTGTTGACACAGTTGTTCAAAGAAATCTCATTATGAATGCTTGAAAAACTTCCAAACCCACTAATAGGCTGGGATTTTCTGTGCCCGTAGCTATAGGCCATGGTCGGTGGCATGAGCAGACAATATGGTGTCATCAGTTTCATGACAGCATGAAACTGGTTCGTGATTGTCCGCTCAGCCCGCCGACAGCAGTCCGTGTTTCCTGCCATTGGATGTCGGGGACCTCATTGTAATACCTCTGCTGATCATTATTAGGCCAGCCTGCCAGAATCGTTCCCCCCCCTCCCCCGCTGAATCGTCCGTCCACATCAGCAGGAAAGCACATCGACGTGTTTCACAACAGCACATAAAAGGCATGCACTTGGCGGGCTGCATTTTGAGGGGAACTCGGAGGTGAGTACACAGCAACAATATGCACCATTCGCCAGGGTCGCCTGATGTACTTCAAGCTTGAGGAGCATTGCAGGGGCTCAAGGGCAACTCTGACATTGAGGTGACTCATAGTGGGGGGAGGCGGGGAAGCAAGGTCTGCCTTGCGGTTGAAGTGACTTTTGGGGGGTGTGGAGGGATGCAAGGGCAGCCTGGCCATTGAGCTGACTTGTTGGGGGGTGGGGGCAAGGGCTGCCTTGTCATTGAGGCAAATTGTGGGGTCGGGGGGGTGGGCAATGGCTGCCCTGCATTGAGGTGGCTTGTGGGGGGAGGGCAAGCACAGCCCTGCTGTTGAATATTGCGCGCAAGCATTTGGGATGGGGGGGTAGGGTGGGCGAGGGAAGTGGCCACGCATTAGGGAAACCTATAGAAAGTGACCATTCCTCTGTGGCTGAGGCAGTTCAGGTGCAGCTACATTGAAATTATTGGAGTCAGGCCTCTAGCTTAACTGCCCATTCAAGCAACACAGAGGCATCAAAGTGCCACCAAGTGCTCCAAAGCTTTTCACCCCTCAGGCACAGACTGCAAAGTCATGAGCATTTTAATGGACTGCAGAACAGTTGGATGACTGCACACGTTGTACAATCGCCTTCCTAAAGCTGGCTGTGGAGCAGTCGCTGGTGGAGGAGCTCACAGTCCCTTGTAATGTTAGCACCCTGGTATGGACCAGTCTCCCCCATGGTTCAAGCTAACAGTGCAGCCTTGCAGTGTGAGTTAGGAGAATGTCTGCGCCTGGGCTGAGAGCACAGCATGGAGTCCAATGGGCAAAGCTGCTGCCAATCAGTCGGGTGGAGTGCGGCAGTGGTGGGTGGTGTTTCAGGCAGCCATGCAGCGCACTAATCCCGGACCTTCACACTTAACCAGCACAGGTTCTTAGTACATCTGTGCTAACCGTGTGTCTCCTCTCTCTTTCACCCTGCAGGAGTACATTATGATCATGGAGACTGGTGAACTAAGTGTATGCCTGATGGCCTACAGAGTGCAAAGAAGATGGAGAAGAGAGCGACTGAGGCTCCTGGCTGTGCAAAGGCAGGAATAGCAACCTCAGGAAGAAAGAGTGGCTGGTGCTCCCACACAACCACAGCAAGCCATCGCTGGTCGGCACCTACTGACACTCAGGGTCAATAGACACAGCCTTTCATTCCTCCAGATGACTGACAACCAGTGTTGTTGAAGACCACGCATGTCTAGGGAACTGATCGTTCACATGTGCCAACTACTGCAGGACTTGGTGCCACGGGGACATAGAGGGCATTCAATGCCAGTGGCTGTGAAAGAGACTGCGGCTCTCAATTTTATGCCAGTGGCTCCTTTCAGGGCTCCACAGGTGACCTCTGGGGGATCTCACAAGCCTCCACCCTCAAATGCATCCATGAGGTCACAGATGCCATCTTTGTGAGGACACACAACTTTGTGCATTTCACCCGGGACCAGGAGAGCCAGGATGTAACAGTGATTGGATTTTCCCAGATCTTGGGTTTTCCACAGGTGCAGGGTGTGATCAGCTGTACTCACATGGCGCTCAGATCTCCATCGCAACACGCGGTCAACTATGTCAAACGCAAAGGGTCCACTCACTGAATGTGCAGCTGATGTGCGACCACCACAAACGCATCCTGCAGGTGTGCGCATGGTTTCCAGGGAGTGTGCATGACTCCTACACACTCTGTCGGTCATAGATCCCTGGAGTCTTCCAGGGTCCACAGAAGCTGCACGGATGGCTCCTCAAGGACAAGATTACCCACAGAGGCTGTGGCTGATGACACCCGTTCAGGCTCTTGCAGCAGCTCGCACCTTGCTGGAGCAGACCATCGGGATACTGAAGATGAGGTTCCAGTGCCTGGACTGGTGTGGTGGAGTCCTGTAATATAGTCCGCAGAGGGTGTCACACATCGTCGTCATCTGCTACGGCCTTTACAACCTGGTGCTG